>NC_041402.2:5781650-6405400 GCF_900747795.2 Erpetoichthys calabaricus | reverse complement strand
AGACAGCAATGTATTATGTGCGTAGTCTTGACATAGTGAAGGCTGGTATTGGGTTGTGATGGCAGAGAGGTGTGGTGGCCTTTCGAGAATATGGCTCTACAGAAGCATTTAGAGAGTAGAGTAGCGTTACAGTAGCATAGCATAGCAGAGATGCCTTGGCCATTTTTCAGGCCAACGGGGTTATGGGGGTAGATAGGTGGGCCGATACCCCAGCCTTTCGGATGTATACCGCTATGCAGCTGGTCTGAAAACCAAAAACGATAGAGGTTTCTTAATTTGCTTTGTATTTCTTCAGCAATTAATCTAAGCATCAGAATCTGTCAATGTCCCCGATAGTATTTATGGAAAAACATCATGGAAAGGATGGAAGGACAGAACCACAGAGCTGTGATAAAGCAGGGAGCTGCCATTAACGACTTGTGACATGAATTTGACAAACAGTAGATCTGTTGGCATAAGAGGAGGATCAGTTGCAAAAAATCAGTTCACAAAAGTGGAGAATTCGAACAAGACGAAAATAATGACGATGGGCAACAACAATGACAGCAAGCAACCTGAAGGTGTAGACCAGCTCAACTCCTTGGGATGTCTGATAACCAGAAACAAGGACTGCAATAAAAGAAATACAAAGGAGAATGGGGAGAGCAAGTGTGGTCACAATAAGGAAGAACATGAACAGAACAAGCACAACGTGAATACAGGAAGCTTTTTGTGATTTGCACATTGCTATACGCATGTGGATCTGAGCACATCACCCCAGTCTTAGCGTCACTACACTGGTTTCCTGTGCCATTTAGAGTTGACTTTAAAATACTGCTTATGGTTTACAAAGCCTTCAATAATCTGATCCATTTTATATCTCAGAATGTCTCTCACCTTACACTCCAAATCGTAATCTTAGATCTTCAAATGAGGGTCTGCTTAGAATTCCAAGAGCGAAACTTAAAAGAAGTGGTGAGGCGGCCTTCTGCTGTTATGCACCTAAAATCTGGAAGGACTTACCAATAGAAATTCGCCAGGCTAATGTGGTGGAGCACTTTAAAAAACTGCTAAAAACTATCCTAGTCACTAAGGCTAGTGACTCATTCGTAAATCAAACAAACAAGGATCATTAAACTGGCTCTCGGATACTGACTCGATCGCGAATCAAACGAAGGAGAATTGTTAAACTGGCTCCCGGATAGTGACTCATTCACAAATCAGACGAATGAGAATCGTTAACCTGGCTTTTGGATAGTGACTCGTTCACAAATCAGACGAACGAGAATCGTTAACCTGGCTTTTGGATATTGACTCGTTCGCTTATCAAACGAACAAGGATCATTAAACTGGCTCTCGGATAGTGACTCGTTCGCAAATCAAATGAATGAGAATCGTTAACCTGCTTCTTGGATAGTGACTCGTTCACAAATCAAACGAATGAGAATCGTTAACCTGCTTCTTGGATAGTGACTCGTTCACAAATCAGACGAACGAGAATCGTTAACCTGGCTTTTGGATATTGACTCGTTCGCTTATCAAATGAACAAGGATCATTAAACTGGCTCTCGGATTGTGACTCGTTCGCGAATCAAACGAATGAGAATCGTTAACCTGCTTCTTGGATAGTGACTCGTTCACAAATCAGACGAACGGGATCGTTAACCTGGCTTTTGGATAGTGACTCGTTCACGAATCAAACAAACAAGGATCGTTAAACTGGCTCCCGGATAGTGACTCATTCACAAATCAGACGAATGAGAATCGTTAACCTGGCTTTTGGATAGTGACTCGTTCACAAATCAAACGAATGAGAATTGTTAACCTGCTTCTTGGATAGTGACTCGTTCACAAATCAGACGAACGAGAATCGTTAACCTGGCTTTTGGATATTGACTCGTTCGCTTATCAAATGAACAAGGATCATTAAACTGGCTCTCGGATTGTGACTCGTTCGCGAATCAAACGAATGAGAATCGTTAACCTGCTTCTTGGATAGTGACTCGTTCACAAATCAGACGAACGGGATTGTTAACCTGGCTTTTGGATAGTGACTCGTTCACGAATCAAACAAACAAGGATCGTTAAACTGGCTCCCGGATAGTGACTCATTCACAAATCAGACGAATGAGAATCGTTAACCTGGCTTTTGGATAGTGACTCGTTCGCAAATCAAACGAATGAGAATCGTTAACCTGCTTCTTGGATAGTGACTCGTTCACAAATCAAACGAATGAGAATCGTTAACCTGCTTCTTGGATAGTGACTCGTTCACAAATCAGACGAATGAGAATCGTTAACCTGGCTTTTGGATATTGACTCGTTCGCTTATCAAATGAACAAGGATCATTAAACTGGCTCTCGGATTGTGACTCGTTCGCGAATCAAACGAACAAGGATCATTAAACTGGCTCCCGGATAGTGACTCATTCACAATTCAGATGAATGAGAATCGTTAACCTGCTTCTTGGATAGTGACTCGTTCACGAATCAAACAAACAAGGATCGTTAAACTGGCTCCCGGATAGTGACTCATTCACAAATCAGACGAACGGGATCGTTAACCTGGCTTTTGGATAGTGACTCGTTCGCTTATCAAACGAACAAGGATCGTTAAACTGGCTCCCGGATAGTGACTCGTTCGCAAATCAGACGAATGAGAATCGTTAACCTGGCTTTTGGATAGTGACTCGTTCACGAATCAAACAAACAAGGATCGTTAAACTGGCTCCCGGATAGTGACTCGTTCGCAAATCAAACAAATGAGAATCGTTAACCTGCTTCTTGGATAGTGACTCGTTCACAAATCAGACGAACGGGATTGTTAGCCTGGCTTTTGGATAGTGACTCGTTTGCTTATCAAACGAACAAGGATCATTAAACTGGCTCTTGGCTAGTGACTCATTCGCGAATCAAACGAATGAGAATCGTTAACCTGGTTCTTGGATAGTGACTCGTTCGCAAATCAAATGAGTTGAGACTTGTGAGTCATGCTCTTTTAAACATCTACCAGCAGCAAGGAAAGGGAAGACGTTGGCGACGTTACGCTGGACACGCATGTAACTTTAGCACTGAGTCCCACTGAGCTCCACTGAATCGATTTTGTGTGATTCGCCGAAAAGAGTCTTTCAAAAAGAAGGAATCGCCCATTACTAAAAAGACCCCTGGGCACCCTTCGAAAATAGAAGTCCTAGTTAAACTCCACAACTCTTGCCTGGTGTGAAGACAAAAATACACAAAGATTAAGGTTTGGGACGTGTCCCGTATACTGTAAGTCGTGGAATCGTCTTTCGATAAAATAATTAAAACAGACTTTTCATGAGACATCTTTGAGTGAAACAAGGGGGACTTTTATATCAGACGGACAGGAAATGACATGTTGCAGTGGAATATTAGACCGGAGATGATGATACGCAGGGAATGCGGAAGTGAGGTCATCAGGAGTAGACTGTAAGACTTATGGATGCGTGTCGTTGCCGAATTCCCTAAGGTACGCCGTTTTTTCATCTTCTTTTTTCCTGGATGGTGATTAAAACAGACATAAGCATTCCCTTTCAAATCCACTCGGTTGTTACTTTCGTGCATCATCTGGCCTGTTGGCTGCCCCCTAATGTGTGACACTGGTCATACTGGCCCCTGTAAGAAAACACAGGACAAGTCGCCAAGAGTTGGGGATCCACCCGGTATATTGTATTGAGTGGGCAATAGAGACTGTTGGAGATCCAAACTGGGACTGACTGGAAGGGAAAATGGCAGGCTTTTATAGCAGGGAGACAGGAAAGTAAAAGAAGTGGCATGAGGTCATCACTGGGTGCCGATAGTGATGTCATCAAGGAGGGCTGGAAGTGAGGTCAGGAATGGGTGGAAGTGACATGTTTAGTTGGTCTTTTCTTCAGAAGTTCTGTTGAAAGAGGGCAAGAGGCATATATACTCTGCGCCAACCCCTGGTACCCCCTTGCGTCTCAATACCCCGATTTGAAGACTTTGCCTGCCTCCCAAGCTCATGTGTGTGACGCCCCCTAACCATCCCCTTGTCTCTTAAGTATCTACCTCTCTGAGCCCATCACCACCTACCTTCACCACCCTTCACATCATCCCGGTGGGTGCTGAAGTGGCTCCCCACCGTCTATGTAAAGCATTCTGAGTGTCTAAAAAAGCGCTCTATCAACATCATTGATAATAATGAAGTATTAATAAATGTGAAAGCCGTGAGAGGCTCTATGAAGACGACTCAATCGAGCTCAGCCTCAGAGGCGGGGACGTTGGGATGGAGCGAGCGACGGGACTCCCTTGGGAATGACCTGAGCCGGCACCCCGCCTTCCACGCACGTCGCATGACGACACGCGGCCCTTTTGACTTTAATCCGCTGATGATGTTAGACAGTTTGCCATCGATTGCCACACAGTCTATTCCTCCTGGCATTCGTCAATAAACAGCAGCTTGGAGGAATTACCAAGGGATTCTTTTTCTTTTTCTTTTTCTTTCCCCCCACACTCCTTCTTTATGGTTCTCAAAGAGATTTATGTGTCCTATTTGTGCCAGGGCTTAACAAATGTGCATCAGATGTGAACGTTTAAGACGTCTCAGCTTTTAGAAATCTGAACAACCTGGGGGGGCAGAGGGTGATTGCCAAGGAGTGGTGGCCGAGATTTTCAATGCACCAGCCAAGCATGCGATGTACTGGTAGGACTTCTTACTTTTTACCGATTTGGAACGTAGCCACAGCGGCAGTTGGAACTCTCTAGAAGGTCCCGTCTCACACTGTCTCCCTACTTTTGGTTCCAAGAACCCAAAACCTTTAAATGACTAAAGGCGTCACTAAAGGTGCTTTGTAATGAACTGGCATGTCATACATGGCTGCTTTCTGCCTCTCAGTTCATCCTGACCCTGTAATGGGCTAAGTGGTTATAGAACATGGCTGGGCGGTGTTGTGATTCCTGTCACAATGAGGGGGGGGGGGGGGGCAAGCCTTAAAATAAAAAAAAACACAAATCCACACCAGCACTTCACCCAGATCTGACTTCCTAGAATAGGTCCTCCACCCGGTGTCATAAAATAAAAGGGGTATCTAGTGCTGCCCGAGGTGGAATAAAGTGCAGGTGTACTGTAGATCACTAAATAAATTCCAACTGGGGGGGGGGGGGGGGTCTTAGTTCCCAAAACAAAATTTCACTGATTAAACCCTCCGTGGTGAGCAATTTTGAATACAGGTCTCAAAAATGCTTCCTAGTGTTGCGTATTAGGAGTCTCAAAGCATATAAATCCCAATAAGTTCCAATAGCAAATTTCAAATAGAGGGGGATAACAACCATAAACCCCGGCTAGTAAAAAGTTAATTCTCCCACACTGCTCTGTTATGCTGTGAAGCTCTGAAGAGCACAAAAGACATAAAGAAGTTGCCAGTAGCACAAAGCAATCTAAGAAAACAAACTCCTAATGCCTAGTGGGGTCTGGGTGGTCTCATGGCCTTGGAACCCCTGCAGATTTTGTTGTTTTTTTTTTCTGTTCTCTCTGGCCATAGGACCTTACTTTATTCTTTGTTAATTAGCATTGCCAAATTTTTATATTTTTTTTCTTTTTTGCTTTCTTCATCTGAGCTACATTATTTGAACGAAAACATGTTATAGAAATAAATGTTGTTATTGTTGTAATATAGAATCCAAGGCGTAGTCAACAAACAGAGCACGGGTTCAAAATCACAAACATGGTGAAATGTCACTAAAACTCGCCAAACACGCCTAAGTGCAATGAAAATGAACCACCAGGAACTGTGGGAGATCCTTAATAATAATAAATAATAATAATAATTCATTACATTTATATAGCGCTTTTCTCAGTACTCAAAGCGCTATCCACACAGGGAGGAACCGGGAGGCGAACCCACAATCTTCCACAGTCTCCTTACTGCAAAGCAGCAGCACTACCACTGAGCCACCTTCAGCTATTATAAGATGGAGGGCGGTTCCTGGTGGTGATTGGCAGATGGCCCCTCCTCTTGGAGGACCTCCCACAATTCACATGGAACATAACACAGGCTTAGATACAGATACTGTAACAAAGGTGCTATATAGGCGCCTGACCCAACACAGACTCACACCGGAGGCACGTATAAAAACAAGAAACTTTTTATTTTTGTTCACCTGTGGGGCACGTCTTCCCCGTGACCCCCATAGGCACAACACAGTCCCAAGTACACATAAGCACCCAAAAGAAAGTCACCACAACACACTCCTTTGCACCACCACTCCTCTCAGCAAGCTTAGTCCTCCTCCTCCTGACTCAGGCGATCGGAGTGGTGGCTGCTGGCCCCTTTTATAGTCCACCCGGAAGTGCTCCAGGTAGTTGATTGCCGAGTTCCGGCTGTACTTCCGGGTGTGGCGAATACACTGCCCATAAGGGCTCAGGAGTCCCAGCTACAGCAGTCCCTGGCGGCGCCTGCAGGACCCAACAGGGCTGCATGCAACTCCAATTCCCATGGAGCCCTGCGGGAAACCGAGGCACCGCTCCAGCCCAAGGGGGTTGCCATCTAGCGTCCAGAGGGAGGTATTGCAAAGTCCATGGCTGCTCCTCTTGAACATACGTATACTGAAGGGGCATCCTGGCCGGGGGTCCGCCACAATACATCAAACCGGCATGATCAGGGTGGATTTTTAGGGCCTTTTTCTATATTAAGAAGCTATTCTGTGCAACCATCGTTAAGGTTGCATTCCACTTTTCTAAGGACGTGGTCTCCTTAACTTCATCAGCACGATGGGATCAAAGGTCAGTCTTTGCACCAACCTTAATCCTTTAAACTCTTATTGAAATATTCTCTTTATTATTGAAATTCATGCCTTGCCTGATATTAGACTGATTCTTGCTGTTGCACTTGGGTCCCAATCCAGGGGGTTTATCGTGTGGTGGGTACAGCAAGGCACTATGAGTGCATGCTCCCAACCTTTCTCTTTCTCTCTTGTCTCTCATCTGGGTTTTCGGCCGCTTCATTTATATTTCATTTGCTTTGTTTTGCCTCCTGGTTCGACTCACAAAATTAGTTATCTGTTTCTTTCTGAGCCAGGACAAAAATGAAAATAATACTACAAATCACAGACGAAATCAAATAGTAACACATGCAAGTAAATGAAAAATGTATAACAAAGACAATGTAACCACCAGGGGGCACCACAGAGCAACAAAAAAACAGGAAGATTAATACCGGACACAGTTCCAATAAAATAAAAGATTTAAGTTGACCAAAACACCTTCTTCATCAGAACCCCAGCAAAACACATTAAATCTCAAATCTCTTCCATTTACAACAGTGCTTTGCCCACTGCCTCCCAACTCTGACTCATCCATGGGTGACAGCGGGCTTTCTTTTAAAGTTCTGCTTCCAGTCTCCTACCCAAGAATGTGATTATTTATTTAAAGTTTGTTCAATACCACATTTCCATTTAATAATAATAATAATAATAATACTTTCTTCATATGATGCCTTTCCCATGCACTTATCGTAATGTATGTCTATGTGATGTTCCTTGTGTTTTGTGGGTGATTCCCCAAGAGGCAGGGCCACCTGCCCATCACCTCATGGCACTGCCCTCAACCCTATGAAGGTGGAGGGTATCCCACAGTGCTTTGCAGTTCATTTTTGAATGGCCTAGGAAATGGTGAGTGTTTCTTGAGATTTTGCCCTGCCTTGTGCTTACTTTTCAGGATTTTTGAGAATTTTATTGTTTTTTGATGTTGCCTTGGATTTCATTTTGAATTACTTTTACTGTTACAGGCAATTCCTTTTGCCATTTGTGCTCCACAGAGCTGTCTTTTGTGCATCAGAGGGTTTTTGTGAAAATAAATCTTTTCTTTTTATAAAGACCCCGTGTTTGCCCTGATGTCTAGCCGTGGTTTGACATTAAATTTCCCCCTAGTGGACATTTTAGAGTACTGCAGGACTCTCTTTGTGCTTTGGAGCTGTTATACTTCAGCCAGAGTGGGTTAGGGTTGTTAGGATTGTATGTTTTCTTCACTTTTCGGTCATTGTTTCATGTTAGTGTTTCTTTCATGTATCCCCCCAAGAGGTGGAGTCACCTGATGGTCACTGCCAGGAACGGCCCTGCACTCTATAAATCTAGATGGTCTCCCATAGTTCCCGGCGGTTCATTGTGAATGCGCTCAGGAGTCAGTGAGTTCTTGTGTTTCTCTATGCTTTGTAACTTTTTGATTCTGGATTTTCCAACCTTATACTCTGTTTTTTCGACTATTCTGTAAATTACAAGTTAACTGCCAATCCACCTATCTTGGTTCATTATGTGAATTTCCCCTTGGGATTAATAAAGTATCTATCTATCTATCTATCTATCTATCTATCTATCTATCTATCTATCTATCTATCTATCTATCTATCTATCTATCTTATGAATACACTCTGGAGTCTTGTTCTTCTCAGTGCCTATGGGGTGTACTTACTTTTTCACATGACTGTACATAATTTTAACATGCCGAAAGTTTTCATCTGGAAATGAAGAAGCAATGGGTGGCATGGTGGCGCAGTGGGTAGCACTGCTGCCTCACAGTTAGGAGACCCGGGTTCACTTCCCGGGTCCTCCCTGCGTGGAGTTTGTATGTTCTCCCTGTGTCTGCATGGGTTTCCTCCCACAGTATAAAGACATGCAGGTTAGGTGGATTGGTGATCCTAAATTGTCCTTGGTGTGTGTGTTTGTGTGTGTGCGCCCTGTGGTGGGCTGGCACCCTGCCTGGGGTTTGTTTCCTGCCTTGCGCCCTGTGTTAGCTGGGATTGGCTCCAGCAGACCCCCGTGACCCTTTAGGATATAGCGGGTTGGATAATGGATGGATGGATGAAGAAGCAGGACAGTTCAGTTGAGGGGCTGATCCTCCCTGTTGTGGAGTGACACCTAGACAATGGCTCAGTAGCTGGCCTGGGGTCTGCTAAGCCTTAAAACAGCCCACTAGTTGCAGCCCCATTAGCTGCTCACCTGTAGCCCAGGGAGGCCCTGCACCCCTGGGCTCAAGAAAAAAAGGGAAGAATAAAAATATAACAAAAGGACATTTAAGGTAAATAAAAACTATCAAACTTAATTAAAAAAATCAATCACATACATAATAAACCAAACTAACAAAATAATTTACAAAAAAAACAGCAAAAATGAACAGAAAACAGAATAAAAGTGATGAACTGAGCCCCAGAAAAAGCATTGACAAGACATTGAGAGAGCGTTTGGATTTATTAAAGAATGTTTCACACTGGGAAGAAACGCTCCACATAATCATTTCAGTTACTTTAGGGGCAGCAGCACAAATCATAGAGGAAGGATTTTCAACCGCGTGGCTATCTCTTACATCCAAGATCAAGAAATTAGAGATAAGATACATTCTCTTTCAAGCATTTAAGGAACAAACCATCTGCCTCCAGTAAGCGGCCCAGATTAGTGTTATCCTTGTTCGACAGCACAGGATTACACGCCCAAGTAGGCCTAAGTGATTAGAATCTTTAACATCTGTCAGGAACTCTGGAGCGGACCGGGGGAGCGGCTTGAAGTGCGTCCCCTCATGGTGTTCTACAGAAAGGAGCCATTCAGCAATGCACTTTCAGCTATGTCTGACACACAATACAGTAATGAAATTTATGTCTTGTATCACACAAGGAGGGTCGCAATGGGCTTTAACAGACCCTGTCTTTTGACAGCCCCCTCCGCCACCCCAAGCCTTGACTCTCTGAGAAGACAAGAAAAAACTCCCAAAAAAAAAATCCATCCATCCATCCATTTTCCAACCCGCTGAATCCGAACACAGGGTCACAAAACTCTTGTAGGAAAAAAAACAAAATGGAAGAAATCTCAGGAAAGGCAATTCCGGGTAGGTTGGGCGTGCAGTGGGTGTCAAAAAAAATGGGGTTGTGAACCACCGGGGTGCGTACAGCCACCCTATCCCGACACAGACAGGCAGAGACTGTCAGACACATGCGCATGGGTGGCAGTTAAAGGGTCTGAATAAGAGTAATACTATGCCAGACCAGGGGGTGGCAGAGTGCACTAACTCTTTTTCTCACTTCTTTGCATACCAGATAAGGGGAATCCTGCCCGCCTTGATGATGTCAGTTTCCGGGGCCCACTGATGATGTCACTTCCGGCTCCAGGCCTACTGATGGCATCACTTCCGGTCCCGGGCCCAATGACACCATTTCTGGTTCTGACCCCAGGGGTCACATCACTTCCTCCGCTCTCCTTTAAAGCCGCCTTCTTTGTGCCAACAAGGCAGTTTAGTTATGGACTCGAACCTGTACAATTCTGTGCCAAAAAATTATCCATTGCAGCCAGAAACAATATACGGGTGGCTGCCCCAAAACCTTTATTTTTTTTGTGGCTCTTTGTCGTACTTATGACAAGACACAAGTGTTGTACAGCGTACGTTTTTATTGACTGAGGTCAAGAGTGCTCTGGAGCAGGTTTTCATCCAGGATGTCTCTGTACATTGCTGCAGTCATCTTTCAGCCTTATTCTAAAATGGATTAAATTCATTTTTTTCCTCAGAATTCTACACACAACACCCAATAATGACAACGTGAAAAAAGTTTACTTGAGATTTTTGCAAATTTATTAAAAATAAAAAAATTGAGAAAGCACATGTACATAAGTATTCACAGCCTTTGCCATGAAGCTCGAAATTAAGCTTAGGTGCATCCTGTTTCCCCTGATTATCCTTGAGATGTTTCTGCAGCTTCATTGGAGTCCACCTGTGGTAAATTCAGTTGACTGGACATGATTTGGAAAGGCACACACCTGTCTATAGAAGGTCCCACAATTGACAGTTCATGTCAGAGCACAAACCAAACATGAAGCCAAAGGAATTGTCTGTAGACCTCTGAGACAGGATTGTCTTGAGGCACAAATCTGGGGAAGGTTACAGAAAAATTTCTGCTGCTTTGAAGGTCCCAATGAGCACAGTGGCCTCCATCATCCGTAAGTGAAAGAAGTTCAAAACCACCAGGACTCTTCCTAGAGCTGGCCGGCCATCTAAACTGAGCGATCGGAGGAGAAGGGCCTTAGTCAGGGAGGTGACCAAGAACCCGATGGTCACTCTGTCAGAGCTCCAGAGGTCCTCTGTGGAGAGAGGAGAACCTTCCAGAAGGACAACCATCTCTGCAGCAATCCACCAATCAGGCCTGTATGGTAGAGTGGCCAGACGGAAGCCACTCCTTAGTAAAAGGCACATGGCAGCCCGCCTGGAGTTTGCCAAAAGGCACCTGAAGGACACTCAGACCATGAGAAAGAAAATTCTCTGGTCTGATGAGACAAAGATTGAACTCTTTGGTGTGAATGCCAGGCGTCACGTTTGGAGGAAACCAGGCACTGCTCATCACCAGGCCAATACCATCCCTACAGTGAAGCATGGTGGTGGCAGCATCATACTGAGGGAACTGGGAGACTAGTCAGGATAAAGGGAAAGATGACTGCAGCGAGGTACAGAGACATCCTGGATGTTATAATAATGTTATATAATAATGTTACCATGCTGGCTACCTTATGCAAGGTATTGAAAAAAGAAAAAAAAAGTTTCCATAATCCTCTTGACTGATTGTTAATCAAGTTTCTTTTCACATATTCTTACAATCATATACACTCTGGTTGCTTTATTTAAGCTTAAACACAGCTTAAGCTTAATACATTCTAATAAACAACACTCTCTAACAATTTTATAATTATTTTCCCAGAATTCTTGTCCTTGTCTGTTTTGCGTACACCCCAGAATTTTATCTAGTCCGAAATCTGTCACTCTTGGAATATTTCTTCATGAACATTAAAGATCTCATGAGGTCATGTGTATTTGCCTGTTATTTCAGTTACAGAACATTTTGGTTACAGAAATGTCAGCTTTCCCATATAAGCTCTGGGCCCACAAAGACAAAATGTGTTTCTATAGCACATTTTTATACGTGGAATATAACTCAATGTGCCTTTCAAGATGTTGTCACGCGTGTGTGTATAGGGGACAGATGAAGGGCTCTAGTGGCTGTAATTCCACTGCCACACCAGGGGTTGGCACTGTGTCTTTCTCTCTTTCTCTCTCTGCAGACCAGTTGATTGACGTCTGGAACACCTCTGATGTCACTTCCGCTGTCTGTCCACCTGGACCCGCCTCTTCCTGCCGAAAGAACTGAAAGCCGGAAGCTCCACCATCTTTAATAGTTCTGTTTGAACTCACGTCTGCAGAGATGATTCCACAATAATTTCACGTTTTTATGACTTTTTGCAGCATTCAGTTTTACAGTTTTCTTTATCGTTGTCCTGTCTATCTTTTACAATGTCAAAGAAAAAGTTACAAGAAAAGAAGAAACAGGTAAGTATGAGTTAAGAGCCTGCGGTGGACTGGCACCCTGCCCAGGGTTTGTTTCCTGCCTTGTGCCCTGTGTTGGCTGAGATAGGCTCCGGCAAAACCCCGTGACCCTGTAGTTAGGATATAACGGGTTGGATAATGGATGGATGGATGGATGGATGAGTTAAGAGACATTATCTAAATAATTCTAACATCAAAACACACTAAAATAAAACACAAATTAAATATTGCGATTTGAACTTGGCATACTGTAAAAGCACAATTGTTTAACTACGTTACACCCTCCCATTTTATAGAGCAGTGGGCAGTCCATGGTGGTGATTGGCAGGTGGTCCCGTCTCTTATGGACCGCCCACAAAACACACAGAACATAACACAGGTAGCTTATATACTTAGACAAAACCAAAAATGAAGAATGCTACACACAATAACCTAAAAAGAAAAGAAATGAAAGAGAAATGAACAAAAGAGACATAAAACATAAATTTGAACGATACCTTAATATGAAATGCAGGGGGTCAAAACCACAAGAAACCAAACAAGGACAGAAACAAAGCAAGACAGTGTCAGGATCTGATTAGGTTTCCGATTTTATTGTTTTTTCTCTTTTGTCATCGCTATGTGTCTTTTTCAAATTTTAGTTTTCCCCTGTCATGCATGTGCGTCGGAGGACCTCCTCGCAGGCTCATTCAAGGTATGTAGTAACCCTCTGAGATGTGGTTCGGCGCTGCTGCTAACATTGTCATCTCTTTCATTCCCCACAGTGTCAAGACGCTGCCCATTGAAGGCATTGGACCCTGCCCTCTCCAGTCCAGCTGCCATAAAACCTCGGGGGGGTTCTCAGAAGGAAGCATCATTACTGGCTTGAGCGACTCACCAGACGAAGCGACTCTCCAGTTGTTGAATTCCCACATTTGGGACGTATGCCATAGAGCGTTATTTTCTTACTGTTGGTTTTTTTATTTGTTCCGTGGTCACCCCAAAAATTCTTTTCCTGTTTCGAGACCGGGCGGCATGGTGGCGCAGTGGGTAGTGCTGCTGCCTCGCAGTTAGGAGACCTGGGTTCGCTTCCCAGGTCCTCCCTGCGTGGAGTTTGCATGTTCTCCCCGTGTCTGCGTGGGTTTCCTCCCACAGTCCAAAGACATGCAGGTTAGGTGGATTGGCGATTCTAAATTGGCCCTGATGTGTTTGTGTGTGTCCTGCGGTCGGTTGTCACCCTGCCCAGGATAGGTTCCTGCCTTGTGCCCTGTGTTGGCTGGGATTGGCTCCAGCAGACCCCCGTGACCCTGTTTTCGGATTCAGCGGGTTGGAAAATGGATGGATGGATATTTCGAGACCTGCCATTCCGGCAACAGACCACTCCACCGTTAGGATTTTTGAGTGTTACAGAATTCCATATTTAATGAATAGATTAGTATTTAATAGCATTAAAGTCGAGAAAATTTGGGAATGTTATGGTGGCACTCCCCCCTTACATCTGTGCAAAATTGGTCAGTGATCATATTAACGATGTTAATGAGTATGGTAATGTTTTGTCTCAGTAGATTTCTATCTGACTCTACTTTGCTCTTTTGTATTCTTTAATTGTGTATCCTTTATCAGACTACCTCAAATCCCATAGACGTACAACTGTTTATTAAGTTTAGTACTTTATAACTTCTCCCCACCTTCCCTTCTACATCTATAACCTCAGGCAATTAGGTGTAGTCAAAAACAAGCAGGAGTTAAGTTACACTTTAAATAATGTATTATTAATCATAACAACAATAAGCAAAGTACAAGTCAATATTGGCAACCATACAACCTGTGTGATGGACAGCCGGCAGCTCAATCCGGTCGGGATGTCCCAGAACGGGAAAAATGGAGAAGGGCAGCCTTTCCATGACGCTACTTCCCCCAGGACGCTAGGTGGCAGCTCCCTTGGACGGTAACTGTACCCTGGATTCCCTCAGGGCATCATGGGACACAGAGTCCATTTTCTCAGCCCTGTTGCGTGCCGTGGGTACCACCAGGGGGAGCTCAAATTTTTCCTACAACCCGAAAGTACTTTGGAGTCACGAGGACGGAAGCCCACAGTACTTCTGGGATGCTTGAGGACTGATGATGTGGCGTTTGACCCGGAAAAAGAGAAGGAGCACTTCCGGGTCAAGGAATATATAAAGGACTGTTGGCGACCCAGCAAAGAGATATGGAGTTGGGAGGCTGGGTGACGAAGCTGCTGGGAGTGGAGGATTATTATTGTTGTATTGTGACTATTGATTATTAGTGAATTGTGGTGTGTGTGTGCACTTTATTGAAGAAAATATAAAAAAATTCTTCTTAGTGCTTTTATACGTGTGTCCTGGACGTCTGTCTGGTGGGTTTTCACGGGGCAACAGCGCCCCTAGCGTCCACACCTGATAAATGCTGATGTGTAGTTTCAGGGGTCACACATACTTGTTAGTTACTTAAAATGTCTCCAGTTAAGGCCTAATCTTTAGTCAGCTTTCTTCAGAACAGACCGCATTGCCTGTCTCAATATGGCTGTGCTTCTCAGTGTGGTCTTCTTTTCAGTCCATGGTGTGTGAGAGAGAAAGGGAGAGGTAAAGCAACTGAATTTATACATCCCTCCATCCATCCATTGTCCAACCCGCTGAATCCGAACACAGGGTCACAGGAGTCTGCTGGAGCCAATCCCAGCCAACACAGGGCACAAGGCAGGAACCAATCCCGGGCAGGGTGCAAACCCACCGCAGTGAATTTATACATCCTCTGTTCAAATCCTATCGCCAGATGTTGTCGTGGTACACAATGGCTTCTGATTCAAAACCAAACAGCCAACTTTAGACTTCTGGTGCAACATAATGGGTTTCACACCTGCCCCCAGTCCCATTTGTTAAGGTGATGCTTGCCAGCGAGGTAGTTTCGCCTCCATGCAGGGGTTAGTTGAGAGAGTCCTACAGAGAATGACTTGCCAAACTGGTTTAAGGCACCCCCATTCCTTATTATAAAATTCGCTTCCTGTGCCAATTCTAAAGACGCAGGGTTGGTGGTGGGTTGGTTAGACATAAAACAAAACCAATAAAATAAGACATCAATATTACATTTGATTTGTGTGACTTGCAACCATAGACGTACAAAATATTTATTAACTGTCATATGAAAAAGTTTGTGAGCCCCTCTTAATTCTTTGGATTTTTGTTTCTCATTGGCTGAGTTTTCAAAGTCACAACTTCCTTTTAATATCTGACATGTCTTATCGACACAGTAGGATTTCAGCAGTGACATTACGTTTATTGGATTAACAGAAAATATGCAATATGCATCATAACAAAATTAGACAGGTGCATAAATGTGGGCACCCCAACAGAGATATGACATCAATACTTAGTTGAGCCTCCTTTTCAAATCTAACAGCCTCTAGACGCTATCCTCCTATAGCCTTTGATGAGTGTCTGATTCTGGATGGAGGTATTGTTCACCATTCTTCATACAAAATCTCTCCAGTTCAGTTCAATTTGATGGACAGCCTGCTTCAAATCATCCCATAGATTTTTCGATGATCTTCAAGTCAGGGGACTGTGACGGCCATTCCAGAACATTCCAGATCTCCCTCTGCATGAATACTTTTGTAGATTTTCAACTGTGTTTTGGGTCATTGTCTTGTTGGAATATCCAACCCCTGCGTAACTTCAACTTTGTGACTGATGCTTGAACATTATCCTAAAGAATTTGTTGATATTGGGTTGAATTCATCTGACCCTCGACTTTAACAAGGGCCCCAGTCCCTGAACTAGCCACACAGCCACACAGCCTGATGGAACCTCCACCAAATGTGACAGTAGGTAGCAGGTGTTTTTCTTGGAATGCGGTGTTCTACTTCCACCATGCAAAGCGCTTTTTGTTCTGATCAAATAACTCCATTTGTGTCTCCTCAGTCCAAAGCACTTTGTTCCAAAATGACTCTGGCTTGTCTAAATGAGCATTGGCATACAACAAGCGACTCTGTTTGTGGCGTGAGTGCAGAAAGGGCTTCTTTCTCATCACCCTGCCATACAGATGTTCTTTGTGCAAATTGTGCTGAATTGTAGAACGATGTACAGATACACCATCTGCAGTGAGATGTTCTTGCAGGTCTTTGGAGGTGATCTGTGGGTTGTCTGTCACCATTCTCACAATCCTGCTCATATGCCGCTCCTGTATTTGTGTTGGCCTGCCAGACCTGCTGGGTTTAACAGCAACTGTGCCTGTGGCCTTCCATTTCCTGATTCCATTCCTTACAGTTACAGAAACTGACAGTTTAAACCTCTGAGATGGCTTTTTGTAGCCTTCCCCTAAACCAGGAGACTCAACAATCTTTGTTTTCAGATCTCTGGAGAGTTGCTTTGAGGATCCCATGCTGTCACTCTTCAGAGGAGAGTCAAAGGGAAGGAAGCACAACTTGTAATTGACCACCTTAAATCCCTTTATATCTCCTGATTGGACACACCTGTCTATGAAGTTCAAGACGTAACGAGCTCATCACACCAATCAGCATTGAGCAGTGACAGGCATTCAAATCAGCACAATGACAAGGGGACCCACATTTGTGCTCAGCCAGTTTTTCACATTTGATTTAATTTCATACAACTAAATACTGCGTCACTAAAAATCTTTGTTCGGAAAACACCACAGTACTCAGATGTTCCTAGGAAATGAAAGACGTACCACTGTTATCTTTATTGTTGAAACGAGAGTCAATTATTATGCAGGCTGAGAGGGGGTCACAAACTTTTTCATATGACTATATATATAAAATTTCACATTACGACAGTAGACAAATGTACGAACACCTTTAGCTTTGTGGATTGGATTTGTTGTAATGGAGCAGAATGGCGTGAGGCTTTGAAAAACACCCAGAAAATGGGCCAGGCATCCCCTGGGCTATCCAGAAAAAGCTTCACCAAAAAACAGACTGACCTGTTAACTCCATAGGCAGGCTTCAGGCCTATCCAGGCCTCGAAAAATGAGGTGCAGGCTTTATAAAGTTCAAATAACTTTTAAATGCCACAAATGTATTCCCCCTAACTTGAAAAGAGAGGTTGGTTTGTTGGTTGATTTCAAAGCCCCCTTCAGTATGAATCACCCTGTAACAGCAACATTAAGTCAAGACCGGAGCCCACCATAAAATCACAGGCGGCTTTTAAAGTGTTCTAAATTTGTTCTGGAGAACTGTTATAAAGCCAGACGGCTTATTTCAGAAGATAAAACTGCGTCTATAAAAAAACAGAACATTCAGTTACAAGAAGGTCTTTAGACTTTGTGCTTCTGCTGGTCTGTAACTCTAAAGGTACAGAGAGAAACCTGCATGCTTATGACTTATAACTCAATTTGTCTTTAATCTGAACATAAATTATGAATGCAAGAGCAGCTCAAGTCGCCACATCCTGCAGCACAGGTTGTGGGAAGCAGTAGGAGCCAAAGATGGCTTATAGACATTGACTGTGCCTGGAGTTGAACCAGAGGCCCTGGAGCCTGCAGTATTAACTATTTTGTCACCATTGCACTTGCACTTAAATACGGTGAATTCAGAAGGGCCTCAGACTCCATCACTTTTGGCACACTTTCGTGTGTTGTAGATTTCATTTGAAATGGAGAGATTTGAAATTTTTGCCTATCAATCTTCACTTGATATCCCATAATGACAAAGTGACAACATGTCTTCAGAAAGGTTTGCAAATTTACTACACATTGTGAAGAAATGGAGTCAATGGAGGCTCTGATCGGGGCTGTCACTGTGTAGCCAACTAAAAGGGCTCTTCTATTAGCTCACATTGAGTCAGATGTTGCAAGTTTGTGTGTTGACCACCAGTATTTTAGATTGAGGTGCCCTGTAGGACATCCTGAGACTTTGTGGGATCTCCTCGAGGTTCCTGGGTATCATGGCTGGCCTGTACACTGGGACTGTGAGTGCTGTGCAGAGTGGGGGCAGAACTTCTGTGTTTTTCTCAGTTGATTCTGTGGTCCATCAGGGGTGTGTTCTGCTCCTACTCTGTTTAATGCTGGCATGGACTGGGTTTTGGGCATGGTCATGGGGTCCAGCGGCTGTGGGGCATCTGTTGATGAAGAAACATTCACTGATCTTAGATAGATAGATAGATAGATAGATAGATAGATAGATAGATAGATAGATAGATAGATAGATAGATAGATAGATAGATAGATAGATAGATAGGAAAGGCACTATCTAACAATAGATAGATGAGTAAGGCACTATATAATAGACAGGCAGATAGATAGATAGGAAAGGCACTATATAACAATAGATAGATGAGTAAGGCACTATATAATAGATAGATAGATAGATAGATAGATAGATAGATAGATAGATAGACAGACAGACAGACAGACAGACAGACAGACAGACAGACAGACAGACAGACAGACAGACAGACAGACAGATAGATAGATAGATAGATAGATAGATAGATAGATAGATAGATAGATAGATAGATAGATAGATAGATAGATAGATACTTTATTAATCCCAAGGGGAAATTCCCATACTCCAGCAGCAGCATACTGATAAAAATAATATTAAATTAAAGAGTGATAACAATGCAGGTATACAGACAGACAATAACTTGTCTGTTAATGTTTACCCAAGATGGAATTGAAGAGTCACATAGTTTGGGGGAGGAACGATCTCCTCAGTCTGTCAGTGGAGCAGGACGGTAACAGCAGTCTGTCACTGAAGTTGCTCCTCTGTCTGGAGATGATCCTGTTCAGTGGATGCAGTGGACTCTCCATGATTGACAGGAGCCTGCTCAGCGCCCGTCGCTCTGCCACGGATGTCAAACTGTCCAGCTCCATGCCCACAATAGAGCCTGCCTTCCTCACCAGTTTGTCCAGGCATGAGGCGTCCCTCTTCATAATGCTGCCTCCCCAGCACACCACCGCGTATAAGAGGGCGCTCGCCACAACCATCTGATACAACATCTGCAGCATCTTATTGCAGATGTTGAAGGACGCCAGCCTTCTAAGGAAGTATAGTCGGCTCTGTCCTTTCTCCTTTCTCTGTCCATCAGTATTGGTAGTCCAGTCCAGTTTATCATCCAGCTGCACTCCCAGGTATTTATAGGTCTGTACCGTCTGCACACAGTCACATCTGACGATCACGGGGTCCATGAGGGGTCTGGTCCTCCTAAAATCCACCACCAGCTCCTTGGTTTTGCTGGTGTTCAGGTGTAGGTGGTTTGAGTCACACCATTTAACAAAGTCCTTGATTAGGTCCCTATATTCCTCCTGTCCACTCCTGATGCAACCCATGATAGCAGTGTCGTCAGCGAACTTTTGCACGTGGCAGGACTCCGAGTTGTATTGGAAGTCTGATGTATACAGGCTGAACAGGAACAGAGAAAGTACAGTCCCCTGCAGTGCTCCTGTGCTGCTGACCACAATGTCAGACCTGCAGTTCCCAAGACGCACATACTGAGGTCTGTCTGTAAGATAGTCCACGATCCATGCCACCAGGTATGAATCTACTCCCATCTCTGTCAGCTTGTCCCAAAGGAGCAGAGGTTGGATGGTGTTGAAGGCGTTAGAGAAGTCCAGAAACATAATTCTTACTGCACCACTGCCTCTGTCCAAGTGGGAGAGGGATCGGTGTAGCATATAGATGATGGCATCCTCCGCTCCCATCTTCTCCTGGTATGTGAACTGCAGAGGGTCGAGGGCGTGGCAGACCTGTGGCCTCAGGTGGTGAAGCAGCAGCTGCTCCTTCGTCTTCATCACATGTGACGTCAGAGCGACAGGCCGGAAGTCATTCAGCTTACTAGGACGTGATACCTTTGGGACTGGGGTGATACAAGATGTTTTCCAAAGCCTCGGGACTCTCCCCTGTTCCAGGCTCAGGTTGAAGATGCGCTGTAGTGGACTCCCCAGCTCCAACACACAGGCCTTCATCACTTGTGGCGTTACTCAATCTGGACACACTGCTTTGCTGGCACGAGGGTGAGGGTGGGAGTCTTGAATTAGGGTGGTCTTTAACCCACTGACTTTACTTATGATTTGTCAAATATTGATGTTCTTCATAATCAGGTGTGCTAAGCTTGAAGAGACTTACCAAGAAGTTAGAACTGCTGCAAAAAAAGATGCTTCCCTGAGTCCTGAATTAAGGGTCTGAATATGTCTTTGAATAAGAGAGTTCAGTTACATGTTTTCATGTTGTCATTATGGGGTACTATGTGTAGATCGATGAGCAAAAATGCCACATTTATCCATTTCATATTAATTCTACAACACAATGGAATGTGCAGAAAGTAACGAGGTCTGAGTACTTTCTTAAAGCTATGAATACTGTGAGGGATGCCACAAGGGCACTGCCATGGGCATCCCGGCCGGGTATGGATCTCGATTCAACTCCGGCCAGGACACCCATAGAGTGGAAGGATAGGGGATTAGGACATTGTCTCCTCCAAAACGCTAGATGGCAGCCCCTCGGATTACAATACCACCATAGATTCCCACATGGCATGTTGGGAACTGGAGTTCATTGGCTCAGCCCTGTTGGGTTCTGTGGGTGCCCCCAGGGGGGCACTGAAGGGACTACCGAGCCCTACTTTGTCGGGCTCCAGCCTTACTCAGATATGCTCACAGTTTTGGGACACTGAAAGTGCTCCTGGGTGTCACATAAAAAGGAGCAACTTGCTGCAGTTTGGGGAGCCAGAGTCAGAAGGAGGACGGGGACAAAGCTTACTGGAGGACCAGAGCAGAGCAGAGGAGGCAAAGTCTTGCAGAGTGTTGAAATTGTAACTGTGTTGTGGTGTGGGAAACTCTTCCTTATAAGAGTTTCACACAATAAAGCTCCTTGTAGCAAACTTGTGCCAGAGCCTTTGTGTCAGGAGTTTGGGGAGCTGCAGTACCCCCTGGAAACCGCAATACAATCAAAGTTTGAGGTGTAATTCTAAAACAACACTTTTCCAGGGACCATGCGCCACCTGTTGGATACACTACCCCACTATCCCGGCTTCATAACTTCACACCTCACTTTCATCTCCTCTTCCACACAGTATTCAGCTTGGGTATGAGGGTGGGACTCTTGGGTTAGGATGGTCTTTAACCCACTGACTTTTCTTATAATTTACCATACCATACCATACCATATTTATTTGTTAAGCGCTTAAAAACACAGCATTACAACCGACCAAAGCACTGTACAGTTAAGACAAGTGAGACTAAGCAAAAAGTTAAAAACAAACATTAAGAGCGAATTAGAACAGAGAATACTAAAAACAGGTCGGGGGACCCAATAAAATAAAGAAATAGCGAAAAGTAAGTGGAAAATGAAACAGATTAAGAATTAAAAGCCAATGTGAAGAAGTGCGTTTTTAGGCGTGATTTGAAAGTGGCGACTGAAGTGGCTTGCCTAACCACTAAGGGTAGGGAGTTCCAGAGCCTGGGTGCAACTACAGAAAAAGCCCTTTCACCACGAGCTTTAAAACGTACCTTGGGAACGGTTAGGAGCAGCTGATCTGCGGATCTAAGAACACGAGGGGGATTGTGACGATGGAGCAAGACACTCAAGTAGGCAGGGGCTAGACCATTTAGTGCCTTATAGGTTAGGAGGAGTATCTTAAAATCGATTCTGAATCTAACCGGCAGCCAGTGTAGAGTTTTTAAAATCGGTGTAATGTGTTGGCTTCTGCTGCTTCCAGTTAGAAGCCTTGCAGCCGCATTTTGAACCAGTTGGAGTCTAGAAAGAGTGGCTTGAGTGATACCATAAAGGCAGGAATTAGAGTAGTCAAGCCGGGACGTAATGAATGCATGGATTACTGATTCCAGGAGGTGGTTTGACAGAATAGGCTTGAGTTTGGCGATTCGCCTGAGATGGAAAAAGCAGGATTTTACTATGCTGTTGACTTGAGCATCCATTTTCAGGAACGAATCCATTTTAATTCCAAGATTGGAAACAGACGAAGTTACTGGAGTGGGAAGAGAATCGAGGCCAAAGGGTGGAATCTGTTTGCAGTCGGGACTAAAAACAATGACCTCGGTTTTTGAATCGTTCAGGTGAAGGAAGTTTACAGCCAGCCAGTCCTTAATGTCCGATAGGCAATCGAGGAGAGGTTTGGTGGAGTCAGTTGACTTGAGAGAGAAATAAATTTGGCAGTCGTCAGAATATAGGTGATATGAAATTGCATGTTTTCTAAAAATTGCACCTAAAGGCAGGATGTAAATTGAAAAAAGTAGTGGCGCTAAAATGGAACCCTGGGGGACCCCACATGGGAGTGGGACTGATTCAGATGAAAAATCGTCTAACATGACTCTAAGAGTCCATCCATCCATCCATCCATTTTCCAACCCGCTGAATCCGAACACAGGGTCACGGGGGTCTGCTTGAGCCAATCCCAGCCAAAACAGGGCACAAGGCAGGAACCAATCCCGGGCAGGGTGCCAACCCACCGCAGGACACACACAAACACACACACCCACACACCAAGCACACACTAGGGCCAATTTAGAATCGCCAATCCACCTAACCTGCATGTCTTTGGACTGTGGGAGGAAACCCACGCGGACACGGGGAGAACATGCAAACTCCACGCAGGGAGGACCCGGGAAGTGAACCCAGGTCTCCTAACTGCGAGGCAACAGCGCTACCCACTGCGCCACCGTGCCGCCACTCTAAGAGTCCTGTTGCAGAAATTTGACCTGAACCAGTCAAGGGCTAAGCCAGATACACCAGCCCAGGATTCGAGTCGGGAGATCATGATGTCGTGGTCAATTGTGTCGAAAGCAGCAGATAAGTCGAGAAGAACCATAATCACGTGGAGTCCCGAGTCCAGTGCCAAAAGGACGTCATTTAGGACACGTAAATGCGCGGTTTCTGTGCTGTGTTGGGGCCTAAAGCCTGACTGAAAAAGGTCCATTACCTGATGGTCCTGTAGGTGATGAGTTAATATTGGTGTTCTTCATCATCAGGTGTGCCAAGCTTGAAGAGACTTACCAAGAAGTTGGAACTGCTGCTGCTGCAAAAAAAAAAGATGCTTCCCTAAAGTCCCGAATTAAGGGTCTGTGAATAAGAGAGTTCATCATTTTCATCCTCAGCGTTTATTTCAATAAAAATCGGATCACAAAAGGCAACTTTTAATTGTATTTTTTTCAATAAAAGAGGGAAAACGTCGAAACACGAGAATCGCTCTTATGGTTTTGCTTCCCTTGCATTCTCGTGATTAACTATTCCGCTGGCCGAAGCAGGTTCCGAGTTGAGCTGCATGCGATCGGGTCACCGTAATCTCTCTCTTTCTCTTTCCGTGGTGCTGAATTTCCAAGAAGCAATCTTATGGCTCTAAGCGCTGGCCCCCCAAATATCTGACTTGTGCCCAAGGTGTGCTCATGTCACTTGCGATTGGCCAGCCACTGAGTCATCACAATTCACAAAGAGATGCGGAAAGAAAACAGAATAAACAGTAACTCGGGGGAGGAAATGAGTAGGAAATCACTTGCAGGAGAATTGCCTGGCCTGGCAGCCTAGAAGAACGCAGCGCCATTTTTCACAGCAGACAAAACCATTTTCTTGGGTATCAATTTGAAGCACAGAAGCAGTCTGCTCTTCCCGGCTCATAATCCATCATATCAACATGAGCTTCGCGGGCCCCGTCCGGCCTCCTTACCCCACTGATTCGTTACAAAGGCTTGGTAAGACCCACCGTGCGAGATGGGGTGGGCTGAGAGGGCAACGGGACAGGTCTCTTTCCATTAAGCTCCGTGGCTGGCACCGCCCCTGCAGGCCTCCTTATTGGCACTTTCCTCGGGATCCCATCAGTCATCCAGCCGGCACTATCCATCACTCCCTGCGATCAATAGGGAGGCAGGCATTCATCAAGGCTGGCTGGCTGGCTGGATGGGGGGGTGGGGGGGGTGGTGGAGCAAATGGAGGCACAGAGTGAGGAAGGAAGGCAGGAAGGATGGAAGAGAGGAAGGGCATGGGGGACCTCCGAGAGAAAACAGAAACAGCAAATTAACAAAGAAACAAGCAGCAGGGAGGTGTTGAAAAGTGCAAGGTGGTCTCGGCATCACTCACTCGCTTCCAGGAGCAAACCAAACACTTCAGCTCGAGAATTTCGACGACATTTTGCTCCCGTTTTTACCTGTGTGCAGATGGCCTTGTTTATGGAAATTTAGTTTTCCTGGCGGCTGCTAGAAGAAGCAATTAAGTCTGCCGTCAAAACAAAGGGAAGGACCGAGAGTTGAGGCGAGTGTGCAATTTACAACAGTTGTGATGGGAGACATGGATGGACTGGCGTCCCAGTAAGGATAGATAGTGTTCCTTCACGTAACCCAATGGCCATTATAATGAACTAGCTGTCCCCTGCGGCTCTGCCTGCGTAGTAGTGAAACAGGACAAACTTTAAAACTCAATAAATAAAAATAATTGAGAAGAATTTATATTGATAGCTTTCATATTCGAGGGTCTCTTGATGTACAATATTTTTGGTTTTGCTATTGGGGCAAGAATGTAGCTGTGATCTCTTTGCCCAAAATGTAAAAAGTTGGTAAGGTATCTCTGGTCAAGCAGAAGGTAGGTACACTCCATTGTCAAATGTTGCCACTGTATCTGATAATGATATATTAAGATTGCTATTTCAAATGATTACTATAATAATAATATTAATTCTTTGCATTTATATAGCACTTTTCTCACTACTCAAAGCACTCGGCGATTGCAGGTTAAGGGCCTTACTCAAGGGCCCAGCAGAGCAGAGTCCCCTTTGGCATTTGCAGGATTCGAATTGGCAACCTTCTGATTGCCAGTGCAGAGCCCTAACCTCGGAGCCACCACTCCACGTATCTCATCACTTACCTAATATTCATTACTAGCTGTACCCCGTGGCTTCACCCACATAGTAATGAAACAGGACAAACTTTAAAAATCAATAGATGTTGGCACTGTATCTGATCGTGTTCAGCACTGACGGGAGAGCATTCCCCACGTGGGGAGAAAAGCACATGTACAGTGCATCCAGAAAGTATTCACAGCGCATCACTTTTTCCACATTTTGTTATGTTACAGCCTTATTCCAAAATGGATTCAATTCATTTTTTTCCTCAGAATTCTACACACAACACCCCATAATGACAACGTGAAAAAAGTTTACTTGAGGTTTTTGTAAATTTATTAAAAATAAAAAAACTGAGAAATCCCATGTCCATAAGTATTCACAGCCTATCCTTGGCCAGTTTCACCCATTCCTCTTTGCAGCACCTCTCAAGCTCCATCAGGTTGGATAGGAAGCGTCGGTGCACAGCCATTTTAAGATCTCTCCAGAGATGTTCAATCGGATTCAAGTCTGGGCTCTGGCTGGGCCACTCAAGGACATTCACAGAGTTGTCCTGAAGCCACTCCTTTGATATCTTGGCTGTGTGCTTACGGTCGTTGTTCTGCTGAAAGATGAACCGTCGCCCCAGTCTGAGGTCAAGAGCGCTCTGGAGCAGGTTTTCATCCAGGATGTCTCTGTACATTGCTGCAGTCATCTTTCCCTTTATCCTGACTAGTCTCCCAGTTCCTGCTGCTGAAAAACATCCCCACAGCATGATGCTGCCACCACCATGCTTCACTGTAGGGATGGTATTGGCCTGGTGATGAGCGGTGCCTGGTTTCCTCCAAACGTGACGCCTGGCATTCACACCAAAGGGTTCAGTCTTTGTCTCATCAGACCAGAGAAATTTCTTTCTCATGGTCTGAGAGTCCTTCAGGTGCCTTTTGGCAAACTCCAGGCGGGCTGCCATGTGCCTTTTACTAAGGAGTGGCTTCCGTCTGGCCACTCTACCATACAGGCCTGATTGGTGGATTGCTGCAGAGATGGTTGTCCTTCTGGAAGGTTCTCCTCTCTCCACAGAGGACCTCTGGAGCTCTGACAGAGTGACCATCGGGTTCATGGTCACCTCCCTGACTAAGGCCCTTCTCCCCCGATCGCTCAGTTTAGATGGCCGGCCAGCTCTAGGAAGAGTCCTGCTGGTTTCAAACTTCTTCCACTTATGGATGATGGAGGCCACTGTGCTCATTGGGACCTTCAAAGCAGCAGACATTTTTCTGTAACCTTCCCCAGATTTGTGCCTCGAGACAATCCTGTCTCGGAGGTCTACAGACAATTCCTTTGACTTCATGCTTGGCTTGTGCTCTGACACTGAACTGTCAACTGTGGGACCTTCTATAGACAGGTGTGTGCCTTTCCAAATCATGTCCAGTCAACTGAATTTACCACAGGTGGACTCCAATGAAGCTGCAGAAACATCTCAAGGATGATCAGGGGAAACAGAATGCAACTGAGGTCAATTTGGAGCTTCATGGCAAAGGCTGTGAATACTTATGTACATGGGATTTCTCAATTTTTTTATTTTTAATGATTTCACATTGTCATTATGGGGTGTTGTGTGTAGAATTCTGAGGAAAAAAATGAATTTAATCCATTTTGGAATAAGGCTGTAACATAACAAAATGTGGAAAAAGTGATGTGCTGTGAATACTTTCTGGATGCACTGTATCTATGTTATTGAATATAATAATAATTTATGTAGCGCCTTTCATACACTCAAGGACACTTTACAATTCAATAAACACATTAACAAGACAACAGAAATTACATACAAGAAAAAGAATAATACTCATTGAAAAGATGTGTTTTTAACAGAAGTTTGAAACTAATAATAGATTTTTATCTCGCGAAGGCTGAGAGGAAGAGAATTTCAAATTTTAGGGGCTATCACTCTGAAAGCTCTGCCACCCATTGTTCCTAACCTGTATTTAGGTACAGTGAGTAAGTCCGCGTCCGATGATCGTAATGCACGGGCAGGAGAGGAAGAAAGCAGCAACTCCGAGAGATAATAGAGGGGCTAACCCATGAAGGGCTTTAAAGGTGAGAAGAATAATTTGATATTTAATTCTTGAAGAAAATGGTAACCAATGCAAATCAGAGAGGACAGGAGTGACGTGAGCAGATTTTTTAGTGTGTATAAGTAGACGAGCAGCAGAATTCTGAACATACTACAATCTATTGACATATTTAGTCGGGAGGCCAAAAACCAAGCATTGCAATCGTCCAGATGGGAAGTGATGAAAGCGTGAATCGGTGTTTCAGTATCCTTCACACTGAGGAAAGAATGCAGATGAGCAACGTTACGAAGATGAAAAAAGGACGTCTGTACTATTGAGCTAATGTGTGATTGAAAAGTACAGTAAGAGAGACCCGTTTCCAGGTTGGGCGTGCAGTGGGTGTTAAAAAGAAAGGGGGTCAATACAACACAACAACACAATACAAGATTTCTTTTGGCACGTGCTTGACCTTACATTATTCGCCAGCAGGCTACAAAGGTATAATTATTATGATTATTATCCAACCAACTATATCCTAACTACAGGGTCACGGGAGCCAATCCCAGCCAACACAAGGTGCCAGCCCACCACAGGACCCACACGCACACACTAGGGACAATTTAGGATCACCAATGCACCTAACCTGCGTGTCTTTGGATGGAGAGAACATGCAAACTCCATGCAGGGAGGACCCGGGAAGTGAACGCGGGTTTCCTAACTGCAAAGCAGCAGCGCTACCCACTGTGCCACCATGCTACCCTATAATTATTATCCATCCATCCATCCATCCATTATCCAACCCGCTATATCCTAACCACAGGGTCACAGAGGTCTGCTGGAGCCAATCCCAGCCAACACAAGGCGCAAAGCAGGAAACAAACCCAGGGCAGGGTGCCAGCCCACCACAGGTAGCTCACACGCGCACACACACACCAAGCACGCACTAGGGACAATTTATAATTGCCAATGCACCTAACCTGCATGTCTTTGAACTGTGGGAGGAAACCCACGCAGACATGGGGAGAACATGCAAACTCCACACAGGGAGGACCCGGGAAGTGAACCCGGGTTTCCTAACTGTGAGACAGCAGCAATACCCACAATAATTATTATCCAGCCATCCATAAATCCATCCATTATCCAACCCACTATATCCTAACCACAGGGTCACGGGGGTCTGCTGGAGCCAATCCCAGCCAATACAGGGCACAAGGCAGGAAACAAACCCCGGGCAGGGTGCCAGCCCACCGTAGGGCGCTCACACACACCCACACACCAAGCACGCACTAGGGACAATTTAGGATCGCCAATGCACCTAACCTGCATGTCTTTGGATGGGGAGAACATGCAAACTCCACACGGGGAGGACCCGGGAAGTGAACCCGAGTTTCCTAACTGCAAGGCAGCAGTGCTACCCACTGTGCCACCGTGCCACCCTATAATTATTATCCATCCATCCATCCATTATTCAACCCGCTATATGGGGTCTGCTGGAGCCAATCCCAGCCAATACAAGACACAAGGCAGGAAACAAACCCCGGGCAGGGTGCCAGCCCACCACAGGGCGCTCACACGCGCCCACACACACCAAGCACGCACTAGGGACAATTTAGAATCGCCAATGCACCTAACCTGCATGTCTTTGAACTGTGGGAGGAAACCCACGCAGACACGGGGAGAACATGCAAACTCCACGCTGGGAGGACCTGGGAAGTGAACCCGGGTTTCCTAACTGTGAGGCAGCAGCACTACCCACCGTGCCATCGTGCTGCCCTATAATTATTATCCATCCATCCATCCATCCATTATCCAACCCGCTATATCCTAACCACAGGGTCACGGGGGTCTGCTGGAGCCAATCCCAGGCAATACAGGGCGCAAGGCAGGAAACAAACCCCGGGCAGGGTGCCAGCCCACCGCAGGGTGCTCACATGCACCCACACACCAAGCACGCAGTAGGGACAATTTAGGATCGCCAATGCACCTAACCTGCATGTCTTTGGATGGGGAGAACATGCAAACTCCACGCAGGGAGGACCTGGGAAGTGAACCCGGGTTTCCTGACTGCGAGGCAGCAGCGCTACCCACTGTGCCACCATGCCACCCTATAATTATTATTATTATTATAGTTTAATGTTTCCTTAGTTGATTGTCTCCTCTTGTATACTTTTATCAAAGGCATCCATAGCCTTGCTCCAAACAAGATTTCTTTGGACTACACAGTGACAATCAAGGCCTCTTGCATCTTGCAGACAGACATGGATAAAGAGCTATGGAGGAAGGCCTGCCTTTTCCCATCTTGCCCGATTCTTTCAGTTCCCCCTTTATGAGACCCTCACTTGCGTGTGTTGTATTTACACAGCCCTTTTGATATTTCTTCATTCCTTGGGATTATTCCCCAGAAACGCACTGGTGGGAGAAGGCACCATTGTGATCAAGATGAACTGATCAGCCCAAAATTACAGAAGGAATGCCAGCCGAGTCTGTGCTACACTTGCAAGAACCTTCAAGAAGACGTTCTCACCCGGATCAGGTTGCAGGGAGGTGAGCTGACCCTCCACATGCTGTCCTTCTAAGGGAGGACTTTAGAAATGGCTCTAATAGCTGGCATATAGCACCTTGACAGAACACACCCAGGGGTGGCGTCCAGTTTGATTCAATCAACATATAAATTCAGAACAGCATCCCCCCCCCTGCCTGGCCTTCAGGTGAGTGCGCTTACACTCGAGCCCTCATTATTAAGCGCACGCGGTGTACAGTTGTTCACTGTAACCAGAGTCCGCAGATACCGAGCTCTTCCACGGCTCACCTTCTCATTTTGCTTCATGAATATTTGAAAGGTTCTAAAGCAGAACACAATGGCTGGCATTTGGCAGGGAGAGAACTGAAACTCGACACGCCGCCTCACCTGCCGCGGGGTCATTGCCTCACCTGCTGCTCTAAAATGGAGCTCCGAAGACACGGCGTCTGCTGATTAGGAGGACGCTCCGGAAAGAGGCACGTGAATTAAGTAATGAGAATTGGGGTAGTGGGATCAGTCTCCAGTGCCGGAAAAGTTGCATCAAAAATTCCAACTGCATGTCAGAGAGCCCCTGAATCACCGCCACATCTCCATTGAGGCACGCCATTAACTCATTATCGAACGTATTACTGCTTGATTTATAGCCGTCATGTCATTGTGTAGGGAAAAATGGTGCTAAGCAAAGAGAGAAAGGCGGATTACATAAAATAAAAGAAAAATTGACAAATCAGTCCACCCCATCTTGGAACTCCGATACCCAGAAAGTGCTTCAAGAAACCTGAGAGTGGTCTTTCCCGTTGTAACCACCAGGGGGCGCCCCCTAGCCCCAACCGCAGACAGTAATTCTCAACACGTTTCTGGGATAAAATAAAAGATTTTTAATTATTCAAAGTACTGTCACAAACGTCACCCTTCTTAAAGATCATGCAGAAGAACAATAAAACAAACCAAATCTTCTTCCTTCCTTCCTTCCTTCCTCCAAATGAGTGTTGCCTGCTGCCTCCCGACTCTGACTCTTCTTTTAAAGTCCACCCAGACACTGCCATCCAGCTTCCCCTCTCTGTCATCTGGAGTGTTTCCAGGGCATACACAAACCAGGGCAGACAGACAGTGCCCTCTGGTAGTTCCCAAAGACCCCGACAGGGCTGCGTCTCTGGAATACAATTCCCATGCCACTCTGTGGGTGTCCTAAAGTGATCCAGTTCTGAGGAATACTGCCACCTGTTGTATGGGGGGAATGCGCTTGTAGCGCACTCCCTGACTCCTAGCAAGCGCGGAGCTTTCCACCAGACTTACGTGGCAAGGAAGCCACTATGCTTTTAAGAGGAGGGGTGGACAGAATCAGGCCAACTCCCAAGCCCTACTGTATTTCCACCCTGCCACTTGAATATCAATAACGATCCAGGAAAATGCCCGTACAGATTAAACACACCTAACATAAAAATATATATGAGGGGGAGTCCAGCTAAAGTTAGAAAATGGAATGAACCTTAACAAAACTGATGCTGTCATTTCTCAATGTTGTCTCCACCCTTCTCAAAAGATAGATAGATAGATAGATAGATAGATAGATAGATAGATAGATAGATAGATAGATAGATAGATAGATAGATAGATAGATAGATAGATAGATAGATAGATAGATAGATAGATAGATAGATAGATAAATAGATTAGATTAGATACTTTATTAATCCCAAGGGGAAATTCACATACTCCAGCAGCAGCATACTGATAATAACAATATTAAATTAAAGAGTGATAACAATGAAGGTATAACAGACAATAACTTTGTATAATGTTAACGTTTTCCCCCCCAAGTGGAATTGAAGAGTCGCACAGTGTTGTGGAGGAACGATCTCCTCAGTCTGTCAGTGGAGCAGGACGGTGACAGCAGTCTGTCACTGAAGCTGCTCCTCTGTCTGGAGATGATCCTGTTCAGTGGATGCAGTGGATTCTCCATGATTGACAGGAGTCTGCTCAGCGCCCGTCGCTCCACCACGGATGTCAAACTGTCCAGCTCCATGCCAACAATAGAGCCTGCCTTCCTCCCCAGTTTGTCCAGGCATGAGGCGTCTCTCTTTTTTATGCTGCCTCCCCAGCCCACCACCGCATAGAAGAGGGCGCTCGCCACAACTGTCTGGTAGAACATCTGCAGCATCTTATTGCAGATGTTGAAGGACGCCAGCCTTCTAAGGACGTATAGTCGGCTCTATTCATCAGTATTGGCAGTCCACTCCAGTTTATCATCCAGCTGCACTCTCAGGTATTTATAGGTCTGCACCCTCTGCACACAGTCACCTCTGATGATCACGGGGTCCGTGAGGGGCCTGGTCCTCCTAAAATCCACCACCAGCTCCTTGGTTTTGCTAGTGTAGGTGGTTTGAGTCGCACCATTTAACAAAGTCCTTGATTAGGTTCCTATACTCCTCCTCCTTCCCACTCCTGATGCAGCCCATGATAGCAGTTTCCTCAGCGAACTTTTGCACGTGGCAGGACTCCGAGTTGTATTGGAAGTCCGATGTATATAGGCTGACCAGGACCGGAGAAAGTACAGTCCCTTGTGGCGCTCCTGTGCTGCTGACCACAATGTCAGATCTGCAGTTCCTGAGACGCACATACTGAGGTCTGTCTGTAAGATAGTCCACGATCCATGCCACCAGGTATGAATCTACTCCCATCTCTGTCAGCTTGTCCCTAAGGAGCAGAGGTTGGATGGTGTTGAAGGCGCTAGAGAAGTCCAGAAACATAATTCTTACAGCACCACTGCCTCTGTCCAAGTGGAGAGGGATCGGTGTAGCATGTAGATGATGGCATCCTCCGCTCCCACCTTCTCCTGGTATGCGAACTGCAGAGGGTCGAGGGCGTGGCGGACCTGTGGCCTCAGGTGGTGAAGCAGCAGCCGCTCCATGGTCTTGCGCCAACTGCCTGGAAGTGCCAAGATTCCAGCAGAATAAAAGGTTTTATCTTGTCCTCGCAATCATTCGTGCACCTGAGTTATTATCGAACACTCCATGCCGAGGGGTACTCCAGTCACTAGTGCAAGTTACTGTGACCTACTGGAGACCTACGTTGAAGCCTGCTATTCGATCCAAGTGCTGGGGACTGCGGCCTCAAGGGGTCCTTTTGCCGAAAGACAGTACTAAGAACACCAAGGCTTGTCTGAAGAAACTGAAGTGTGAGGTATTGCCACATCTTCCTTATTTCTCAGATTTGGCACCGTGTGATTTTTCCACCTTTTTGGACCGCTAAAGAAACATCTGGGTGGTCGTCGATTCATGAAAGACGATAATGTAAAGAGAGTGGTGCACATGTGGTGGCGGGGATGAGACAAAACCTTTTATTCTGCTGGAATCTAGGCAGGTGGCACAAGTGCATTGAGAAGGGTGGAGACAACATTGAGAAATGACAGTGTAGTATATTGTAGTGTGGACTTTTGGGGATTCCGTAGTAATAAGGGATTATGGGTATTGGGGAGCTTTGAGGAACTGATAATAATAATAAGGCAGTGTAACGTGTACTCTGAAACGATCTTAGTAAAAGGACCTCTTAAAGTTTATTACTTTGAACCCGTCTCCGTCTTCTTCCTTTTTATTGGTACAATATTATTGCCCATAGATATAACAGACAGCATCAGTTTTGTTAAGCTTCATTCCATTTTCTGATAAATCCCATTTTCTAACTTTAGCTTGACTCCTCCTCATAAATATTCCTTATTTACTAGAATAACTACTTACAAACACGATAAGGCAAAATAATGATAAAAGTACCACACAAACACCACAAAATGATATTTACAGTCCTGGAAAAAGTCCTTACTGTGGGCGATGGAAGTGGTTCTGGAAACGAAAACTGTGGTTCTTCTTCTTTCGGCTGCTCCCGTTAGGGGTTGCCACAGCGGATCATATGGTTAAAGGTTGGAAAGAAGTGCGGAACGTTCCCTTTTAATAAACTGCTTCCCAGAACTTTGAAAGTGAAATACAGTCCTACCACCAGAGTCCAGAAGAAGAACAGTTTTCGGAGGCGCTCCTCTTCTCAAAGAGCATCGGTGGACTGGATTGGGTGGAATTGGAACCCACCGTCATCCCTAAATCCGGTGGCTGAGCTCCATCCTTCTCCGATACGAATGTCCAGTTGATAAAAGGTTTAGGAGCTGCTGATGATGAAGTTGATTGGAAAATGGCACAAGATAGCAAGATGGTATTGTGCTGGAAGTTCATTGTGTGGAGAGGTAAACAGGAAGGAGGACAGGACAGCTCCAATATTACACAGCACCATTTGTGACACACAGTCCAGGAGGTTGTGGGGGAGTATCAAGATGTTTGTTTGAGAAGTTGCGTAGGTACATTTCAAGTGTGCATATGCATGTTTTATAAATCTGACCTCTGGTCAGGTCCTCGTTTATTTTGAGGCCTGTTCTCTTATACCATCTGTGGAATATGGCCGGCCAGTCATCCCGGCCAATACCCCCAGGCCGCCAGGTGGAGCCCTCCCTGCAGTATGGAGGTGCCCCGAATGCCAGCAGGGAATCATGGACAGTGGAGTTTTCCTTTACAGCCCTGCTGGATACCTTGGGGGCCAACAGAGGATGCTGGAGGGAGGCCCAGAGACTCGTACAATACAATACAATACAGTTTATTTTTGTATAGCCCAAAATCACACAGGAAGTGCCGCAATGGGTTTTAACAGGTCCTGCCTCTTGACAGCCCCCCAGCCTTGACTCTCTAAGAAGACAAGGAAAAACTCCCAAAAAAACCTAGTAGGGAAAAATGGAAGAAACCTCTGGAAAGGCAGTTCAGAGAGAGACCCCTTTCCAGGTAGGTTGGGCGTGCAGTGGGTGTCAAAAGAAGGGGGTCAATACAATACAATACACAGAACAGAACAAATCCTCAATAAAAAATAAATAATAAAATTTTTTTAGAAGTACAGAGCAGAATTTAACAGTAGATGATATCACATAATAAGATTTGGATAATTTTAGACTCCTGGAGACCTCATCCATCAAGCTGCCTCCCCCATTTGGCCATTCCACGGCTGAAGCAGTGTTGGGCCAGCCAATCCGATGAAAGGACCCCTCTTTCTCACGATTCCTGCGATCCTCCATCAGGGATGACTTTACCTTAGGCAAGCAAAACAACTTGGCAGGTGGGCCGTGGCACCAAGTGCCACATTTGAGTACCGAGAAGAGAAACAGAATAGGTGAGGGTTAGTATCCAATTGTATCTATCATGTTACTTATGTTTTAGTGCTAATGACTGACAACAGAGATGCAGTCTGTACAGTTAATCAGCAGCTCTAGTCAGGGTGTGCTAAACTGAAGTAGTGAGTCTTCAGCCGGGATTTGAAAGCCGAGACTGAAGGGGCATCTCTTATAGTAGCAGGCAGACCAGTCCACAGTTTAGGGGGTCCTGTAACTAAAAGCTCGACCTCCCACTGTTATTTTATTAATCCTTGGAACCATAAGCAGACCGGCATCTTTAGATCTTAATGTGCACTCTGGTTTGTAAGTCATGATAAGTTCAGACAAGTAAGCCGAACCTCGGTCATTTAATGCTTTATATGTTAAAAGAAGGATTTTGAAATCTGCCCTAAACTTAACCGGGAGCCAGTGTAAGGATTTAAGAACTGGAGTTATGTGTTCGTGCCCTATAACCTGGAAGTACGTCCTAGTCACATGGACAGGAGGAACGACGTACTTCCGGGATGAAAAGAAAACTTTTAGATCTGACCCGGAAGTGCTAGGAAGTCACATGGACTCATGGTTCGGATGCACTTCCGGGTCACGGACTATAAAAGGACTGTGGGAGATCCCAGACGGGGAGCTGAGCTGGGTGGAAGGGTGGCAACGTGTCTGGGAGTGGAGGATTATTGATTATTGCTTATTTATGAGTATTGTGGAGTGGAGGGTGCTTGGTGCACATTATTATTATAAAATAAAGTCATATTGGACTTGTGTCTGGCGTCTGATCAGTGGGTCCATTGGAGTGATAGCGCCCCCTATCTGTCACACATGCCATACCATTTTCTACCATTTTCTTAGGGTGCTCTGAGGATCTGCGCTGGCATCCGGAAGGTTGCTGGCTCAAACTCCCTTTACTGCCACAAGGGATCCTTACTCTGCTGGGCTCTTGAGAAAGACCCTTAACCTGTAATTGCTTCCAGGGGTGCTGTACAATGGCTGACCCTGTGCTCAGACCCCAAGGGGTAAGCGAAAACGAACATTTCTAATACAAGAAATTGTACAAGGAGAAATAAAGAACAAAAAAATAAGTCCAGAACAATCCCTGGACGGGATGTCAGCCCATCGCAGGTGAACACACCAAGCCTTTTGTCCTTGTTGTGTTCTGCAGTTCCTAACACAGATCTGGCCTCACACGGGACCCCCCACTCCAGCCCAGATGGGATGCTGCGACTAGATGTTCCCATTCTAGTGAATGACTGAATGAAGCAGTGTGTAAGCTGGGAGCTGCTGGACCGAGCCCACCTTCACAGCAGTGTATTATGGGTGTGTGTGTGTGTGGGGGGGTCATCTAGTCACCCCCATTTGATCCTCATGGAACCTTTTAATTTAAGAAAAAAGTAAAATAAATCAGGAATTGATTTATTTTGAAATTGATTTGTGTTTAGAACGTCGGCTACATGCACATAACTCAAAGCCGAGCAGCAGCGAGCAGCAGAACATCATTGGGGTTAAAATAGGAATTGACACGAGGAACTGCTGAACTTGGTGACCTGTGGGCAATCAAACTAATGGCCTGTACAAGCCTGGAGACCGGTGGGCCGAGGACTCTAACCTGCCGCCGCTGGCATCCTGATAAAGTGCCCTGTTGAGCTGGGGCTATCGGCGTCCACATCCATAAGGACTCATTAGGACTGACCTTTCTCGCTCACTTTTCAAAGCGGTAAAATTTAATAGCTATGCCAATCGGTTTTATTGAACGATGATGGGGGGCCGGGGGGAGGGGGGGCGGTTGAGGGGGTCATGACCAGCAGGCGGGCTCCATTTATGAGGGCAGACTCTTGAGCAGAAAACTATAAAACATTACTTCTTAAAAAAGTTATTAATTCTGTGGCGTTGTTCTCATTGCTGAAGTCATTTATGAAGACAGCCGTAAGAGTAGAATGATTTAAAATTGCCAATGACGTCATTTCTTTTTAATTGCCGCCCTGATGAATATTGCTTTAAAATCATTAAAAAATATTACTTTTTACAAAACCTTTGCAAAGATTTCCTGTTAAATCCAAATACAGAGGCAGACCAGCATGAGGAACAAGAAAAGAATCAGCTGTGGGTAATCACAGGGCACGTTCACTCATAGCAGGCCTATAATTCACCTTTTGGCCTGTGGTGGCGCTCTCGTAGTCCCCAAAGAAACTAATAGTCCGCCGATTCCGTTCTTGCAGATTTCCTTATCTGCTTCTACAAAAACATTACCCATTTTGTGTCATTGGCGGCCTACTCTTGCCTATTCGAGCAAAGTCAAGTCAAGTCAACTTGGGGAGCATGCACTGGTACAATGTGTTGCCGCCCCCACAACACAGTGAAAGAACTCGGGATCCCGGTTTGCAACCCCCCAGGCAGACACACGGTCCAGTCCCATCCTCCGGAAATGACCCTCTACGGGGGTTGTCTGGGTTCCGCGCGGAATCACTCGAAATAAGTAGCCAAGGGATTTTTTTTTCTATTTTTCTCATGTACTTCGATCCTTTTTAAACTTTTTCCAAGTATTCACCGCCAACATCAATGCACTTTTGGGCTCTTCTGACCCACGCCGCAAAACACTCGCGAAAGGCTGTCTCGATTGGCCATTGTTGAACTTGTCAAGGAAAAACTTGCACCATTCCACGCAAGTTTGCTTTTGTTCCACAGTCAGCAGCCTTGGAACCCATCGGGCACATTTCTTTGTAAAGCCAAGATCTCATCGAATGATGGTGTCGACAGCATACCGGATCATCCCAAGTTCCAGGGCAATTTTCCTGATGGTCAAACGATCATCTTTTTCCAGGAACTCCTTCACACGATCAGCATTTCTGCCATCAGTCGAACTTCGCGGTTTCGGTTCACGTTCTTCATCGTCAAAGTTGTACTGGCCTGTGCTGAAGCGCTGGAACCACTTAAAAACCATCATCTTCTTTGGAGCATTCTTCTTGAAGATGCGAGAAAGTTTTTGGCTGCACTATTTAGCTGTTAAACCATCAGAAAAGTCGTAAAAAATCATCACTCGAAAGTCATGCACGCACGGAGTCGGGAGCTTTGCCGCTAGCGCCGGCTGCACACTCTCAGTTCGTTTGCTTCTCCTGTTCATTCTGAAGGAAGAGAGGGAGCAAAACATCTGAACAAAAACATGCAACCACTTGAATAATCCCTCTACACAGCAGAACAGGTTTCAACAGGCTGACACTCGACAAACGATAAAATTCCGCGCGGAACCCAGACAACCCTCGTATCTGCCGCAGCCAGGTGTTAAGTGGGCGACCCCTTGGCCTGGTTTAGCCACTCGGGTCCCCAACAATGAGGATCTTACGATGCCGGATCACCCTCTGGGAAACGCACCACATGGCCATAGGGCCGTAACTGACGCTCCCTCACAATGCAGGTCATGTGCCTCATTCAGGACACAAAGTCAAACCCATGGTACCCAAAGATTTTCCGGAGAGACACAGTACCAAAGGAGTCCAGTCTTCGTCTCAGGTCACTGGATTGCGTCCATGTCTCGCAAAAAATTCGGAGAGGCTTATCGCACAGCAGCGACACGTAAGATTGAGCAACAACTGTGCCTTTAGATATCCAGAGCTGCCTGCGTCCTGCGCAGAATGGATCAATGTGTGTTTACCGGTGGCTGAAAGGCGCTGGGTAAGTCGTTGAAACCCCCCCAGTTGTTGATGGGGATATAAAAAGTTTGTCGAAAAACAAATAATGGAAGGGCGCAAAGCATCAAGCGATTGCTTCTCAGGTGCCAGAGGAGCTCTGTCATCTTGAGGCACGGGTTCAAGACTGACCACTGAGTTCCTGTCTATCGATCTCTTAAAAACCTTTTGTAGCAGAAAGATACACCTCTTCCCATGGGCTCACCACCTATGGGAGGGGCCAAGGAGGTCGGGTGCAGTGTGAGTTGGGTGGTGGCCGAAGGCGGGGACCTTGGCGGTCTGATCCTCGGCTACAGAAGCTGGCTCTTGGGACGTGGAATGTCACCTCTCTGAAGGGGAAGGAGCCTGAGCTAGTGCGTGAGGTTGAGAGGTTCCGGCTAGATATAGTCGGGCTCACCTCGACGCACAGCTTGGACTCTGGAACCAATCTCCTTGAGAGGGGCTGGACTCTCTACCACTCTGGAGTTGCCCCCGGTGAGAGGCGCCGAGCGGGTGTGGGTATACTTATTGCCCCCCAACTTGGAGCCTGTACATTGGGGTTTACCCCGGTGGACGAGAGTGTAGCCTCCCTTCGCCTTCAGGTGGGGGGACGGGTCCTAACTGTTGTTTGTGCGTAAAGGCTGTGAATACTTATGGACATGTGCTTTCTCAGTTTTTTTATTTTTAATAAATTTGCAAAAACCTCAAGTAAACTTTTTTCACGTTGTCATTATGGGGTGTTGTGTGTAGAATTCTGAGGAAAAAAATGAATTTAATCCATTTTGGAATAAGGCTGTAACATAAGTAAATGTGGAAAAAGTGATGCGCTGTGAATACTTTCCGGATGCACTGTATATAGCATGTAAAAGTGTAAAAATCGAATAAGAAATAACAGAGTTATAGTTGAAAATAATTAAGTGGCACGGTTTTTTGGCCCACGGTGTAGTGTGTTGCTCATTAATTCAGTCAACAACAGACAGCACCAGTCAGTCTCCCGGCTCCCACTAAGACTGAGCACAGTGGACTGGGACGTGTCTGCACTCTGCAGCTCACAAATGCCGGAACAGGGCAGAGTTCATTGACATTTGTGCTGTTGACAGCTTTGAACAGAAACTTGAAATTGCAATGCGCCAGTCTGTTGCATCTGCATTTTCTGTGCCAAGAAACTTGCCATCACAGAATGATGACAAGAAACTGGATGCATCAGTAAAAGCTGAAATGGCGGTGTTTCAGCGCAATGGCAAGCGCGGACGTTGTTTAGAACAAGTGTATCGGTATCTGATGACTGTGCCACCTACTTCAGTGGAGGCAGAGCGGGCTTTTTCAGCAGCTGGCATACTCTGCACGAAGGTGCACTCTCGCCTGGACGACCGCACGCTCGACACATTGTGCTTTCTATGCTCTTATTACCGCAACTAACTAGATACATGTACTTATATGATAGCATGAACTGCTTGAAGATAAGATTAGTCCTTTATTGGTGTCAACATATTGCAGTAGTTTTATTAAAAATAAGTGTCGGTTGTTCTAAAACCGTTCACATGTTAGATGCCCGTGCACTGTGGAGCCTGGGATTTCCGGGAATGACATGCGGGATTCCCAAATTCCCGGGAATGGATTCCCTAGATGAGACAGACAGAGACAGGAAATGTGTCTTTCAACTGACTAAAGGAGACCGCTTCAAAGCAGGTTCATGACTGACCACTGGAAGTTCACCGCAGTGCAAATCTATGAAGTGGGACACTTTAAGGTGTGAGTCGACAGCAAATACATTTGGCGATGAGGATAGAATTTGCACTGTGGACTGGTGGAGTGGAAATGGTGAACAGAAAACGTGAGGGCCGAGTGAGAAGAAGTTCAGCTGACGTCACCAGTAAGTGCTCCGCTGTCAGTGGTTCAGAAAATAGCCTACCTAAGGAGTTCACGCTGTTAGAGACTGCTTCTTGTCATTAACTTGAGAGTTCCTTAGTGCAAAGTCCCAAAAGCTGTTACAAAAAGCCCCACAAGTGGAAGGATCCTTCAACCTTTGACTTGAAGCTAAGTGATCAAAGGAATCTCTGAGGGGCACAGAAGGCACAGAAGAAGTTGCCTGAAATAGGCAGTCCAGTAGCAAAATGTCGAAAATGGAAACTGCTTACGGTAATGTTGTTCTGTATTAATGTTAATGTTCTTCTGCATTGTAAATTTAGATTCTGTTATTTTATGTTGTGTTAATATATTGTGACGTGCAGGCAGCTTGTGATGTGCTGTACTGGAGCAGAAAGGGTCCACTGCAGTGTATGTGATGGGACTGGGGGAGGAGCTTCTGCTCTGTGAGGGGCCGGACACGCCTCTCAGGAGATGAGTGACAGGAGAAGTGAGGAGGAAAAGGAAAGGGCGGCAGAAGGAAGTCTGGAGTAGAGAGTCAGGAGACAGTAAGCAGGAGTGTTTGTGGTATAGAAACAGACAGAATGTGACTGGCAGGAGATAATTATTGATAGGTAAAGCTTTCTTTTGTTGTTTGTAACCCAGGAGACAGAGTATAAGACAGGGCACCATTTGTTAAGGAACAAAGACAGCGAGTAAAACGTGGAAAATTCCAGTTACCTCTGAGTTGTATTTGCTTATTACACGAGTCATTACAATATTATATACTGTGGTGGACGGCTAGGACCCTTGCCTGGCCGGAAAGCCTTGATGATGGAAGCACCAGGGGAGAGGATATATCCACAACAATACGAGAGGGCAGCCTCCCTGGATTGCATTGGGGACACAGGCTCGGAGCTGAGAGGCTCAACCCTGTTGGGGCAAGTGGTCACCGCCAGGGGGTGCCTGGACAGTCCCGGAGACATGGACTGCAGCACTTCCACACACACCTGGAAGTGCCTGCCGGAAGAGGATCCAGGAACATGTGGAGTACTTCCGGGGACCCTTACAGCACTTCCGCCACACTCGGGAGTGCTGCCAGAAGAAGATCGGAGTGCACCTGGAGCACTTCCGGGTGCAATATAAAACAGGCTGCCTCACTCCATTTGGGGGGCTGCCGGAGTCGGGAGGTGGTGGACAGAGTGGAGGAGTGTAGGTGGTAATGAAAAGAGAGAGAAGAAGAAAAAGAAACTGAGCCGTAGTGGTAATTGTTGGTGATTTGTGCACTGTGTGCTAAAAAGAAGAAATTAAAAAGGGTTTAGTTTGCACTTGTGTCTGTGTGCCTGTGTGTGTAGGAGACTGATCGTTCACAATACATTCATTAATTTTGTTAATACTATATTATATTTTGGACAGCACGGTGGCGCAGTGGGTAGCGTTGCTTCCTTGCAGTGCAGGGTTTGTTTCCTGCCTTGTGCCCTGTATTGGCTGGGGTTGGCTCCAGCAGACCCCCGTGACCCTGTGGTTAGGATATAGCGGGTTGGATAATGGATGGATGGATGGATAATAATTATAGGGCAGCACGGTGGCACAGTGGGTAGCGCTGCTGCCTCGCAGTTAGGAAACCCGGGTTCGCTTCCCAGGTCCTATCTGCGTGGAGTTTGCATGTTCTCCCCGTGTCTGCGTGTTTCCTCCCACAGTCCAAAGACATGCAGGTGAGGTGCATTGGCAATACTAAATTGTCCCTAGTGTGTGCCCTGCGGTGGGCTGGTGCCATGCCCTGGGTTTGTTTCCTGCCTTGTGCCATGGGATTGGCTCCAGCAGACCCCCGTGACCCTGTAGTTAGGATATAGGGGGTTGAATAATGGATGGATGGATATTTTGTTAATATAGGTTTTTTTTTAAGTAGATAAATATGACTTTTTGCTAAACTAATCTACAGTACAGTGTTCCCTCGCTATATCACGCTTCGACTTTCGCGGCTTCACTCTATCGTGATTTTTTTCTCTTACACGCTTGCGTCACTATGCATGCGCTTTCTGAGAACTTTTATCTAAGTCCCACGATGGCTCCTAAATGTGTTGCTTTTTCTAAGCCATCTGACAATAAAACTAAGCGCCGGAGAAAGATGCTTACCATCCAGGAGAAGGTGAAACTCTTGGATATGATCAAAGATGGCAATACCCTACAAAAGCCTCCTCACGCAAATGAAAAGACAGCGCCAGCAACTGCCTATCAAGATGTTCTTCAGCCGCGCACCCAGACACCCACTGCCTACTCATAGTACTCCTTCAGTGGAAGAAGACAACGACACACCTGCTGAAGATACTGCACCACCTGAAGACTCTCCTACTGAGCTCGTGCCTTCATAGGTTAGTGGTTGTGTGTAAGAACTGTGTGTGTGTGTAATTAAATGTACAGTACAATAATAATAATATGATATTTGTAACGTCTAATATGTCTTATTTTCTCTTATTTTGTCTAATATATTGGGTAATACGAGTGTAATGGTGACTAAAGGGTGTTATTTCATGTCTAGAGGGCTCTAATAATGTTAAAAAACGTATTTAGAAGGTCGTAAACAGGTTTTCTATACTCTAACTGCGAAAATATTCGATTTATAAATACAATACAATACAATACAGTTTATTTGTTGTATAGCCCAAAATCACACAGGAAGTGCCGCAATGGGCTTTAACAGGTCCTGCCTCTTGACACCCTCCCAGCCTTGACTCTCTAAGGAAAAACTCCCAAAAAAACCTTGTAGGGAAAAAATGGAAGAAACCTCGGGAAAGGCCGTTCAAAGAGAGACCCCTTTCCAGGTAGGTTGGGCATACAGTGGGTGTCAAAAGAAGGGGGTCAATACAATACAATACACAGAACAGAACAAATCCTCAATAAAAAATTTAATTTTTTTAGAAGTACGGAGCAGAATTTAACAGTAGATGATATCACATAATAAGATTTAGATAATTTTAGACTCCTGGAGACCTCATCCATCAAGCTGCCTCCCCCATTTGGCCATTCCACAGCTGAAACAGTGCTGGGCCAGCCAATCTGATGAAAGGACCCCTCTTTCTCGCGATTCCTGCGATCCTCCATCAGGGATGACTTTTCCTTAGGCAGGCAAAACAACTTGGCAGGTGGGCCGTGGCACCAAGTGCCACATTTGAGTACCGAGAAGAGAAACAGAATAGGTGAGGGTTAGTATCCAATTCTAACTATCATGTTACTTATGTTTTAGTGCTAATGACTAACAACAGAGATGCAGTCTGTACAGTTAATCAGCAGCTCTAGTCAGGGTGTGCTAAACTGAAGTAGTGAGTCTTCAGCCGGGATTTAAAAGCTGAAACCGAAGGGGCATCTCTTATAGTAGCAGGCAGACCAGTCCACAGTTTAGGGGCCCTGTAACTAAAAGCTCAACCTCCCACTGTTATTTTATTAATCCTTGGAACCATAAGCAGACCGGCATCTTGAGATCTTCATGTGCGCTCTGGTTTGTAAGTCATGATAAGTTCAGACAAGTAGCCGGACCTCTGCCATTTAATGCTTTATATGTTAAAAGGAGGATTTTGAAATCTGCCCTAAACTTAACCGGGAGCCAGTGTAAGGATTTAAGAACTAGAGTTATGTGTTCATATTTTCTTGTTCTTGTAATAATTCTTGCAGCCGCATTTTGTATTAAGTAGAGGCTGTATAAAGAACAGTTTGAACATCCAGTGAACACCGCATTGCAGTAGTCAATCCTACTAGAGATAAATGCAGGAATTAATTTCTCAGAATCCTGTTTATTTAGAAAGCGCCTTAATTTCCTAACATTTTTAAGATGGAAGAAACATATTTTGGACAACTTTGTAATAATAAAGAATCCTACTTCGCGAAAATTCATTTATCGCGGTAGAGTCTGGAACGGATTAACCGTGATAAACGAGGGTTCACTGTATATCATTTTTAAAGTAGCTATTCTGTTATCCGTCTTTCTCCTTATCCATCACGGCCTCAGTCCCAGCCCCCTGGACGGGTAATTGAGGTTTTACTGTACGGTACAATTATCTTAGAATTTCTTGGGGAACCACTCCCAAAACACAAGGCACATAACAAAAGCTATACAGTGTGACCTGCAGAGGGCGCTCCTGCCACCCAATCCCGACACAGACAGACACAAGTTCATCACACACGCTTTAATTTTTTTTTCCTTTTTCCTCGTGGGAGACCCCTTACCCCCGTTTCCCACCTGTACAGCACAGTTCAAACACCGTACACTGCACCACTTCTTTCTCTCTCTCTCTTCGCTTCTACACCTCCTCCAGCAAGCTTTGTCCACTTCCTCCCTACTCTGACTCCCAGGAACCAATGGTGGCTGTCTCTTTTTATAGGGCACCCGGAGGTGCTGCAGGTATCCAGTGATCTTCTTCTGGTAGCACTTCAGGGTGTGGCAGAACTGCTGCAACCAAAGGCTCATCCATTCCTGCAATGCCCCCTGGTGGTGCCCATAGAACCCAACAGGGCTGCTCCAAACTCCAACTCCCAAGGAACCCTGTGGGAGTCTGAGACACTGCTGCAACCCAGGGGGGCTGTAATCTAGTATTTCGGGGGAGGTAATGCCCCAAATATGCTTTCTCCCCTGGTCCTCCTGCTATATAGACGTCCTGACCAGGGAAGGGCCCCAGCCATATGTCACAGCAGTTACATAGAAACTTAAGTAGATAACAATATTAATGTAGACAAAGAAAACATCCATCCATCCATTATCCAACCTGCCATATTCTACCTACAGGGTCATGAAGGTCTGCTGGAGCCAATCCCAACTAACACAGGGCGCAAGGCAGGAAACAAACCCTGGGCAGACCACCAGCCCACCGCAGAAAGAAAACATATATTTAATAAGAATTTGACCTGCAGCCAGCGGAGCATTCCTGGTTGAATCATGACAGTGTTGTGAGTCCACCACAGAACATTTGGTGACGAGGACGGGATTTGCACAGCGGACAGGTGACGTGTAGTGCCAACGCTGCACAGAAAAGGTGAGCGTGCAGCTGAGCGTTCAGTAAACAGTCACTGTGTAGCCAACTAAAGGGGTTCTTCTATTAGCTCACGTTGAGTCAGATGTTGCAGGTTTGTGGTTGACCAACAGCATTTCAGATCGAGCTGCCCTGTGGGAATCTTCAGACTTTGTAGGATCCCCTCGAGGTTGGTGGATATCATGGCTGGCTGGCACACTGGGACTGTGAGTGCTGTGCAGAGTGCGGTTGATTCTGGGTTCCGTTATGGGTGTGTTTTTGCTCCTACTCTGTTCAATGTTTGCATGGATGGGGTGTTTGATAGGGTCATGGGGTCCGGCAGCTGTGGGGCATCTGTTGGTGAAGAAAGATTCACTGATCTTGACTTTGCCAACAATTCTGTGATCTTCGTGTAGTCAATGAAGGCTCTGATCAGGGCTCTCGAGAGACTGAGTGAGGGATCTGAGTGTCCGGGCTTGCGAGGGTCCTGATAAAAACCAAGAGCCAGGCCTTTAATGACCTCTTGGACACGGCCACTAAAAGTGTGTCTGTCTTTGGAGAGAGTGTTGACCTCCTCGAGAGGTTTACTTACCTCGGCAGTGACATTCATGTCTCCGGTGACTCTTCCTATGAAGTCAGAAGATGGATTGGGAGAGCACGGAGGGTCATGAGGTCACTGGAAAGGGGTGTGTGGCGCTCCCAATATCTCTGTAAAAGGACCAAGGTCCTTTAGAGTCCTAGTGCTTCCTGTTTGTGAGACATGGATGCTATCCAGTGACCTGAGATGAAGACTGGACTCCTATGTCTTTTTGGACAATCCTTGGGTACTGCTGGTTTGACTTTGTGTTGCTGACGGAGTCCCGAATGAGGCACATGACCTGCATTGTGAGGGACCGTCAGTTACAGCACTATGGCCATGTGGTGCGATTACCCGAGGTTGATCCGGCTTGCAGGATCTTCATTGTTGAGGAACTGAGTGGTTGGAAGAGGCCAAGGGGACATCCACATAACACCTGGCTGTGTAAGATAGAGGGTCATTTCTGGAAGGTAGGACTTGACCACGTGTCTGCCTGGGTGGGTGCAGCAACGCGCTGTACCAGTGCATACTTCCCGACCTGATCTGACCTGACCAAAACTGTGAATTGAGATGCTTTGTGGTTGGAGTCCACAGCAATACAGACTTTATGAAGAGGCAGGGTCAAGTCAGGATAAAAATGGTCCTCTGCATAGGCCTACCAGGTATAAGGTGGTCTGTTACTCAATGCTAAGTTCAGCTGGTGGAGCCAAGCTCTACGGTGACACACAAAGCTTTACAAAATCCCATTCACTGCTCCTGATCAAATTTAAATTGACTGCAGGCTCTTCGGAAGAATTCTGGGAACATATTAGTGACGACATCAGTTCTTACAAAACGAACAGGCCGGACGAACATCAGCAGTCACCCCAAACCTCCTTCAAGTCGTTCAGTCTGACATCTGGCTGTGGACGTCAAGGCAGAGCTTGGCCAGGAAATCCCACCCAGCTTGCTGCAATTCAGGCCCATATTGAACTCAATGGGCGTATATTAAAGATGTTAAGAACTCGGCACGTCTGAGACTCAGCCCTTTGTCCTTTTGATCCCCTGCCTGGGCAGATGTTTCACTGGGCTCTAATCTGGCAGCAGGGATTATCAGCCGGGACATGTGGCCGGAGACGTGTGCCAGTGGAACACATCTGGAATTAGGCCAGCGAGGATGTGGCCTTTGACCGCATGGTAATGGCCTTTCAGTCTCACATTGATTAGTGGATACAAATAATTTATTTGATGAATTCAGAATAATTTATGATTGGAGGGCTGAGGTTAAGAGCAAAAATGTATTCAAATGAAAAACTGCAAAATTAAACCCAATTAACTTTAGCAATTTGATCTGGGCGTGGTGCTATGATGTATTTGAATACATTTTTTCTAAATTACATATTGGGTAGCCTGGTAGCATGGTGGATAAGTTTTCAAATCAAGTACCTATACCCGACTTCTTGGTGGGCTTTCCACTGGCTACTTCTCACATGCCTATGGATGTTGCATGTAAACTGGTGATTCTAAGTTGGTCCAGGTTCTTGGGTTCAAATCCCACCACTGGTTATACCCTGGGAAGAGTTAGTACTTTCTGTCTGACTCTTTGTGGATTGTCTTCCTGATTCCCTAAAGATGTGGTTGGGGGGGGGAGGTTTACACGTTGGGGTCCCCCAGAGACTGTTTACTTGTAGCAGTGCTACCAAAGGAAACAATAAATAAGAAATTACACCGAGCTTCAGTCTCTTTCCCAGTCCTTTAATGAACATAATGTGAATGTGGCACAAGCAGCCGCAGGTTCAAATGAATGCCTTCCTTTTGCCAGTCAGGGTACCATACAACTGAGTCCAAAACAGAACTGAGTATCTTCTTTAAGATGGCGGCTTTTAAACCCTCACAGGGGAAGTGATGTCATCCGGACTGGAACCAGACGTGACGTCATTGGCTACCCCAAAACAGAGTGGGATTTCTCGAGAATGCAAGGAATTAAGGGAGAGAATTAGCGCACTTCACCACCCCCTGGTCCGGCGTGGAGCTGTGTTTATTCAGGCCCTTTGGCTGTCCCCTAAACACGCATGTGTGACACGGTATAGTTCTTTGGTGCACTCCTCCTCCATTCTTGGGCTGGTAAAGGAAGTGATGTTAGTGCACATGTCACACCAGGGTTTGGAAACCTTAATGTATTCCATCCTTGCACCTGCGTAAAAATACATATATATATATATATATATATATAACTACCGTATTTACGCAGGTACCACGCGCACATTTTTTCCCAAAAATTAGCATTAGAAAATCAGGTGCGCGTCATACACGAGGAAATTTTTTTCTGTAATGTTTACTTCTTCTGCTTGGGCTCTCTCTCTCTCTCACTCGCTCTCTTTCTCTCTCTCTCTCTCTCTCACTCGCTCTCTTTCTCTCTCTCTCTCTCGCTCGCGTGCGCTCTCTTTCTCTCTCTCTTTCTCACTCGCTCTCTTTCTCTCTCTCTCTTACTTGCACACGCTCTCTTTCTCTCTCTCTCTCTCGCTCACGCGCACTCTCTTTCTCTCTCTCTCTCTCTCGCTCGCGCTCTCTTTCTCTCTCTCTCTCTCACTCACACGCGCTCTCTTTCTCTCTCTCTCTCTCTCACTCGCACACGCTCTCTTTCTCTCTCTCTCTCTCTCGCTCGCGCTCTCTTTCTCTCTCTCTCGCACGCGCTCTCTTTCTCTCTCTCTCTCACTTGCACACGCTCTCTTTCTCTCTCTCTCTCATTTGCACACGCTCTCTTTCTCTCTCTCTCTCTCACTCGCTCGCGCTCTCTTTCTCTCTCTCTCTCTCTCACTCGCACGTGCTCTCTTTGTCTCTCTCTCTCACTCGCACGTGCTCTCTTTGTCTCTCTCTCTCACTCGCACGCGCTCTCTTTCTCTCTCTCTCGCTCACGCGCGCTCTCTTTCTCTTTCTCTCTCTCTCTCTCTCGCTCTTTCGTCATGCAACAAAAACAGAAGTGCATTTAGCGGAAAACGTGCCCTAAACGCTTCCTATACAATCACAATGTGCGTCGTACACGGGGCAAAATTTTTTCACGATTTTCTTTGTAAAAATTAGAGTGCGCTTGGTACACGAGTAAATACGGTATATATATATTGTGGAAGTCAAATAAGGGCACGGAGAGCCAAAGAAAAGCTGGGGGTGCCAGCCGGCTAACCCCACTTACTGCTAACGTCCAAAAAAATAGAACAGAAATAAGCATGTCATGGCATAAAACAAAATAGGCGCAAAATCTGTGTTTTAAGCCCCGGTGGCTTCTTTAAATTTGGGGCTGGTAGCTCGGTCATGCAGGATGTAATTCCTTGGACTGAAACATCATCTTCTGGGGGCGCTCAGATTTGTATCATCCTGACCAGAAGAGGCGTGGCTTACTTGAGTGGGGGCGTGGCTGAGGTGCCCTCCTTGGATGATTTCTTGGATATATGGCAGAGAAAAGAGATGGCATTATTAGAGTTGGTGCCCCCTCTTGTACCAACAGGTTATTGCACACCATGTTTATGTTGGTAGACAAGAAGAGGTGTGTTCTGGAAGGAGCAGAAGTGACATCAGGGGTCCTCTAGTCACAGTCTCTGGACTGTGGATGAGGAAGGAGAAAGTATGAATGATGGTGTCCCCACCTGGTCTGGGGTGGTACTGTCTACCTTTTTAGAGCCTTGAAAATGGCACCCAAGCACTAGTGTGTGACAACATCCAACCATCCATCCATCCATTATTCAACCCACTATATGCTAACTACAGGGTCACGGGGGTCTGCTGGAGCCAATTCCAGCCAACACAGGGGGCAAGGCAGGAAACAAACCCCGGACAGGGTGCCAGTCCACTGCAGGGCACACACACCCACACACCAAGCACACACTAGGGACAATTTAGGATCGCCAGCACACCTAACCTAGCATGTCTTTGGACCGTGGGAGGAAACCAGAGCGCCCGGAGGAAACCCACGCAAACATGGGGAGAACATGCAAATTCCACACAAAGCAAGCGAACCCGGGTCCCCTAACTGCGAGGCAGCAGTGCTACCCACTGCACCACCATGCCACCATGTAGATCACCATGTAGATATAAATAATACAGATAGAAAATAAAAAAAGAAAAAGCTTTGGGAGTCCACCCTGTATATTATAAGGTGTTTAGAGTAAGATAAAAAATGAGCTCTCCGTCGAGTAGTCTATCGAGACTGAGTCACCAAGGAAGACTGACGGCAGAGCAAAGACAGTAGGCTTTTATGGCTGATGGGAAAGGAAGAGGCGGGTCAACTGGCGAATGGAGGACACAACACTGAAATGGAGGACGTGTTCCTGGGGTCCCCACCAAAAAAAAACAAAAAACGGTGTGAATCTGAGTGGCACCAGACCACTACACATGTGCATGGGAGACAGTTTATGGGTTCTGGTGATTGTAATTACCCACCGAACCAAGGGTAGGCGCTGTAGACTAATGCCTCCTCTCTTCCATTCCTCTGCAGAATGCAAGACTGACGGCCGCTCCGCCACTGACATCACTTCCATTGTCCCACCTCCTGGATCTGCGCCTTCATGTCTGGAACCCATACTGATATTTGACGCAGTTCAGTTTTGAGTTCTCATTCTGAAAAGATGCGTCCACAACTTTTTTGCGCGTACTTTTTGCTTTCAGTTTTTGTAATTATACAGTGTCACCAGGGTGGTGGCCCAAGTCTTTGACGTCGTTTTGTCTCCTCTTTAATAGACTTTTACAACTAACCAGCACTTTCATCACGGTAGGCTGCTGCCAATAGCAGCGAGAGGAGACGCTGAAGTGTTTTGTGGACAGAAGAAGGATGAGAAGACACAGTCAGCATGGACTGAGTGCAAAAAATACCCCCAGGAAAACTCTGTCCTTCATGTGGTGCTTAGATCCTATGAATTTGTGTTCCTCTGGGCTCAATTCACCATTACACCAACTTTGTTCATTCAATTTGGTCAAAATATCAATAGCTCTGTGTGATGGAAACCAGGAAATCACCAAACCTCCAACACAGAGTCCTGGGTTCAAATGAAGGATGGCTTATTCACCCAAATTCCTTTTCATAATACCTCCAAGTAGCACAAGCTCCAGTGATCTCTCTCTGCCTTTCTCCATGTTACTCTTACCACCGCACTGCCCTCCTCCAGTTGAGTGTTGCCTTCCTTCCTCCCAGCTCCTACTCGTCTGGACAAGAGAGTGCGGTCCCTTTTATTGAGGAGCCGGGAGTACTTCCACTGCCAGGGCCTCTGCCCAATGGAAGTACTTCTGGGTCATACGGAAGCCCTATTACAGCAATGGTTCTCAATCTGTGGGGCGGGCCCCCCTAGGGGGGCGTGAAGTAACAAAAAGGGGGGCGCCAAGATGTGAAAAAAAGAAAACAAGAATCAAAAATATGAAAAATACATCTATTGAAACCAAAACAAATTAACTTAAACTACATTCTGATACTAGAAAAATAAATATAGAGTTAGATACTATACTTTCTTACTGATGCTCTGTGCAAGACATTACAGAGCCGACTATACTTCCTTAGAAGGCTGGCGTCCTTCAACATCTGCAATAAGATGCTGCAGATGTTCTATCAGATGGTTGTGGCGAGCGCCCTCTTCTATGAGGTGGTGTGCTGGGGAGGCAGCATAAAGAAGAGGGACGCCTCATGCCTGGACAAACTGGTGAGGAAGGCAGGCTCTATTGTAGGCACTGAGCTGGACAGTTTGACATCTGTGGTGGAGTGACGGGCGCTGAGCAGACTCCTGCCAATCATGGAGAATCCACTGAACAGGATCATCTCCAGACAGAGGAGCAGCTTCAGCGACAGACTGCTGTCACCGTCCTGCTCCACTGACAGACTGAGGAGATCGTTCCTCCACCAAACTATGTGACTCTTTAATAAATGTTAACATTATACAAAGATATTGTCTGTTATACCTGCATTGTTATCACTCTTTAATTTAATAGATAGATAGATAGATAGATAGATAGATAGATAGATAGATAGATAGATAGATAGATAGATAGATAGATAGATAGATAGATAGATAGATAGATAGATAGATAGATAGATAGATAGATACTTTATTAATCCCAATGGGAAATATTAATAATATAGAAATATTGTTCTTTATCAGTATGCTGCTGCTGGAGTATGTGAATTTCCCCTTGGGATTAATAAAATATCTATCTATCTATCTATCTATCTATCTATCTATCTATCTATCTATCTATCTATCTATCTATCTATCTATCTATCTATCTATCTATCTATCTATCTATCTATCTATCTATCTATCTATCTATATAAATGTCGATAAAAGTTAAGTAGGTATAATAAAATATGCATCTATGATATGTCATTAATTTAAAAGGAACAAATGGGTATTAGTGGGCTCCTTTCAAAAAAACGTTAGGGGGGGCGCGATTAAAACTTATAAAAACTCGGGTCGCAAATACTTAAAGGTTGAGAAATGCTGGACTATAGTCCTATTATATCATTGTGGCACCCAAGGACCTCAGCAGGGTTGTGTTGCCAGACTACACTTCCCAGCATGCCCTGCTGGTTCCATGCTGGGTACCGATATCCAGGGCTGCTGCTGTCTAGCATCCTGGGGGAAGAACAAGTTCCCCAATGATGTCTTCTTCTTATGGGCTGTCCTGCCATGTTCTCCGGTCATCACTTGGGATGTCCATCTGTCTGTTCAGAGCCTCCTGTCTGGGTAAGGCACCATCCCCTCCTCTGGTCGGGATGCTCGTCCAACCCCTGCGGTCTTTACATCTGGAAACCTTGAACTCATTTATATTTCCATCCATCCATTCATCCTCTTCCGCTTATCCGAGGTCGGGTCGCGGGGGCAGCAGCTTGAGCAGAGATACCCAGACTTCCCTCTCCCCGGCCACTTCTTCTAGCTCTTCCGGGAGAATCCCAAGGCGTTCCCAGGCCAGCCGAGAGACATAGTCCCTCCAGCGTGTCCTGTGTCTTCCCTGAGGCCTCCTCCCAGTTGGATGTGCCCAGAACACCTCACCAGTGAGGTGTCCAGGAGGCATCCTGATCAGATGCCCGAGCCACCTCATCTGACTCCTCTCGATGCGGAGGAGCAGCAGCTCTACTCTGAGCCCCTCCTGGATGACTGAGTTTCTCACTCTATCTTTAAGGGAGAGCCCAGACACCCTGCGGAGGAAACTCATTTCAGCCGCTTGTATTCGCAATGTCGTTCTTTCGGTCACTACCCATAGCTCATGACCATAGGTGAGGGTAGGAACATAGATCGACCGGTAAATTGAGAGCTTTGCCTTATGGCTCAGCTCCTTTTTCACCACGACAGACCGATGCAGAGCCCTCATCACTGTGGACGCCACACCGATCCGCCTGTCGATCTCACGCTCCATTCTTCCCACACTCGTGAACAAGACCCCAAGATACTTGAAATCCTCCACTTGGGGCAGGATCTCGCTACCAACCCTGAGAGGGCACTCCACCCTTTTCCAGCTGAGGACCATGGTCTCGGATTTGGAGGTGCTGATTCCCATCCCAGCCGCTTCACACTCAGCTGCGAACCGATCCAGAGAGAGCTGAAGATCACGGCCTGATGAAGCAAACAGGACAACATCATCTGCAAAAAGCAGTGACCCAATCCTGAGTCCACTCCTTTTTTATTATTTATATTATCCACCCATCCATCCATCCATTTTCCAACCCGCTGAATCCGAACACAGGGTCACGGGGGTCTGCTGGAGCCAATCCCAGCCAACACAGGGCACAAGGCAGGAAACAATCCTGGGCAGGGTGCCAACCCACCGCAGTATTTATATTATATTTATATTTATTCAAGATTAAAAATGTAACGAGTTCAGGGTCCGGACTTCAGTGGAACACACTCCTCAGGTGATGGTGGTCTGTCTGAGGGTGGTGGCAATACTTGGAAAAATCTGTCTGTAAAGTGAAACCCGTGAGCAGCAGGTAAGGGGGTGGTGGGGGAGAGGTCGGGGTATGAACATCCCCCCGGATGCTGAAGCCCACAAACGCTCAGAGATGATGCCCCAGATTGGACCCTGCACTTCACAAAGAGCCGGGGGGGGGGGGGGGGGGGGGGAATACAGGTGGCCTCTGACCCCAGGTGAGGTGGAGCTGAATGGTATGCATGAAGGGACGAAAGGGACAAGCAGCTGGGAGTGCATGGCACACCTGAGCCAGCACTCAGAGCTGAAAATGCCAGCGGTCTGTTTTTAGGGAACTGGCGTTAAGAGTCCCTAATTCTCCAGCTTTCACAGCCCCAGGTGGTTACAGTGTGACATAATCCATTGATATCATTATTATTGATTTCTACACAAAAATCTTATTTTATAATACTAATCAAGTAGCACTTAAATTGATAAATGTGATCTAGCAGAGCTAAATGGCAAATATTAAACTTTTAAGTTGTCTGTATTGCAGCATTTCTCAACCTTTAAGTATTTGCGACCTGAGTTTTCATAAGTTTTAATCGCGCCCCCCCCCACTAACATTTTTTTGAAACTCTAATAAAATTTATTCCTATATTTTTTGCTGCTGATACACCGCTACAAGTTTAAAATTTTCCAACGAATAGCGAAATTACACCACATGTGGCAACATACGCGCCCCCCTTTTTTGTTACTTCGCGCCCCCCACAGTTTGGGAGCCTCTGCTGTATTGTTTGTGAGTTAAGTAGTTTAATATAAAATATGATAGATAGATAGATAGATAGATAGATAGATAGATAGATAGATAGATAGATAGATAGATAGATAGATAGATATGAAAGGCACTATATGATAGATAGATAGATAGATAGATAGATAGATAGATAGATAGATAGATAGATAGATAGATAGATAGATAGATAGATAGATAGATAGATATGAAAGGCACTATATGATAGATAGATAGATAGATAGATAGATAGATAGATAGATAGATAGATAGATAGATAGATAGATAGATAGATACTTTATTAATCCCAATGGGAAATTCACAAGCGTTCCTTGTTTTAAAAACCTGATAATATTGCAGGTCTAACAGACACATGAGCACCAGCAAAAATACAAACACCACCCAAGGGTTAAACTGGCCTCCAATCCAGGACCACCCAGTCTTCTATTCTCTCTGATCAGCCCAGACAGGCCGCCGTGGGTTTCCACATGCAACAGTGCCCTCTGGTGGCTTCTGGACACATTGCAGCACTGGCTTTTGGGTTTAACCCTTAACTGCTCGCACCATTTCTCACTTCATAAGGACTCACGCGGTGTACTTTGTGCACCACTGTTAAAATGGTCATTTATATGCAAGTTGTGAGGTTATAATATAAAATATTGTAATGATTTTAAATTGTACCATTTTTTAATGCAATTTAATACCATCTTGCTGAATAGTGTGAGCCAGTTTAGGACTGTCTGAAAATAAACTGCTCCAGTGCTCATTTGTCATCGGTCACACTTTCATCCACTGCAGGATTTGCACATGTGTCACATTTCACATCAGTCGTTGAATGTTCTTTGCAGACAAAGGCATTGAAAGAAGAGCATCTCATCGTTGTCATACATACGTCAGTACCCGTGCAGTGTGCCAAATGCACCATATGGAACTTGCCACTGGGCATCCACTCATATAAAGCGGCCGGGGGCACACTGGAGGGAAACCATTGAGACACTGGACTTGTAGCAAATCAAGCCGAGGACAAATGGTGGATGCTGCCGTAGGTTCATGTAAAAGGACGTTGGACAAAAATAACTGAGATTCAAGATCACAGCATCATCAGCAAAGTCAAGATCAGTGAATCTCTCTTCGCCAACAGATGCCCCTCAGCCGCTGGTCCCCCCCTAACCCTGCCCATCACTCAATCCATACAAGCATTGAACAGAGTAGGAGCAGAACAGACCCCTGAAAGACCACCAGGATCAACTGGGAAAAACACAGAGGTTCTGCCTCCACTCTGCACAGCACTCTCAGTACCAGTGTACAGGCCGGCCATGATACCTCGAGGGGATCCCACGAACCCTCAGGATGTCCCACAGGGCAGCTCGATCAACTGAGTCGAATGCTTTACTGACTTGATAGGAAGAGTCACCAGAGTCATGAATGTCACTGCCGAGGTTACATTTTTATTTCCATCATTCAGAGGTACAAAATAATAAAAAATGAAAAGGGCCTGAAGCAAAAGTTTGCTCACTTAACTACTCACAGTGTCACAATTAGGGGACAGACAAGTCAAGTCACCCACCACACGATGAAAGAGCTCAGGATCCCAGTAGGGCAACCCACCAGGCAGACACACAGTCCAGTCCCGTCCTCCGGAAATGACCTTCTATATGCCGCATGCCAGGTGTTACGTGGGCGACCCCTTGGCCAGGTCCAGCCACTCGGGTCCCCAACAATGAGGATCTTACAAGCTGGATCACCCTCGGGGAAGTGCGCCACATGGCAGTAGTGCTGTAACTGACGCTCCCTCACAATGCAGGTCATGTGCCTCATTCGGGACTCCATGAGCAACACAAGGATTTTCCGGAGAGACACAGCAGTGAAGGAGTCCAGTCTTCATCTCAGGACACTGGATAGCATCCATGTCTCACAAACAAGGAGCACCAGGACTCTAAAGACTTGGACCTTCGTCCTTTTGCATAGACATCAGGAGTGCCACACATCCTTTTGCTTAGATATCAGGATCGCCACACACTCCTTTCCAGCGACCTCATGACCCCCCATGCTCTCCCAATCCATCTACTGACTTCATAGGAAGAGTCACCAGAGAGATGACCGTCACTGCTGAGGTCAGTAAATCTTAGACTGGCGTACAAAATACACCAGTGTGAGTAGGGAAGGGTTAAACCAAACAGCCAGTCAGCTTTAAGAGCTTCCTACTTGCCTACCGTAGGATTGAAAAATCACAAAAACGATTGCCAGCCACACCAGGTCAACTACCTGAAGCTATAAACACGTTCAGACCTGGCCTGAACTTGGACCAGAGACCATCTAAGAAATAAAAAGCTTAGGTTGCTACTGGAAGAGGTGTTGGTGAGACCATCAGGGGGCGCTTACCCAGTGGTCTGAATGTGGATCCTAATGCCCCAGTGCAGTAATGGGGACACCGTGCTGTGAAAATGTCATCGTTCTTTGAATGAGATGTAAAACTGGAGTCTCCGTGGTCACAAAAGACTCCTGGACATCTTTCGTAAAGAGCAGGGTGGGCTAAATTTCCCATCATGCTCTGGTTCATTCTGCCCTTCCAGTTATCTTCTGTCCATTACTGGTTAACTCGCTTTCTAATAACGAATAAGTGGTGAGCGCACTGGCACAAAATGACTGCCAGCTGGATGCTGCTCATTGGTGGTGGTTGAAGTGACTCCCCCCTAACTGTAAAGTGCTATATACAGTAAATGCAATGTCTTCTTTTTCTTCTGATGTTCTCTTTTCCTCTTACCTGCTAGCAGTGACAGGCAAAAATCTATCAAAGCCGTTTGGCACCTCGGCACCATCCCACCGTGGGCACTGAGTGTTTAGTTTACCACCTTCTCATGGTGACCTCCAGGCACTGAAACTTCTAGAGGCCTTCTTAGTCTTTTAAATTAAGCTGTAATCTCTTGCCCACATTCTGCCCATCCTGTTCTAGCTGGTCATAATTCTTGGCATACCAATGCTTGCACCCCCCCCCCCCCCCACCAACACCTCCCCCTTATTACTGTAACGAGTTAAGTGAGCAGAAGATGAGCTGATCACCAAAAGGCAGAAAGATGACACATTTCTTTAATATTTTAAGCAAAGTCAGGTCAGTTTGGGGAGCAGGCACTGGTACAGCGTGTTGCCACACCCGCCACATGATGAAACAGCTTGGGATCCTAGTTGGCAACCCCCCCCCCCAGGCAGACACGTGGTCTGGTCCCACACTCTGGAAATGACCATCTATCTGTCACAGCCAGGTGTTACATAAGTGCCCCCTTGGCCTGGTCCTGCCACTCAGCAATGAGCTGGATCACCCTCTGGGAATCGTGCCACATGGCTGTAATGCCATAACTGACGCTCCCTCACAATGCAGGTCATGTGCCTCATTTGGGACTCCATGATCAACACAAAGTCACACCAGCGGGACCCAATGATTCTCTGAAGTGACACAGGAGTCCAGTCTTCATCTCAGGTCACTGGATAACATCCATGTCTCACAAACAGGGAGCACCAGGACTCTAAAGACTTAGACCTTCGTCCTTTTGCAGATATTGGGAATGCCACACTCCCCTTTCCAGTGACCTTGTGACACCCCCATGCTCTCCCAATCCGTCTACTGACTTCATAGGAAAAGTCACCAGAGTCATGAATGTCACTGCCAAGGTAAATAAACCTCTCGATGACAAGGTCGACACTCTCTCCACAAACAGACACACTGATGTGCCCACGAAGTCACTAAAGGCCTGGCTCTTGGTTTTTATCAGGACCCTCGTTAGCCCAGACACTCAGACCCCTCACTGAGTCTTTTGAGCTCCCTGATCACAGCATCATCAGCAAAGTCAAGATCAATGAATCTCTCTTCGCCAACAGATGCCCCTCAGCCACTGGACCCCCCTGACCCTGCCCAACACTCAGTCTATACAAGCATTGAACAGAGTACGAGCAGAACAAACAATACATCCATCCATCCATTTTCCAACCTGCTGAATCCGAACACAGGGTCACGGGGGTCTGCTGGAGCCAATCCCAGCCAACACAGGGCACAAGGCAGGAACCAATCCCAGGCAGGGTGCCAACCCACCGCAGGACAATACAATACAATTTATTTTTGTATAGCCCAAAATCACACAAGAAGCACTGCAATGGGCTTTGACAGGCCCTGCCTCTTGACAGCCCCCCAGCCATGACTCTCTAAGAAGACAAGGAAAAACTCCCCAAAAAAAAACCTTGTAGGGAAAAGATGGAAGAAACCTCAGGCAAGACCGTTCAAAGAGAGACCCCTTTCCAGGTAGGTTGGGCGTGCAGTGGGTGTCAAAAGAAGGGGGTCAATACAATACAATACAATACACAGAGCAGAACAAATCCTCAATCTATACTAATAAAAGGCAAAGCCCTCACTGACTGACTGACTGACTCACTCATCACTAATTCTCCAACTTCCCGTGTAGGTAGAAGGCTGAAATTTGGCAGGCTCATTCCTTACAGCTTACTTACAAAAGTTAGGCAGGTTTCATTTCGAAATTCTACGCGTAATGGTCATAACTGGAACCTGTTTTTTGTCCATATACTCTAATGGAGGAGTCGGAATCACGTATCGCATCATCACGTATTACGCCTCCTACGTAATCACGTGAAGTGAAAACAAGGAAGATATTTACAGCACGAGTCAAACCCGGGAACGAAGGTAAATGACATTAATTGTTGAGTGTCTTTTAATACTGTGTAATTGTTGAGTGTCTTTTAATACTTTGTAAGCATACATATTAACAGATGTGCAATTAAACGTGTGCATTTACGGGGTGATTTCTCAGGCTTAAAGCTCGAAGTGATCACTCGAGTGAAGGCAGATCCTTAACAAACTGTTATTGGTATATTTTCCCTCAATTTTAAAAGGTTTTCTTTTCTTCTTAATAAAAATTTAAAAGAAGAACTTCGCCGGTGCGAACCACGGGGATTTGAGCGACTGACACATACAGACATATTCATGAGTGCAGGTACTTTGGAAAGAGAGCACCGTGTAAACCTAAAATTTAAATTAAGTTCATAGACCTACAAAAGGTTGCCATTGATTTGAGGCAAGATTGCTTTTCTCCTGTACAACTAAACGTTGCATTCTCAAGAGTGTGCTTGCACGGCTTGGTCACATTACAACCGGAGTGCTTAACTGACAACGTGATATACAAACAGAACAATCGTAAAAACAGGATTAAATAAAAAGGCTGCTTCCGTTGGCAAAGCAACGATAAAGGAAGACCTTATATGACGTTCGTTTATAAAACAGCGGAGAGGCTGTGTGAAGTCAGTTTCACAAAAAAACAGATCCTTAACAAATTGTTATTAGTATATTTTCACTCAATTTAAAAAGGTTTTCTTCTTAATAAAAATTTAAAAGCAGTACTTCGCCGCTGCAAAGCACGGGGATGTATATATATACTGTAGATAGACAGATAGAGATATATATGTATATATACAGATAGATAGATTGATATATATAGTAATCCCTCCTCCATCGCGGGGGTTGCGTTCCAGAGCCACCCGCGAAATAAGAAAATCCGCGAAGTAGAAACCATATGTTTATATGGTTATTTTTATATTGTCGTGCTTGGGTCACAGATTTGCGCAGAAACACAGGAGGTTGTAGAGAGACAGGAACGTTATTCAAACACTGCAAACAAACATTTGTCTCTTTTTCAAAAGTTTAAACTGTGCTCCATGACAAGACAGAGATGACAGTTCTGTCTCACAATTAAAAGAATGCAAACATATCTTCTTCTTCAAAGGAGTGCGCATCAGGAGCACAGACTGTCAGAAAGAGAGAGGAAAGCAAACAAATCAATAGGGCTGTTTGGCTTTTAAGTATGCGAAGCACCGTGGCACAAAGCTGTTGAAGGCGGCAGCTCACACCCCCTCCGTCAGGAGCAGGGAGAGAGAGAGAGAGAGAGAGAGACACAGAGAAAAACAAACAGTCAAAAATCAATATGTGCCCTTCGAGCTTTTAAGTATGCGAAGCACCGTGCAGCATGTCGCTTCAGGAAGCAGCTGCACAGAAGATAGCAACGTGAAGATAATCTTTCAGCATTTTTAGACGAGCGTCCGTATCGTCTAGGTGTGCGAACAGCCCCCCTGCTCACACCCCCTACGTCAGGATCAGAGAAAGTCAGCGCAAGAGAGAGAGAGAGAGAAGAGTAAGCTGGGTAGCTTCTCAGCCATCTGCCAATAGCGTCCCTTGTATGAAATCAACTGGGCAAACCAACTGAGGAAGCATGTACCAGAAATGAAAAGACCCATTGTCCTCAGAAATCCGCGAACCACCAAAAAATCCGCGATATATATTTAAATATGCTTACATATAAAATCCGCGATACAGTGAAGCCGCGAAAGGCGAAGCGCGATATAGTGAGGGATCACTGTATGTATATAGATAGATAGATAGATAGATAGATAGATAGATAGATAGATAGATAGATAGATAGATAGATAGATGTGTATGTATGTAGATATGTATATATGTGTATATATATGTAGATATGTAAATATGTATATGTATATATATGTGTCTGTATGTGTGTGTATATATATATATATATATATATATATATATATATATATATATATATATATATATATGTGTGTGTATGTATGTATGTGTGTATATGTATATATATGTTGATATATGTATATATATATGTGGATGTGTATATGTATATATATATGTGGATGTGTATATGTATATATATATATATATGTATATATGTAGATATGTGTATATGTAGATATGTATATATAAGTATATATGTTTATGTATATATATGTTTACATAACCTCTTTAACACACTACTTCTCCGCTGCGAAGCGCGGGTATTTTGCTAGTACAGCATAAAAATAAAAGTACGGAGCAGAATTTAACAGTAGATGATATCCCATAATATGATTTGGATTTGTTTAAAATCCTGGAGACCTCAGCCATCAAGCTGCCTCCCCCATTTGGCCATTCCACAGCTGAAACAGAGCTAATCCGATGACAGGACCCCTCTTTCCCACGATTCCTGCAATCCTCCATCAGGGATGACTTTACCCTAGGCAGGCCAAACAACTTGGCAGGTGGGCAGTGGGCACCAAGTGCCATGTTTGAGTACCGAGAAGAGAAACAGAACAGGTGAGGGTTAGTATCCAATTCTAACTATCATGTTACTTATGTTTTAGTGCTAATGACTAACAACAGAGATGCAGTCTGTACAGTTAATCAGCAGCTCTAGTCAGGGTGTGCTAAACTGAAGTAGTGAGTCTTCAGCCGGGATTTGAAAGCTGAGTCCGAAGGGGAATCTCTTATAGTAGCAGGCAGACCATTCCACAGTTTAGGGGCCCTGTAACTAAAAGCTCGACCTCCCACTGTTATTTTATTAATCCTTGGAATCATAAGCAGACCGGCATCTTGAGATCTTAATGTGTGCTCAGGTTTGTAAGTCATGATAAGTTCAGACAAGTAAGCCGGACCTCCGCCATTTAAGGCTTTATATGTTAAAAAAAGGATTTTGAAATCTGCCCTAAACTTAACCGGGAGCCAGTGTAAGGATGTAAGAACTGGTGTTCATATTTTCTTGTTCTTGTAATAATTCTTGCAGCCGCATTTTGGATTAACTGGAGGCTGTATAAAGAAGTTTGAACATCTTGTGAACACCGCATTGCAGTAGTCAATCCTACTAGAAGTAAATGCTGGAATTAATTTCTTAGAATCCTGTTCATTTAGAAAGCACCTTAATTTCCCAACATTTTTAAGATGCATGAAACTTGATTTGGATAACTTTGTAATATGCACTTTAAATGACATGCTAGAGTCAAAGAGAGGGCTGATTCAGTAAAATTAATGGGGATTCCAACTGAGTTAAATGATGATTTAATAAAATATTGTTGTGATCAGCGTCATTCCATCTAACAATTAACATCTCTGTTTTATCGGTGTTTAAACACAAGTAGTTCTCATCCATCCACTTCTTTAATTCACTAACACAACTAATTAAAGACAACATTGGAGAAACTTCATTTGATCTAAATGAAAGGTATAACTGGGTGTCATCTGCATACGAGTGAAAATTAACATTATGTTTCCTAATGAGAAATCCCAGTGGAATGGACCCCCTGACAGACCTCAGAATCAACTGGGAAAAACACAGAGGTTCTGGCTGCACTCTGCACAGCACTCCCAGTCCCAGTGTACAGGCCGGCCATGATAGCCAACAACCTCGAGGGGAATCCGCGAACCCTCAGGATGTCCCACAGGGCAGCTCGATCAACTGAGTCCAACGCTTTACTGACGATAGGAAGAGTCACCAGAGTCATGAATGTCACTGCCAAGGTTACATTTTTATTTCCGTCATTCAGAGGTACAAAATAATAAAAAACGAAAAGAGCCTGAAGCAAAAGTTTGCTCACTTCACTATTCACAGTGTCACGCATGCGCAATTAGGGGACAGTCAAAAGGCTCGATGGCGCGTAGAAAACCTAGAGAGGGGGAACTGGAACGGGGCACTAATGCTTCTCTCTCAGAAAAATGACAGAATTAAAAAGCATTCCTACCCAACATAACGCTCCAGTCCACCAATAAGAAGACTTCTCTTCTGACTCCAAGAAACTATCTCACTTCCGCTCCCCTTCTGATGTCCTCAGTTCTGTCCCTCTGCTACTGACGTCACCTCCGGCCATTACTACCTTCTATTATTTTCATTTCCTGTTTCGTTTCCATATAAGTCAAAGCGTTGATTTTTTGTTTTCTGTCAAATGTTTGAGTTGCTTGACGACCGTTTGACTATACTGGAACCTGAAACCAGTATGCTGGGGAGGCTCCCCAACACTTAACCTGTGTCTCTGTGCTTTTTCTTTATCACAACAGTAACAGACATTTTAAGGAGGGGGGGGAGGCCCAACTGCACGGTGCTTTTAGTAGTTTTCACGTACAGACAAGCAGCCCACGACGGACACGTCAATCGTGTTTGGGCGTATCGCTCTGTTGGGCAGGGTCTCAAAAGGGTTCAAAGCTCTCACACTGTAAAGACTCCACGTTTTTAATCTTTCCTCATCACTCATCTCCTGTAGCCCCTGAGTCAGCCTCGTCGCTTTTTTCTGGGCTTTTTCTAGCGCTGCTATATCAATATTAGAAAGTTAAAAGAGTCTGGACGAGAACAGGCCATTCAGGCTAACAAAGCTCACCAGTCCTGTCCAATCGTATCAAGTCGAGTTTTGCAAGTCCTTAAAGTCTTACTGTCTACCACACTACTCGGTCACTTATTCCAAGTGTCTATCGTTCTTTGTGTAAAGAAAAACTTCCTAATGTTTGTGCGAAATTTCCCCTTGACAAGTTTCCATCTGTGTCCCCGTGTTCTTGATGAACTCATTTTAAAATAACAGTCTCGATCCACTGGACTAATTCCCTTCATAATTTGAAACACTTTAATCATGTAACCTCTTAATTTTCTTTTGTTTTAACTGTAAAGGCTCAGCTCTTTTCATCTTTCCTCATCACTCATCCCCTGTAGCCCTGGAATCAGCCTAGTCGCTCTTCTCTGGACCTTCTCTTGTGCTGCTATGTCCTCTTTGTAGTCTGGAGACCAAAACTGCACACATTACTCCAGATGAGGCCTCACCAGTGCGTTATAAAGACTTGAGCAGAACCTCCTGTGACTTGTACTCCACACATCAACGTGCTATATAACCTGACAGTCTGTTAAAGGCTTCTGAACGCTGTCTGGCAGTTGATCATGTTGAGTCCACCACGACTCCTAAATCTTTCTCATATGGTGGACTCTGAATTTTCAGACCTCCCATTGTGTATTCAAACCTCACATTTTTACTTCCTACATGTAATATTTTACATTTACTTACATTATGCTGTTAAAACTTTCAACTTCTTTCATCTTTCCTCATCACTCATCCCCTGCAGCCCCCCATAAACACCTCTTCTCTGGACCTTTCCTAGTGCTGTTATGTCCTTTTTGTAGACCAAAACTGCACCCAGTACTCCAGATGAGGCCTCACCAGTGTGTTATAAAGACTTGAGCAGAACCTCCTGTGACTTGTACTTCACACATCAAGGCGCTATATAACCTGACATTCTGTTAGCTTTCTTAATGGCTTCTGAACACTGTCGGGAAGTCGACAGCTTAGAGTCCACTATGACTCCTAAATCCTTCTCATAAGGTGGACTCTCGATTTTCCGAGTGCCCATTGTGTATTCAAACCTCACATTTTTACTTCCTATGTGTAATTCTTTACATTTACTGACATTAAATTTCATCTGCCACAAATCTGCCCAAGCCTGTTTGCTATCCAAGTCCTTCTGTGATGATATGATGGATTCTAAATGATCTGCTAATCCACTTATCTTGCTATCATCTGCAAACTTAACCAGCTTGTTACTTATATTCCTTTCTAAATCATTTATAAATATTAAAAATAGCAGTGGCCCTAGCACTAACCCCTGTGGAACACCACTAATATTTTGTATAACAATAAAATGTGAAAAGGCGGCACGGTGGCGCAGTGGGTAGCGCTCGCTTCCTGGGTCCTCCCTGCGTGGAGTTTGCATGTTCTCCCCGTGTCTGCGTGGGTTTCCTCCCACAGTCCAAAGACATGCAGATTAGGTGCATTGGCAATCCTAAATTGTCCCTGGTGTGTGCTTGGTGTGTGTATGTACACACCCTTGCAGTGGGCTGGCACCCTGCCCAGGGTTTGTTTCCTGCCTTGCGCCATGTGTTGACTGGGATTGGCTCCAGCAGACCCTGTAGTTAGGATATAGTGGGTTGGATAATGGATGGATGGATGGATGGATGGATGTTGTCACACACTAGTGCTTGGGTGCCATTTTCAAGGCTCTAAAAAGGTAGACAGTACCACCCCAGACCAGGTGGGGACACCATCATTCATACTTTCTCCTTCCTCATCCACAGTCCAGAGACTGTGACTAGAGGACCCCTGATGTCACTTCTGCTCCATCCAGAACACACGTCTTCTTGTCTACCAACATAAACATGGTGTGCAATAACCTGTTGGTACAAGAGGGAGCACCAACTCTAATAATGCCATCTCTTTTCTCTGCCATATATCCAAGAATTCGCCCAAGGAGGGCACCTCAGCCACGCCCCCACTCAAGTAAGCCACGCTTCTTCTGGTCAGGATGATACAGATATCAGAAAGTGAAGCATAGTCTTTTAAACATTTACATTTACAAAGTTCCTTACCAAAAGATCACAATGTCCACTTCATCTAAGCCAGAACACTAAACTAATTTCACAGTTGGAAGACCAGCAAAAACCAAAAAGGCAAAACACTAAAGCTCAGAACTGACACAGAAAACCAACAAATCTTTGATTAGAATCCGTAATCTCGGACACTTTGACATTAAAGGGCCTTTTTCTGCTCATCAGTGTCGAAAAAGCCAAATCAAATCCACTTGGAATTCAACAATGTCCAACATTAAAATATGAAAACTGCCAAAGGGGTGAATACTTTCTCAATGATTTTTTTCTATCATTTTTTCGGCCAAAATATCAATAGATGTAATGGTCTAAATGGGGAAAAATTAAGTCAGTGCTACATCAAAGAAGCTGATATTAACCACCCATCATTAGCAGAAACGACTTCTTGTGGGTGTTTTGTATAACTGCCCACCTGTCTCTGACCTTGACTTGGTAAAATTTGGGGGTCGTCTCATTATTGCCCCTCTAGTGCACCAAAGCAGCTAACACTGATGAACAAGCCCCTCTGTGAATTTCCCCTTGGGATTAATAAAGTATCTATCTATCTATCTATCTATCTATCTATCTATCTATCTATCTATCTATCTATCTATCTATCTATCTATCTATCTATCTATCTATCTATCTATCTATCTATCTATCTATCTATCTATCTATCTATCTATCTATCTATCTATCTATCTATCTATCTATCTATCTTTCTATCTATCTATCATTTAGTGCCTTTCCTATCTATTATATATTGCGATATGTGGGGGACACGACAGGTACTGTGTGCTGTGGAGGGGGTGAACTGGTGTTCAACTGGGAATAACAAAAAGTAATGGTGGGCATCAACATCATGTAGTTATTATTGTGTGGAGTAGGAGGAGTGTAAAGGGGGAGTAAAGGTGGTCTTTGTGTCATAATGAATTATTAACTGTTAAAGTTCTTATTTATGTGCGGAGTTGGAGGAGTGTAAAGGAGAGTAGTTGGGGTCGGATGTATGGCTCTCTTGTATATTATGACGCTTGGTTTTTTATGTAAATTGAATGTGTATATTGTTTTGTTAATGTTTTTGTCACTGTTTAAAATAAAGGTCATTTTAAAAATTAAATTATCTATCTATCTATCTATCTATCTATCTATCTATCTATCTATCTATCTATCTATCTATCTATCTATCTATCTATCTATCTATCTATCTATCTATCTATCTCTGCTACGTAAGTAACCAGATCAATAGCCCAGAATTTTCATTGACTTGATGCTATACTCATCTGATATTATAATTATATTATTATACTCATCTGATCAGGATGCCTCCTGGACGCCTCCCTGGTGAGGTGTTCCAGGCACGTCTAACCGGGAGGAGGCCCCGGGGAAGACCCAGGACACGCTAGAGGGACTATGTCTCCCGGCTGGCCTGGGAACGCCTCGTAATTCCCCCGGAAGAGCTAGAAGAAGTGGCCGGGAAGAGAGAAGTCTGGGCATTTCTGCTCAAGCTGCTGCCCCCGCGACCCAACCTCGGATAAGCGGAAGAGGATGGATGGATGGATGGATGGATGGATGGATGGATGGATCGATGGATGATGCTATACTCAGATTAAAAATTGCTCCTTTCATTTTTTTGAACAGTTTATATTATTGAGAATATTCATAAAATAATAATGAAGCAAAGTATACGGTATGTGAATATTGGTAACCATACAACCTGATAAATGTTGATGTGTCATTTCAGGCAGCGCACAGTTACTCAGATGTCTCTGGTCAAGTCTTCATTCCTAGTCAGCTTTCTTCAGGATGGGCAGAATGGTGACTCTGAGGCTGGGGATCTGCACTGGTAATCGGAAGGTTGCTGGTTGAAATCCCAAAAACACCAGAAGTGATTCCACTCAGTTGGGCCTCTGAGTAACACGTTAACCTGCAATTGCTCCATCCTGGGTATGATGTTAATCTGCATCCATCCCTGCGTGTAGGTCCTCCAACCTGCAGGGAAAATTAAGGGGAAGGTGGCAGGACTGGCACTCCAGTCACCATAAAAAAACCTCACACTGTTCAGTGTGGTGCTGAGGTGTCACCTGTTGCATGGCTGCACTTGGGTCCTAATCTGGGATCATGAGGTGGTTTGTCATGTGGTGGGTACGGTAATGCGCTGTATCAGTGCGGACTCCTACACCGTCTCTCTCCTCTTTCTTCAGGACAGGCCACATGCCTGCATCAATATGGCTGCCTAGTTGTGCTCCCCATTGTGTTCTCTTCCTGGCCATGGTGTGTGTGAGAGAGAGAGAAGGACCAACTTTATACATTCCTATCTGAATCCATAGACCAATAGGGGGTCGTGATTCTGATTCAAAACCAATCCCAAACAGCCATACTTCCGACCAATGGGTGCACACACTGCCTTTTCACACCCGCCCCCCCAGTAGTGGATACCATTTGTTTAGCTGAAACTTGCCAGCTGGGTTATTTTATGGATGTCTCATAGAATGTCCTGCACAGAATCCCCCTTGCCAAATGGGTTTGAGGCCACCACCACCACCACCATCACTTCCAAACCCTGCAATAAATTTCACATCCTGAGTCAGTCCAGAAGACATGGCGGTTGGTTACTCAGACATGAAAGTACAGCAAGCCTAATGAAACCCTAAAATTACAATTGGTATGTGAAACCTGCAAAAAAGACATACAAAATATTTATCAACTTATAAACAAAACGTCACTCTACCACACCAGCTTGATGAAACAATCAAGCATCTACGAGATGGGGTCCATCCTCCCTGCTTAATGAAACGACTGAGTATCCTTAAGTTGAAATTACTAAGGGGGACAGATGCCCCCCTGCTTAATGAAACAACTCAGTGAGAATCTGCGAGTCGACATTACCAAGGGGGGCCTGTCCTCTCCCCAACTCAATGAAATGACCGAGTATCCATGAGTTGAAATTAGCAAGGGGGATCTAGACCACCTTGCTCAATGAAACAACTGAGTGAGTATCCATCCATCCATTATCCAACCCGCTATATCCTAACTACAGGTTCGCGGGGGTCTGCTGGAACCAATCCCAGCCAGCACAGGGCGCAAGGCAGGAACAAACCCCGGGCAGGGCGCCAGCCCACCGTAGGGCACACACACACCAAGGTTAGGATCGCCAAAGCACCTAACCTGCATGTCTTTGGACTGTGGGAGGAAACCCACGCAAACACGGTGAGAACATGCAAACTCCACGCAGGTCTCCTTACTGCGAGGCAGCAGCGCTACCACTGCGCCACCGTGCCGTACTGAGTGAGTATCTGCGAGTCGAAATTGCCAAGAAGGATGAGCTGAGTTGAGTTGAAATTACCAAGGGGGACTCATCCCTCGATGAAAAGTTCAAGGGTCCATGAATCAAAACAACAAAAGTGTAATCTGGGGGGCTGACCAAGCAAGTGAGACTCAAGCACCGAATTCAAGAGTGAGAAGCGTTGTGGTGCTTTAAATGACGCGCTGCCTTGTGACAAGTACGATCAACTCTCTGTTAAAGAGTTAAGTCACCCAGGGGTCTGGGTTGGTCTCAATCCGGCTTTGTTCCCTCTACCATTAAATTATAAACCGACTGAAAAAGATACGTTAAATTTATAAATTACGAATGCAATACAGGAAGAATGTGTACAGTAGGAGAGAAATGCGTTCAATGTGAGGTGCGTTGGAGGACAAATTGTGTTTAAGAGTCAATTCTGTTCATCCCGTTTCATTTGAAACGATCAATAATTTCTAAATATGACAATTTTACACTTGAGGACAATGACTACATACAAAGAAGAAGTGGGAGGAGTGGGGTGTTTACGGCACATTTGAGTGGACAAAGCCTTAGGGGGGCAGAGGTGGGCAACTAGATGTCAGCTGTGCCTTCTTTTGCTTATTCCGCACTTTAATTGGTCCCTCTCCCCTGTTATTATTTGTAAATTAAACATTTACAGTCATTTTGGACCCAAGGCACAGCCTCATGGGAGCCCCCTACTGCTCACATGGGTATTACCTCTTCTGAGGTTTCTGGTCCTCTTGTGACTGTTTAATTCGGTTAAGTGGGTGCAGACAGTGTGCAGATGGATGCTATCCTGATTCAGCCCCCCCCCCCGTGCCTGCCTGGCCCTTTTACTTCTTTTTGTGGGGGTCTGGGTGACCTTGACTGGGTGCTGGCCATACACCAGCAGCTACAAGAAGCGGGTAATTCAAGAGCTTGCAAATTGCTGCTGATTATCACGAGTCCCCAGGGGGATCCTGGATAACATCGTTACGTGGTCACCTCACATAGCGTTAATTAAACTTCTTTTAATTAAAACCCTTGAGGGTCTTATTAGTCTTCAGTAATTGATTTCATTTACTTTGCCGAGACTTGACTTTTAGTCTCTCGTTTGTTGCGAGCTCTTCTTGATTTACACCTGGAGCCCAGTTAGCTGCCGCTGGTGTCAAAGTGTGCGGCCTCGGAAAGTTCCGGGGTTGGCGCTGTTGTCTTAGAGTCACTGAATTTATGTCACGTCCCTGCAGAGCAAGCTTTCAATTCACACGAAAGGCCGTCCACTTTAATGGTTCCTTTACAGAATGGGCAAAAGGTACCTGATATCCCCCATACTTTACCATGTCCTGCACTTTTATTAATGAATCAACTCACCAACCGCCTATTTTTAAGTCTGATGTACGAGGGCAATCCCAAACGTAAGGTCTCCTATTTTTTTAAGAAATACAAACAACCGTTTATTTTCTATAACGTTTACATCATTTTAAAGGTTAAAGACTTACTTGTTTTTCTACATAATCGCCATTTCGGTCGATGCATTGTTGTAGACGCTGTGGTAGTTTTTGAATGCCCATGTCATACCAGCTCGCCGCCATGTCCTTCAGGAAGCGTGGAACCTCATCTTTCACCTCTTCGTCGGAGCAGAATCGCCTTCCGGACAAATGCTCTTTCAACTTAGGGAACAGGTGGTAGTCACTGGGTGCCAAGTCCGGACTATAGGGTGGGTGGGTGATGAAGTTCAAACCGCCGATCTTTACGCATGTTTTCCTCAACCTTCGCAACTGTCTCGTCGGAAATTGACGGTCTCCTGTGTGAACTTCGCACTTGGCGGTAGCGTTCAAGGGGAGTTCCATTTTCAAGGGCTGCCAAGCCAAGATTGAGCATCCCAGCAAAGCTGCACATGCTTGTTTGGGAGTGGAGGAAGCACCAGTCACAACAGTGTGGCCAACAGCCGTACGAACAGTTTCTCTACATCCCCACCGCTTTGGAGACCTTACTTTTGGGATTGCCCTCGTATATAGGCTGAACAGGACCAGAGAAAATACAGTCCCCTGTGGCGCTCCTGTGCTGCTGACCACAATGTCAGACCTGCAGTTCCCGAGATGCGCATACTGAGGTCTGACTGTAAGATAGTCCACGATCCATGCCACCAGGTATGAATCTACTCCCATCTCTGTCAGCTTGTCCCTGAGGAGCAGAGGTTGGATGGGTTTGAAGGCGCTAGAGAAGTCCAGAAACATAATTCTTACTGCACCACTGCCTCTGTCCAAGTGGGAGAGGGTTTCGGTGTAGCATGTAGATGATGGCATCCTCCACTCCCACCTTCTCCTGGTATGCGAACTACAGAGGGTCGAGGGCATGTTGGACCTGTGGCCTCAGGTAGTGAAGCAGCAGCCGCTCCATGGTCTTTATCACATGTGATGTCAGAGTGACAGGCCGAAAGTCGTTCAGCTCACCAGGACGTGATACCTTTGGGACTGGGGTGATGCAAGATGTTTTCCAAAGCCTCGGGACTCTCCCCTGTTCCAGGGTTAGGTTGAAGATGCGCTGTAGAGGACCCCCCAGCTCCAACGCACAGGCCTTCAGCAGTCGTGGCGATACTCCATCTGGACCCGCTGCTTTAATGGCACGAAGTCTCCTCAGCTCTCTGCTTACCTGGGCTGCTGTACTGTAATTGTGGGTGGGGGGAAACTCTCACCTATGCTGGTATCAGCAGAAGGATGTAGGTGGAGTTGGCTCCGGTGGAGTGCAGCCACACCCCTTTAGAGCTCCGCCCAGTTACAGGCTTGTCTGACTCAAATGATGACGACTGTCGAGTAAGTCAGCTCCACCTACTTGTAGCTCCAGAGTGGAGGCTCCTGGGTGTGTCCATTTCTTTTGCATCTCCATTTACCAGGCATTGAGGAGACGTTTCATGCCTGCTCTACATCCCGCTAACATTGCATTAATATTTCTCACTGCCCACTTTTATGGGATTTAGTGGGTTTTTTTTGTTTTTTTTTACACTGTTAACTGTATTTTTAAATGGCTAACTTTTATTGATTTTTAATCATTTTCATCAACACATATAACAAAGCCTTACCTTCATCTTGGGCCAGCTGTCACCTTGAAAAAGACACATTGTTCTCTAAAACAGCAAATATTAGTTGCATTCGGCAGGCGTTCGGCCGGGGTGACAGCAGAGAGGATTGGGTGGGCACTACAATGAATCAAATTAATTTTCACTTAATCAAGGTCGCAGCAGCGGCCCGGCTCTCCATGTCGGATCCTTCGGTGTCCTTAAGACGCATTTGTTATTGAGAACAGCTTTGTGACAGAAGTTCATTGGATGCAAAGTAATCATCGCCCCTCGGCAGTCCATTCGTCACGTGGTGGCACGTCGATGTCTCTAAATGCTCAATGGACTCACAATAAAGTCTCAACTTTCTTCTGTCCTTAATTTTTTAGCATTCTGCTTGACGTGGCTTTCACCAGTCCCTCCCATATTGAGTAGACTTTGTGGGGGCTCTCGTATTGAAAATTGTAGCATTACAGACTGCTATGAAAAAACGTAACATACTAATTTTTTCAATCAAAAAATTAATGATATTAGAAATAACATAGTATATCTCCCCAACACTAAGGATCCTCCTAAACCCCAGTATTCAGTAATAAACAAATTAAATTCTTTCACTAGGATTGATTTACCTGATTTACATAAAATAATTTCTCAAATGAAACCCTCCACCTGTGCCCTTGACCCAATACCAACAAATTTTTTCAAAGAAGTATCGGGTGTGGTAATTGATAATGTTCTTGACATAGTAAATTCGTCATTAGATACGGGGGTCTTCCCAGACTGTCTTAAGACTGCGGTAGTTAAACCCCTACTTACGAAAAATAATCTCGACCCCTCTGCTCTTGAAAATTTTAGACCCATCTCTAACCTGCCTTTCTTAAGTAAAATTCTAGAGAAGGCAGTCATTATGCAGTTAAATGAGCACCTCAATAAACCTGCTATTCTTGATAAATTTCAGTCAGGTTTTAGAACAAATCACAGCACAGAAACTGCACTCGTTAAAGTAGTAAATGACTTGCGGGTAAATGCAGACAGAGGCCATTTATCTGTTCTCATCCTCTTAGATCTGAGTGCCGCATTTGACACCATTGATCATAATATTCTTAAGAATCGCCTTAGTCAATGGGTGGGCCTCTCTGGCAGCGTCTTAAATTGGTTTGAATCCTACCTGGCAGGGAGAAAATTCTTTGTTAGTTGTGGTAATTACAACTCAAAGACACATGATATCCTATATGGTGTTCCACAAGGCTCTATCCTGGGTCCGTTGCTCTTCTCAATCTACATGCTTCCATTAGGTCAGATTATCTCAGGGCACAACGTGAGCTACCACAGCTATGCTGATGACACACAGCTGTATTTATCAATAGCACCTGATGACCCCAAATCTCTTGATTTGCTAACACAATGTCTAACCTGTATCTCAGAATGGATGAATAGTAACTTTCTCAAATTAAATAAAGAGAAAACCGAAATCTTAGTGATTGGCAATAATGATACAATGAGGCTATTAGAAATAAACTGGATGCATTAGGATTAAAAGTCAAAATGGAGGTAAAAAGCTTAGGGGTAACCGTTGATTGTAATCTGAGTTTTAAATCGCATATTAATCAGATCACTAGGACAGCATTTTTTCACTTAAGAAACATAGCAAAAGTTAGACCTCTTATATCATCAAAAGATGCTGAGAAATTAGTTTACGGGTACTGCTGCTGCCTTGCAGTTGGGAGACCTGGGGGCTGGGTTCGCTTCCTGGGTCCTCCCTGCCTGGAGTTTGCATGTTCTCCCCGTGTCTGCGTAGGTTTCCTCCGGGCGCTCCAGTTTCCTCCTACAGTCCAAAGACATGCAGGTTAGGTGGATTGGCAATTCTAAATTGGTCCTAGTGTGTGCTTGGTGTTTGTGTGTCCTACGGTGGGTTGGCACCCTGCCCGGGATTGGTTCCTGCCTTGAGCCCTGTGTTGGCCAGGATTGGCTCCAGCAGACCCTCGTGACCCTGTGTTCGGATTCAGCGGGTTGGAAAATGGATGGATGGATGGATATTAATCAGATTACTAGGACAGCATTTTTTCACTTAAGAAATATAATAAAAGTTAGACCTCTTATAACATTGCAAGGTGCTGAGAAATGAGTTCATGCTTTTGTTTTCAGTCGGCTAGATTACTGTAACGCACTCCTCTGAGGACTACCCAAAAAAGACATAAATCGTTTGCAACTAGTGCAGAATGCAGCTGCTAGAATCCTTACCAGGAAAAGAAAATCCGAGCACATCACACCAGTCTGAGTGTTACTACACTGGTTACCTGTGTCATTCAGGATTGACTTTAAAATTCTGCTTATGGTTTATAAAGCCTTAAATAATCTCGCCCCGGCTTATATATCGGAATGTCTGACACCTTATATTCCAAATCGTAACCTCAGATCCTCAACTGAATGTCTCCTTAGAATTCCAAGAGCAAAACTTAAAAGAAGTGGTGAGGCGGCTGACCTTCTGCTGTTATGCACCTAAAATCTGGAATAGCTTACCACTAGGAATTCACCAGGCTAATACAGTGGAGCACTTTAAAAAACTGCTGAAAACACATTACTTTAACATGGCCTTCTCATAACTTCACTGTAATTTAATCCAGATACTCTGTATATCCAATTCATTATAATAACTATTCATTCAAAATCTGTACTAACCCCTACTCTCTCTTCTGTTTCCTTTTCCGGTGTCCTTTTGGTGGTGGCGCAACACCATCTACCCAAAGCACCATGATGTTCCAACAATGATGGATGGATTAAAAGCCAGAAGTCTGTATGACCATCGGCATCAAGTGACTCCGTGAGAACCCTAACTACAAAGAGGACTATTTCATTTATGTTAGGTAGAATGCCCAGAGGGGACTGGGTGGTCTCGTGGCCTGGAACCCCTACAGATTTTATTTTTTTCTCCAGCCGTCTGGAGTTTTTTTTTGTTTTTTCTGTCCACCCTGGCCATCGGACCTTACTCCTTTCTATGTTAACTAATGTTGTCTTATTTTAATTTTGTATTTTGTCTTTTATTTTTATTTTCTTCATTATGTAAAGCACTTTGAGCTACTTTTTGTATGAAAATATGCTATAGAAATAAATGTTGTTGTTGTTGTAATGAGAGTTCATATAAAGTGAACAGACTGTCCCTGAATCGATGCAGGGTGGCCCTTCTGGGCAAGCGGGTAGTGGGGAAACAGGGACCGGGGGTACCACGGACATAAACATATCGTGGATGAGCAAAGACACAGAGGTGGGGAAGTCCAAAGTAAAGTTGGGGCGCCAGCAGGGTTGGCCCCTTTTAATCTGTCAGTCATCCAACAAGTGTAGAACTTAAAGAATTCGGCCTTGATGTCTTTGATGCATCCCAGGCCCGGCTGAGCGAATCTTGACTTTGGATCTCTGTTTTTGGGCAAACTTGGCTTACAAAATATTCACCTCCTTTATTTCATTTGAAATGGATAAATCTGCCATGTGGGCCCATCAATCTACACGCGTAGATACTCGCATTTAAGTTCTCCTGCGGATAAGTCGGGGCTTGATTTTACTATATAATTTCCGGTATTTTATAATGTCGGTCATATAAGTTGAATATGGAAAACTCACGCTATTCGTCCAAGAGATAATGATATGTTAATGCCCGCCTGAGAGGGTAACCACGGGGCACATGGCCTTTTGTAACCTACGTGACCACACGGTAATATCCGAACTATTCTGAAGTGACGTTTGCACTGTTTTGTGTTTTTTTGTATCTCACCCCCTCATACACCAGCAAAACCAAGGAGCTGGTGGTGGATTTTAGGAGGTCCAGACACCTCATGGACTCTGTAATCATCAGAGGTGACTGTGTGCAGAGGGTGCAGACCTAAAAATACCTGGGATTGCAGCTGGATGATAAATTGGACTGGACTACCAATACTGATGATCTGTGCAAGAAAGGACAGAGCTGACTATACTTCCTTAGAAGGCTGACGTCCTTCAACATCTGCAATAAGATGCTGCAGATATTCTATCGGACGGTTGTGGCGAGCGCCCTCTTCTACACGGTGGTGTGCTGGGGAGGCAGTATAAAGAAGAGGGACGCCTCACGCCTGGACAAACTGGTGAGGAAGGCAGGCTCTATTGTAGGCACGGAGCTGGACAGCTTGACATCCGTGGCAGAGTGACGGGCGCTGAGCAGACTCCTGTCAATCATGGAGAATCCACTGCATCCACTGAACAGGATCATCTCCAGACAGAGGAGCAGCTTCTATCTATCTATCTATCTATCTATCTATCTATCTATCTATCTATCTATCTATCTATCTATCTATCTATCTATCTATCTATCTATCTATCTATCTATCTATCTATCTATCTATCTATCTATCTATCTATAAGAGCATCCCTTATCTATGATGGAGCGTTCGATCAGAAGAAAATAGGAAGCTGGTTTTAAATTAAAAGTTGTTGAAGTGATGAAAGAAATTGGTAACTGCGCCTTGCAGCAAAATTCGATGCATCTGAGTGTATCCAGCAAGGGGCGCTAGCTCCCTTGTTGGATTAATTTCCTTTGTAATTGCAGCATGTTACATAACCCGAAACTATATAGATAATAATATGATATAATATTATTATATTATAATAATTATCTATACTAATAAAAGGCAAAGCCCTCACTGACTGACTGACTGACTGACTCATCACTAATTCTCCAACTTCCCTTGTAGGTGGAAGGCTGAAATTTGGCAGGCTCATTCCTTACAGCTTACTTACAAAAGTTAGGCAGGTTTCATTTCGAAATTCAAAGCGTAACGGTCATAACTGGAACCTCTTTTTTGTCCATATAATGTAATGGACTGCAGCTCGCTGGCCGTGGGAGGCGGACTTGCGTATCACATCATCACGCCACCCACGTAATCATGTGAACTGACTGTGAACAAAGTACGTACAAAATAAGGAAGAGCCCCAAAGAGTGCTGAAGAAAACATTCATTACACAATTGAGAAGGCAGCGAAACAATAAGAAGCGAGCGAGTGATGCATACAAGCATATTCATAAGTGCAGCTACTGTGGACACAAAGCACGGTGTAAACTGTAAGTTTAAATTAAGTTTATAGAAACGCTCCCGCTACCGTTTGCAATACCATATTTGCGACATATAAGTTTAATGAGAAGACACGATGTATAAACGAGACTTTGCATCACTTTGTAACCGAGTTAAAATTGCTGTAGCGAGAAACTTTTAAGTGCCGGGTCTTAGCTAACATTAAATTAAGCCGTGGACATCGCAACATCACACAAGAGAGCGGCTCACATGAACTGACTGAACTTTGAGGCAAGATTGCTTTTCTCCTGTACAACTATACGTTGCATTCTTAACAGTAAGCTTGCACAGCTTGGTCATATTACAACCGGAGTGCTGAACTGACAATGTGGTATATAAACAGAACTATAACAATCGTAAAAAAAGAAAAAAAAAAACAGCGGAGAACCCGTGGATTAAATAAAAAGGCGGCTTCCTTGGCGAAGCAAGGAAAAAGGAAGACCTTATATGGCGTTCGTTTATAAAACAGCGGAGAAGCTGTGTAAAGACTGCTTCACAAAAAAACAGCAGAGCGCCATATATGAGCAGGCAGTCAGCTAAAGAAGGGAATCAATCAATAACTATAATCTTAATAAACGAACAAAAAATAGCGGAGAATCCACGGACTACATAAAGGAAATGGGTACCTGAACAGAACAGTGAGTCTCAAATAGCTACACAATAACTATAACAATCGTTATAAATGAACAATAAAAGAATACAGAACCGCTAAGCTAGGAGAAAGGATGGCCTTATATGGCGCTCGTTTATAAAACAGCAGAGAGGCTGTGTAAAGGCAGCTTAACAAAAAAACAGATCCTTAACAAATTGTTATTGGTATATTTTCCCTCAATTTAAAAAGGTTTTCTTTTCTTCTTAATAAAAATTTAAAAGCAGTACTTCACCGCTGCGAAGCGCGGAAATTTGGATATATATATAGATATATATATATATATAGATATATATATATATATATATATATATATATGTGAATGTATGTATGTATATATGTATGTCTATATATATATATATATATATATGTAGATATGTATATATATGTGTATATATATATATATGTAGATATGTATATATATATGTGTAGATATGTATATATATATGTAGATATGTAAATATGTATATGTATATATATATATATATGTGTCTGTATGTGTATATATATATATATATATGTGTGTGTGTATGTATGTGTGTATATGTATGTGTATATATATGTTGATATGTGTATATATATATATATGTGGATGTGTATATATATATATATATATGTATGTATGTATATATATGTATATGTAGATATGTGTATATGTAGATATGTATATATATGTTTACATAACCTCTTTAACACACTACTCTGCTGCGAAGCACGGGTATTTTGCTAGTATATATATATATGTGTATATATGTGTATATGTAGATATGTGTATATGTAGATATGTATATATATGTATATATGTATATGTATATATATGTTTATGTGTGTCTGTGTATGTATATATATATATGTATGACAGCAAAACTCATAACAATGACAACACAATTACATTGACAATCATGTTATGTTATTTTTAAAATGTTTCCTTTTCTTTTTCATAACCTCTTTAACATTCTACTTCTCCGCTGCGAAGTGCAGGTATTTTGCTAGTCTATATATATAATTCACTAAGCCGCCAGCGAGTAAGGCACCCATGGCGCACGCAGGACGGAGCCACGCCCACCAACTCTAAGACCATTGGATATGACGACAACTCACAGAGCCACGCCCACCAACTCGGACGCAGCAACTCATCAAAACACGGCGTCATTCGCGTTTGTCTCTGCTACAGTCCACATGCACCTCTGAGTCACGTTGACTTTTCATTATTCTTTTCGGTTACGATGCACGACCGCGTCCACCATCGCAAACTGTTTTACACGCCATGGTCTTAGAGTTGGTGGGCGGGTCTCTGTGAGTTGCTCTTGTGAGCGGGTGCATGACCAGGCGGTGTGTATGCTTCGAGAACGAGGGTGGACGCGGCAGGACCATCTAAGAAGAGGCATGTTTATCGCGGATGTGAATCGCTGTATGCAGCGTGTAAAACATGGGCTATGCACGATAAATAAACTCGCCAATGGTAAGACGATGGGATACGCCGACAACTCACAGAGCTACGCCCACCAACTCTAAGACCATGGGACGAGAACGCCTGCACGCCTGCCTGCCCGCCTGACTGTTACCAGCATGTAAAACCATCGCAGCTTTAAACTCACACACTGCAACAACTCACCAAATAAGGACGCCCTGTCTCTTGAGGCATTCACACTGCCAGAAGACAACCATGGGATACGCAAAAAATAGCCATGTCAGTCAACTCACAAAGCCCATAGATAGATAGATAGATACTTTATTAATCCCAATGGGAAATTCACAAACTCCTGCAGCAGCATACTGAGAAAGAAACAATATTAAATTAAAGAGTGATAACAATGCAGGTATACAGACAGACAATAACTTTGAATAATGTAAATTATTGTAATTAATAATAAATAAATGTAAATAGAATAATACAATAATAATAACTGAACAAGAACTCTTCCGCATGTAAATTGTGCATGTACCAAAACTTATCTGTCTATTATAAAAGAAAATCTTGAGACAAGACTATTACCAAGAGATTTTTTCAAGTCTTGCCCTCCTCTCAACCATTTCTGGTTAACGGCCCACACCTGCAGTCCTCTCACCTCTCATTGGTGTGAATGCTTTTGTCAGACTGTTCCTGCGCTCTCAGCTCTTATAAATCTTTACATTTTCCTCACTTTAAGTTCCCAATAAAAGAAGACTTATTATGTCCAAATTTTATTGAAGAATTTCATTCCGAAGGGATATCAACAGAAGAAATGAGTACACAGGAAATCCTAGCACCGAGAAACGATGAAGTCAAAAGAATTAAGACAAAAATTGTTGATCGGTTACACGGCAAATTGATTAAATGTGTACCAACAGACTCTGCTGAAACAGTTGGTGGTGATGGTGCAGAAGATGAAAACATCAACTTACAATATCATGAAGAATATCTACAACCGTTAACACCGTCTGGTCTTCTACCTGCCGAATTACTGCAGAAAGAAGGATGTATTGTAATGTAATTGCATAATTTATGTCTGAATGTTGGGCTATGCAATAGAACAAGATTAGTTGCATTCAAAATTGGTCAAACAATTCTGACATGTAAAATTTTAACAGGTGACAAGAAAGGTAATGTAGTACATCTTAACATTAGATAGATAGATAGATAGATAGATAGATAGATAGATAGATAGATAGATAGATAGATAGATAGATAGATAGATAGATAGATAGATAGATAGATAGATAGATAGATAGATAGATAGATAGATAGATAGATAGAAGCTGCTCCTCTGTCTGGAGATGATCCTGTTCAGTGGATGCAGTGGATTCTCCATGATTGACAGGAGTCTGCTCAGCGCCCGTCACTCTGCCACGGATGTCAAGCTGTCCAGCTCCGTGCCTACAATAGAGCCTGCCTTCCTCACCAGTTTGTCCAGGCGTGAGGCGTCCTTCTTCTTTATACTGCCTCCCCAGCACACCACCGTGTAGAAGAGGGCGCTCGCCACAACCGTCCGATAGAACATCTGCAGCATCTTATTGCAGATGTTGAAGGACGTCAGCCTTCTAAGGAAGTATAGTCAGCTCTGTCCTTTCTTGCACAGATCATCAGTATTGGTAGTCCAGTCCAATTTATCATCCAGCTGCAATCCCAGGTATTTTTAGGTCTGCACCCTCTGCACACAGTCACCTCTGATGATTACAGAGTCCATGAGGTGTCTGGGCCTCCTAAAATCCACCACCAGCTCCTTGGTTTTGCTGATGTATGAGGGGGTGAGATACAAAAAAACACAAAACAGTGCAAACGTCACTTCAGAATAGTTCGGATATTACCGTGTGGTCACGTAGGTTACAAAAGGCCATGTGCCCCGTGGTTACCCTCTCAGGCGGGCGTTAACATATCGTTATCTCTTGGACGAATAGCGTGAGTTTTCCATATTCACATACTCCAGTAGCAGCATACTGATAAAATCAATATTAATTAAAGAGTGATAAAAACACAGTACAAGGTGGAGAGTATAACAGACAATATCTTTGTTTAATGTTAACGTTCCCCACCCCCCCCAGAGTGGAATTGAAGAGTCACATAGTGTGGCGGAGAAGCGATCTCCTCAGTCTGTCAGTGGAGCAGGACAGTGACAGCAGTCTGTCGCTGAAGCTGCTGCTCTGTCTGGAGATGATCCTGTTCAGTGGATGCAGTGGATTCTCCATGATTGACAGGAGTCTGCTCAGCGCCCGTCACTCTGCCACAGATGTCAAACTGTCCAGCTCTGTGCCTACAATAGAGCCTGCCTTCCTCACCAGTTTGTCCAGGCATGAGGCATCCTTCTTCTTTATGCTGCCTGCCCAGCACACCACCGGGTAGAAGAGGGCGCTCGCCACAACCGTCTGATAGAACATCTGCAGCATCTTATTGCAGATCTTGAAGGACGCCAGCCTTCTAATGAAGTATAGTCAGCTCTGTCCTTTCTTACACAGAGCATCAGTATTGGCAGTCCAGTCCAGTTTATCATCCAGCTGCACTCCCAGGTATTTATAGGTCTGCACCCTCTGCACACAGTCACCTCTGATGATCATGGGGTCCAGGAGGTGCCTGGGTCTCCTAAAATCCACCACCAGCTCATTTCCGGAGGGTGTCTCTGGACCACGTGTCTGCCAGGGGGGTTGACACTAAAGGAGATCTTGATATGCCATTTGTATTAAAACATTTACAGTTTCTCGTTAGAATAGCTTTTGCTGTGACAATTAACAAATCACAGGGACAAATGTTCAAAAAAGTCGATTACAGAGAAAGAAACAATATTACCTGGGTTCGCTTCCCGGGCCCTCCCTGTGTGGAGTTTGCATGTTCTCCCCGTGTCAGCGTGGGTTTCCTCTGGGTGCTCTGGTTTCCCCCCACAGTCCAAAGACATGCAGGTTAGGTGCATTGGCGATCCTAAATTGTCCCTAGTGTGTGCATGTGTGTGTGTGTGTGTGTGCGCGCCCTGCGGTGGGCTGGCGCCCTGCCCGGGGTTTGTTTCCTGCCTTGCGCCCTGTGTTGGCTGGGATTGGCTCCAGCAGACCTCCGTGACCCTGTAGTTAGGATATAATGGGTTGGATAATGGATGGATGGATGGAAATGATATTCACTCACGGGCAGTTATACGTTGTGTTGTTACGATGTAAGTCCTAACACAGAATCAAAATTCAAGGCGATAATGAAGAAACGTTAATTCCAAATATTGTTTTACTGACGTTTTACAGTAAAAGTGTAAGTTTAAAAAGTATTTGCGTGCTAATTTCAAAGCTATCAGAACAAAAACATATAACTCAATGAATACCTCTAACACAACATGAAACATAATTTTCTTTCAATCTATTACGTTTTACTATTTTTTACTCTGGTTAATTACTCACTGTAATGTAAACTAGTTAGTGCTATTATGCACATGTGACAATTCCCAAGAAAATGACAATCTGTTTAAATTGTACATCCCATTCCCCGTACGTGAGTGGCAGAGCTGAGAAATGCCTAGCACGTAGCGCCCACCTGGGGGTTGGCAAGGGAAGTGAGCAGGGGGCAGAGCCCCCAAGTATGGAACAATTAAATAACATAATAGAACCACTTTGGGGCGGCACGGTGGCACAGTGGGTAGCGCTGCTGCCCTCGCAGTTAGGAGACCTGGGTTTGCTTAACGGGTCCTCCCTACGTGCAGTTTGCATGTTCTCCCCGTGTCTGCGTGGGTTTCCTCCCACAGTCCAAAGACATGCAGGTTAGGTGCATTGGCAATTCTAAATTGGCCCTAGTGTGTGTGCTTGGTGTGTGTCCTGTGATGGGTTGGCACCCTGCCCGGGATTGGTTCCTGCCTTGTGCCCTGTGTTGGCTGGGATTGGCTCCAGCAGACCCCCGTGACTCTATGTTTGGATTCAGCTGGATGGATGGATGGATAGAACCACTTTGAATGTAAATAGCTTATTTAACAGACTGTACAAACTTTACACAGAAAAAGGAAGTACAACAAATAAATAATATTAGAAACACGTCACTGGTAAATGGAGGTGCTTAACATTGCAAATGAAAGTCTTTTTTAAGATTGGACACACCTTGACTTTCTTGCAGCAAAATGATTTCTAACCTCATCATATAATCTCCTGTATTCCTAGACACGTCTCTGTTTATGGTCATCATTGCAAAACCGTTGAGATGGTCTTGTGTGTCCACCCCATAATCTCCCCCAGGAGTGTATGGTATGCATTGGTTAAAAATCCCTGGTGCTGCAGTGGTGGCCACAGTGCCCCTGCTGCAGTGCCAGTTCTCCTATCTCCATGACCTCGTGCCCTCAGACTCACTCCCAATCTCATTTTAGTACCCAACCCCTGGACCCAAGGAGCATGCCAAGAGGGGTGGCGGGTAATGACTGGAGGAAGCTTGCCTGGCCTCTGTCACTCATTGGAGTCTGGACTGTATCCAGGTTGGAAGTCACTCATCTTGGGGACCAGGTGGTGATTCCCGATCTTCTGGTCATGGCAGCAGCTGACTGCTAAAGATGAGGCGGCTCAACTTCACTGGCACGCGTGAGGCACACAGGTAGTGGGGAGGCTACACGGTGCACATGATGCCAGGCGCGCTTCCTGCACTACTGTATGAAACAACGCACACAGATTGTGCTGGGCATAGTGCAGACAGTGCAGGCACTGCTGAGGTGCACAGCATAAACGTTTCTTTCCGCTCAGCTTAAATTTTTCTAAACAAAATAAAGATAGGAATCTCTACTGAGGACTGCAGTAATGTGTCTTGACCCCTAGAGGGCATCCTAGACCGGGGTCCAGTCATGGAGGGCTGCAGTGGCTGCAGGTTTTCATTCTCACCCTTTTCTTGCTCTTGAAGACTCAGACCTCTTAATTGTTTCTTTCTCCTTAATTAGCAGCCAAACAATAATGAGATAGGGGCGGCACGGTGGCGCAGTGGGTAGCGCTGCTGCCTCGCAGTTGGGAGACCTGGGGACCTGGGTTTGCTCCTCCCTACGTGGAGTTTGCATGTTCTCCCCGTGTCTGCGTGGGTTTCCTCCGGGTGCTCTGGTTTCCTCCCACAGTCCAAAGACATGCAGGTTAGGTGCATTGGCGATTCTAAATTGGCCCTAGCGTGTGCTTGGTGTGTGGGTGTGTTTGTGTGTGTCCTGCGGTGAGTTGGCACCCTGCCCTGGATTGGTTCCTGCCTTGTGCCCTGTGTTGGCTGGGATTGGCTCCAGCAGACTCCCGTGACCCTGTGTTCAGATTCAGCGGGTTGGAAAATGGATGGACAATAATGAGATACAAAATGAGCCAAAACAGGACCAGCAAACTGCGTCAATCATACAATACCTGAAAATAAAGAAAGGTGAAGGTCTCAGGAATGCTGATCTGCTTAGGTCCACAAAACATTCTACCAGTGCTCTTAGAAAAGAGAAAATCAAAAGTTTGAGAAATGTCTTCTATTCCACAATGAGAGCAGCAACCAGTTAAGTCAAGTTGTGGAGCATGCACTGGTACAGCGCATTGTCGCACCTACTACATGACGAAACAACTCGGGATCCCAGTTTGCAACCAACTCCCCAGGCAGACACGCGGTCCAGTCCCACCCTCCAGAAATGACCCTCTATCTGCCACAGTCAGGTGTTACGTGAGTGACCCCTTGGCCTGGTCCAGCCACTCGGGTCCCCAACAATGAGGATCTTACGAGCCGGATCACCCTCGCGGGAAACGTGCCACATGGCCGTAGTGCCATAACTGACGTTCCCTCACAATGCAGGTCATGTGCCTCATTCGGGACTCCGTCAGCAACATAAAGTCAAACCAATGGCACCCAAGGATTCTCCAAAGAGACACAGTAGCAAAGGAGTCCTGTCTTCGTCTCAGGTCACTGGATAGCGTCCATTTCTCGCAACCATATAGCAAGACATAGACATTATCTATCTATGAGAGCAGCAGCAAGTCATGGAATTAAAGAACGGATTTAATTAACGACAAGACTCGGCGCCTCATTAACAGCTGGTTGGAGGGAAATTGGGTGGAGTTTGGTGCCCTAACTTAGTTGCTCTTCTGTCGGCTCCTTCACTTTACATTTCATTTCTGTTTGGGTGCCATTTAAGGAAAGAAATGAAGCAGAGGAACGATGAAGAAATTCAGGGGGACAAATCTTAAAAAAAAAAACTCAGTTAAAATTAATTCTAAAGAAGTTAATGAGCAGCACTAATTAAGAAAAGGGTTAGAATGAAAACCTGCAGACCCGAGTTGGGGACCCTTGCTTGCACAGCCTATGCACATAAACGCTTGTCACGTCTCCCTGCTGGCAGGAGTAGCAAAATGTGTCACCAGGTCACTGCAGATGATTCGGGACACAGCTGTATATCTTATAATAATTCTTTGCATTTATATAGCGCTTTTCTCACTACTCAAAGTGCCCAGCAATTGCAGGTTAAGGGCCTTGCTCGAGGGCCCAACAGAGCAGAGTCCCTATTGGCATTTACGGGATTTGAACCGGCAACCATCCGATTGCCAGTGCAGATCCCTAGCCTCAGAGCCACCATTCCGCCTTCAACCAGCCGAGATGGCCGCATGTCACCTCCTCTTTTCAGATCACTACAGCAGGACACAATAAGTTCACAAATTAAACTTAAATTAAAATCACATATTAATCAGATTGGGCGGCACGGTGGCGCAGTGGGTACCGCTGCTGCCTTGCAGTTGGGAGACCTGGGGGCTGGGTTCGCTTCCCGGGTCCTCCCTGCGTGGAGTTTGCATGTTCTCCCTGTGTCTGCGTGGGTTTCCTCCGGGCGCTCCAGTTTCCTCCTACCGTCCAAAGACATGCAGGTTAGGTGGATTGGCAATTCTAAATTGGTCCTAGTGTGTGCTTGGTGTTTGTGTGTCCTACGGTGGGTTGGCACCCTGCTCCAGCAGACCCCCGTGACCCTGTGTTCGGGTTCAGCGGGTTGGAAGATGGATGGATGGATGGATATTAATCAGATTACTAGGACAGCATTTTTTCACTTAAGAAATATAATAAAAGTTAGACCTCTTATAACATTGCAAGGTGCTGAGAAATGAGTTCACGCTTTTGTTTTCAGTCGGCTAGATTACTGTAACGCACTCCTCTCAGGACCACCCAAAAAAAGACATCAATCAATTACAACGAGTGCAGAATGCAGCTGCTAGAATCTTAACTAGGAAAAGAAAATCCGACACATCACCCCAGTCCTAGCGTCCCTACACTGGTTACCCGTGTCATTTAGAATTGACTTTTAAAATACTGCTTATAGTTTACAAAGCCCTCAATAATCTTCTCCATCCTATATCTCAGAATGTCTTTCACTTTACACTCCAAATCAAAATAAGGGTCTGCTTATTATCCATCCATCCATTTTCCAACCCGCTATATTCCTAACTACAGGGTCACGGGGGTCTGCTGGAGCCAATCCCAGCCAATACAGGAACCAATCCTGGGCAGGGTGCCAACCCACCGCAGGACACACACACACAAACACACCCACACACCAGGGCCAATTTAGGATCGCCAATCCACCTAACCTGCATGTCTTTGGACTGTGGGAGGAAACTGGAGCTCCCAGAGGAAACCCACGCAGACACGGGGAGAACATGCAAACTCCACGCAGGGAGGACCCGGGAAGCGAACCCAGGTCCCCAGATCTCCCAACTGCGAGGCAGCAGCGCTACCCACTGAGCCACTGTGCCGCCCTCTGCTTATTATTCTGAGAGCTAAACTTAAAAGAAGTAGTGAGGCGGCCTGCTGCTGTTAGGCACCTAAAATCTGAAATAGCTGACCGATAGAAATTCGCCAGGCTGATACGGTGGAGCACATTACAAAACTGCTAAAAACTCATTATTTTAACATGGCTTCCTCATAGCTTCATCTTAGTTTAATCCTGATGCTCTGTATATGCATTTAATCATCATTATCATTCATGGTGACTCCAAAATCCGTACTAACCCCTACTTTCTCTTCTGTTCATTTTCTGGTTTTCTATGATTTTTGCCACCACCACCTAATCAAAGCACCATGATGTTCCTCCATTGATGGATTAAAGGCCAGAAGTCTACATGACCATCATCATCAAGTTCTTCCATGTGAACCCTGAATACCATTAGGACTGACTGTAAGATCATTGATGTTAGGTAGAATGCCTAGAGGGGGCTGGGCGGGTGGTCTCATGGCCTCAGAACCCCTGCAGATTTTATTTTCTTTCTCCAGCTGTCTGGAGTATTTTTTGTTTTTTCTGTCCTCCCTGGCCATCGGACCTTACTTTTATTCTATGTTAATTATCCATCCATTATCCAACCCGATATATTCTAACTACAGGGTCACGGGGGTCTGCTGGAGCCAATCCCAGCCAACACAAGGCGCAAGGCAGAAAACAAACCCCGGGCAGGGTGCCAGCCCACCACAGGGCACACACACACACACACACACACACACCACACACACACTACGGACAATTTAGAATCGCCAATGCACCTAACCTGCATGTCTTTGGACTGTGGGAGGAAACCCACGCAGACACGGGGAGAACATGCAAACTCCACATAGGGAGGACCTCTATGTTAATTAGTGTTCCCTAATTCTATTTTCTTATTTATTTTGTCTTTTTTTTCTCTTCCATCATCCTGTAAAGCACTTTGAGCTCCATCATTTGTATGAAAATGTGCGACAGAAATAAATGCCGCTGTAGTTAAGTGAGACAGGACTAAGTAGTGATGGGTGTGTCACATGGAGATGATATTGAGGGACTCAGCCACTGCATCACAGACGATACAAACTTCTGTGTTGACACTTAGGTTCCCTCAAAGATGGTGCATTGCTTTCCAAACAACAAGACCCCAATTAGTCAGAAGAAGAGAAGACACCCAACATCAACAAAACCAAGGAGTTGCTTATTGACTTTCACCACACCAAAGAGCCTTTATGTCCGGACACTATTCAGGGTGGTCCACTCCTACAAGTACTTTGGGGTCCACATTAATGACAGGTTGGACTGCTCTCAGAAGAATGGGCAGAGCAGACTCTTCTTCTTCAGTAGACTTTATTCCTTTAATGTGGGAAGTGCCATCCTTCACATCTTCTACAACTCTGTGATGGCCAGTGTGGTGTGCTGGGCTGGTAAGATCACGACAAGAGTGGCCCACCGAATCACCAAGCTAATTAAAAAGGCAGGCTCAGTTATGGGATACACTCTGAACCCCCTGGAGGAAAGAATGAAGAAAAAACTGAGTGCCATCATGAACAATGCTGCACACCCTCTCCATGACACATCAATACTGAGGTCCTTCAGCCCACAAATTATTGAACAGAAGTGTGTCAAGAAATGAAACTGGGGGTCCTTTATACCAATGGCCATATGCCTATGAAGCGCTTCACTGGAGCTGGGACTGTCAAGCACACATTAAGTTCAAATCCTTGATGCTTGCCCCATGTTGCAGTCACCCCTAGATATGGAGACGCCTGTGAGGTCCTCTGCTCTTCCTTGACCACTCAGGTCTGCTGTTGTATCAAATCTCCCTCCAGACTCTTATTGGCTGGTGGAATGAGCTGCCCACCTCCATTCAGAATGGTGTTGAAGAAGTGTTTGAAGACCCTCTTGTTATGTGAACGTCCGTCTAACTGATATTACCCGATAGGTTTTAATAACGTAGACGGTGACACTCGCTTGCATTTTTGCTTCAGCTCATGTGACCAATTTTGTAACCTTGTCCTGTGACACTTGTTCAGAAGCAGATAAACGTGAATGGGAATGATGACCAAACAAAAACACGTTTGCAAGAAGGTATGCAAATTTATTCAAATCAAAAACTGGAATCTCTCAATTACAAAAGTATTTGGACCCTTTGCTTTGCCACTCGAATGAGCGGTTGGTCACAGAGTCCCGAATGAGGCACATGACCTGCATTGCGAGGAAGCATCAGTTACGGCACTATGTCCATGTGCCGCGATTACCCGAGGGTGATCCGGATCTATGGACCCTCATTGTTGAACGACTGGACAAGGCTAAGGGGATGCCCTCTGTGAAATGAAGAGCCATCTATATATTGTCCCTGGCTGCAAATGGGTTTTGAAATGGCAGTCATGTCCCTGGCATAGAGTCCTGAACTAAACTGCTGTTAAGTAGGAAAGATGGGTGTTTTAATGGGTCCGGACCAGAAGTGACGCTGTCTTGGCACCGAAACATGAAGTGACATCATTCTTGGAGCAAGTACCAGAAGTGACGTCATCAATGTGGAATCAGACTTGATTTCCCGTGTTTGGTCTGCAGAGATAACAGAATTAGGTTTAGTGTACCCCGCCAGTCACTGGCCTGGTGTAGAATTACCTTCACACGGTCATTTCAGCTCCCATCTAGTTGCGCATGTGCAACACCACATAATACCCAGCTGTGGCAGATAGGTGGTCACTTCTGGAAGGTGGAACTGGACCACATGTCTGCCAGGGGGATTGTCAATCAGGATTCCATCCTGTTTCATCATGTGATGGGTTCTGCAACGTGCTGTACCAGTGCGTACTGTCTGACCTGAGCTGACGCAATTAGTTGGAACCGATGACGATGAAGTGGAGAGCACACGTGAAATTAAAACACACAGGCATGGACAAATCTTTTCGTAACCCCCCCAAACTCAAAAAGAGAACTTCCAATTGTCTCTGAAATCACCCGCCATCATTGTTTACTGTGCATTTAACACAAATCAGACGCTGCTTAAGAGTTTGGATTCAAAAGAATATTTCAAGTAAGAACTCAAATTTAAGTGGTATGTACAACAATGGGGCTAAATGATAGATAGATAGATAGATAGATAGATAGATAGATAGATAGATAGATAGATAGATAGATAGATAGATAGATAGATAGATAGATAGATAGATAGGAAAGGCACAATATAATAGATAGATAGATAGATAGATAGATAGATAGATAGATAGATAGATAGATAGATAGATAGATAGATAGATAGATATGAAAGGCACTATATAATAGATAGATAGATAGATAGATAGATAGATAGATAGATAGATAGATAGATAGATAGATAGATATGAAAGGCACTATATAATAGATAGATAGATAGATAGATAGATAGATAGATAGATAGATAGATAGATAGATAGATAGATAGATAGATATGAAAGGCACTATATAATAGATAGATAGATAGATAGATAGATAGATAGATAGATAGATAGATAGATAGATAGATAGGAAAGGCACAATATAATAGATAGATAGATAGATAGATAGATAGATAGATAGATAGATAGATAGATAGATAGATAGATAGATAGATAGATAGATAGATAGGATAGATATGAAAGGCACTATATAATAGATAGATAGATAGATAGATAGATAGATAGATAGATAGATAGATAGATAGATAGATAGGAAAGGCACAATATAATAGATAGATAGATAGATAGATAGATAGATAGATAGATAGATAGATAGATAGATAGATAGATAGATAGATAGATAGATAGGAAAGGCACTATATAATAGATAGATAGATAGATAGATAGATAGATAGATAGATAGATAGATAGATAGATAGATAGATAGATAGATAGATAGATAGATAGGAAAGGCACAATATAATAGATAGATAGATAGATAGATAGATAGATAGATAGATAGATAGATAGATAGATAGATAGATAGATAGATAGATAGATAGGAAAGGCACAATATAATAGATAGATAGATAGATAGATAGATAGATAGATAGATAGATAGATAGATAGATAGATAGATAGATAGATAGATAGATAGATATGAAAGGCACTATATGATAGATAGATAGATAGATAGATAGATAGATAGATAGATAGATAGATAGATAGATAGATAGATAGATAGATAGATAGATAGATAGATAGATATGAAAGGCACTATATAATAGATAGATAGATAGATAGATAGATAGATAGATAGATAGATAGATAGATAGATAGATAGATAGATAGATAGATAGATATGAAAGGCACTATATAATAGATAGATAGATAGATAGATAGATAGATAGATAGATAGATAGATAGATAGATAGATAGATAGATAGATAGATAGATAGATAGATAGATAGATAGATAGATAGATAGATAGAACCCCTCCCTGGGGGAGATACGTTCCTTCATCCTTATTAATGTTTATATTCCTCTCTCTGCTAATGCAGGCCCAGATCTAATTTTCATTTTTATACTTTATAGACCCCCTTTACTCATCCCTCCCTTTACATTTCAGTTGTTTTTGTTCCTTCTTTTCCAGGGTGGAGGAGTCACTTTGTCACACAGGTCTACCTTTACGGAGTGGCCAGTGAGCTCCATGGGCCTTGGTTTGATTTGTGACCTAATCCCAAGTGCTGTGAAGTTTGCATGGTGCGCCCCTGATCCTCTGTGTGTGATCCCTGGGGACTGGGGAAGGGAGTTGCGGGTTTCCAAGTTTTAATTACGCCTTATATCTTTTCTATAAGAAAGACTTTCCCTAAGTTTTATTTATAACGTTACAACTCAAAGGACATCCTGGCTGCACTGAGGCCCTAGTCCATTTCAGAGCCCCCTCGCTCACTCACTCACACTTCCACACTCACACACACATAAGGCCTGTTTAAGATTACTAATTAATCTCACTAAATTCTTTGGGAAAATAGGATGAGAACAAGGGCACCCTGGGAAAAACCCAAGCAAAGCAAAAAATCCACACAGACTATATGGTCCAGGGTTTGAACCCAAGACACAAGATCTACTGTATGAGGAAGTAGTTATAACCAGTATGCTGCCCAATTATATTTATTTCTAAAATAAAATTGCAAGTAGATGCTTTAAATAGGTTGGTCTTGGCATTTATTACAATGTGAGCTGCTGTCCGCCTGCAGATACCCGCCACACTTCATTTCACAACGTCATTTGTCACTCCACCTCATGAACTGACTTCCACGACACCCACCTTCAGTGTAGCCAAAAAAGCCCACCCTCTCCAACCCGAGACCCGTCTGTCCATCCAGCCGGCCCGCTTTCTCCATCCACCTCATGGCATTGAAGCCAACACCCCGACATTTCTAATCTGCCACCCAATCGCTCAGCTCAGAGTTTAATCTTAATTGCATTCCTGGAAACTGCATCTTCACCACCACAGAAATGGATTCCATCAGTTCTCAGGGGACGGCAGTTTTATTACCGAGTGTCTTCATCTCGGAATTTGTGGGGGTTGGCGGTTGGGGAGGAATTGCCGCTCCAACACTTAATATTCGTAACGTGATTTATAACCTGGGAGTGCTGCTGCAGGAGGAGCTGCAGGTGGCATTACATCCAGAACTGTCCTCACTTCAAGGTCCGGCGGGATGGCGTCATTGGGCGCGGGGGGGGCGGCAGAGTCATGGCTGGAAGGAACTGCATATGGAGTGATGGAGGTGAAGAAATAACATGGCAGAGTCAAACCATCATGATGTCTAATGTAAAAAAATACATGTAAACATACAGCTTTAGGTTGGGGTGGGGGGCACTAATTGTTGGGGTGGGGGCACTAAATGTGGGGGGAATTAATTAGGTTGGGGTGGGGGGGCACTAATTGTTGGGGTGGGGGCACTAATTGAGGGGGCACTAATTGTTGGAGTGGGGGGTACTAAATTTGGGGGGCATTAATTAGGTTGGGGTGGGGGGCACTAATTTTCATTTGTTATAGAAGTGGAATTCAAGGGTCAGCTAATGACTAATGTGGCATTTAAGATACTACTTACTTTACGTCACTTCATTTGTTGTGTTTCTTTATACTTTATGGACTCCCTTTACTCATCCCTCCCTTTGCATTTCATCTCTTTTCATCAACTGTGGTCTGATGGTACTCCACAGCATTAGACAGTTTACTTTTATAGGGCCCATGGTGATGATGGGACATGCAGTTTGTGCAGGGGCTGGCATTCCAACATGGATGGCACAAGGTTCCTTACCAGGTGGGGAGGCCAATTTAATGAAAAGACAGCTGCAGACCAATTGTACAGACTGCTTCCTCCCCTGACACAACAGATGGCTGTCCTTCTGGACTACGGTGCCTGCATGGGTTCCTGCAGGGCAGGATGGGAAGTGTAATCCAGTAGTACAGCCCTGCTTTGCTCCATGGGTGCCACCAGGGGGAGCTGCAGGGATAAATCATCCCCATCTTAAAGGGCCCAGAAGTACCACCTACTTGTGATAGTGTCACACCAGACGTGCTCCAGGGTCCGGCGTAAAAGAACCTGCCCAATCTCATCCAGGTGAGTCAGAGTCAGGTGGATGTGGACAAAGCTTACCTGGAGGAGTAAAAGGAGAAGAAGAAAGGAGACAAGACAGAGAAAAGAAGAGGAATTGTGCTTGTGTGATATTTGTGTATTTCTGTGAAGTTAAATCACTGTTTGAACTGACACTTGTGTTGGTGTTGGCGTGTTGGAGGGACTGGGAGTTCACTGGCACCCGTACAGGTCACAAGCTCTAGAGACCTTAGTGGTGTGAAGTTTCCTCTTGTTTCTATGTGCTTTCTCTTTTCAGTTTCCTCTCAGATTCTAAAGACTTACATTACAATGCAATTTATTTGTTGTATAGCCCAAAATCACACAAGGAGTGCTGCAATGGGCTTTAACAGGCCCTGCCTCTTGACAGCCCCCAGCCTTGACTCTCTAAGAAAACAAGGAAAAACTCCCAAAAAAACCCTTGTAGGGAAAAAATGGAAGAAACCTCGGGAAAGGCAGTTCAAAAAGAGACCCCTGTGCAGGTAGGTTGGGTGTGTAGTGGGTGTCAAAAAGAAATAGGGGGTCAATACAATACAATACACAGAAGAGAACAAATCCTCAATACAGTTTAAAAAATTTACAAGTATGGAGCAGAATTTCATAGTAGATGATATCCCATAATAAGATTTGGATTTGTTTAGAGTCCTGGATACCATGGCCATCAAGCTGCCTCCCCCTATTGGCCATTCCACAGCTGAGATATCACTGGGACAGCAAATCTGATGCAAGGACGCCTTTACCCCACGATTCCTGAGATCCTCCATCAGGGATGACTTTACCTCAGGCAGCAAAACCACTTGACAGTTGGGCCGTGGCACCAAGTGCCACATTTGAGTACCGAGAAGAGAATCAGAACAGGTGAGGGTGAGTAACAAATTATAACTATCATGTTACTTATGTTTTAGTGCTAATGACTGACAACAGAGATGCAGTCTGTATAGCTAATCAGCAGCTCTAGTCAGGGTGGGCTAAACTGAAGTAGTGAGTCTACAGCCAGGATTTAAAGGCTGAGACCGAAGGGGCATCTCTTCTAGTAGCAGGCAGACCAGTCCACAGTTTAGGGGGGTCCTGTAACTAAAAGCTCGACCTCCCACTGTTATTTTATTAATCCTTGGAATCATAAATACACCGGCATCTTGTGATCTTAATGCACACTCAGGTTTGTAAGTCATGATAAGTTCATATAAGTAAGCCGGACCTCCGCCATTTAATGCTTTATATGTTAAAAGTAGGATTTTGAAATCTGCTCTAAACTTAACAGGGAGCCAGTGTAAGGATTTAAGAACTGGAGTTATGTGTTCGTATTTTCTTGTTCTTGTAATAATTCTTGGATTAACTGGAGGCTATAAAAAGAACAGGTTGAACATCCAGTGAACACCGCATTGCAGTAGTCTGTTATTGTCTATTATACCTGCATTGTTATCTATCTATCTATCTATCTATCTATCTATCTATCTATCTATCTATCTATCTATCTATCTATCTATCTATCTATCTATCTATCTATCTATCTATCTATCTATCTATCTATCTATCTATCTATCTATCTATCTATTATATAGTGCCTGTCATATCTATCTATCTATCTATCTATCTATCTATCTATCTATCTATCTATCTATCTATCTATCTATCTATCTATCTATCTATCTATCTATTATATAGTGCCTGTCATATCTATCTATCTATCTATCTATCTATCTATCTATCTATCTATCTATCTATCTATCTATCTATCTATCTATCTATCTATCTATTATATAGTGCCTGTCATATCTATCTATCTATCTATCTATCTATCTATCTATCTATCTATCTATCTATCTATCTATCTATCTATCTATTATATAGTGCCTGTCATATCTATCTATCTATCTATCTATCTATCTATCTATCTATCTATCTATCTATCTATCTATCTATCTATCTATCTATCTATCTATTATATAGTGCCTGTCATATCTATCTATCTATCTATCTATCTATCTATCTATCTATCTATCTATCTATCTATCTATCTATCTATTATATAGTGCCTGTCATATCTATCTATCTATCTATCTATCTATCTATCTATCTATCTATCTATCTATCTATCTATAGCGCCTGTCATATCTATCTATCTATCTATCTATCTATCTATCTATCTATCTATCTATCTATCTATCTATCTATCTATCTATCTATCTATCTATTATATAGTGCCTGTCATATCTATCTATCTATCTATCTATCTATCTATCTATCTATCTATCTATCTATCTATCTATCTATCTATCTATCTATCTATCATATAGTGCCTGTCATATCTATCTATCTATCTATCTATCTATCTATCTATCTATCTATCTATCTATCTATCTATCTATCTATCTATCTATCTATCTATTATATAGTTCCTGTCATATCTATCTATCTATCTATCTATCTATCTATCTATCTATCTATCTATCTATCTATCTATCTATCTATCTATCTATCTATCTATCTATCTATCTATCTATTATATAGTGCCTGTCATATCTATCTATCTATCTATCTATCTATCTATCTATCTATCTATCTATCTATCTATCTATCTATCTATCTATCTATTATATAGTGCCTGTCATATCTATCTATCTATCTATCTATCTATCTATCTATCTATCTATCTATCTATCTATCTATCTATCTATCTATCTATCTATCTATCTATCTATCTATCTATTATATAGTGCCTGTCATATCTATCTATCTATCTATCTATCTATCTATCTATCTATCTATCTATTATATAGTGCCTGTCATATCTATCTATCTATCTATCTATCTATCTATCTATCTATCTATCTATCTATCTATCTATCTATCTATCTATCTATCTATCTATCTATCTATCTATTATATAGTGCCTGTCATATCTATCTATCTATCTATCTATCTATCTATCTATCTATCTATCTATCTATCTATCTATCTATCTATAGCGCCTGTCATATCTATCTATCTATCTATCTATCTATCTATCTATCTATCTATCTATCTATCTATCTATCTATCTATCTATCTATTATATAGTGCCTGTCATATCTATCTATCTATCTATCTATCTATCTATCTATCTATCTATCTATCTATCTATCTATCTATCTATCATATAGTGCCTGTCATATCTATCTATCTATCTATCTATCTATCTATCTATCTATCTATCTATCTATCTATCTATCTATCTATCTATCTATTATATAGTGCCTGTCATATCTATCTATCTATCTATCTATCTATCTATCTATCTATCTATCTATCTATCTATCTATCTATCTATCTATCTATCTATCTATCTATCATATAGCGCCTGTCATATCTATCTATCTATCTATCTATCTATCTATCTATCTATCTATCTATCTATCTATCTATCTATCTATCTATCTATCTATCTATTATATAGCACCTGTCATATCTATCTATCTATCTATCTATCTATCTATCTATCTATCTATCTATCTATCTATCTATCCATCCATCCATCCATTTTCCAACCCGCTGAATCCGAACACAGGGTCACGGGGGTCTGCCGGAGCCAATCCCAGCCAACACAGGGCACAAGGCAAGAAACAATCCTGGGCAGGGTGCCAACCCACCGCAGGACACACACAAACACACCCACACACCAAGCACACACTAGGGCCAATTTACAATCGCCAATCCACCTAACCTGCATGTCTTTGGACTGTGGGAGGAAACCCACGCAGACACGGGGAGAACATGCAAACTCCACGCAGGGAGGACCCGGGAAGCGAACCCAGGTCTCCCAACTGCGAGGCAGCAGCGCTACCCACTGCGCCACCGTGCTGCCCTCTATCTATCTATCTCTAGTCAATCCTACTAGAAATAAATGCATGAATTAATTTCTCAGAATCCCGTTTATTTAGAAAGCACCTTAATTTCCCAACATTTTTAAGATGAAAGAAACACGATTTGGACAACTTTGTAATGTAAGCTTTAAATGACATGCTAGACTGAAAGATAATGCCAAGACTGTAGGCTGATTCAGTAAAATTAATGGGGATTCCAACTGAGTTAAATGATGACAAAATATTGTTACGGTCACCGTTATTCCCTCCAAATAATTAACATCTCTGTTTTAGACTTAGGCTTGCATCCGGGATTCTAAATTGGCTCGGTACGGGTGAGTATGAGCGTGCAACGTGAGCGTGCCCTGCCATCCAGGGCTGGAACCTTCCCAGAGTCTGATGTTGCATATTCAAGTAAGAGATGAATGATGGACTTTGACACAACATGCAATGTTGCCACCTGAGTTTTATGATTAATAACAAGTTGAAATGTCCACTTGTGTGTACTTTTCATGTTCTCCTTATGTTCTTGTCATTTTTGTTTTTTGGGACTCCAGGTTTTCCCTAGAGAGCAAAAATGTGCAGCTAGATTAATGGTTTGTGATTGCGTTGGTTTCTTGTGACAGGCTGACATTCTGTCTAGGACTGAGTAGAAGAGATTGATAAGAAAATGGATGAAAGGATGGATGCATTTTGATAAGGCCATCTTACTGGCATGACCTGGAGTGCTTTACCCACACATCTAATTTAAAATGCTTCAATAAGCAGTACCCTTGCACCCTCTTGTGGCCAGTGCTTGCAAGTGTCAGGACTTTTTTTTTTGAGCTTGACGTTTTATTGAAGTAATGACCTGTAAGAGACCAGTGTCCTGTCCAGAGACAATTCTTGCCTTGTGGCTGAGAGTCTAAGACCCCACAGTCCTGATCAAGCATGTTCTAAAATAAATGGATTCCACCATCCAATATAATTCCTGTGCCATAGTTTGCAGGGGTTTTTTTAACATTAGAACAATCGATAGATAGATAGATAGATAGATAGATAGATAGATAGATAGATAGATAGATAGATAGATAGATAGATAGATAGATAGATAGATAGATAGATAGATAGATAGATAGATAGATAGATAGATGCTTTATTAATCCCAAGGGGAAATTCACACAATCGAGACGAGAACAGGCCATTCAGCCCATCAAGGCTCGCCAGTCCTGTCCACTTATTTCTTCCAAAAAACATCGTCGAGTTTTGAAAGTCCCTAAAGTCTTACTGTCTACCACACTACCTGGTCTCTTATTCCAAGTGTCTGTGGCTCTTTGTGTAAAGAAAAACTTCCTAAAGTTTGTGTGAAATTTCCCCTTAACAAATGTCCCCGTGTTCATGATGAACTCATTTTAAAGTCACTGTCTCGATCCACTGGACTAATTCCCTTCATAATTTTAAACTCCTCTTAATCTTCTTTTGCTTAAACTGTAAAGGCTCAGCTCATTTAATCTTTTCTCATATTTCATCCCCTGTAGCCCTGGAATCAGCCCAGTTGCTCTTCTCTGGACTTTTTCTTGTGCTGCTATGTCCTTTTTGAAGCCTGGAGACCAAAACTACACACAGTACTCCAGATGAGGCCTCACCAGTGTGTTATAAAGCTTGAGCAGAACCTCCTTGGACTTGTACTCCACACATCGTGCTACTTGTTTCAGCTCAAGCATTGTCGTCAGTCTTATTAGCGGGCATCTGAGCAAGGCTGCCCTTGCAGCTAGTATGGTACTGTAGGTGCCGATGGGTTTTGGGCATCCTACATGATTTACTTCCAGCTGGTTCAATCCTGTTTTATCGCCTTGGCCTCCATTAGGTTCGTTGATGTCATTTGAAGTCATCCTCAACTTCACATGCCCATGTTTTCTTAGCCGCATTTCGTTGTACCTTCCAGATTATTGGGTGGTTTCAGCATAGCACTCTATATCAGTTTTCGTCCATTCTGCACGCACATGGCCAAACCAGCGTAGTCTTCTGTTCCAAATTTTCTCAGCTATACTGAATTGTTGGAGGCAGCTGATCCTTAGCGTTTCATTTCATTGGCACTCTTTGAGTGAGATTCAGAGAATTGTTTTTGTTTGTTCATAGATCCGTTCACATTCCAAGCAACTCACTGTATCTTACATTTTCCTTTAAGAGGAGTTCCTGTTGCATTTGGCTCATGGCATCGACTTTTAGTTTGTTGTGTTCAGACTTGAATACTGTCACAAGAATGATGAAAAGACATTATAAAGGGTTGGGGCAGCAACCCGTATAATATATCCTGGCTGCAAAAAGGTATTGTTCCAGAGATTTTTACAAGACAGAGTCCAAAACAGAACTGATTATATGAGGCAAGATGGTGGCTTTAAAGGCCAGGGTAGGGAAGTGACGTCATCGGGGCCAGAAGGGGACGTGACATCATCAGAGGCGGGACCAGAAGTGACGTTGTCAGAGGTGAGCCCCGGCCAGGAAGTGACATCATCGGAGGCACCAGAACGGGAAGTGACTTCAGCGGAGGCACCAGAACGGGAAGTGACTTCAGCGGAGGCACCAGAACCCTGTGGGATTTCCTGAGAATGGTCTGCAAGGGATTGAGAGGGACAGTTAGTGCACCACCCGCCCCCTGGTCGGACGTGGAGTTGCGATTATTCAGGCCCTTTAGTTGACACCTACTCGCACGTGTGTGTGACACCAAGAAAAACTACAGAGACCAGGAAAACGAAGCAAAGTCAAAATCAAAGTGAGAGTCATTACTTGGAAGACAGACAGACCAAAAAAAACGAAAAATGTGAAACAAGCTCGTAATAGACAAGGACATGCAAAACATTTGAAAACCAGAGATTCCGAGATAAAAGAAGTGTGCGTGATTCTTTATTTTGGTAATTTATCCAAATCATGGATAACGAAAGATGCATTACACTGGAATATAATGTGCTGCGTTAGTAACATCATGTGTCAGGGTTTGGCTCCTGCATAAGCCTCAGGACCTTACTGAACCAGAATTGAATAAATGGGCATGGGAAGGTGAATGAAAGAAATAAAGAAATGGGAGTTAATGAATGCTTAACACCAGGTCAGGTCAGATTTGGGTGAATGCATTGGTACAGCGACACCCACCACACGACGAAAAAGCTCAGGATCCTGATTGGCAATCACCTTTACCAGGGCAGATATGTGGTCCAGTCCCACCCTCTGGAAATGACCCTCTATCTTCTGCAGCCAGGTGTTACATGGACACCCCCTTGGCCTGCTCCAGCCATTCAACAATGAGGACCCTGCAAGCGGGATCACCCTCGGGTAATCGCACCACATGGCTGTAGTGACTGACGCTCCCTCACAATGCAGGCCATGTGCCTCATTCAGAACTCCGTGAGCAACACAAAGTCAGACCAGCGGTACCCAAGGATTCTCCAAAGAGACACAGGAGTCCAGTCTTCATCTCAGGTCACTGGAAAGCATCCATGTCTCACAAACAGGAAGCACCAGGACTGTAAAGACTTGGACCTTTGTCCTTTTGCAGAGATATCGGGAACGCCACACATCCCTTTCCAGCCACCTCAACACCCATCAGAGAATTTATTTCTTAGAACAGCTTGTAGTAATTTTGTAGCAGCGCTACTTAAATTTGCCTACAACTTCCAGCAGCCCAGGTTGTGTCACGCTATTGGACAGTTGCAGAGGATGCAGGGGCTGCTGGGAAGAAGGTTAACTAAGCGGACTCTTTACAAAGGAGCCAAAAGACACGGAGAAGAATCGCAATCAGAACAGTCTGCATTTGTCTCTACTCTTAACCTATCATGGATTACAGTTTCTTTTGGATGTACCGCTTGTCATTATGGAATCATCTCAGTTGGCCTCATGTTCATCTGGATTAACACTTCCAATCACTTCAAATCTTCATGCTACAACGGGAACCTGGTAGGACAAAACTTTACATTTCCTTCAGAGGCCTGTTCACAGGGGTTTCACTCCATTCTCAGTTGTTATCTACTTTACTGGACTGTGTTGCACTTTGTTGTTCATGTTTATCGTTTGCCGTGTAGTGTATGCAAATAATTATCACCATTGGGGAATGGGGGGGGGGGGCATTTGCATACGCTTTTTTGTGTATTGTTATTTAGTTTCTCTCCATTATTTCATTAATATATGCCTGTTTTATCGATTGTTTGAGCAACTAATCAGTGTCTTTGTGTGCGATTGTTTGCGTGCCAGGTCAAGGCTGGCTGAGTCCCTGGGGTCGCTGTAATAAAATTAACAAATCACCATCACTTCAGACGATTGCTCTGTTTTACATGCATACTTTTGTGTTATAATTGGCTTTTTGGACAACTATTTGTTTTGATTTGGAAAAGTTAATTGTACACACCATCTTTATGTTCATTGTTTACACAATGCCATTGGTATTGATCATGTGACCATAGTTGACTCTACCGTGATGTCACAGGATGTATGGTGGCACTCATATTCTCTGTTTTCCCTCAGTGGATGAAAAGCCCCTTGGCTCTTGTGCTCGTTAGCTTCATACTCCGGTAGGCCCTGGCGTTAGCGTCATGTTCTGGTTTTAGCCACTCTTCAGAATGTTTTTTTGGATTTCCTTCGTTTCACCTTGACCTTCGCCAGCCTTGGGACCACAATTATCTCACTTTTTTATCATTTCCTACTCGTTCTTTGTTGTAATACAGTTACAGTCCCACATGTCCAGCCACAATACACGGGAGGTGTGGCAGGGAATACAAAACATCACAAACTACAGAGGCTGTGTTGCAACAACAGGAGATCTGAGTGCGCCGCTAGCAGAGAAGCTAAACTGCTTCTTTGCTCGCTTTGAGTCATCACCCTCACCGGGTTCCTGAATCACTCCACTCACTGTAAAGGGGCACAATGTCAGACGGGTGCTCCTGGCAGTGAACCCCAAGAAGGCTGCCAGCCCAGATGGAGTACCTGGTAGGGTGCTCAGAGTGCGTGCCCACCAGCTCACTCTTATCTTCACCAAAATCTTCAACCTCTCCCTAGCCCAGGCAGTCATTCCGTCCAGCCTAAAATCAGCCACAATCATACCAGTGCTGAAGAAGTTTCCCATCGCCAGCCTAAATGATTATTGCCCTGTGGCCCTCACTCTGGTAATCATGAATTGCTTGGAGAGACTGGTTCTCCAGCACATCAAGGACTATCTCCCCCAAGACTTCGATCCCTACCAATTCGCATATCACACGAACAGATCCACAGAAGATGCCATCGCCGTAGCTCTCCACTCTGTGCTGAGCCATCTAAAGCAGCAGCAGAGCTACGTCCGGATGCTCTTTGTGGATTACAGCTCAGCTTTCAATACGATCATTCCTGACATTCTCATCACCAAACTGGTCACTCTTGGCCTCCCCCCATCTCACATGTGTCTGGATAAAAGACTTTCTTACCAACTGGCTCCAGACTGTGAGACTCGGCCCTCACCACTCCTCCATTCGCACACTGAACACCGGTACCCCGCAAGGCTGTGTGCTGAGCCCCCTCCTGTACTGTCTCTACACCCACGACTGCAGTCTGGCCCACAACAACAACCTCATCGTCAAGTTTGCTGACGACACCACAGTGATCGGACTCATCTCAAAGGGAGAGAGGAGGTCCTGAAGTTGTCAGCCTGGTGTTCAAAGAACAATCTGGCTCTGAACACCAGGAAAACCAAGGAGATCATTGTCGACTTCAGGAGGCACAGCCCCCCTTTACATCAACGGCGAGTGTGTGGAGAGGGTCCATACCTTCCGGTTTCTCGGCGTCCTTATCTCCGCTGACATCTCCTGGACAGACAACATCACAGCAGTCATCAAGAAGGCTCAGCAGCAGTTACACTTCCTGAGGGCCCTCAAAAACCACAGCCTGAACTCCAACCTGCTCCAACCTTCTTGGACCTTCTCATCCATCGAGAGCCTGCTGATGTACTGTATCACAGTATGGTACGGCAGCTGCACCATGGCAGACAGGGAGAGGCTTCAGAGAGTAGTAAAGGCAGCACAGAAGATCATTGGCTACCTTCTCCACTCCGTGATGGACATTAACACCTCCCGCTGCCTCAGCAGAGCAAAAAACATCACCAAGGACAGCTGCCACCCTGGCACGGATCTGTTTGACCTGCTGCCCTCAGGGAGGCACTACACGTGCATCACAACAAGGACAAACAGACTCAAGAACAGTTTTTTCCCAAAAGCCATAACCATTCTAAACTCACACATGCACTGACTACACAGTCTAACCCCCCAATCCCTGGACTTCCTTCTATCCATCAACTGTGCAATATCCATCCATCCATCCATCCATTTTCCAACCTGCTGAATCCGAACACAGGGTCACGGGGGTCTGCTGGAGCCAATCCCAGCCAACACAGGGCACAAGGCAGGAACCAATCCCGGGCAGGGTGCCAACCCACCGCAGGACACACATAAGCACACCCACACACCAAGCACACACTAGGGCCAATTTAGAATTGCCAATCCACCTAACCTGCATGTCTTTGGACTGTGGGAGGAAACCGGAGCGCCCGGAGGAAACCCACGCAGACACGGGGAGAACATGCAAACTCCACGCAGGGAGGATCCGGGAAGCGAACCCAGGTCCCCAGGTCTCCCAACTGCGAGGTAGCAGTGCTACCCACTGCGCCGCCGTGCTGCCCCACTGTGCAATATCCAATATCTAAATGGTACTGATAATAACTGGGCAAGATCTGTATACTGTACAATATCATTACTCTCAGGGTCCGACACCCACTACTCACTGCACATGATCATCATTATTGTGCAATAGTTAAATTATGTGCAATAACCCAATAGTGCAATAGTTATTTATTCTTTCCAGTATTTAAATAATGTGCAATAACTCGATTTAGTTATTATTCTTTCCATTTGTATATAGCGTCGCAGAACTTTTTTTTGCAACTTTTTTGGAACTTTTTGTTGTGTTCTACATATATGTCTGCACTGGAGGAGCTGCTTTTAATCTCATTGTACATGTGTATAGTGACAATAAAAGGCATTCTATTCTATTCTATTCTATTCTATTCTATTCTATTCTATTCTACTGGTGTGAAAGAAATAGCTGGATACACAACAGAGATTTGGGGCAGCCACCCGTATAGTTTCCCTCGCTGCAAAAGGCTTAAATTTGCATACAATGTGTACAGGGTAGAGTCCAAAACAGAACTGCTCAAGTATGGAGGTTGGAGGGTTTTTAAGGCGGTCCAAGGGAAGTGATGTCATCGGGGCTGAATCAGATGTGACTTCCTTGGGGCCGGGACAGGAAGTGATGTCGTTGGACCATAATCGGACACAGGCAGAATTTCTCGTGTTAGATCTGCTGATAGAAAAGAGAGAGGTTTAGTGCCACCCGCTGCCCCCTGGCCTGGCGTCGCATTTTCTGGTCCCTTTGATTGACTCCCAAACACAAGTGTGTGACGCTGGTTAAATTCTTGGGCTATTCTATAACATCAAAGACTTCTTGAGGATAAATTTATATAATTTTTACCGAAAGCTACTGTATATTACCAGACGTGGATAGAAGAATTTGTACTGGAATGAGCAAGCATGTGTTTGAACCAAAAACAAGGTGAGTCTTGTCTTTTCAAAAAGTAGAAGAGGAGTCAGAAAAGATGTATACTATCACCGATTGTCCTGCGGTGGACTGGCACCCTCTGCCCAGGGTTTGTCCCTTCCTTGCTTCCTATGCTAGCTGGGGAAAGGCAGACCCCTGTGACCCTGTTCAGGACTTAGGGGTTTAGAAAATGACTGACTGACTATCACTGATACGTTTCAGTCTATACAGTGAATCCATGCTGACTGAGGCATTGGAATGGATAAAGGGTGGTCCCAGTCAGGAGGCCGATATATCAGAATGACCAGGGAAAGAGATGTGCAAAGGAGCGCTAGAGGCAAGCCCCCCTGGGTTGCTGTGGCTCCACAGATTCCAGCAGGGCTTCATGGGAGTTGGAGTTCGGGAGATCCCAGTTGGGTTCCGTGGGGGCCACCAGGGGGAGCTACAGAGCCCTACATTGGGCTTCCACCACACCTGGGAGTGATTCCAGATCTGGCTAATGAGCCATAAAAGGAGCCACTTCACTTCACTCAGGGAGCCAGAGTCGGGAGGAAGAGGGCCAAAGAAGGAGTGGAGGTGGAACGAGGAAGAGAAAGGAAGGAAGAAGGACTGTGTATTGTGTTTCGTGCTTGGAAACTGAGACAGGACAAAAGCGCTTCCCCACAGTAATAAAGTTATGTTGTGTGGCAAGACTTGTGTCTGGGGTTTGGGCGGCTGGAGCACCCTTTGGTGGCCACAAGGGATTTAATATAGGCGGACATAACATAAACCACCTGAGATTTGCAGATGAGACCACCCATTGGGTAGAAAACTTGAATAACCTACAAGAGATGATAGAAGGGATAGTACAAGAGGGACAGAAATATGGAATGGAACTCCTAACCTGAAGGAAAGCAAAGTCATGGTAAACACCAAAGGAGCAGAACACAGCTGTAACCTAATAATACATGGAATACATCAGGAACAGGCAGAGAGTTGCAAGTTTCTTGGAAGATGGTAGATCTGAAAGGAACATGAACACTAGAATTGGAATAGCCTAGGATGCCTTTTGGAGACAAAGAGGAAACATGAATTTGGACTTGACAAAGAGACTTGCAGTGTTCTAAGCTCAATGGAGAACAAAAGTTAGTCCTCCTCTGGCTAAATCTTATCAAATAGTGGGTAACTCCTTCATGACACTGAAGAACAGGCATGGACTCTACTAGCTTGTGGATGGTGGTGACATCAATCTTCATCTGCTCTTCTAGCTCCAAATCTGGCAGTTTGGCCAGATTGGAGACCAACGTTTCACTTGTTGCTCCAACGGGTCCCACTGGCATTCTACAGGATTGAAATCTGGGGATTTTTCAGACCAGTCGACAATGGTTTAGAATGTTTTTCATGCCAGTCACACACACTTCCTACCCTGTGCATGTGACAGTTGTCATCTTAGAAGACAGGAGTAGCCATTTTGCATTCATTCTCTGGATGAAGCACAAAAGTTGACACAGTTTGTTCCAACACAAGCAGGGGGTTTGTAAGTAATCAACAAAAGTTGGGACACCTTCAGGAACTGTTTGCTGTCAGAATGCATGACACATGGTGATGGCCCCCATCTGTGGGCACTTTAAAGTCTTTAAAGTGAAATTCTGGCAGTGGTTAGCAATTGACTGTGATGTACACCACTACTGGAAGACCTATTGGATGGTATGCTTTCATACCACCTGCAAAGCTGGCAGCTTCCTTAACACTATAATATAATTTGCAAATCAATCACATCTATTGTGTGATTCATTTTTCATGACGAGAACCCAACACCCATGGTAAACCATTACTCCTCATCATTCTATGAACCCCATAAAATACGAGACAGCTATCTGTAGGCTGGCATTCATACTGGGATGTACTCTGAAGAATGTGTCACCATTAAACAGGCGCCAATGACTTTTTCATCTGGTGAGCCTTATAGTCTCAAGAATAATTTATGGATGTTAAACATGGACCTACCACTTACTAAGATAACAGCATTCGAACAATGGTTCTACAGGGGTATGTTAAAAGTCAGCTGGCAGCAAAAGGTTATGAAAGTACTGAAGCGGGCATGCATTGATATCTACACTGCTCAAAAAAATGAATTGATCACTTCAACCACACATCGGATCTCGATGAACGAAATATTTAAGTGGAAAATCATTTCCTGATTTGCATGCTCTGACATGCATGGATGACTGCTGGAAAACTCCACGGTGGACCTCTACCACTCACTGAGCATGGAAAAAGTCTGCAGAGTCCACCTATCACATTTGTTGAATCGACGGCATTATCAAAGATGGAGGTCTAAGCCCCTAACGAGTGCTGCAGCAATTGACGCCCCTTGTGGAGAAGTATGAGCAACCGCTAGAGGTCGTCTTTGCTGATTGAAGAGTGGTTGAGAGAGCTTGTTTTTGGATTAGACTTCCAACCTAATGAGACAAGTGGAGGTGCCATTGAGGGGAGAGAGGCGGTGGGCTGATTGTTCATTTCATCAGCCGTTCTTTTTGTTTTTATTTTGGGATTGCCTTTCGGATCATTTACTTTTCCTTGGGAGGAAGAAAGTCATTTGTTTTTGCTTTCCTTTCATTACTGCATCTCGATGTCGTAAGTTAATGTTATTCCTTGTACGTTATGTACTGGGTGATGGTTTTTGAATATGGGGTGTCACACACGTGTGCTTAGGAGGCAGTCAACAAGTCCTAAGGTGAGCGAAGCATCGCGAGATGAAGGGTTTATGGTACTAACGCATCTGTCTCTTTTTTATCAGACCAAAAGAAGAAAAATAATCCAATGTACTTACCATACCAACTTCTGGATTCACAAGATGGCCACCCAACGTCACTTCCACTTCCGGCTCCCGAGGATGAAGCCACTTTCCAGTCTCACGATGATGACGCCACTTCTGTCACAACCACGATGACATCAATTCCAGTCTCCCATTGATGACGTCATTTCCGTCCACCCGTTATGACATCATCTCCTGATACATCACTTCTGTCAGCCATATTTTTCTATATACAGTAATCCCTCACTATATTGTGGCTTCACTCTATCGCGGATTTTATATGTACAGTGGAACCTCAGTTCATGACCATAATTCGTTCCAAAACTCTGGTCGTAACCCGATTTGGTCGTGAACATAAGCAATTTCCCCCATAGGATTGTATGTAAATACAATTAATCCGTTCCAGACCATACAAACTGTATGTAAATATATATATTTTTTTAATTTTTAAGCACAAATATAGTTAATTAAACCATAGAATGCACAGCATAATAGTAAACTAAATGTAAAAACATTGAATAACACTGAGAAAACCTTGAACAACAGAGAAAACTAACACTGCAATAATTTGTGCTATAGCGCTAGGAACCGCTCGCTAAAAACACTTTTTTTAATGAGTTTTAAGCACATGGAAAAAAATGAACATTTGAAAAAATCAGAAATTTATTAAACCACCAAGAAAAGTAACATTGCAACAATGCACACATCGAATTGATCACTGTAAACAGAAGTGAAACAAAATCAAGCCCAGTGCATTCTTTAACTGCCTTCCTACCTTATGCGTCCAACCCTCTCTCTCGCGTGCCTGTGTGTGTGTGTCTCTCTCTCGTGTGTGTGTGTCGCACTCTCTCGCTCTCTCTCTTGCTCGCTGCACAGGAAATGCACAGGGAGAGACTGAACATGTACAAACCGAAAGGGAAACTGTCTTGTTCGTATACCGAGTGTGTGGTTGTGAACAGATGCAAAAGTTTGGCGAACTTTTTGGTCGTAAACCGATTTGTACGTGTTCCGAGACGTTCGTGAACCGAGGTTCCACTGTATATCTAAATATATAACGCTGGTTTCTGCGGACAATGGGTCTTTTTACTTCTGGTACATGCTTCCTTAGTTGGTTTGCTCAGTTGATTTCATACAAGGGATGCTATTGCTGGATGGCTGAGAAGCTACCCAATCAGAGCACGCAGTTAAGTTCCTGTGTGCTGATTGGCTCAGCGACGGTACGCCGAATTCAATTCCGCTGCGTTAACCAGGAAGTCTCGTCTCGCTCATTCAGCATCAACGAGTTTCGCTGTATAAAGAGTTAACTTTTGTGCTCTTTTGTGTTTATCTTTGTGCATGGTCAAGCCCTTCATTATGGCTCCAAAACGATCTGCTCCTGCTACTGCTTCAGGGGCCGTGCCCAAGCGCAAATTGAAGATTGTAACGATTGCCAAAAAGGTAAAAGGTTTGGATATGTTGAAGGAAGGGAACAGCTACACCGCTGTAGGACGCCAAAACGGCATCAATGAGTCCACGATTCTTTTTATTTAAAAAAGGAGGAAAAGAATATAAGATCTACGGCCGCAGTGTCCTTTAACCAGGGAACAAAACGAGTTGTAAGTGGACGTAATAAGGTGGTAAGGTTTATAAGAGTGTGGGAAGGGTTTATAAAGCCTTAAAATATATATAAATAATAAAATAAATATAAGGTCGGATTGACTTTGAGGGATGACTGTATACTGTATACGCCAATTGTCATTTGCTTTTTTGGGCTTTTGATCGTTTTTTCAAATATTTCCTTGCGACGTCCGAAGATCATTATACGGGGACAATCCCCAACTCTTTTTGTTCTGTGGAGAATCTTTACTTTGCGACAGGGGAAACAATTTTGTGGGGTTTTACACTATTTTTCTTTTTATTATTTAGGACAAAGTTTAATTCTTATTTTGTTGTTACCATCTTTTGTTTATGCAAACCAGCAGTTACGTGTCATGTGACCACAAGCTGCTGCTTCAATGATGTGTGCAGAAGCTCCGCTATAAATACGGCCGCTCCATGACACGGCTTCCATCCATCAGTGGAGAAATTCTACCAGAAAACCTTCCAGAATAGGCAATGTATTTCTCAATTACGCCTGGCGCTGAATTTAGTTTCAGCTTTCGACTTCCCTCTCTTCCTGTCTTCAGTTTCGGTTCGCCCTCGTGTTTTGTTTACTGGTCATTACGATCTTTTCAGTTCCGACCTTTGCCTGTCCCTCATCATAAACCTCCCTTACAAGTCATTTACTTGACTGATTTACATCTCACAATAATTTCTTGCGGTGCTTTTTCAACACCATGGAGTGTAAACAGTCATTTGTTTATGCATTTATTGTATTTTTCTTTTTGGGAGTCATGGCTTATTGACAATGACTGAAAAGATTCCAATGGTCTTATTTATAAAGCTTGTGCATGCACAAGAAAGAGGCTCAAAAATGTGAGTATGCAATTTCCCACGTAAATGTTGGGATTTACAAAAGAAAACTTGACTGGGGTATGTGTTGTCACACCTGTGCGCATCGCAGTCAGCTAAAGGGCTCGAATGAGGGTAACTCCACGCCAGACCAGGGGAGGGCAGAGCGTATTAACCCTTTCTCTTTATCTCCTGCAGACCAATCAAGGCCCTGAGCACATCACTTCTGGTTCCAGCCCTGATGACCTCATTTCCTCTGCCTAACTAAAAAACCGCCATTTTGTCACCTATACAGGAGTTCCATCTTGAAGTCAGTTGAATCTCGTTTCTCTTTGCCCGAACAGCAGCAAACCACAATATACGGGGTGGCTACTCCAAACCTTTTTTGGCTCTCTCGTCCTTTTGTACTGACAGGGGGTATAATTACCGAAAATCTGACCCATCCATATGTGACGTTTTAGAGAAACTGGGAAATGGCGACACCCTTGATCAAGTAGGGAAATGCAGCCAAACCAGCTAAGTGATGACTCACATCCATATAATAATTCATATCACTGAGCCATGCTGCGGAGATTCACAATCCCTGCTTTTTTGGAACATCTGTTTGATTCAGAAGTGCTTCCATTGGGCTACGCCCTGGCACCAGAAGTACTCCTGGAATTAAAGTCGGGAAGAAGTAAGGTAACACTGACTGAAGGAGGCTGATTGGCGTCCTTTTATATTGGATTGTGAATCCCCTGACGGCACCTATGAGACCCAGCAGGGCTGACTCATGGCACAACTCCCATCATGCCCTGCAAGTGTCCACATGGTATATTGAGGTCCTGGGATGCTGCCGTCTAGCAGAATGAGAGATTAATTAATTCATTACATTTATATAGCACTTTTCTCAGTACTCAAAGCGCTATCCACACAGGGAGGAACCAGGAAGCGAACCCACAATCTTCCACAGTCTCCTTACTGCAAAGCAGCAGCACTAACACTGTGCCACCAAAATAAAAGCCTCTCCCCATTGCTCCTGTGTTTTGTCCTCCCATCCAAGATGGGTATGGGACCCAGATAACCCTGCCTGGCACTTACAGTGTGTTGATGTGACAAACATATGACATCTGAAAAGTGATGACTGTGATGCAGAGTCTCTTAATTTAGTTCCTTTTAAGAGGGCCAATGCTGCGTATTTGCATTGAAGAACTTTTTTAGTTTGTTGCCAGTTTATATCGGCTACCCGTTGTCACTTCTCTGTGAACTGGCTGACAGGTCAAGAATATCTCAGCCAAGCTTCACTCCATCATGACTGCTGTGCTGGAAGCCATTAGCGGACTGGTGAGGCACTACTTCCAGGTTTCGTATGTGGTACGAGTGCACATACATTATACATAATAGGTTTTGGCTAAAATGGCAATTTGCAGCCATGTCCAGTTCTCCTACCATAATTGGAGCAATTGATGGCACTCATATTGCAGTAAGGGAGTCAAGTGAGGATGAAGCTGCTTTTGTTAACTGTGAACAGTCATCCAAAATGTGACTGGCAACCATCATGTCCCAGTGGCCTGGGTCAACCCGTGATTCATTTATTTTGATGCAAAGTAGCTTTGTTGGACGTGATGGTGTTGTACAGGCGCATCTCAAAAAATTAGAATATCATTGAAAAGTTAATTTATTTCAGTATATCAATTCAAAAAGTGAAACTCATATATTATATAGATTCATTTCACACAGAGTGGTATATTTCCAGTGTTTATTTCTTTTCATTTTGCTGATTAAGGCTTACAGGTAATGAAAACTCAAAATTCAGTACCTCAGAAAATTAGAATAGTACATAAGACCAATAAAAATAAAAGATTTTTAACACAGAAATGTTGGCCTACTGAAAAGTCTGTCCATGTAGGCACTCAATAGTTGGTCGGGGCTCCTTGTGCATGAATTACTGGCATGGAGGCGATCAGCCTTTGGCACTGCTGAGATGTTATGGAAGCCCAGGATGCTTTGATCGCGGCCTTCAGCTCATCTGCATTGTTGGGTCTGGTGTCTCTCATCTTCCTCTTGATAGATTCTCAATGGGGTTTAGGTCAGGTGAGTTTGCTGGCCAATCAATCAAGCACAGTGATACCACGGCCATTAAACCAGGTATTGGTATTTTTGGCAGTGTGGGCAGGTGCCAAGTCCTGCTGGAAAATACAATACAATACAATACAATTTATTTTTTGTATAGCCCAAAATCACACAAGAAGTGCCGTAATGGGCTTTAACAGATCCTGCCTCTTGACAGCCTCCCAGCCTTGACTCTCTAAGAAGACAAAGAAAAACTCCCAAAAATACCCTTGTAGGGAAAAAAATGGAAGAAACCTCAGGAAAGGCCGTTCAAAAAGAGACCCCTTTCCAGGTAGGTTGGGTGTGCAGTGGGTGTCAAAAAAGGGGGGTCAATGCAATACAATACACGGAACAGAACAAATCCTCAATACTGTATAAAAATAAAAATTTACAAGTATGGACCAGAATTTAACAGTAGATGATATCCCATAATATGATTTGGATTTGTTTAGAGTCCAGGAGACATCATCCATCAAGCTGCCTCCCCTAGTTGGCCATTCCACGGCTGAAACAGCGCTGGGCCAGCCAATCCGATGAAAGGACCCCTCTACCCCACGATTCCTGCGATCCTCCATCAGGGATGACTTTACCTTAGGCAGGCAAAACAACTTGGCAGGTGGGCCGTGGCACCAAGTGCCACATTTGAGTACAGAGAAGAGAAACAGAATAGGTGAGGGTGAGTATCCAATTCTAACTATCATGTTACTTATGTTTTAGTGCTAATGACTAACAACAGAGATGCAGTCTGTACAGTTAATCAGCAGCTCTAGTCAGGGTGTGCTAAACTGAAGTAGTGAGTCTTCAGCCGGGATTTAAAAGCTGAGACCGAAGGGGCATCTCTTATAGTAGCAGGCAGACCACTCCACAGTTTATGGGCCCTGTAACTAAAAGCTCGACCTCCCACTGTTATTTTATTAATTCTTGGAAACATAAGCAGACCGGCATCTTGAGATCTTAATGTGCGCTCTGGTTTGTAAGTCATGATAAGTTCAGACAAGTAAGCCGGACCTCGACCATTTAAGGCTTTATATGTTAAAAGGAGGATTTTGAAATCTGCCCTAAACTTAACCGGGAGCCAGTGTAAGGATTTAAGAACTGGAGTTATGTGTTCGTATTTTCTTGTTCTTGTAATAATTCTTGCAGCAGCATTTTGGATTAACTGGAGGCTGTATGAAGAACAGTTTGAACATCCAGTGAGCACCACATTGCGGTAGTCAATCCTACTAGAGATAAATGCATGAATTATTTTCTCATAATCCTGTTTATTTAGAAAGCGCCTTAGTTTCCTAACATTTTTAAGATGGAAGATTGTTGTCCATTTTTTTTTGGACAACTTTGTAATATGCGCTTTAAATGAAAAATCAGCATCTCCGTAAAGCTTGCCAGCAGAGGGAAGCATGAAGTGCTCTAAAATGTCCTGGTAGATGGCTGCACTGACTTTGCGCTGACTTGATAAAACACAGTGGACCAACACCAGCAGATGACATGGCTCCCCAAATCATCACTGACTGTGGAAACTTCACACTGGACCCTCAAGCAACTTGGATTCTGTGCCTCTTTACTCTTCCTCCAGACTTTGGGACCTTGATTTCCAAAATTGACTTCAATCTGAAAAGGGGACTTTGGACCACTGAGCTGTTAACAGTCCAGTAAGTTACCTCCTTAGCCCAGGTAAGACGCTTCTGACGTGGTCTCTGGTTCAGGAGTGGCTTGAGAGAAGAAATGCTGTGACAGTTGTAGCCCACATCCCCGTTATGTCTGTGTGTGGTGGCTCTTGAAGCCCTGACTCCAGCCGCACTCCACTCCTTGTGAATCTCCTCCAAATTCTTCAATGGGCTCTGCTTCATACTTCTCTCAAGTCCGCACTTATCCCTGTTGCTTGTGCACCTTTTTCTGCCCCATTTTTTCCTTCCACTCATCTTTCCATTAATATGCTTGGATATATCACTCTGTGAACAGCCAGCTTCTTTAGCAATGACCTTTGGTGGCTTCTCCTCCTTATGGAGGGTCTCAATGGCTGTCTTCTGGACAACTGTCAAGTCAGCAGTCTGATTGTGTGGCCTAATGTACCAGACGGAGAGACGTTTGCAGGCGTTTTGGGTTAATTAGCTGAGTGGAGTGTCACACCAGGAGTCTACAATATGGAACTTTTTCACAATATTCTAATTTTCTGAGATACTAAATTTTGGGATTTCATTAACTATAAGCCATAATCAGCAAAATGTAAAGAAATAAACACATGAAATATATCACACTGTGTGTAATGAATCTACATGTATATGATATATGAGTTTCACTTTTTGAATTGAATTACTGAAATAAGTTGTATGTGGTGGCTGGCATGCTGGGAAGATAACTGGCTGACCCCAGTACCATTCGTTGTAACAGCAATCACGCCATTACATGTGCCAGATGACAGAGGCTACCCACTCAGGCACTGTCGCTTTAAACATTTTACAGACCCCCCAGAGCACAGAGGAGAGGTGCTATAATGCTGCACATGATCTTGCTCCCTCCATTACAGAATGCAGCATACTATTAAATGCATTGGGCGGGGACTTGACGCGTCAGGTGGGAGAGGCCACTCTGCCAGCCAATGAAGTTTTGCAACATTGTAATTGCATATGTATGAGGCTGATTAGCATACTCCATATATGGATGTTTCAGGGTGGCATTCACATATGATGACTGTGCTTTATAAACAGTAAAATGTGAACAAATGTGCCAATACCCAGCTTTATAAATCAATTTTATTTTTTGGCATAAGCATTTTCCTGTTTTTTTTTTTACATGCACATATTTTCATGCTTCAATCCATGCAAAGTTTTAATAAATGAGGCCCCAGGACACTGAATTTTGATATTTGCTTAATCTCTTACTGCAATGAAAGGACAGCTTAATTCCTGCCGGTGTCCCTCACTTACTACACGATGAACTACATCATGAACTACACGATGCCCATGGTTAAGTCCATGCATGGGCATCATAATGTTATGTTATGCTATGCTTGAGATAATAATAATAATAATAATAATAATAAGGCTGTACAACACTTGCACCTACTGAATATACACACAGACATAATAAAGTAACCAGTTATGTACACTGGGCTATTTGCAAGAATCTAGGGGTACAAATATTACAAACACCAGCCAGGAAAAGTCGTGAACATCAACGATATCACAATCATGTGGGATGTTCCAATAACAACAGATAGAACAATCCTAGTGAATCGTCCTGATCTTGTGCTGCATAATAAGAAAGAGAGAACCTGCCTGTTGATCGATATAGCTATTCCATACGACTTGAACATCATGTTAAAAGAAACCGAGAAGATCAGTAAATACAAGGATTTGGTAATCGAGATCAGCAGGCTGTGGAACTGTAAAACTAGAACTGGGTCAGTTATACTTGGAGCATTAGGTACGTTAAAGAAAGATCATGAGGAAAACTTGAAGATGCTCCCAGGCAATCCATCAGCTAGTGAAGTGCAAAAGATGGGCACTTATGGGCACATCCATAGAAAGGTGTTAGGGGTAAATCAGCTTGGCTTCTTGTTGTAGCCTGGATTCACCAGCTAAAACAGACATCATGCGAGAGGAAACAAACAATGAATAATAATAATAATAATAATAATAATACCTCACAGTTAGGAGACCCGGGTTCGCTTCCCGGGTCCTCCCTGTGTGGAGTCTGCATGTTCTCCCCGTGTCTGCGTGGGTTTCCTCCGGGTGCTCCGGTTTCCTCCCACAGTCCAAAGACGTGCAGGTTAGGTGGATTGGCAGTTCTAAATTTGCCCTAGTGTGTGCTTGGTGTGTAGGTGTGTTTGTGTGTGTCCTGCGGTGGGTTGGCACCCTGCCCAGGATGGGTTCCCTGCCTTGTGCCCTGTGTAGGCTGGGATTGGCTCCGGCAGACCCCCGTGACCCTGTGTTTGGATTCAGCGGGTTGGAAAATGGATGGATGGATAATAATAATAATAATAATGGGTGGCACGGTGGTGCAGTGGGTAGCGCTGCTGCCTCGCAGTAAGGAGACCTGGGTTTGCTTCCCGGGTCCTCCCTGCGTGGAGTTTGCATGTTCTCCCCGTGTCTGCGTGGGTTTCCTCCCGCAGTCCAAAGACATGCAGATCAAGTGCATTGGCGATTCTATATTGTCCCTACTGTGTGCTTGGTGTGTGTGTGCCCTGCTGTAGGCTGGCGCCCTGCCCGGGGTTTGTTCCTGCTTTGCGCCCTGTGTTGGCTGGGATTGGCTCCAGCAGACCCCCATGACCCAGTGTTCGGAATCAGCGGGTTGGAAAATGGATGGATGGATGGATAATAATAATAATAATAATGTTTCATTTAAATAGCACCATCCCCATGATCATCTCATCATGAGATCTTTCAGTCATGTGAAAAAGTAAGTACACCCCATGGAAACTATTGACTTTTTCACCATTTTTTGGAACATTAGATCATCATGCAAAGACGCCCCACACATAATAATAATTCTTTGCATTTATAGAGCGCTTTTCTCACTACTCAAAGCACTCAGCAATTGCAGGTTAAGGGCCTTGCTCAAGGGTAACCAACAGAGCAGAGTCCCTAATGGCATTCCGATTGCCAGTGCAGATCCCTAGCCTCAGAGCCACCACATAAAGGTGATATACAGTACTTGATTAAATGATAAATCAAATTGACATGGTGTATTAATTTTCATAATCTAAATGAACAAAAATGCTGAGTTGTCTTGTGGAACAAAATACACCTCTATTGTATATCAACGACCATTGCATAATAATAATAAGAAGAAGAATTTCAGTTTAAGCAGGAGACATGTTTCAGGAGACATGACTGAAATGTATAAAAATTATCATGGGAATTAGTCCAGTGATTATTTTAAGGTGAGTTCATCAAGAACACGGGGACACTTGTTAAGGGAAAATTTTGCACAAACATTAGGAAGTTTTTCTTTACACAGAGGACCATCGCCATCCCGAGCCATGAATAAAGAATGGGACTAAAAAATCTTCTGAGAGCAACACTTCTCTCAGCCTTCCAAGAACAGTTTGGTGACCAACATGATGGAGCACCAGGCTATAAGGAAAAAGTGAGAACTAATAGCCTCGGGGAACAAGACATTGAAATTTTGGGTCCATGGCCAGGAATCTTCCCAGGCCTTAATCCCATTAAGAAGGCGGGTGGACCAACAAAAACCCACCAATTCTGACAAACTCCAACCATTGATTATGCAAGAATGGGCAGCTGCCATCAGTCAGGTTTTGGCCCAGAAGTTGACTGCCAGCCTGCCAGGGCGAATTGCATAGGTCTCGAAAAAGAAAGAAAGGCCAACACTGCAAATATGGACTCTGTGCATAAACTTATTGTAATTGTCAATGAAAGTCTTTGAAACTCATGAAATGCTTGTAATTCTATTTCAGTATTCCATAGAAACATCTGACACAAAGATCTAAAAACACCGAAGCAGCAAACTCTGTGAAAACCAACACTTGTGTCCATCCTCCAAACTTTTGGCCACAGCTGTATGTCTTTATTTATAAGGCAGACACACCAACTATAATTTTAGTGTTTCGTTAGGCTTGCTGTACTTTCATGTCTGTCTTACCAACCCTGGAGTCTTTAGGACTGACTCAGGATGTAAATTTTATTGCAGGGTTTGGAAGCCGTTTTGGCCTTAAACCGGTTTGGCAAGAGGGATTCTGTGCAGGACATTCTATGAGACATCCCCCTGGGCAGGAAGGCCATAAAACTACCTAGCTGGCAGGCTTCGGCTAAAACAAATGGTATCCAATACTTGAGGACAGGTGTGAAAAGGTGGAGTGTGCCCCCATTGGCCTGAAGTATGGCTGTTTGGAATTGGTTTTGAATCAGAGGCCATTCTGTACCACAATGTCCTATTGGTCAAAGGATTTGAACAGGAATGCACACAGTTGGTTGCTTAACTCCTCCCACTCTCTCTCTCTCTCTCTCTCTCTCCCTCACAAACTCACCATGGCTATGAAGAGAACACAATAAGGAGCACATACTGAGACAGGAATGTGGACTGTCCTGAAGAAAGCTAACTGGAAATGATGACTTGACCAGAGACATTTGAGTAACTGTGTGCTGGCTAAAACGACACATCTAGCATTTCTCAGGTTGTATGGTCGCCAATAGTCACAAGTACTTTGCTTCATTATTTTTATTTTATGAGTCAGGTCAGGTCAGGTTGGGGAGCCTGCACTGGTACAGAACATTGCCATTCCCACCACACAACAAAACAGCTCAGGATCCCAGTTGGCAACCCCCCAGGTAGACACGCGGTTCATTCCAACCATTTGGAAATGACCATCTATCTGCCGCGGCCAGGTGTTACGTGGGCATCCCCTTGGCCTGGTCCAGCCACTTGGCTCCCCAACAATGAGGATCTTACGAGCTGGATCACCCTCGGGGAAACATGCCACATGCCCGTAGTGCCATAACTGACGCTCCCTCACAATGCAGGTCATGTGCCTCATTCGGGACTCCATGAGCAACACAAAGTCAAACCAGCGGTACCCAAGGATTCTCCGAAGAGACACAGTGATGAAGGAGTCCAGGCTTCTTCTCAGGTCACTGGATAGCATCCATGTCTCACAACCATATTTTATGAATATTATCAATAACACATTATTAGACTATGTAACTTAACTTCTGCTTGTCTCCTTATCTATCTTACTAAACCACAGTTAATATATGCACGGTGGACGCACCGAGGTGCATGCGCACTGCAGCCTTGGCACCCGTCCCAGAGTCCAGAGTCAAACGCAGCGGCGTCCCAAAACGTGGCGGCGCCCGTCCCAGAGTCAAACGCAGCAACTTCCCAAAATGCGGCGGCTTCCCAAAGTCAATAGGTGGCTCCCAAATAACACAACGTAATGCGCCATGGCGCCCGCCCCAGAGTCAAACGCAGCGGCTTCCCAAAACGCAACGGCTTCCCAGAGTCAGTAGGTGGCGCCCAAACAACACAACCTGTGAGCTACACTTGCTCTAATCCACTGTGCCAGTAATATAGATCACATAACGGTCACAGACTCTAACCCAGCGGCTTCCCAGACTCAGTGGCTGGCACACGAACACCACAACCTGTACACTAAACTTGCTGTGCTCCACTCTGCCAGCAGTCGGTGTCAGCAAAGGCAACGGAATCACATCTCCACAAAACGAAAGCGCTTTAGTACAGATATGCTTATGTAATTAAATGACATTTCCCCAGATGCACCCACCTTCCATGATATGTCATCCATCCAGATATCGGACAAAACAGAAACTGATTGCCATTCTTGGATTTCCGATTCGCTAGCGAATCGCAGGCTTACTTGTATTTTCTCTAATTGCCTGATGTTATGAATGTAGAAGGGGAGGTGGGGAGAAGCGTTAAAGTACAATACCTTAAAAACTGTGATAGGTCTATGGGATTTGAGGCATTCGGCTAAAGTCCGCACAGTAAGGAGTACAAAAGGGGAAAACAGAGTCAGATACGACTCTACCAAGACAAAACACACGTATTGATACTGTTGTCGAATAAATGATTGAATAGGCAAATTCTCCTTGTGTTTTTATTGTAGTAGATCCCCGTTATCTTTAGGCACAGTTTGCATGAAGATCTGCTCTTTGCCTATTCAAATATGTTTAAAAAGTCAGTAACTTCCATGGGGTGTACTCACGATTTCACATGATTGTTTGATCTGGCCGGCCAAAGCATTTCTGTTCAGACTCTCTGTATTCATAAAAGATCCTTGGGCATTCTTTGTAAAGAGAGTAGGGTGTATCCCGATTGGGTTAGGGTGTAGGGTGTATCCCTTTGTAGGTTATCCCTTTATTCCAGTAGGGTGTATCCTGATGTCCAGGCTAAATTGTCCACCATGGCCTAGTTATGCTAGGGCCCTAATAACCCCCTGTCTCTAACTGGCTGACTGCCTTTCACCCCTTCACCACCTAACAGCTCATGTGTGGTGAGCCTACTGGAGCCATAATGGCTGGTGGTTGAAGTGGCTCCCCACTCACTATGTAGAGTGCTTTAAGTAGTGAGAAAAGCGCTATCTTCTTCTTCTTTCAGCTGCTCCCGTGAGGGGTTGCCACAGCGGATCATCTTCTTCCATATCTTTCTATCCTCGTCATCTTGTTCTGTTACACCCGTCACCTGCATGTCCTCTCTCACCACATCCATAAACCTTCTCTTAGGCCTTCCTCTGTTCCTCTTCCCTGTCAGGTCTATCCTTAACATCCTTCTCCCAATATACTCAGCATCTCTCCTCTGCACATGTCCAAACCCACGCAATCTCGCCTTTCTGACTTTGTCTCCCAACCGTCCAACTTGAGCTGACCCTCTAATGTCCTCATTTCTAACCTTGTCCATCCTCGTCACACCCAATGCAAATCTTAACATCTTTAACTCTGCTACCTCCAGCTCTGTCTCCTGCTATCTGGTCAGTGCCACTGTCTCCAGCCAATATCACATAGCTGGTCTCACTACCGTCCTGTAGACCTTCCCTTTCCCTCTTGTTGATATCTGTCTGTCACAAATCACTCCTGGTCTCCCAACCATCCCACCTGAGTTGACCCTCTAATGTTCTCATTTCTAGTCCTGTCCATCCTTGTCACACCCAATGAAAATCTTAGCATCTTTAACTCTGCCACCTCCAGCTGTATGTCTCCTGTGCCACCGTCTCCGGCCCATAGAACATAGCTGGTCTCACTACCGTCCTGTAGACCTTCCCTTTCCCTCTTGCTGATATCCGTCTGTCACAAATCACTCCTGGTCTCCCAACAGTCCCACCTGAGCTGACCCTCTAATGTCCTCATTTCTAATCCTGTCCATCCTCGTCAAACCCAATGCAAATCTTAGCATCTTTAACTCTGCCACCTCCTGCTCTGTCTCCTGTGCCACCATCTCCAGCCCATAAAACATAGCTGGTCTCACTACCATCCTATAGACTTTCCCTGTCACTCTTGCTGATACCCGTCTGTCACAAATCACTCCTGACACTCTTCTCCACCCACTCCACCCTGCCTGCACTCTTTTCTTCGCCTCTCTTCCACAATCCCCATTACTCTGTACTGTTGATCCCAAGTATTTAAACTCATCCACCTTCGCCAACTCTACTCTCCTCATCCTCACCACTCCACTGACCTCCCTCTCATTCACACACATGTATTCTGTCTTGGTGGTCCTACTGACCTTCATTCCTCTCCTCTCATACCTCCACCTCTCCAGGGTCTCCTCAACCTGCTTCCTTCTATCACTACAGATCACAATTCTTCTTCTTCTTCTTCTTCTTCTTCTTCTTCTTCTTCTTATTAATTAACAAGACATTCAGAAGCAGGTTTTCCACATTGTCCATTGCCATGCCTTCTGCTAGTAATTTTACTAAGGCCGCCTGCTGCCTCTTGCAGTTCTAGTGCTTCTTCCTTTAGGCTGACCTCGCTGGCCTGTCACGCTAAGCCGATACTTCACGCTCTTCTCTCAGCTGTCTGCCTCGTCTTCATTTCGCTCTGCGCCGAAGGCCCTCCCAATTTGTCAAAAAGCAGAAAACAAATTATGGTGGTGTTGATTAAATTAGTAAAAGCAATCGGAATCTGAGAAGAGTTAATTGGGAGAATTTATTTAAGGGCTGTGACAGCTTTACGCATGTTTGATGAAGTGTTATAAGGTTTGTTTTCGGATTTTGCATAATTTACCTTTAAATTTCATGCAGAAGGAGCTGGCGCACATTAACTGCTGCTATAAACTCTTTTAAAACGCCAGTGTTTATGATTTATCTGTCAGTGCAATATCGTCTACGGCACCCCCAACCTACCGACAAATAAGCAAGATGTAATCTCCCGTCCGGCCTATAAATCTGCAAGGATGGTTAGCAATTTCAAGGAAGTCTGGGAGATGAAAGCAAAAATTTTTTTTTTTTTAATTTTCTTCTGGCCAGTTTAGGTTTAGTAAGATGGCACCCTCCTTTTGCACACAGAGACTGGCACATGACAATGCATTCACTTATGAGGAGTTCAGTAGAACGGCAGTAAGAATTGGGTCCGAAAGAATTGTTGGGACACCAGCTGGGTCATCCTGTTTAATTCAACAAATAAACTGAAACAAAAACAAGAGCAAGATGACGCCATATAACAGAAATACGGGTTATAGCCTTCTCCTGTTTCAGAAATGCTGCTGGGCTGAGCGGGTCTGGTCTTTCAGGAGCTCCATCTTCAGGTCTGATCAAAGTGAGACGCTATCCTTCTGGGGAAGCCTGGTTTTATAGAACTTGACCTGGAAGGGGTGGAGTCAGTTGTCCTTACTGGGCTGTGAAGATAGAAGCAGGTGATAAGTTTAGCGACAGCGCCCTCTCTTGTCCTGGAGTGGTATTACATACCTCTAAAGAGCCTGAGGGTGACCTTCTGATGTGTATGAATGACAGGTCAGGTCAGGCAGCATGCACTGGTACAGCACGTTGCTGCACCCACCACATGACAAAACAGCTCAGGATCCTGATCGGCAACCCCAAAGGTAGTGTGGCAGATGACCATGGATCTTGCCTCATTGGGACGCCTGGAAGAAGGATGGAGTGGGAGAGGGGCACTATCTTACCCTGGGCGCAAGAGAGCAGCTCCCATGGGCAGTATCGGGGCCACAATCGTGGAACACCGGAGCTCATGCCTTTTGGGCTCCGTGGCCACTGCCCAGAGGTGCAGAACGATTTAACAAGCCCGTTCGGGCTGTGATGCCGCCACACCTGGAAGTGCAGCCTAATTAGGCTAATTACCACCAAGGACCAAGGACTGCAATAGTGTGTAAATAGTTATTGTAAATAGTGTAATTAAACGTGTGTGTGTTCTGGACATTGGTGTCGTGTCCATCTGTAAGCTAGCTCTTACGGTAGCTATGCAGTTCAGTCTCACCCCCCCAGAAATGACCCTCCATGTGCCACACCCAAGTGTTACACGAGCGTCCCCTTGGCTTGGTCCAGCCACTTGGGTCCACAACAATAAGGATCCTGTGAGTGGGATCACCCTCGGGCAATCGCACCATATGGCTGTAGTGACTGGCGCTCCCTCAAAATGCAGATCATGTGCCTCATTCGGGACCCCCGTGTGCAACACAAAGTCAAACCAGCAGTACCCAAGGATGACACAAATGTCCAGTCTTCATCTCAGGTCACTAGATAGCGTTCATGTCTCACAAACAGGAAGCACCAGGACTCTAAATACTTGGACCTTCATCATTTTTCAGAGATATCAGGACCTCATGACCCCCCCATGCTCTCTCAATCAGTCTACTGACTTCATAGGAAGAAGTTGCAAAGGAAAAAACTGCTTTATAAGGCATTTAAGACTAATGACTGCAAAGTGAATTGTAGAGCGTATGAGAACATGAGGGCAACAATTAAGAAGGATATCAGGGAGGCTAAAAGACAGTTGGAGAGGAACATAGCAGATAAGGCGAAAGACGACTCTAAGAGATTCTTTCAGTATTTTAGTAGTAAAAGAACAGTCAAGGAGGAGGTCAAGTGCATCAGGAATAGTAAAGGGGAATTAAAAGATACAGACAGTGAAATAGCGGATGCCTTAAACTTACATTTTTCTGAGGTGTTTACAAGTGAGCAAGTGGACAACCTCAGAGCAGTAACAGGGACTACTAAGGAGGTACTGAGGGATTTGGAAATTGTAGAGAGAGAAGTACTGCTCAGATTAAATAACCTGAAATCGAACAAATCACCAGGACCAGATAATATTTATCCTTGTGTTCTTAAGGAGGCTAGTGAGTACAGATATAAACCCTTGGTGCATATTTTTAGGAAGTCACTGCGCACTAGAGAGATTCCGAAGGACTGGAAAATGGAAAATATCATCCCATTATATAAAAAGGGTGACAGGGCAGATCCAAGCAACTATAGGCCAGCAAGCTTAACATGCATCACAGGAAAATTAATGGAAGGAATTATTAAGGATAAGATTGAGCAACACTGGCAAGGACAGGAGTTATTCTAAGCAGTCAGCATGGGTTCAGAAGAGGGAGGTCGTGTTTTACTAACATGCTAGAATTCTATGAGGAGGCAAAAAAAGGATATGACCAAAGTGGAGCTTATGATATTATTTATCTGGACTTTCAGAAAGCATTTGATAAGGTGCCACATGAGAGGTTGGGCATCAAATTAAAAGAGGTGGAAGTTCAGGGTGATGTTTGTAGATGGGTGCAGAATTGGCTCAGACACAGGAAGCAGAGGGTGATGGTGTGAGGAACCTCATCAGAACTGGCTGATGTTAAGAGTGGTGACCAGCAGGGGTCAGTGCGAGGGCTGCTGCTATTTTTTATATATATAAATGATTTAGATAGGAATGTAAGTAACAAGCTGGTTAAGTTTGCAGATGATACCAAGATAGGTGGATTAGCAGATAATTTGGAATCCGTTATATCATTACAGAAGGACTTGGATAGCAAACAGGCTTGGGCAGATTTGTGGCTGGTGAAATTTAATGTCAGTAAATGTAAAGTATTACACATTGGAAGTAAAAATGTTAGGTTTGAATACACAATGGGCAGTCGGAAAATCGAGAGTACACCTTATGAGAAGGATTTAGGAGTCATAGTGGACTCTAAGCTATCGATGTCCCGACAGTATTCAGAAGCCATTAAGAAGGCTAACAGAATGTTAGGATATATAGCGCCTTGATGTGTGGAGTACAAGTCACAGGAGGTTATGCTCAACCTTTATAATGCACTGGTGAGGCCTCATCTTGAGTACTGTGTGCAGTTTTGGTCTCCAGGCTACAAAAAGGACATAGCAACACTAGAAAAGGTCCAGAGAAGAGCGACTAGGCTGATTACAGGGGTACAGGGGTTGAGTTATGAGGAAAAATTAAAAGAGCTGAGCCTTTACAGTTTAAGCAAAAGAAGATTAAGAGGTGACATGATTGAAGTGTTTAAAATTATGAAGGGAATTAGTCCAGTGGATCGAGACTGTTATTTTAAAATGAGTTCATCAAGAACACCGGGACACAGTTGGAAACTTGTGAAGGGGAAATTTCACACAAACATTAGTAAGTTTTTCTTTACACAAAGAACGATAGAAACTTGGAATAAGCTACCAAGTAGTGTGGTAAACAGTAAGACGTTAGGGTCTTTCAAAACTCGACTTGATGTTTTCTTGGAAGAAATAAGTGGATAGGACTGGCGAGCTTTGTTGGGCTGAATGGCCTGTTCTCATCTAGAGTGTTCTAATGTCACCAGAGTCACATGAATGTCACTGCTGAGGTAAGTAAACCTCTCGAGGAGGTCGACGCTCTCTCCGCAGACAGACACACTGCTGAATGCTGTGCCCAATCAATTTATAGATGTTTATTTAAAGATCTATCTATCTATCTATCTATCTATCTATCTATCTATCTATCTATCTATCTATCTATCTATCTATCTATCTATCTGTTATATAGTGCCTTATCTATCTATCTAGTGACACAGTGTATCCGGAAAGTATTCCCAGCGCATCACTTTTTCCACATTTTGTTATGTTACAGCCTTATTCCAAAATGGATTAAATTCATTTTTTTCCTCAGAATTCCACACACAACACCCCATAATGACAACGTGAAAAACGTTTACTTGAGGTTTTTGCAAATTTATTAAAAATAAAAAAACTGAGAAATCCCATGTCCATAAGTATTCACAGCCTTTGCTCAATACTTTGTCGATGCCCCTGTGGCAGCAATTCCAGCCTCAAGTCTTGTTGAATATGATGCCACAAGCTTGGCAAACCTATCCTTGGCCAGTTTGGCCCATTCCTCTTTGCAGCACCTCTCAAGCTCCATCAGGTTGGATGGGAAGCGTCGGTGCACAGCCATTTTAAGATCTCTCCAGAGATGTTCAATCGGATTCAAGTCTGGGCTCTGGCTGGGCCACTCAAGGACATTCACAGAGTTGTCCTGAAGCCACTCCTTTGATATCTTGGCTGTGTGCTTAGGGTCGTTGTCCTGCTGAAAGATGAACCATCGCCCCAGTCTGAGGTCAAGAGCGCTCTGGAGCAGGTTTTCATCCAGGATGTCTCTGTACATTGCTGCAGTCATCTTTCCCTTTATCCTGACTAGTCTCCCAGTCCCTGCCGCTGGTAAACATCTCCACAGCATGATGCTGCCAACATCATGCTTCACTGTAGGGATGGTATTGGCCTGGTGATGAGCAGTGCCTGGTTTCCTCCAAACATGACGCCTGGCATTCACACCAAAGAGTTCAATCTTTGTCTCATTAGACCAGAGGATTTTCTTTCTCATGGTCTGAGAGTCCTTCAGGTGCCTTTTGGCAAACTCCAGGCGGGCTGCCATGTGCCTTTTACTAAGGAGTGGCTTCCGTCTGGCCACTCTACTATACAGGCCTGATTGGTGGATTGCTGCAGAGATGGTTGTCCTTCTGGAAGGTTCTCCTCTCTCCTCAGAGGACCTCTGGAGCTCTGACAGAGTGACCATCAGGTTCTTGGTCACCTCCCTGACTAAGGCCCTTCTCCCCCGATCGCTCAGTTTAGATGGCCGGCCAGCTCTAGGAAGAGACCTGGTGGTTTCGAACTTCTTCCACTTATGGATGATGGAGGCCACTGTGCTCATTGGGACCTTCAAAGCAGCAGAAGTTTTTCTGTAACCTTCCCCAGATTTGTGCCTCGAGACAATCCTGTCTCGGTGGTCTACAGACAATTCCTTTGACTTCATGCTTGGTTTGTGCTCTGACATGAACTGTCAACTGTGGGACCTTCTATAGACAGGTGTGTGCCTTTCCAAATCATGTCCAGTCAACTGAATTTACCACAGGTGGACTCCAATGAAGCTGCAGAAACATCTCAAGGATGATCAGGGGAAACAGGAGGCACCTGAGCTCAATTTTGAGCTTCATGGCAAAGGCTGTGAATACTTATGTACATGGGATTTCTCAATTTTTTTATTTTTAATAAATTTGCAAAAATCTCAGCTTCCTTTTAATATCTGACATGCCTTATGGAAACAGTAGTATTTCAGCAGTGACATTAAGTTTATTGGACTAACAGAAAATATGTAATATGCATCATAACAAAATTAGACAGGTACATAAATGTGGGCACCCCAACAGAGATATGACATCAATACTTAGTTGAGCCTCCTTTTCAAATCTAACATCCTCTAGACGCTGTCCTCCTATAGCCTCTGATGAGTTTCTGGATTCTGGATGGAGGTATTGTTGACCATTCTTCATACAAAATCTCTCCAGTTCAGTTCAATTTGATGGACAGCCTGCTTCAAATCATCCCATAGATTTTCGATGATATTCAAGTCAGGGGACTGTGACGGCCATTCCAGAACATTGTACTTCTCCCTCTGCGTGAATGCCTTTGTAGATTTCCAACTGTGTTTTGGGTCATTGTCTCGTTGGAATATCCAACCCCTGCATAACTTCAACTTTGTGACTGATGGTCAAACATTATCCTGAAGAATTTGTTGATATTGGGTTGAATTCATCCGACCCTCAACTTTAACAAGGGCCCCAGTCCCTGAACTGGCCACACAGCCCCACAGCATGATGGAACCGCCACCAAATTTGACAGTAGGTAGCAGGTGTTTTTCTTGGAATGCGGTGTTCTTCTTCCACCATGCAAAGTACTTTTTGTTCTGACCAAATAACTCCATTTGTGTCTCATCAGTCCAAAGCACTTTGTTCCAAAATGAATCTGGCTGGTCTAAATGAGCATTGGCATACAACAAGTGACTTTGTTTGCAGAAAGGGCTTCTTTCTCATCACCCGGCCACACTGATGTTCTTTGTGCAAATTGAGCTAAATTGTAGAACGATGTACAGATACACCATCTGCAGTGAGATGTTCTTGCAGGTCTTTGGAGGTGATCTGTGGTTGTCTGTCACCATTCTCACAATCCTGCTCATATGCCGCTCCTGTATTTTTCTTGGCCTGCCAGACCCGCTGGGTTTAACAGCAACTGTGCCTGTGGCCTTCCATTTCCTGATTCCATTCCTTACAGTTGAAACTGACAGTTTAAACCTCTGAGATGGCTTTTTGTAGCCTTCCCCTAAACCAGGAGACTCAACAATCTTTGTTTTCAGATCTTTGGAGAGTTGCATTGATGATCCCATGCTGTCACTCTTCAGAGGAGAGTCAAAGGGAAGCACAACTTGTAATTGACCACCTTAAATCCCTTTATATGTCATGATTGGACACACCTGTCTATGAAGTTCAAGGCGTAACGAGCTCATCAACCAAGTCATCAGCATTGAGCAGTGACAGTCATTCAAATCAGCACAATGACAAGAGGACCCACATTTCTGCACAGCCAGTTTTTCACATTTGATTTAATTTCATACAACTAAATACTGCTGCACTAAAAATCTTTGTTCAGAAAACACCGCAGTACTCAGATGTTCCTAGGAAATGAAAGACGTACCACTGTTATCTTTATTGTTGAAAGGAGAGTCAATTATTATGCAGGCTGAGAGGAGTTGCCAAACTTTTTCATATGACTGTATAACAACAACATTTATTTCTATAGCACATTTTCATACAACCTGCGGTGGGTTGGCGCCCTGCCCAGGATTGTTTCCTGCCTTGTGCCCTGTGTTGGCTGGGATTGGCTCCAGCAGACCCCCGTGACCCTGTGTTCGGATTCAGCGGGTTGGAAAATGGATGGATGGATGGATTTTCATACAAATGATGGAGCTCAAAGTGTTTTACATGATGAACAAAGAGAAAAAAGACAAAATAAACAAGAAAATAGAATTAGGGAACACTAATTAACATAGAATAAAAGTAAGGTCCAATGGCCAGGGAGGTCACAAAAAAAAACTCCAGACATCTGGAGAAAAAAAATAAAATCTGCAGGGGTATATATCAACAGACAAAAAAAGTGAGGGGCTTAAGCCTCTGAAGTGCCTCCCTCCTGGCACCAGTGGTTCTGGGTTCAACTCCAAGCACCATCAATTTGTGAAGTGGGATCAATTCTGACGGTAAGAAAAATGTTATTACATAGGCTGGAATAAAGAGGCTGCCATGGGTTGGCACCCTGCCCGGGATTGGTTCCTGCCTTGTGCCCTGTGTTGGCTGGGATTGGCTCCAGCAGACCCCCGTGACCCTGTGTTCGGATTCAGCGGGTTGGAAAATGGATGGATGGATGGTTGGATGGTTGGAATAAAGAGGTGGAAAATGGTTCTAATTCTGCTCTATGTCTGGACAGAGGAGATGCAGGAATAAGACACGCCTGAGCTTTGTGAAAGGAGACAGAGCTGCGCAGGGTTCTGTAGGTCAGGACGAGTATTGGAATTGATTCCGGCTTTAAATGTCATAATGCCTACTTATAAGAATTAATAAACGAATGAGAAAATGATACGCTGGCTGCTGAACTTTAACCGGCGTCGCTATGACGACTCCTTGGCGGCCGCCGCCGACTTGTCTGTCTGATGTGCGACATGCCGCAAGTCGGGTTGCTCGGCGACGCTGTGGAAGAGCAGGAAGCGACCGAAAAAAAAAAAAAGTCTAAATGAGATTCATGCGAGCCGACACTTTACGCACGGACTGTGTCGTTTTGAATGGTTTCGAGTTTTCCCTACCGTAAGGATGCAAGATTGTTGACGTTTTTCTATTTTAATTTGTATGGTTTGTCTGTAGGCACCCGGAAAAAAGAACAGAGCAACAGACTAAATAGCGCTGAAGGAAAAAAAAACAACTCCCAAGAAAATAAAAATCGCATAAAAGCTTATAATCAACGGGGATTTCGAGTGACATGAGTTGTTTGGGCTCCTCGCTGTCCTCTTTTGCTGGGATGGTGTCCGATGTCTGCTAAGTACGTGTCTGGTAGGTGAAAATCTAAACGTAACCCTCCTGATTGTTTCCAGGGGGGGGGGGTTGTGAACCATTTGTATTGCTGAGATCAGCTGATCATTGTCATCTTTTTTATTATTGTTTTTTCTGATTGTGATAATCATCTTACAATTCTAATTTAGTTAAAAAAATGCACTAAAGTGCCGATCATAAATCTCTGCTCGGAGGGCAATACATGCGCATCCCAGCGGAGCGCCCCGCACTTTCCTCGCAGTCCTCCGGTGCCTCCGATGGCCTTTGCAGCTTCGCGGCGCCTCAATGGGGTTTTTCTTAGTTTTCTCCTCCGGGGATGACAACTGATCGTGGCCATCACGTGATGCCATAAACCCTTCACCTTGACTTGGCATACGGTGCATTTGACGATTTTGCCCTTTAACACCGTGCCAGCCCAAATGGGTGGCATAGTGGGTAGTGCTGTGGCCTGATGGATCAGGCATCTTCCTTTCGAATAAGGCGCCCGGATGTTGGCCGTGTGGCGGTTACACATTCTGCCCATGCGTGTGTGTACTCATAAAAATCCTGGTTCTGTACTGGGTTGTGTGGTTCTTCAAAGAACCATTGGGTGACCGAGCACCATTTCATTCTAGGAAGGGTTCCATGCATATGAAGTTGGTTCTTTGTGCTTTTCAGAACTTCCTAATATGTACAGAAAAAACTGAAATCTTGTAATGTTTGGTAGTTTACCAAGTGGGACACTAACAGAAGGAAACCTGGACTTTCCCTGTCTTATTATGTGGAGTGAGTATCCTTTTAAAATCAGGAACCCACTCAGGTATTTCATAAATACATGGAACCACAGGAATATTACAGGAGGCAGAGGGTGATGGTGTGAGGAACCTCATCAGAATTGGCCAGTGTTAAGAGTGGTGACCAGCAGGGGGCTGTGCTAGGGTCGCTGCAATTTTTAATATATGTAAATGATCCATCCATCCATCCATCCATCCTCTTCCGCTTATCTGAGGTTGGGTCGCAGGGGCCGCAGCTTGAGCAGAGATGCCCAGACTTCCCTCTCCCCGGCCACTTCTTCTAGCTTCTCTGGGGGAATCCTGAGGCGTTCCCAGGCCAGCCGAGAGACATAGTCACTCCAGCGTGTCCTGGGTCTTCCCTGGGGCCTCCTCCCGGTTGGACATGCCCAAAACACCTCACCAGGGAGGCGTCCAGGAGGCATCCTGATCAGATGCCCGAGCCACCTCATCTGACTCCTCTCGATGCGGAGGAGCAGCGGCTCTTCTCTGAGCTTCTCACCCTATCTTTAAGGGAGAGCCCAGACACCCTACGGAGGAAACTCATTTCAGCCGCTTGTATTCACGATCTCGTTCTTTCGGTCACTACCCATAGCTCATGACCATAGGTGAGGGTAGGAACATAGATCGACTGGTAAATTGAGAGCTTCGCCTTGCGGCTCAGCTCCTTTTTCACCACGACAGACCGATGCAGAGCCCGCATTACTGTGGATGCCGCACCGATCAGCCTATCGATCTCACGGTCCATTCTTCCCTCACTCGTGAACAAGATAGATAGATAGATAGATAGATACTTTATTAATCCCAATGGGAAATTCACACCCCCGAGATACTTGAACTCCTCCACTTGGGGCAGGATCTTGCTACCAACCCTGAGAGGGCACTCCACCCTTTTCCGGCTGAGGACCATGGTCTCGGATTTGGAGGTGCTGATTCCCATCCCAGCCGCTTCACACTCAGCTGTGAACCGATCCAGAGAGAGCTGAAGATCACGGCCTGATGAAGCAAACAGGACAACATCATCTGCAAAAAGCAGTGACCCAATCCTGAGCCCACCAAACCGGACCCCCTCAACACCCTGGCTGAGCCTCGAAATTCTGTCCATAAAAGTTCTGAACAGAATCGGTGACAAAGGGCAGCCCTGGCGGAGTCCAACTCTCACTGGAAACGGGTTCGACTTACTGCCGGCAATGCAGACCAAGCTCTGACACCGGTTGTACAGGGACCGAACAGCCCTTATCAGGGGGTCCGGTACCCCATACTCTCGGAGTACCCCCCACAGGATTCCCCGAGGGACACGGTCGAACACCTTCTCCAAGTCCACAAAACACATGTAGACTGGTTGGGCGAACTCCCATGCACCCTCCAGGATTCTGCTAAGCGTGTAGAGCTGGTCCACTGTTCTGTGACCAGGACGAAAACCACACTGTTCCTCCTGAATCCAAGGTTCGACTATCTGACGGACCCTCTTCTCCAGGATCCCCGAATAGACTTTTCCAGGGAGGCTGAGGAGTGTGATCCCTCTGTAGTTGGAACACACCCTCCGGTCCCCCTTCTTAAAGAGGGGGACCACCACCCCGGTCTGCCAATCCAGAGGCACTGTCCCTGATGTCCATGCGATGTTGCAGAGACGTGTCAACCAAGACAGCCCTACAACATCCAGAGCCTTGAGGAACTCCGGGCGTATCTCATCCACTCCCGGGGCCCTGCCACCAAGGAGTTTTTTGACCACCTCGGTGACCTCAGTCCCAGAGATGGGGGATGTAAATGATTTAGATAGGAATATAAAGAACAAGCTGGTTAAGTTTGCAGATGATACCAAGATAGGTGGAATAGCAGATAATTTGGAATCCGTTATATCATCACAGAAGGACTTGGATAGCAGACAGGCTTGGGGAGATGAAATTTAATGTCAGTAAATGTAAAGAGTTACACATAGGAAGTGAAAATGTTAGGTTTGAATACACAATGGGAGCTCGGAAAAATTGAGAGTACACCTTATGAGAAGGATTTAGGAGTCATAGTGGACTCTAAGCTGTTGAATTCCAGACAGTGTTCAGAAGTCATTAAGAAGGCTAACAGAACGTCAGGTTATATAGTGCCTTGATGTGTGGAGTACAAGTCACAGGAGGTTCTGCTCAACGTTTATAACTCACGGGTGAGGCCTCATCTGGAGTCCTGTGTGCAGTTTCGGTCATCAGGCTACAAAAAGGACATAGCAGCACAAGAGAAGGTCCAGAGAAGAGCGACTGGGCTGATTCAGGGCTACAGGGGTTGAGTTATGAGGAAAGATTAAAAGAGCTGAGCCTTTAATGGAGATGAAGAGGAGACCTAACTGAAGTGTTTAAAATGATGAAGGGAACTGGTCCAGTGGACCGTGACTGTTATTTTAAAATGAGTTCATCAAGAACACGGGGACACAGTTAGAAACTTGTGAAGGGGAAATTTTGCACAAACATTAGGAAGTTTTTCTTTACACAAAGAACGACAGACACTTGGAATAAGCAACCAAGTAGTGTGGTAGACCAGGGGTGTCGAACTCCGGGCCTGGAGGGCCTCAGGGGCTGCATGTTTTCATTCTAACCCTTTTTCTTTTCCCTTCATTTTAATAGCCCTGTTTTTCAGGATTCAGTCCTCTGAATTGATTCTTTTCTTCATTACATGACAAGCCAAACAGAAATGAGACGTGAAACAAGCCAACAGATGACCAGCTAAATTGGGGCTTCAAACTCCAACCAATTTCACTCCAATAAGTTTCTTAATTAGAAGTCGATTCTTGCTGTTATTTAAACCCATTATTTATTTTCATGGCTTGTTGATGCTTTCATTTTACCACAGCAGACATTTCCAAAACTGCTGATTTTCTGTTTTTTTCTAAAGAAAACCCTCAAAATGTTTTGGTGACCTGAGAGATCAACCTTACTGAGGCCTTCACCTTTCTTTATTTTCATATATTTGGTGATGGACACAGGTGAGCTAGTCATATAAATTCTTGTTTTGAGTCTCATTATTGTGTGGCTGCCTAATTAAGGAAAAATAAACAACTAGGGCACCTGAGTCAAATTAATTAAAACTGCCTTTAATCCATCAATGTAGAGACATCACGGTGCTTTGATCAGGTGGTGGTGGTGCAGATCGCCGTCACTGAAAACCGGAAAAAGAACAGAAGAGAAAGTAGAGGTTAGGAAGGATTACAGAGCCACCAGGAATAATAATAATTAATTGAATATACACAGTCCAAAGACATGCAGGTTAGATGGTTGGTGACTCTAAGGTCCAGGGATTGTTCCTGCCGTGCTCCTTGTGCTTGCTGGGTCAGGCTACAGTTCACCTGTGACCCTGTTTTGGATTAGCCGGGCTTGGAAAATTGTATTTTGAAAAGTGAGGTATTCCTGTCTACTAATAATATTAACTTCTGGATGGAAAAAAAAATATATAGATACTTTATTAATCCCAAGGGGAAATTCCCATACTCCAGCAGCAGCATACTGATACAAAAAACAATATTAAATTAAAGAGTGATAACAATGCAGGTATAACAGACAGTAACTTTGTATAATGTTAACGTTTACCCCCCCGGTGGAAATGAAGAGTCACATAGTGTGGTGGAGGAACGATCTCCTCAGTCTGTCAGTGGAGCAGGACGGTGACAGCAGTCTGTCGCTGAAGCTGCTCCTCTGTCTGGAGATGATCCTGTTCAGTGGATGCGGTGGATTCTCCATGATTGACAGGAGTCTGCTCAGTGCCCGTCGCTCTGCCACAGATGTCAAACTGTCCAGCTCCGTGCCTACAATAGAGCTTGCCTTCCTCACCAGTTTGTCCAGGTGTGAGGCTTCCCTCTTCTTTATGCTGCCTCCCCAGCACATCACCGCGTAGAAGAGGGCGCTCGCCACAACCGTCTGGTAGAACATCTGCAGCATCTTATTGCAGATGTTGAAGGACGCCAGCCTTCTAAGGAAGTCTAGTCGACTCTGTCCTCTCTTGCACAGAGCATCAGTATTGGCAGTCCAGTCCAGTTTATCATCCAGCTGCACTCCCAGGTATTTATAGGTCTGCACCCTTTGCACACAGTCACCTCTGATGATCACAGGATCCATGAAGGGCCTGGTCTTCCTAAAATCCACCACCAGCTCCTTGGTTTTGCTGGTGTTCAGTTGTAGGTGGTTTGAGTCGCACCATTTAACAAAGTCCTTGATTAGGTTCCTATACTCCTCCTCCTGTCCACTCCTGATGCAGCCCACGATAGAAGTGTTGTCAGAGAACTTTTGCACGTGGCAGGACTCCGAGTTCCGAAGTCCGATGTATATAGGCTGAACAGGACCGGAGAAAGTACAGTCCCCTGTGGCGCTCCTGTGTTGCTGACCACAATGTCAGACCTGCAGTTCCCGAGACACACATACTGAGGTCTGACTGTAAGATAGTCCACGATCCATGCCACCAGGTATGAATCTACTCCCATCTCTGTCAGCTTGTCCCTAAGGAGCAGAGACTGGATGGTGTTGAAGGCGTTAGAGAAGTCCAGAAACATAATTCTTGCTGCACCACTGCCTCTTTCCAAGTGGGAGAGGGATCAGTGTAGCATGTAGATGATGGCATCCTTCACTCTCACCTTCTCCTGGTATGCGAACTGCAGAGGGTTGAGGGCGTGATGGACCTGTGGCCTCAGGTGGTGAAGCAGCAGCTGCTCCATGGTCTTCATCACATATATATATATGTATGTGTGTGTGTGTGTGTTTACAAAACATACACACACATATTAACTAGTTGTCCCCTGTGGCTCCACCCGTGTAGTAATGAAACAGGACAAACTTAAAAAAAAAAAAAATGTAATCATTTGTATTGAGAAGAATTTATATTGATAGCTGTTGATAGCTTTGGTATCCAAGGGCCTCTTAATATCCAATATTTTTGGTTTTGCTGTCAGGGGTGAGAATGTAGCTGTGATCTCTTTGCCAAAAATGTCAAAAGTTGGCAAGGTATCTCTGGCCAAGTGGAACGTAGGTACACTCCATCGTTAAATGCTGGCACTGTATGTGATCTTGTTCAGCTCTGATGGAAAAGCGGCCCCCGCGTGGGGAGAAGAGCAAGTGGCCATGATATCTCTGGCAATCAGCAGCTACCCTGTAAACCACACGTACTGTAGCTCTGATCTCTCCCTCAAAAACGTCAAACGTTACTCCTTAACAATCTCTAGATGATAATGTCTGCTGAACAAACAGGTATCGCTAGCTAAGCAGAGGCAGAGGTGCGCTCCAACACGCAGCCCGCAGCCTCTCTCGGATTACTTAGCTTAATGAGAGCAGTCGCAACATCAACCGGAATGTTCAAGCAAATTACAGAGAATAAACCCAATCTAAATCCGTTAAGTTGTTCTCTCGTGAAAGCGGACAGACATACAGACAGACACACGGACAGACAGACATTGGATGTTATATATTTTAGAGATGTGTGTGTTCTGTACTCTTTGTATTATTTGGCAGGTTCTGTATCACATATCTATGATCTGCTTCTCGCAACTGAGAGAAGGTAGTGGATGTTTGCCAGCTGGCTGACCAACCACATTTGTTACCACCTAAAGGGCAGAGTGGTGGCTCTGAGGCTAAGAATCTGTGCTGGTACCTAGAAGGTTGCCGGTTTGAATCCCCATTCCTGCCAAAAGAGATCCTACTCTGCTGGGCCCTTGAGTAAAGCCCTTAACCTACAGTTGCTCCAGAGGGTGCTGTACAATGACTGATCCTGCGCTCTGACACCAAGGGGTATGCGAAAACTAACAAATTCCTAATACAGGAAATTGTGTGAGGTGAAATAAAGAACCAAATAATCAGACTGCAATTCAGAATTAAGAATGTAATACTGTACTCCGATCTTCACCCTGTCCTACAAGCGAACCAGCCACCGTGGCACAACGTCAGAGGCACTGGTGTCTGAGGTTTAATCCCTGTAAGGAGATGCAAAAGTGTGTACAACCTGACAAGCCCTAATAAGGGCGAAACGCATGTCTGGTACTCTTTCTATTATTTGGCAGGTACAGTATCATATATATTTATATACTGTATGTATGATATAAACACAGACCAGACATCATGAAAAGGTTTGGGGCAGCCACCTGTATAATATCCCTGGCTACAAAAGGCTTTTGAAAATAACAGAGTTATTCACAAGACTGAGTCCAATACAGAACTGATTCCTTGGTGGTAAGATGGTGGCTTTAAAGGCCCGTATAGGAAGTGACGTCATTGAAGGGGCCAGAACCGGAAGTGACATCTTCTTAACTGGAAGTGACATCATCTAAGGCCCCGAAACCGTAAGTGACATCGTCTGGACTGGAAGTGCAGTCATTGAAGGCGTAGACCTATATAGATGGACACTGCATTCACTGTGTTGCCCAGGCGACACGATACGTCAATGCATCCAGCATATTGCGAGTGGCAAAAGTGCCATTTAAACTAAAACAGGTAGACATGGAAACCGGGTTTTCTGATGAAAAAACAATAACCTTTAAAACAGTCTCGTTTACATACAGCAGATTTTGGCAAATCGTTTAAATGCAATTATTTATATCCATTTATACACTAATAATGGCAATTATTAAATACTAGACAAAGAGCCCATTTCGACAACATAAGATGAAACGGGCACGGGTGGAACAGTAAAATATATAATAAGTATAAGCACCACAAACCTGATATAGGTGTATTGAATGAATGCGTAATTAGGCCTCGAGTTGTAGTCAAAATCGCCTTTCAAGCCTCTAGGGCTTTAATCGAAGTCACCTTTCTCTTTGAATTTTTGCGGCCGAAAATCCGCCGCATGCCGCGATGTCGGTCTCGTAAGGTTTTTCGGGCAGCTGCGCAGAAGGCGACTGCGCATTTGGCTTCGGACATGCACAGAAGGTGACTGCGCATTCGGCTTCAGACGGACGTGAGTGAGTGAGGAGACATATGTATTAAGATTATTATTATTATTATTAAATAATTCCTCCCATATACAGTAAGTAACATTTCTCGGACTGCCTTCTTCCATCTCTGAAACATTTCTGGACTTCGTCCTGCTCTTACGCAACACAGTACTGAAGTATTGGTTAATGCCAGAGTCACCTCACGTATAGATTACTGCAATGCTATTCTATCTGGCATCCCACAAAAACATATCCGTTGCTTACAACTTCTTCAAAATTCTGTTCTAAATCCACTGAACATATCAGACGTATTCTCTCTGAACTTCAGTGGCACCCTGTTCACTACTGAATACAATACAGAATACTGCTCTTAACATTTAAAGCTCTCCACAGTCTTGCTCCCCACTACCTCACTGATCTCCTACAGACTAACACTCCCTCTCGCTCACTCAGATCCTGTAATTTGAGAGTATTCAGTCTGGCAATATGGTGCAGCCTTAGTTTGTGGAAGACAGATACAACTAAAGACATGAGTATAAAATGATGGTTGTCAGTTTCAAACTCTGTTTCCTCAATGTGCTCCTTGAGAAAAAACACATCATCTGAACCAATCTCAGCCCGAACAAACTTATTGATCAAAGATACACTGACAGCTTGTCCTAATGTCGACTGCCGGATAACACGCTCCGCTACTTTGACCACCTTGACTGGACCCTCAGAAGGAATCATCAAACCTCCTTTGTTTTTTAATGTGAGCGAGTGGTAGCTTTGATCATATGATGCCGTTACAGCATCTGTTACCAAACTAACATGGCGCACATCACAGGACAGCTTTCTCAGAATCCCGTCTCAGAGCTTACCTCCCACTGAGGTGGATTTCTTTGGGAAACCTTCAAAGTTTGAGAAATGTTAACAGCTAACAACAATCTACATAGTTAGTGACTAAATACAATTAGCCAAAATGTTGTTTGGAGGCTCACTTGAGCACATAAATGCATAGCTTTGCTAGCTTAGTGTGGCGTAGCTAAAGTTAAGATTATAAAACGGGATTTTCTAATGGCCAAGTGTAACCAAAACAATTGTTCAGCTTTACCTATGAAATGTAATCCCCCCGGGATCTGGTTTGGAGCGTACAGCGATTTGTACAATCCCAAGCAGCACATGCGTGAAGAATCTTTATCCATTACTTCACTCCACAGCAGTGCCACTTGCAATATGGCGGCGACTGGTCATGCGGCATCTAGTAATTCTATGTCTATCATCGAAGGGCCCGTAACAAGAACTGGGATCTTCAGAGGCGCCGGAACCTGGCAGGATTTCTCAGGAAAGGTCTGCAGGCAACTGAGAAAGACAGTCAGTGCACCCCTCCGCCCCCTGGTCGGATGTGGTATTACTGTTACTTAAACCCTTTAGCTGCCTCCTACTTGCACATGTGTGACAATATACATTATATATATATATTCATTGCATTAGTAGTCTGAGTCCCGACCTGATTGTATGGGTGGTTACCTACCAGGTAACTCATGTGGCTGGTCTGCTATTTGGCATACATCCGCCACGGGGCCCTCTTCAGTTGCGAGAAGCAGATAATAATAATAATAATAATTCTTTGCATTTATATAGCGCTTTTCTCACTACTCAAAGCGCTCAGCAATTGCAGGTTAAGGGCCTTGCTTAAGGGCCCAACAGAGCAGAGTCTCTATTGGCATTTACGGGATTCGAACCGGCAACCTTCCGATTGCCAGTGCAGATCCCTATCCTCAGAGCCACCACTCCACTATGGAATGTTGCATAGTTTACTGTCAAATAATGCAAAGAGTACGCAACACGTATTTCGTCCTTATTTGGGCTCATCAGGCGTACACACTCTACTGCTCCCCTTGTGGGGATCGAAACTCGGACATCAGCGTCAGAGAGGAAGTCCCTTTCCATGATCTGCTTCTCGCAACTGAAAGAGGGCCCTGTGGCGGATGTTTGCCGAATGGCAGACCAACCGCATGCGTTACCTGGTAGGTAACCACCCATACAATCAGGTCAGGACTTAGACAACAAATGCAATGAATGTAATTACTCCGATCTACAGGCTGTCAAATAAACGAACTACACGTCGTGGCGCAGCGTAAAGGGACTTCGTCTCTGACACTGATGTCTGAGGTTCGATCCCCGTAAGGGGAGCAGTAGAGTGAATACGCCTGATGAGGGCGAAACACGTGTCGCGTACGCTTTGCCTTATTTGACAGTAAAATATGCAATATATATATATTGTGGAATAGGGCGACCCGGACACAGGCAGGTAGACATGTCTAAGTCCATCACCACACGTTTATTATACATACTATTATATACAAAGTCAATAAGTGCACCAACACTACTCCCCACAGTCCCACAGTCCTGGCTCTCATTAGCCATCTCTCGTCTTCCCAAACTCTTCTCACACACAGGGCCCCCCCCCCCCCTTAGCCCAGACCCGTCGGGTCGGGCATTCTGCACCGAGAAAGGGGGGGTCCCTGTCACACACGTGTTTTTAGGAGACAGCTAAAGGGCTTAAATACAGGTAATTCCATGCCAGACCAGGGGGTGGTGGAGTGCACTAATTTTCCCTCTCGATCTTTTGCAGACCATTCTAGGGAAATCCCACCCGGCTCTGGGGCAGCCACTGACGTCACTTCTGGTTCCGGTATTGATGACATCACTTCCGCTACTGACCTTTAAAGCTGCCATCTTGCTTCATAGTAGTCAGTTCTGGTTTGGACTCTGTTGAATGAGCACAGCTCTGTCTTTCAATCAGTTTTGCAGCCGTAAATGATTAAATGGGTGGCTGCCCCAAACCTTCTCGATGTCTTGTAGTCGTTTTTGTGACTATATATATATATATATATATATATATTCACGGCATTCGTAGTCTGTGTCACAATCTGATTGTATGGGTGGTTACCTACCAGGTAACGCTTGTGGTTGGCCAGCAATCTGCTAACATCCGCCACGGTGCCCTCAGTTTGTGAGGAGCAGATCATAGAATGGTTGAAATAGTACACGACACATGTTTTGCCCTCATATATATATATATATATATATATATATATATATATATATATATATATATATATATATATATATATATATATATATGTGTGTGTGTGTGTGTGTAGACGCACATACATGTGCACACACACTACAGCTAATATATATAAAGAAGAGATTTCCATTTTTCATTTTTAAATTTGTAAACCTTTCTGAAAACAGAATTTCCCTTTTTCTTTATCAGTTATTGTGTGTAAGTTAATGGACAAATATGGCAGATGTTTCCCATTCAAATTAAATTTACAACACACTAAAGTGTGCAGAAAGTGAGGAGGCCTGAATATGTTCTGAATCCATCTATCCATACATTTATAATCCATTTTATTATAGAGCTGCTGATTAATTCCCATTAAAACGTGCGATTAATGTGTGAAACATTTCAAAGATTAAATTTTTTAGCACAACTCTTAAATACATTAATTTAATCTGGTTAATTTGAGTGGTCACCAGCGCTTGATCATATTCTGTGTTGTCTATTGGTAACCATGCACACCACTCCTACACACCAGTAGGGTTGCCACCCTTGCCTTATCACACAGGATCGTCCTGTATTGGAACATAAAAATGTACATTAATTCAATAAGAGACAAGTTATGTAAATCAATAAGCAATGAAGCAATGAGACCCCCCTGAGGTATCATAAACACCTGTGAGGCCAGTTGTCCCAAACATTATGGTTCCTCGAAAGGGGGGGGGGGCAAAATTTATGCAAATCCCTTTAAATGAAAGTCTGCAATTTGTACAGTAATCACAATGTCTGAATTGTTTGGTTTGAAATTTTAAACTGTGGAGCACAGGGGGAAATCAAGAAAAAAGTGTCTTTGTCCCAAACATCATGGAGGGCACTGTAACTGATTCTTCAGCTGGATTTTTTTTGTCTTGTCAAGTTTTCAATATTCTTAGGTTATGTGGCATTTTTAAGTTGCTTTTCTTTACCGTAAACCTTTGCTGTTTATTTTTTTTTTGTTGGTTATTATAATCTGAAGTCACACAATGTCTCTTATTTTAGGCAGATGCCATTGTTGGAACAAAAGAAAAGGAACACATTGCTTATACAAAGTACAAATGCAAGTAAGTATCATGAAGCAGTGCCTTTTATACAAACAGACCATCAAAATTATTAATTGTTCTTCATAAAAATTAATAATATGTGTGAGATTATATATCTTCTTTCTGGGGACTTTGGTGTCTTTTCACAGCCAACAACCCATTGTAAGCAATCCGTGGATGTGCTTGTGCTGGGGGCACATCAGCATGTCTTAGGTGGAGTGGTGGTTCTGAGGCTAAGCATTTGCGCTGGTATCAGGAAGGTTGCCAGTTCAAATCCCATTACTGTCGGCAGTGATCCTACACTGTTGGGCTCATGAGTAAGATCCTTAATCTTAAAATTACAGTGTATGATGACTGATCCTACACTAAAGGTGACACGAAAAGACAGTTTCTGCTCTGGGATTAATAAAGTGTGCCAAAAAAAAATGAGCCCGCTCACTCCAGCACCAGAACAAGTTTCTGCATTGCACCGTTCTCTATTTATCCTGAGAGGTTATTAAATGGATAGAAGACTGAATGGCTGCTTTAGCTTTTTTTTGTCAAGGCTACTTAACACTAGAATCCCTGAAGCCTATGAAAATATTTGTAATGCCCGGCAACCTTAAATTTTCTCGCACCTCGTCAGCAGCGTCTTTGTTTTGTAAATGTGTCAATCAGCACAAGCAGCAGGCAGCCTGCTATCATATTCCTTCCACCAAGGCAGCTGACGTCAGATGTAAAATTCTCAGAGCTGAAGTCTGTGTATCTGGGAGTGAGGTGTCTGGAATCGTATAGGGTAAATAATATATCGTATGTGTTCCTTCTCTACAGTGATCTGTGTAAATGTAGGATGACAGGAAATGCGAGGCAAGAAATGTTGAACACATAACTAAAACAGAAACCTTTTTCATGATATAGCAATAATTGATGAAATGTTGATGTGAAGTGTATAATGTGTGAAGACTGAAGTCCAAATATCAAATAAACTTTCACAAGATATAACAAAACAAGTGAGCTTTTATTCAAGAACTAGACATAAAGCCTGTTACAATAACGGGCGCTAGAACAGTAGTGCATAAACATTAGTAGGAACAGTCTATATTAAATGGCAAGGGACCGTCTATTTTCTGTTACAGTAATACTGGCTTGTATGTGGCTGTAATATGCATCACTGTATTGTGTGCCTTTAATTTTCTCTCGCAGTAATACTGGTTTGTATTTCCGTAAAATGGCTGAAATTTTTCTCTGACAGTAATACTGGCTTTGATGTCCGTAATATGCGTTTAATTTTCTGTCACAACAGTGGGCAATCAGCAGAGTCTCCCCAGCAACTGATGTAATGTGTGGCGTGCAACTGATAATCGTGCCTGTGGCGTCTCTCCAGCAAGTACTGTGCAGTTCCCCAGCAAGTATTTTAATCTGTGCTGGCGTGCAGCTGATTATTGTATGTGTGGCGTCTCCCCAGCAACGGATTTTATGTGCGCGAAAATAAATCTACTTTTAGAAGTCACCCTATTGTAATATCATGAAAATTCGTATATTTAGGAAAACCCTTTCAACGACTGGCACTTTACACTTTACTGGGCCAAGCTTCTTAATCGCAAATCTGACATCCTCAGAGTGAACACTTGCACAACAACAAGCACTAATCCCACCCCTTTGGGGAAGCTGGTCTCCGCGTCTCAGTACCCAATTGGATTTTTCGTGCCTTATGTTTTAGATCTTACCTCATTTTCCGAAATCCGATTGGATCAGCCGCGCGATATTTTATAGGTCCCGCCCTCTCTGTCTTGTGTGACGCTTCAGGCGGCCTTTGAAGCATCGCACCGTGCCCCGCGCATGTGCACTTCACCAGAAGACACGCACACACGGGCACATGGACGCACGCAGGGGTTTTATTAAAGAGGATATAACCAAAGATAAAAAATGTTTTCATTTTACATGTTACTGGCAATGTGTAGAAAGTGAAGCCGAACTCTAAATCGATATGAAGTAGACACATCTGCTTGGCTAGTGCAGTGGTAAGGACTCCTGCCTCCTAATCAAGAGGTTGCAGGTTCAATCCTGGGTCCTCCACACATTTACTGTTTTGAGCAGTAAGCTGCTGTTATTATTGCTGTCTTATATATAAACGTCTATGCATGGAAGTGTGTGTGTGTGTGTGTGTGTGTCTGTCTGTCCAGCCTGGAAGTGTGAGGTAGCCTGGAAGTGCAGGGCTACTGCCTGAAGCTCAAAGAAAGTGACTATGTCACCAAAGTGAAATCGCCGCTGCTAATACACAAGCGAGGTGAGCAGATCGGCAAAACGAGACCTCTGAGGAGAGAAAATCTCGCTTAGTCGCTGATAGACAACGGAGGAGAGCACGTCGGCAAAATGAAACTGCTAATACACATGCAATTGATTGATTGAAATGCCAGAATCCATGGTTTCGAGGAGCCTGTGCTTTTTACAGCATGGGCTTACGCAGCTAGTTACATTATAAAAGTGTACATTTGATTTGAGTCTGAAACAGCCGGTGTAAAGTTTTGCTTCCTATAAAAGATATCGCTGAAGGGATAAAAGCAGACACACAAACGCGGCTCAGTCATTTCTTCTTGGTGTCTTGTTGAACAAACACACACCACAGTGTCTATGGTGGATGTTACTTTTCCTCACACACAGACACTCACATCAACATGTCCTTAGGCTTCATTTTCATAGGCTTCAGGGATCCTAGTGTTAACTCAACTGAAGGTTTCCTATAGCCTATCATAGACATTCATTCTGAACCAGAAAAGGGCTTGTAATGTCTTTACTCAAAACGATGACAAGTGTGTTATCCCGTAGAGCAATAAGCTAATTACAAAACCCGCTCAAGGTACAATGGCTGTCCGACAGTCACTCTTTTTAAAATGGGTTCTGTCAATGAATAATTGTGCTTTATACAGTGTACAACACTGCAAAGAGGAAGTTGTTTTCATTGGTTCTTAAATTCAAAAATGTTTTTTTTTTTTTTTTGGAAAGACATACTTTTTCCCTTGATGGTTTAGCCAACCAAACTATGTGTGCTAAAGACAATAATTAAAATACAAAAGTGCCCATTGCTGTATTCACCACTGGTGCCATCTCACGTACTGTATACCACACAAAATCCTATAGACATCTCTCTCTCTATATATATATCTATATCTCTATATCTATTTCTAATATATATATATATATATATATATATATATATATATATATATATATATATACAGTACATAGCTATACGCAAACACACAGACCCTCACCACAACAGTACCCCATGAATGACACACACACGCTGATTAACCTTTAGCACTTTAAACCATACAAGTGCTTTAGGAATAACACAGCCTGTCACTCAGCACTTCAAGAGACTTACTTGTTATCGTCACGAACAACATACGATGTTTTAATGATATCTCAGACCTAAATATTACTTTTGGTCTACAAGAATACATTTAAACTTACAGACTCCGCACTCTTGACTATAGGCCATTTATCAGCCAAGAATACCTTCTTTTTGTACTGTTCCAACTATTGAGTGGCACCCTCACCCTCAGCCTTAATAAACCTTGCAGCACGGAGGTAATGGCAAATCTCCGGCTGCACCAGGTAGTCAAAGAAATCTAACTTATTACTTCAGTCACTCTATAGACATTAAGACAAAGCATAGAAAGTTAAAAGCAGCATGGTATTTATTACAAGAATAATAATAATAATACCGACGGACCCTCCTCTCCAGAACTCCCGAATAGACTTTTCCAGGGAGGCTGAGGAGTGTGATCCCTCTGTAGTTGGAACACACCCTCCGGTCCCCTTTCTTAAAGAGGGGGACCACCACCCCAGTCTGCCAATCCAGAGGCACTGTCCCTGATGTCCATGCAATGTTGCAGAGACGTGTCAACCAAGACAGCCCTACAACATCCAGAGCCTTGAAGAACTCCGGGCGTATCTCATCCACCCCCGGGGCCCTGCCACCAAGGAGTTTTTTGACCACCTCGGTGACCTCAGTCCCAGAGATGGGGGAGCCCACCTCCCCAGGCTCTGCTTCCTCATTGGAAGGCATGTTAGTGGGATTGAGGAGGTCTTCGAAGTACTCCCCCCACCGACCCACAACGTCCCGAGTCGAGGTCAGTATTTTTGTGGAAAAGTCTATTCGGGGGTTCCGGAGAGGAGGGTCCGTCGGATAGTTGAACCTCGGATTCAGGAGGAACAGTGTGGTTTTCGTCCTGGTCGCGGAACAGTGGACCAGCTCTACACCCTTAGCAGAATCCTGGAGGGTGCATGGGAGTTCGCCCAACCAGTCTACATGTGTTTTGTGGACTTGGAAAAGGCGTTCGACCGTGTCCCTCGGGGAATCCTGGGGGGGGTGCTCCGGGAGTATGGGGTACCGGACCCCCTGATAAGGGCTGTTCGGTCACTGTACAACCGGTGTTAGAGCTTGGTCCGCATTGCCGGCAGTAAGTCGAACCCGTTTCCAGTGAGAGCTGGACTCCGCCAGGGCTGCCCTTTGTCACCGATTCTGTTCAGAACTTTTATGGACAGAATTTCTAGGCTCAGCCAGGGTGTTGAGGGGGTCCAGTTTGGTGGACTCAGGATTGGGTCACTGCTTTTTGCAGATGATGTTGTCCTGTTTGCTTCATCAGGCCGTGATCTTCAGCTCTCTCTGAATCGATTCGCAGCTGAGTGTGAAGCGGCTGGGATGGGAATCAGCACCTCCAAATCCGAGACCATGGTCCTCAGCTGGAAAAGGGTGGAGTGCCCTCTCAGGGTTGGGAGCGAGATCCTGCCCCAAGTGGAGGAGTTCAAGTATCTCGGGGTCTTGTTCACGAGTGAGGGAATATCTCAAGCTGCTGCCCCAGCGACCCGACCTCGGATAAGCGGAAGAGGATAGATGGATGGATGGATGGATGGGTAATAATAATACCACTGGAACAAAGAATAATAGAAAATAGGTACTGATAGGAAAGTCTGAATATATACAATGATCCTTCGCTATATCACGCTTCGACTTTTGCGGCTTCACTCTATCGCGATTTTTTCTCCTACACGTTTATGTCACTACGCATGCGCTTTCTGAGAACTTTTATCTAAGTCCCACGATGGCTCCTAAACGTGTTGCTTTTTCTAAGCCATCTGACAATAAAACTAAGCACCGGAGAAAGATGCTTACCATCCAGGAGAAGGTGAAACTCTTGGATATGATCAAAGATGGCAATACCCTACAAAAGCCTCCTCACGCAAATGAAAAGACAGCGCCAGCAACTGCCTATCAAGATGTTCTTCAGCCGCGCACCCAGACACCCATTGCCTACTCCTAGTACTCCTTCAGCGGAAGAAGACAACGACGCACCTGCTGAAGATACTGCACCACCTGAAGACTCTCCTACTGAGCTCGTGCCTTCATAGGTTAGTGGTTGTGTGTAAGAACTGTGTGTGTGTGTAATTAAATGTACAGTACAATAATAATAATATGATATCTGTAACGTCTAATATGCCTTATTTTCTCTTATTTTGTCTAATATTTTGGGTAATACGAGTGTAATGGTGACTAAAGGGTGTTATTTCATGTCTAGAGGGCTCTAATAATGTTAAAAAACGTATTTAGAAGGTCGTATACTCTAACTGCGAAAATATTCGATTTATAAATAAAGAATCCTACTTTGCGAAAATTCATTTATTGCGGTAGAGTCTGGAACGGATTAACTGTGATAAACGAGGGTTCACTGTACAGTCTTTAGAAAAAGCTTATGAAAAAGTTACAGATGAGAAGGACGAATGTCCCAGGGAGGCATTTGATTCAGCAATCGATGTTCATGCTGCTTTTCTGATGACCAATGACGTCTTCGTCTGTTCCTCTTCTTCTTCTCCTTCTTTACTTTCTTCTCCTCTACTTTCCTCTTCTTCTTCTCCTCTGACATGAGGCATATTTATTATGAAATGTCATGCCGTGGTTTCACAACAAATGCACCTGATTGGTTGGCTATCAATATGATTGATGAATTAATTCACTGTCCGTAAAACCTTTAATGTTCTCTGAGGTGTTGGTAGATCTTCCTTTCCCAGGCTGTAAAATAATTAGGCATGGCTTAGTCTTCCTTTCCCAGGTTATAAAGCAAACGAGCTACCAGCATGTCTTCCTTTCTGTGTTGGAACAGCTGTTTTAAAAGTGAGGTGTAAGGGAAGAAAACCTGCTTTGATTTGTATTCATCTGTTGTCTTGTCTCTAACGAAATATAATGGAAAATTAAACCGAAATGTACAGATTACAGACGTCACACATGTGTCACAGTTCACACATTGCGGTAAATGAATAAAACATGATACTAACCGTATTGCAATGCTGTAGTACTTTATCAAACACATTTTACAGTCCTGTCAATCTTTTGCTTTAGGACTTGCCTTACCCACTAAGAGAATGCTGACTGAGATTGAAGACATCGTCAAGATTAGAACAGACCTCAGCTACCTGACATACAGCAGTGGATGATGCAGGAGTGCACCCTGACGGAAGAAGGGGTCTGTTCCAAGCCTGGGCTTTCTTGTTCCCGCCCATGCCTGTGATCCCCATTCCACGGCGGGTGCGCTCATTTCACGGCCCCCACACCACCTGCCTGCACTCAGCTTGCGGGCCCGTGCGCACCGCGCAGTTGGTACGCACCAAATACAACAACTTTGATCTTTACCTGAAGTCTCGTTGGATGTATGGCTTCATCCGCTTCCTGTTATACTTCAGCTGTAGCCTTTTCACTTCCCTCCTGTGGGTGGGACTCTCTGCCCTTTTCTGCTTGCAGTATGTGGGTATCCGGGTCTTCCTGCGTTTCCAGTACAAGCTCTCTGTCATCCTGCTGCTGCTAGGCCGGCGACGGCTTGACTTCAGCCTTCTGAATGAACTCTTCATTTATGGCATCCATGTAACCATGCTGCTTGTTGGAGGCCTGGGGTGGTGCTTCATGGTCTTTGTGGACATGTAGCTTACGGGTTTGAAAAGACACTAAAAACGATAAATGTTAACATTAATGGTGGACCATTCCATTTTATTTATTTGTGTGGAAAAGCTTTCCAATGCTGCATGTGTGGAGTTGCAATTAAAATTTTAAGTTGTTTTAATGATTGTGTTGTTTCTGTTTTCATTGCGCTCAATCCACATTTACCACATGGCGCAAAATTATTTACATTAGCATGTATGAACTAAGGTTTTGTTTTATTGATGAAAACGTATCAGAAGCCACTTTCCTTTAATTCTGTTGTTTTTTTTTCAGACTGAATATACAGTCATATGAAAAAGTTTGGGAACCCCTCTTAATATTTTGGATTTTTATTTCTCATTGGCTGAGTTTTCAAAGTAGCAACTTGCTTTTAATATCTGACATGCCTTATGGAAACAGTAGTATTTCAGCAGTGACATTACGTTTATTGGATTAACAGAAAATATGCAATATGCATCATAACAAAATTAGACAGATGCATAAATGTGGGCACCCCAACAGAGATATGACATCAATACTTAGTTAAGCAAATCTAACACCTCTAGACGCTGTCCTCCTATAGCCGTTGATGAGTGTCTGATTCTGGATGGAGGTATTGTTGACCATTCTTCATACAAAATCTCTCCAGTTCAGTTCAATTTGATGGACAGCCTGCTTCAAATCATCCCATAGATTTTCGCTGATATTCAAGTCAGAGGACTGTGACGGCCATTGCAGAACATTGTACTTCTCCCTCTGCATGAATGCCTTTGTAGATTTCCAACTGTGTTTTGGGTCATTGTGTTTGGAATATCCAACCCCTGCGTAACTTCAACTTTGTGACTGATGCTTGAACATTATCCTGAAGAATTTGTTGATATTGAGTTGAATTCATCAGACCCTCGACTTTAACAAGGGCCCCAGTCCCTGAACTAGCCACACAGCCCCACAGCATGATGGAACCTCCACTAAATATGACAGTAGGTAGCAGGTGTTTTTCTTGGAATGCGGTGTTCTTCTTCCACCATGCAAAGTGCTTTTTGTTCTTTCCAAATAACTCCATTTTGTGTCTCATCAGTCCAAAGCACTTTGTTCCAAAATGAATCTGGCTTGTCTAAATGAGCACTGGCATACAACAAGCAACTCTGTTTGTGGTGTGAGTGCAGAAAGGGCTTTTTTCTCATCACCCTGCCATACAGACGTTTGAATTGTAGAACGATGTACAGATACACCATCTGCAGCCAGATGTTCTTGCAGGTCTTTGGAGGTGATCTGTGGGTTGTCTGTCACCATTCTCACAATCCTGCTCATATGCCGCTCCTGTATTTTTCTTGGCATGCCAGACCTGCTGGGTTTAACAGCAACTGTGCCTGTGGCCTTCCATTTCCTGATTCCATTCCTTACAGTTACAGAAACTGACAGTTTAAACCTCTGAGATGGCTTTTTGTAGCCTTCCCCTAAACCAGGAGACTGAACAATCTTTGTTTTCAGATCTTTGGAGAGTTGCTTTGAGGATCCCATGCTGTCACTCTTCAGAGGAGAGTCAAAGGGAAGGAAGCACAACTTGTAATTGACCACCTTAAATCCCTTTATATCTCATGATTGGACACGCCTGTCTATGAAGTTCAAGGCTTCACGAGCTCATCACACCAAGTAATCAGCATTGAGCAGTGACAGGCATTCAAATCAGCACAATGACAAGGGGACCCACATTTGTGCACAGCCAGCTTTTCACATTTGATTTAATTTCATACAACTAAATACTGCGTCACTAAAAATCTTTGTTCAGAAAACACCACAGTACTCGGATGTTCCTAGGAAATGAAAGACATACGACTGTTATCTTTATTGTTGAAAGGAGAGTCAATTATTATGCACAAACTTTTTCATATGACTGTACAGGAAAGAAAAACGTTCTGCTTTGCTGAGTTTGTTAGTACCTGGGTCTTGTATTGTAACAATTCTAAAAAGAGACATGATGATTGGAAGAGCAAAACTCTGATGGATGTCAATGTGATTATCCTTTACCAGTAACAGCACACTGCAAGATAGCGTGCAGTGAATCCACTTGACTTGAGCATTCACAGTTTTCATTCTCTTTCTCTGTACGTGTACCATTTGTTTGCTCAGAGGTTGATGCACTTGTTCCTTCCCAAGCAGCTCTTCTTCTCTCCACCCTAGCGGCCCGCTTCTTCTCTTCTTCCGTCGGCATCTTTTTGCGTTAAAACTGATTCAGTCAGTTTTTGTGTTGCAATTGTTTAGTTCGTTTTCTTTCATTGTTCACTTAAGCTGACACTTAAGTCTTCAGTCTGCCTCAATAAGATATGAAGAGGTAGAGGAAGTGATTGTGAAGGTGGTAGGGAATGAGAACGGCGCCCATACGCATATGCCGCCGCATAAGCACCCTGCTGGCCGCTTGATTCTTTAATAAAATAAAAATAAAAAGAGGAATAACCTTGGAAGTCAATCATCACCCCCAAAACGGATAGTAGGCGTCACGTAGTATATGCATACCAAATTTCAGGTCAATACGTCAGACGGTTTGCGAGCGACAGGTGATTTAAAATCCTGGACAGGCAAACAAACAGCCACGGTAGCGTATGATATAAGAAGATTACAAGATGAGCCCAAAATGAAGTACCCCATTTCTCAAGGTCATTGCGCAAGGGAGTGGGGTTGGGGGGTCCTTTGATAGGCGATCCCTTCTAGTTTTTATTCGGCCACATGCCTTGGTCCGGTGCACACTGTGCTTTCATTGTCGAAGCTTTCTTCAAAAACAACGAATCCATCATCACTACGCAATGCTCCTTCCGAATGCACTTCAGCATTCCTCCTAACGGTGACGTCCCAAATCGGAAAACAATTCTAAATTTAGACATATACAGTGCATCCAGAAAGTATTCCCATCACTTTTTCCACATTTTGTTATGTTACAACCTTATTCCAAAATGGATTAAATTCATTTTTTTCCTCAGAATTCTACACACAACACCCCATAATGACAACGTGAAAAAAGTTTACTTGAGGTTTTTGCAAATTTATTAAAAATAAAAAAACTGAGAAATCCCATGTCCATAAGTATTCACAGCCTTTGCTCAATACTTTGTCGATGCCCCTTTGGCAGCAATTCCAGCCTCAAGTCTTGTTGAATATGATGCCACAAGCTTGGCACACCTATCCTTGGCCAGTTTGGCCCATTCCTCTTTGCAGCACCTCTCAAGCTCCATCAGGTTGGATGGGAAGCGTCAGTGCACAGCCATTTTAAGATCTCTCCAGAGATGTTCGATCGGATTTAAGTCTGGGCTCTGGCTGGGCCACTCAAGGACATTCACAGAGTTGTCCTGAAGCCACTCCTTTGATATCTTGGCTGTGTGCTTAGGGTCGTTGTCCTGCTGAAAGATGAACCGTCGCCCCAGTCTGAGGTCAAGAGCGCTCTGGAGCAGGTTTTCATCCAGGATTGTCTCTGTACATTGCTGCAGTCATCTTTCCCTTTATCTTGACTAGTCTCCCAGTCCCTGCTGCTGAAAAACATACCCACAGCATGATGCTGCCACCACCATGCTTCACTGTAGGGATGGTATTGGCCTGGTGATGAGCGGTGCCTGGTTTCCTCCAAACGTGACACCTGGCATTCACACCAAAGAGTTCAATCTTTGTCGCATCAGAACAGAGAATTTTCTTTCTCATGGTCTGAGAGTCCTTCAGGTGCCTTTTGGCAAACTCCAGGTGGGCTGCCATGTGCCTTTTACTAAGGAGTGGCTTTTATTTGGCCACTCTACCATACAGGCCTGATTGGTGGATTGCTGCAGAGATGGTTGTCCTTCTGGAAGGTTCTCCTCTCTCCACAGAGGACCTCTGGAGCTCTGACAGAGTGACCATTGGGTTCTTGGTCACCTCCCTGACTAAGGCCCTTCTCCCCCGATTGCTCAGTTTAGATGGCCGGCCAGCTCTAGGAAGAGTCCTGGTGGTTTCGAACTTCTTCCACTTACGGATGATGGAGGCCACTGTGCTCATTGGGACCTTCAAAGCAGCAGAAATTTTTCTGTAACCTTCTCCAGATTTGTGCCTCGAGACAATCCTGTCTCGGAGGTCTACAGACAATTCCTTTGACTTCATGCTTGGTTTGTGCTCTGACATGAACTGTCAACTGTGGGACCTTATATAGACAGGTGTGTGCCTTTCCAAATCATGTCCAGTCAACTGAATTTACCACAGGTGGACTCCAATGAAGCTGCAGAAACATCTCAAGGATGATCAGGGGAAACAGGATGCACCTGAGCTCAATTTTGAGCTTCATGGCAAAGGCTGTGAATACTTATGTACATGTGCTTTCTCAATTTTAATAAATTTGCAAAAACCTCAAGTAAACTTTTTTCACGTTGTCATTATGGGATGTTGTGTGTAGAATTCTGAGGAAAAAAAATGAATTTAATCCATTTTGGAATAAGGCTGTAACAGAACAAAATGTGGAAAACGTGATGCACTGTGAATACTTTCCGGATGCACTGTAGGTACACAGTATTGAACAGGAAATCTCCAGGCCATCCTCGGACTGTACAAATGCTTGAAAACATCCAAGCTGTAAGGGCGTCAACTTTACAGTCTCCTAGATGTTCAGCACGCTTCTGCCTTAGGCGTTTCCATCACATCTTTGAATTTGCGTGAGAACCTTAATTTCCATTCATACAAAATGATGGTAGTGCAGGAACTCACCAAGAGAGACTGGGAGAGCCGTAGAGAGTTGTGCGCCAACATTCTTCAAACCGTTCATTGAGATGCCATCGTCATGTGCAGTGACGAGGCACATTTCCATATGAATGGTTGTGTAAATAAGCAAAACATTCGCTACTGGGCTGAAACCAATGCTCATGAACTTCATCAGAGACCCCTGTACAGTAAGTGTGTTATAGTTTGATGCACTGTTGCAGAATTTGGCATTGTAGGCCCTTACTTTTTTGAGGAGGGGGTTAGCAGCGGTCACCGTCACTTCAGAACATTACATTGAAATGCTAGAGAATTTTTTGCGGCCCTAACTGGAAGAAATGGACGTGGTAAAGGCCTGGTGTCAACAGCTCATACGGCGCGGAGATCCATGCAAGTTTCCGGGGAAGCTGATCTCCCTACTCGGCGATGTCGAGTGGCCTTCACGTTCGCCTGATCTCACTCCGTGAGATTTCTCCTTGTCAGATGATCTCAATTCGACGGTATACACACTGACCTCAAAACCTTGAAGCCCTCAAGGACGCTATTCGCCTTGAAATGGCCAAAGGAGTCCTGCGAGCGTTCAGAAATCGTCTTGAAGAGTGTATCGCTAATGATGGCCACCACCTTGACGACATCATTTTTAAAACACAGTGAATGAAATCTTTTTTGGTATTTCCCTTTCTTGTGTCGTAATGAAATGTATTTTATCTTGTAGTGTTTTTGTAGAATAAATGTTTGAAATGTGCTACTTCTTTTTGGCTCACCCTGTATTTTAGGGGAAGTACACAATGACAAACACTTATATGGTAAATGCAGAACTGCAGTATGACGACACATTCTTGCACAAAATGTATTTTGAAATAATCTCTAATGTCTTGTAATTTGGAGCCTATTTGCAATTAGATGTTAGTAGAGGTATTCTGGTCAGGGTGGGCTGGCACCCTGCCCGGTGGTTTGTTTTCTGCCTTGCACCCTGTGTTGGCTGGGTTTGGCTCCAGCAGACCCCCCGTGACCCTGTAGTTAGGACATAGCGGGTTGGATAATGGATGGATGGATATTCTGGCCCGTATATTTATTCGAATTTTCATGTACTTGTGTACCATCCAGCAGTACATGGCATCATCACCATTGGAACAGATTTAATACAAATGCCTTATAAGTCTGGTCTAACAGCCAGAAATGCCATCATCACTTTATACCGGGGTGTGCAACTCAAGTCCTGGAGGGCCGCAGTGGCTGCAGGTTTTCATTCTAACCCTTTTCTTAATTTGTTACCAGATTTTGCTGCTTAACTTCTTTTGCCTTAATTTTAATTGACTTGCTATTTAAGACTCAGACACCTTAAATGGAGGGCGGCATGGTGGCGCAGTGGTAGCGCTGCTGGGTTCACACAGCGTAGAGTTTGCATGTTCTCCCCGTGTCTGTGTAGGTTTCCTCCCACAGTCCAAAGACATGAAGGTTAGGTGCATTGGCGATCCTAAATTGTCCCTACTGTGTGCTTGGTGTGTGTGTGCCCTGCGGTGGGATGGCACCCTGCCCGGGGTTTGTTCCTGCCTTGTGCCCTGTGTTGGCTGGGATTGGCTCCAGCAGACCCCCGTGACTCTGTGTTAGGATATAGTGGGTTGGACAATGACTGACTCACTGACCTTCCTGAAGATATATGTCTTGACTTTGTCATAGTGAGTTATAGAGTGTCTGCATGGGTTTCCTCTGGGTGCTCCGATTTCCGCCCACAGTTCAAAGACATGCAGGTTAGGTGCATTGGCGATCCTAAATTGTCCCTAATGTGTGTGTGTGTGGGTACAGTAGGGCAAAAAAGTATTTAGTCAGCCACCAATTGTGCAAGTTCTCCCACTTAAAAAGATGAGAGAGGCCTGTAATTTTCATCATAGGTATACCTCAACTATGAGAGACCAAATGAGAAAAATAATCCAGAAAATCACATTGTCTGATTTGTGAAGAATTTATTTGCAAATTATGGTGGAAAAAAAGTATTTGGTCAATAACAAAAGTTCATCTCAATACTTTGTTATATACCCTTTGCTGGCAATGACAGAGGTCACACGTTTTCTATAAGTCTTCACAAGGTTTTCACACACTGTTGCTGGTATTTTGACCCATTCCTCCATGCAGATCTCCTCTAGAGCAGTGATGTTTTGGGGCTGTCGCTGGGCAACACGGACTTTCAACTCCCTCCAAAGATTTTCTATGGGGTTGAGATCTGGAGACTGGCTATGCCACTCCAGGACCTTGAAATGCTTCTTACGAAGCCACTCCTTTGTTACCCGGGCGGTATGTTTGGGATCATTGTCATGCTGAAAGACCCAGCCATGTTTCATCTTCAATGCCCTTGCTGATGGAAGGAGGTTTTCACTCAAAATCTGACGATACATGGCCCCATTCATTCTTTCCTTTACACAGATCAGTCGTCCTGGTCCCTTTGCAGAAAAACAGCCCCAAAGCATAATGTGTCCACCCCCATGCTTTACAGTAGGTATGGTGTTCTTTGGATGCAACTCAGCATTCTTTCTATGTGACGCTTCAATTTTTATTTTTAATAAATTTACAAAAACCTCAAGTAAACTTTTTTCATGTTGTCATTATGGGGTGTTGTGTGTAGAATTCTGAGGAAAAAAATGAATTGAATCCATTTTGGAATAAGGCTGTAACATAAGATAATGTGGAAAAAGTGATGAAGTGCTGGGAATACTTTCTGGATGCACTGTATATATATATATATATATATATATATATATAGTCACAAACTCGATACAGAGTCATAGAAAGGTTTGGGGCAGCCACCTGTATAATTGGTTTCCTGGCTGCAAAAGTTGTTTAAATGAATACAGCACTGATGTGCACACAACCGAGTCCAAAACAGAACTGAGGGAATAGGGAAAAGGTGCAGGCTTTTAAAGGGGAAGACAGGAAGTGAGATCAAAGGGGTCGGGCTCATGAAGGTCTTCAGCCATTGGTTCGAGCCCGGGTGTGACATCACAGGGGTTGGAGCCGGCAAGGACTCCCTCCATAGGTTTGGTCCCAGAAGTGACGTCAAGAGAGCCAGGTGGAATCTCCCATGAATGGTCTACAGGAAAGGGAGAAAAGAGTCAGTGCATTCTGCCACATCCTGGTATGCCTTGGAACTGCCCTTACTGAAGCCCTTTAGCTGCCTCCCATGCGCATGTGTGTGAGAATATATATATATATATATATATATATATATATATATATATATATACGTGCGGTCAGCAGAGCCTCACCTGTCATCATCAAAATAAAAAAAACTAATAATGATAACATAAAATAAATGTGTCCACTGGTCTGTGTTATAAATTTGTTTTCTGTATGATTCCAGTAATTTTGATCATTTTTATAGTTACAATTGCTGAGTTTGCACATTTCTTGTTCAAATACAAGGGAGAAACACGAGGAGGTTCTCCTCACCTCGGACTGCGCTCTCCCTCAGACACACTGGGTTAATGCCTGTGATTGGCGCGTGCCTGTCGCTATCTCTCTGTATGTCACCAATATAAGGTTTGTAGACACATTTATTACACTCCTTGACTTTCCACAGTCTGGCTAATATCTTTAATGAATGTGCGTGACATATTTAGTCTTGCTGATCTGCAGTGAGAAGGCACAAGGTGAGGCAGACAGTACCATACCGCCCTGAAGGGGGCGCATGTGAGCCCAACAGGCCCCCGTTGCTGCTGTTCTTCTACGCCGAGGCACCAATAAGTTAGCGACATCAGAAAGTCAAGTGCACTGCAGCGGGCCGTTTTTATTTTTATTTTTTATTCCGACGGACTGCCAAAATGGAAGATTAAGAGTTTTAAAACTAAAGGAAAATAAGGAGGACTTTTACAAGAAAGTGACCGATATTTTCGTGGAGAAGGATAGGCGCATGGACTTCATTTACAAATAAAGGTAAGACCATATAAATTAAGGCCAAAATTGAAATCCTTTTTTTTGTACACCACTCTATACTTTCATTTGTATTGAATGAGTGTGAATTGAGGAATTGCAACAGCAAATTTCGAACACATGGAGGGTGAGGAGCAAATGCATTCTCTCTGCTCTCTCTCGCCGCTATAAATGTCACGTTCGTTCTTATCCAAATATACGCCTTACCTGTCTGTGTGTGTGTAAAGAATGCTGATGAGATATGAAACATGACCAGTAGTCAATGTGCATGCTGCCAACTGAACAGTGATTAAGCGACTCTTTTGGGTTCCTATATTTGTAAATCCTACTCGGAAGGAGTCAGTGCCTCACCAGCCATGAATCTCACCGCATGTCACTGATACTTGTAGTCTTATTACACCAAAAAGTGGTGAAATAAAATTTTCAACACAGCAGACTTATGAGTCCTTAGACTCATGTTAACCTATAAAGGAAAGGCAACCCCAGATCCCCATTTTGCTAATTAAGCTAAAGCAAATGTAATGGAAAAATCTGTGCACGTCTGTAGCGTGCGGCTGGGGCTCTTGCCCAGCTGGGATACCTCCACACTGGGAGGACCATGGGAGCAAACGTAGCCAGAGTGCTACCTCCCCCGGGACGCTCGATGGCAACACCCCTGGGTTGCAATGGTGCCACAGAGTCCCGCAGGGCTTCATGGGAGTTGGAGTGTGGTACAGCTCCGTTGGGATCCGCAGGCACCGCCAGGACTGCTGAGCCCTTATGGGCAGTTTTTCCGCCTCACCCAGAAGCGCTACTGGAAACGAGTAATCAAGCACTTGGAGCACTTCTGGGTGCATTATAAAAGGAGCTGGAGTCGGGAGGAGGAGCGACAAAGCTTGACCCGAGGAGTTAAGGAGTAGAAGAAAAAGAGTAAAGGAAAGGATTCATTGTTTGTGCTGTGCTTGCACCGGAACTTTGTTATACTTAATACCTTAACCTCAATGCCTTCCCCGTTCCCCACAAAGAAAAACGAAAAATAAAACCGTGAACTTGTGTCCCACGCGTGTCTGTGTCGGGTTCAGCTGGCGGTGTCAGCCTGGTGGGCCACAACATCATAAACAGGAAACATGTGGCGCAGTGGGTAGAGCTACTGCTTTGCAGTTAGGAGACCTGTGGTTCACTTCCCGGGTCCTCCCTGCGTGGAGTTTGCATGTGCTCCCCGTGTCTGCGTGGGTTTTCTCCCACAGTCCAAAGACATTTAGGTTAGGTGCATTGGCGATCCTAAATTGTGTGTGTGCCCTGCGGTGGGCTGGCGCCCTGCCCGGGGTTTGTTTCCTGCCTTGCGCCCTGTGTTGGCTGGGATTGGCTCCGGCAGACCCCCGTGACCCTGTAGTTAGGATATAGTGGGTTGGAAAATGGATGGATGGATTTTTGAAATGAAGATCCACCTCTATCCCCACATTCATTGGTCAAGAGTCCTCTCCTTAATTAAAAAAACTCCAGTTTCCTGTTTATGACGTCTGTTGGTTTTTCCAGAAACATTTAATTAACAATATTTTAGCAAACAATGCAAGTGTTTTGCGTGTTGTGCGCAAACGACTGGATAACTGACAAGTGTCTTATGTGACATGTATAGGGTGTCCCACTCGGGAGTACAACTTTAAAAATGCGAATTACTCTGCAACGCGTGCATGTATCATCATGCAACAAGGTTCAAAATATTCCTTATTTAATGAAGAATTGATTCTGTGTCATAAAGAGGCGGGCACTATAGTGGGCGCCGCTATGGGGCAACATGACGGGGCAATGTGCCATACCTCTCATGCCAGTATGGAAGAGATCCGATCGTTTTTTGGAGACAGGGTGATCTCAAAAGGTTTGTGGCCACCTCGATCTCCCGATTTAACTCCCCCAGATTTTTTTCTATGGGGATATTTAAAGGGCAAGGTTTATGCAAGCAAACCCAGGACCATCGAACAACTGAAAGCAAACATCAAGCGTGAAATTGTTTCCATCGACAGTGACTTGTTGCAGAGGACATTCTCAAATATGGAGTGTCGCGTTTCCTTGTGCGCGGACATTGGGGGAGGACATTTTCAGCACCTTTTGTAATGTGGACTTGTTTTCCACTAAATACAGGTACGTTCAGTTCTTACAGCTCACCTTTACGTTCACGCGTTCGCGATTAATTCGCATTTTTAAAGTTGTACTCCCGAGTGGGACACCCTGTATTAAAATGAGATTTTTTCTCCCCCATAGACAATTTTAATATTGCTTAGCTTGTATTATATCATAAACTTTTTTTTTTCTTCATTCATGAAAACATGAGTTTTAAAAATGTTTCTCTGTCATTATTACACATGGGGTAAGTGACATATAAAGAAAATATTATTTCTGGGTAGTGTAATCCTTTAATTTTCCATATTCTGTATACGGTGGTCAGAAATGTCTAAACACCAGAAAGTAAAATAAGTTACTAACCTCAAATCTGATTCAACCCATGATATAAACCTACCATTCCTCCCCGCTTCCTTCCTTTATGTCAGGCTAACTCTTGCTTCACCACTTCTAATTATAAACTTTGTGACACCATTCTGTTAGGTGGTGAGGACAGCAGTTTAATTGCACAATAAGATCAATGCTGCACTAAAGCTGACATTAGTCTCCAACTGCCAGAAATCAGACAAATAATGCAATGAAAAATATCCCACTTAATTATTGCCATATTACTCTAATTTATAGTAATTTATCATTTATAATGTAACTAGCGGCGGCACGGTGGCGCAGTGGGTAGTGCTGCTGCCTCGCAGTTAGCTAGTTCGCTTCCCGGTTCCTCCCCGGTTCCTCCTGGTTCCTCCCTGCGTGGAGTTTGCATGTTCTCCCCGTGTCTGCGTGGGTTTCCTCCCACAGTCCAAAGACATGCAGGTTAGGTGGACTGGCGATTCTACATTGTCCCTAGTGTGTGCTTGGTGTGTGTGCCCTGAGGTGGGCTGGCACCCTGCCCAGGGTTTGTCTCCTGCCTTGTGCCCTCTGTTGGCTGGAATTGGCTCCAGCAGACCCCCGTGACCCTGTAGTTAGGATATAGCGGGCTGAATGATGGATGGAATGTAACTAGCAAAATACCTGCACTTTGCAGCGGAGAAGTAATGTGTTAAAGAAGTTAATGTAACATGTTTGTCAATGTAATTGTCGTAGGCTTATTTTAATATTGACAGTGAATTTGATGATTGTAAAGAGTTTCATTTATGATCTTCTCGGTACTCAAATGTGCCACTTGGTGCCACGGCCCACCTGTCAAGTTGTTTTGCCTGCCTAAGGTAAAGTCATCCTTGATGGAGGATCGCAGGAATCATGGGAAAGAGGGGTCCTTTCATCGAATTGTCTGGTCCAGCGCCGTTTCAGCCATGGAATGGCCAAATGGGGGAGGCAGCTTGATGGATGAGGTCTGCAGGACTCTAAATGTACCCAAATCTTCTTATGTGATATCATCTACTGTTAAATTCTGCTCCGTACTTGTAATATTTTTATTTTCATACTGTATTGAGGATTTGTTCTTGTTGTGATGTGAGATTTTACATATAACTTGATGAATATTTTGTATTTGATTTTTAGGCAAAGCAATGTAATTTAGTGTTACTTTGGTGAGAGGCATTCGTGTTTGACCCCCCCACCCCCACCCCACCCTTTTACGACTCAGCCTCTTTGAATTTTACGACAGGATTTGGGGGAAGATGTGCCTTAAACCGGTTTGGTTAGTGTTTCTTTGCTTAATTCATTTCTACTCCCGCAAGAAAGACTTAAAGACATATGGTCTTGGGGGTGGCAGGTATTAAGATGTTCTATTTCCTCCATTGGTCTGAGGTATGGCTGCTTGGAATTGGCTTGTCTCAGAGGCCTTTAAGTACTATGACACCCTATTGGCTGTAGGGGTTGGACAGAAAATCTATATATTTACTTGTTTAACCTCACACTCTCTCTCTTACTAACCAACATCTGAAAGAAGCATCTCTCTTGCTAACCTGTGATGAAGACAACACAATGAAGCGCACAGCTCAGCAGCCATTTTGAACAGACATGTGGCTGTAAGCTGAGCACCAATGATGCCTTAACTAGAGACATTTAAGTAACTACAAGTCTGTGTGCCGCCTGAACTACATATCATCATTTAATGCAGACCTATAAATATCTGGGAGTGCAGCTGGATGATAAATTAGACTGGACTGCCAATACTGATGCTCTGTGCAAGAAAGGACAGAGCCGGCTATACTTCCTTAGAAGGCTGGCGTCCTTCAACATCTGCAATAAGATGCTGCAGATGTTCTATCAGACAGTTGTGGCAAGCGCCCTCTTCTACGCAGTGGTGTGCTGGGGAGGCAGCATTAAGAGGAAAGACGCCTCACGCCTGGACAAACTGGTGAGGAAGGCAGGCTCTATTGTAGGCACGGAGCTGGACAGTTTGACTTCTGTGGCAGAGCGAAGGGCGCTGAGCAGACTCCTGTCAATTATGGAGAATCCACTGCATCCACTAAACAGTATCATCTCCAGACAGAAGAGCAGCTTCAGCGACAGACTGCTGTCACCGTCCTGCTCCACTGACAGATTGAGGAGATCGTTCCTCCCCCAAACTATGCGACTCTTCAATTCCACCCGGGGGTGTAAACGCTAACATTTAACATTATACAAAGTTATTGCCGGTATTTTCACCTGCATTATTATCATTCTTTAATTTAATATTATTTATTGTATCAGTATGCTGCTGCTGGAGAATGTAAATTTCCCATTGGGATTAATAAAGTATCTATCTATCTATCTATCTATCTATCTATCTATCTATCTATCTATCTATCTATCTATCTATCTATCTATCTATCTATCTATCTATCTATCTATCTATCTATCTATCTATCTATCTATCTATCTATCTATCTAATCAGGTTGTATGGTTGCCAATATTCAAATATACTTTGCATTTTGTTATTATCTCTATATATAATCTTCATTTGGATCTTGATCTTTGTTTGCCCGCGAATGAATTAGAAGAAGAAGCACTAGATGGCAGTAGAGAGACAGCTAAAACATAGGCATTGCATTAAGAATCTCCTCCAGGCTCCTCCATACTACTGAAGACTGTAGTACTCCAGTCACACCTCAAAACACAGACATTCAAACTAAACAAATTTCTGTGCTTTAAATTAACTAATCTTTATATATAATCTTCATTTGGATCTTGATCTTTGTTTGTCCGCGAATTCCACGCATGCGTAGACCACCTTCCAGTTTAGTACGTTGTTGTTACTCACGGATGTCAACAATGTGCCGGAATAACCAAAGGGGTGGTGGACAGTGTTATGCTGGTTAGCTCCTGAGGCCTGGTTAGAGAATGAGATTGCCGAAGATAAAAGGTACGTAACATATGAATGAAAGAAAGACAGTGGGTAAAATGAATGACAACGTAACAGCACATTCCGGAAATTATTATTGTTACGTTGTAGCCGGCGAGTGCTGCGCGTCTCACAGTTGTACCGTGGCTTGCTCACATGTCAGTGAAGTGATCCCTATTTATGCTTTAAAGAGCCTGGATACCTATGTGTCCCCCTTTTATAACCATTGCTCCGTGTATATTGTCTTACTCTTTGGATTGCCACAAAGCAACCTGCGAGACTGGAGAAATGTTGAGAAGAGATCGTGAGAGGAAACAACAGCGTCGTGAAAACGAGATGGACTGTGAACACAGAGAAGCAGAAATGCTCCTACACCACCACATAATTACTATTCAGGAAGTGATTCCGAGTAGGCCGTTCCTATCGAATCAATGTCCAAGGGTTTTCTTTTGTAAATTTGATTCCCTTATAAAAAATCATAAAGCGGTGCGACGAAGGGCCCAGTTCAGGACTGGCAGCCGCGTTTAAACAGGGAGCCCTTCACAGACAACTTTAACACGTGCAACGTAGTTGGGCGCACATGGCTAGTATATATATATATATATATATATATATATATATATATATATATATATATGTATACATACAGTATATGCATATGTATATATATATATATATATATATATATATATATATATATATATATATATATATATATATATATATATTGTGGCAGACAGCCAGGTCCCATGCCCGGCAGGGATGCCCCTGCTGCATCTGTTCCGGGGGAGCAACCATGGGCAGCTCAATACCTCCTCCGGGACGCTTGGTGGCAGCCTCCCTGGCAGACGGTGATCCCCCAACCTGTCGCATGGCTCCATGAGAGATGGTGTCCTCCACAGCCTGGTTGGGGGCTCGGATGGCCGCTAGGGGGAGCTGCATGGACGAATCTGCAGCCCCACCCAGAAGTGCAATTAGGACCAGGTGGTCAAGCACCTGGAACGCTTCCGGGTGGGCTATAAAAAGGGCCAGCCACCACCACTCGAGAGCCAGAATCGGGAGAAAGAGGACGAGGTTGCCTGGGAGGAGTGGTGGTGCCAGAGAAAGGGTTGTTGGTGTGTTTATTAAGTGCTTTTTGGACTGTGTTGGGCCTGTGGGACACGGGGAAGGCGTACCCCATGGCTGAAGAGAAAATAAAAAGTCTGTTTATTTTACACGTGCCTCTGCGTCAGTCCATGCCAGGTCGGGCACTATATAGCACCTTTTACAATATATATATGTATATATATATGTATATGTATACTCTTTAATTTAATACTGTTTTTTTGTATCAGAATGCTGCTGCTGGAGTATGTGAATTTCCTCTTGGGATTAATAAAGTATCTATCTGTCTATGTAGAAGAACCTGAGGATTAACTACCCATCGCTGATTGAAAGTCTCCTCACAAATATTCTTGACCTTATTCTACTCTCTAATTTGCAGCAATGGGAAAATGTGTCTACTGTCAGCCCTCCTGAAATTCCTTTTTAATTAAAATGTACTTCAGCAGCGGCTCTCCTTCCTGCGTAGGCTGAGAAAAGCCCATCTTCCACCAGCTACTCTAAGAACATCCTACAGAGGAACCATAGAGAGCATCCAGAGCAACTGCATCACTGTCTGATTTGGAAATTGCACGGTCAGGTGATCGCAAAGCCCTACAACAGATAGTGAAGACAGCTGAGAAGATCATCGGTGTCTCTCTTCCCTCATATCATGGACATTTACACCACACGCTGCATCCGCAAAGCCACCAGCATTGTGAATGAACCAACACACCCTTCACATTCACTGTTTACACTCCTGCCATTGGGAAAAGGGTACCGAAACACCAGAATGTGTAACAGTTTGTTCCCCCACGCAGTCAGACCCCTGAACACTCATGGACCGGACTGATATCTGACATACAGTATGTGTCCTGTTCTGCAGTGTTGCACATGTTTGCACATTTGACTCACATGCATCTTGTTATATATTATATGTCGTGGATTCTTCATTGTCCTGTGTTCTATGTAGCACCATGGTCCTGGAGGAACGTTGTTTCATTTCATTGTATGCTGTACTACTGTAAATGGATGAAATGAGAATAAATACTCTTGAATCATAGGAAAAGCAAAAATCTGCCTGCACTATCAGCTTTAGCTTTAGTGTATCTGAATCATCCATCCATTTTCCAACCTGCTGAATCCAAACACAGGGTCACGGGGGTCTGCTGGAGCCAATCCCAGCCAACACAGGGCACAAGGCAGGAAACAATCCCGGGCAGGGTGTCAACCCACCGCAGGACACACACAAACACACCCACACACCAAGCACACACTAGGGCCAATGTAGAATCGCCAGTCCACCTAACCTGCATGTCTTTGGACTGTGGGAGGAAACTGGAGCACCCGGAGGAAACCCACGCAGACATGGGGAGAACATGCAAACTCCACGCAGGGAGGACCTGGGAAGCAAACCCAGGTCCCCAGGTCTCCCAACTGCGAGGCAGCAGCGCTACCCACTGCGCCTATTCCTATCTAAATCCATCCATCCATCCATTTTCCAACCCGCTGAATCCGAACACAGGGTCACGGGGGTCTGCTGGAGCCAATCCCAGCCAACACAGGGCACAAGGCAGGAACCAATCCCGGGCAGGGTGCCAACCCACCGCAGGACACACACCCACACACCAAGCACACACTAGGGCCAATTTAGAATCGCCAATCCACCTAACCTGCATGTCTTTGGACTGTGGGAGGAAACCCATGCAGACACGGGGAGAACATGCAAACTCCACGCAGGGAGGACCCGGGAAGCGAACCCAGGTCCCCAGGTCTCCCAACTGCAAGGCAGCAGCGCTACCCACTGCGCCACTGTGCCGCCCTATCTGAATCATACAGCTTATCTATCTATCTATCTATCTATCTATCTATCTATCTATCTATCTATCTATCTATCTATCTATCTATCTAAATATATAAACCACTAGCCGTCCCCCGTGGCTCCGCTCACATAGTAGTGAAACAGGACAGCGAGGAGGGTCCTGGCCCGGCTCCCCACTCCTGATGTCACGCTGCCCCCTCCCCTTGGTCTGCAGCCTCTGTCTCGGATTAACATGAATTTATCGCTCCTGCAAGCGAACTATGATTCTTAGCGCGACGAGAGAAGTCGCAAATTCAACCAAAATGTTCAAACCAATTCTCGCAAAAAAACCCGATCTAAATGCATTGTAAGAGATAGCCGGCAGCTCAACCCGGCTGGGACACCCCTGAGATTGAATGAGCGGGGAAGGCAGATTTTCAAGGATACTGCCTCTCCTGAAATGCTAGATGGCAGCTCCCCTGGAGTGTAAGGGCACCCCAGATTCCCGCAGGGCATCTTGGGACTTGGAGTTCAGTTTCTCAGCCCCCGTTGGGTACCGTGGGAGCTGTGAGAGGACCGGAGGAGCCATGCCTCACCCATAACTCAGAAATACTACCATCACAAACTACGACAGGAGCCCTGAAGTACTTCCAGGCTGATTAAAGAACTTTAATTCTCTGTCTGACCTGGAAGTGCTGGCAAGTCACATGGATGGAAGTGTAGAAGCACTTCCGGGTCAAGGACTATTTCATTGGTTCTCAATCTGTGGGGCGGGCCCCCCTAGCGGGGCGCAAAGTAACAAAAAGGGGGGCGCGAAGATGTGAAAAAAAGAAAACAAGAATCAAAAATATGAAAAATACATTTATTGAAACCAAAACAAATGAACTTAAACTACATTCTGATACTAGAAAAATAAATATAGAGTTAGATAAATGTCGATAAAAGTTAAGTAGGTATAATAAAATATGCATCTATGATATATCATTAATTAAAAAAGAACAAATTGGTATTAGTGGCTCCTTTCAAAAAGACGTTAGGGGCAGTGGTGTAGCTAGGGGGAGGTTCGCCGGGGGCGGCATTATTGGCCAAAAGGCTCAGAACACTTCACGTGTAAGCAGCAGGGTTCGGAAAAATATCACTTATGAATGAAAAAAGTCATTCTCTGATTTTCGTCCACAAATGCTTCAAAAATCATTTTCAGACGGTCCTTCTGTGACGGCATCAGACACAGCAGTTGAAATTTATGAGGCGATAACAAAAATAAACAGAAACATTACACCGATAATAATTTCTAGGAAGATAAACAACTAATTCACAATGCATAATTTCGTTTCGTTATCAATCCAAATGCGTTCTTGCTCATCCCCACCTATGACTTGTACACCACACCGGTTCTGGTTTTCGCAGTGTAATTATATTAAACTAATAATCAGAACACGGCTTATCAGTGTGTCTGTACTATATTCTTGTCTAGTTGATGCTTATAAATAATTATATGTGAAAAAAATATTGCTGTCTCTCTATATATAAATAAATCTGTGCAAAATGTATCTTAATTTTTCTCAATACATAATTTTAATTTTCTATTTAAATAAGTTAACATATTCAGATACGTTGGAGGGCGGTAAATTGAAGCCCCGCCCCGTCACGAGTGCCGCAAACTCGAGCTATGCCACTGGTTAGGGGGGCGCGATTAAAACTGTTATGAAAACTCGGGTCGCAAATACTTAAAGGTTGAGAAACGCTGGACTATTTAAAGGACTGTTGGAGACCCAGCAAGTGAAGCCAGAGTTGGGAGGTAGAAGACAGAGCTTGCTGGGAAGATTGATTTTTAGAATTATATATTATTGTGTTTATTTGTTTATTGTGGTGGAGGTGCTTTGTGGACTATGCATTTAAAGAGAAGAAATTAAAACAACGTCTTGGTGCTTTTAAAACATGTTGTCAGTGTCTGTGCATCAGATTAACCGCTGGTATAACACCATCTATGTTACACCGTTAAGTAGTTCTCTCGTTCGCTAGCTAAGCGGATGTAAGTTACGCCCCAAGGATGGAGCATGAGTGAGGATTGAAGGCCCGCTGCACGTCTCTCGGATTCGTGCAAATAAATCGGTACCGCATGCAAACTATAATACATAGCGTGATGAGAGAAGATGCAAAATCAACCAGAATGTTGAAGCAGATTATAGAAAAAAACCCGATCTAAATCCGTTAAGTAGTTCTGTCGTGAAAAGCGGATAGACACACAGACAGATGTTGGATTTTATATATATAGAGAGAGAGATGTAGAAATGCATTCACAGCGCATCACTTTTTCCACATTTTGTTATGTTACAGCCTTTTTGCAAAATGGATTAAATTCATTTTTTTCCTCAGAATTCTACACACAACACCCCATAATGACAACGTGAAAAAAGTTTACTTGAGGTTTTTGCAAATTTATTAAAAATTAAAAAACTGAGAAATCCCATGTACATAAAAGTATTCACAGCCTTTGCTCAATACTTTGTTGATGCACCTTTGGCAGCAATTACAGCCTCAAGTCTTTTTGAATATGATGCCACAAGCTTGGCACACCTATCCTTGGCCAGTGTCGCCCATTCCTCTTTGCAGCACCTCTCAAGCTCCATCAGGTTGGATGGGAAGCGTCGGTGCACAGTCATTTTAAGATCTCTCCGGAGATGTTCAATCGGATTCAAGTGTGGGCTCTGGCTGGGCCACTCAAGGACATTCACAGAGTTGTCCTGAAGCCACTCCTTTGATATCTTGGCTGTGTGCTTAGGGTCGTTGTCCTGCTGGAAGATGAACCGTCGCCCCAGTCTGAGGTTAAGAGCGCTCTGGAGCAGGTTTTCATCCAGGATGTCTCTGTACATTGCTGCAGTCATCTTTCCCTTTATCCTGACTAGTCTCCCAGTCCCTGCCGCTGAAAAACATCCCCACAGCATGATGCTGCCACCGCCATGCTTCACTGTAGGGATGGTATTGGCCTGGTGATGAGCGGTGCCTGGTTTCCTCCAAACGTGACGCCTGGCATTCACACCAAAGAGTTCAATCTTTGTCTCATCAGACCAGAGAATTTTCTCTCTCATGGTCTGAGAGTCCTTCAGGTGCCTTTTGGCAAACTCCAGGTGGGCTGCCATGTGCCTTTTACTAAGGAGTGGCTTCCGTCTGGCCACTCTACCATACAGGCCTGATTAGTGGATTGCTGCAGAGATGATTGTCCTACTGGAAGGTTCTCCTCTCTCCACAGAGGACCTCTGGAGCTCTGACAGAGTGACCATCGGGTTCTTGGTCACCTCCCTGACTAAGGCCCTTCTCCCCCGATCGCTCAGTTTAGATGGCCGGCCAGCTCTAGGAAGAGTCCTGGTGGTTTCGAACTTCTTCCACTTACGGATGATGGAGGCCACTGTGCTCATTGGGACCTTCAAAGCAGCAGAAACTTTTCTGTAACTTTCCCCAGATTTGTGCCTGGAGACAATCCTGTCTCGGAGGTCTACAGACAATTCCTTTGACTTCATGCTTGGTTTGTGCTCTGACATGAACTGTCAACTGTGGGACCTTATATAGACAGGTGTGTGCCTTTCCAAATCATGTCCAGTCAACTGAATTTACCACAGGTGGACTCCAATGAAGCTGCAGAAACATCTCAAGGATGATCAGGGGAAACAGGATGCACCTGAGCTCAGTTTCGAGCTTCATGGCAAAGGCTGTGAATACTTATGTACGTGTGCTTTCTCAATTTTTTTTATTTTTAATAAATTTGCAAAAACCTCAAGTAAACTTTTTTCACGTTGTCATTATGGGGTGTTGTGTGTAGAATTCTGAGGAAAAAAAATGAATTTAATCCAATTTGCAATAAGGCTGTAACATAACAAAATGTGGAAAAAGTGATGCGCTGTGAATACTTTCTGGATGCACTGTATACTATACGGCTTAGCCCTCTACTTGCTTCGCTTGCTCACCCCCTCCCACCCCAGGGTGTGTTACGTGCCAGCCACTTCCCGTCTCTGCCACTCACGTTGTTTTGGGTGAACGCATGCTAAGGAGTTTCGGTCGGATCAGCTGCTGGCTTGCTGCTGTTGAGCTGCGTGTTTTGCTCGTTGCTCTGCGCGTCGATCATTTAAAACCCTGTACAACTGCTGTCCTTTTGTCTCACTGCCTTGTCCCTCGGGATGTTAAAGTGTCTCCGAGAAAATCGTGTATCGTCTCCTTCCAAGCCTTCCAAGATTATTTTATTATTAGGAGCTTCCTGTCTTGCTATATGGTTGCGAGACATGGACGCTATCCTGCAATGAAGACTGGACTCCTTCAGTACTGTGTCTCTTTGGAAGATCCTTGGGTACCGCTGGTTTGACTTTGTGTTGCTCATGGAGTCCCGAATGAGGCACATGACCTGCATTTTGAGGGAGCGTCAGTTATGGTGCTACAGCCATTTGGCGAGGGTGATCCAGCTCACAGTATCCTCATTCATGGGGATCTGAGTGGCTGGACCAGGCCAAGGGCTCACCCACGTAACACCTGGCTTTTGCAGATAGAGAGTCATTTCCAGAGGGTGGGACTGGACCACGTGTTTCCCTGGGGGGGTTGGCAACCAGGATCCTGAGCTGTTTTGTCGTGTGGTGGGTGCGGCAACACGCTGTACCAGTGCATGTTCCCCGACTTGACTTGACTTGACATGGAAATGGGCTAGTCGTATAGCCCAAAGAGAAGATAGAAGATACTGTAGAGTGTCAGACATTTTACAGCGGATTTCCAACAAGAAAAAAACAAGAAGGCATCCAAATGGAAGATGGGCAGGTGAGATAAAAGTGACATTGGATGAGAAAAGATGCTGACTGTAATGTCTGCCATATTACAGGAGACGACTTCGGGGTGGAATAAAGTGCATGTGCAGCTGCTAAATAATTGTGTTTCCCTAATTCAAATTTCCACTAACTAAACCCATTGTGGTGAGCAATTATGCATTATTACCTGTCCCGGGGCACTTCTGTTATAAAGAGCAGGCGCGCTCACTAAATAAAGTTCCCCAAGGGCAACATTTTTGGAATGAGACATAGCCTGTGCAGAGATTGGTTCAATGGTGTAGATTTGCATACCAGCTCTGTATATTAGAACATAATCTCCATATGCATATTACACACAAACGTGCACATACACATTCTATGCTATGCGGTAGAGAGAGAGTACTATAAAGATACAGTGGCGTGCAAAAGTATTCAGTCCCCTTGAGTCTCAGCCTAATTTTCAGTATGACAAAAGATTCATTCAGTATTTTTAATGTGAGCTCTTATTGCTGTAACAATGCATTTCCAAAGTCACAATAAACCATTTTCTGTAGATATTTAAATGAAGGAGAAAAATGTAAAGCTAGTGTTTGCATGAGTATTTACATTTCTGTGCTTTAGAAGCTCCAGGTTTATGCAAATGACAAATGAATCACAAATGACGCAAAAGTCAAAGTCATTTGACAGTCCTAATTAAACGTAATGAGGTCCTACTTGTGAGTCCCTTACATCTCTCTGGATATAAAAATGCCCCCTTTGTAAGGCGATAATCTGCAAAAACGAAGACAAAGGAGGAACAAAGTCATTGAAATGCACAAGGGAAGAAATGGATACCAATAAAAATATCGAAGAGTTTGAATGTCTCATTGCACACTGCTGGATCCATCATCAGAAAGTGGAAGGTTCCTCACAGCACCTGGACTCTTACTAGAACAGGCCGTCCCTCCAAACTAAACATCAGAGCGAGACGTCGACAGGCGAGAGAGGTGACTAAAAATTCAACCCTCACTCTCCGAAGTCTGAAGTGCTCTTTGGCTGAAACAGGTGTGGAGGTTCAGGGGTTCACAATTTGAAGAACTCTCCATAAAACAGGCCTATGTGGGAAGGGAGCAAGAAATAAGCCATTTCTTAAGAAAGTCCACATAAAAGCACGTATGGCCAGGGCTGGATTAAGACAAAATTGGGCCTGATGCTGCAGCGCAAAAAAGGCCTGTTTTTTCTCGCCATTGGTACATTCGACACTCACCGTACATGAGGCATTCAGACCGACCAAGGAGCCTTAATTGCTTGCGACGCAACCAGCCAGCCTTTATTGAACATGAATAATAATAACAATGTAGTATCGTAACAACTTGAGATTAACATCAACATTCAATAGCAATTGTCTGAAAAGTGCACTTAATGCAGAAAACCTAACAATGAAATACACAAAATTTCTCAATTCTCTTACGAAACAGAGTAAGATAAAATGAATTTGCAGAGACATTGGGTCAAAGTGACTCAGTTCAGGCTCTTGAGGGTAAAAATTTGTCCATGATTTAAATTTCATAGTAGACCAGAATCCTGTCGAGGATTTTAAAAATTCTAAACATTCATGCCGGGCCTGCGGGCCGGCTTTTAGTTTTACCTTTACAGATAACCATTTAAATAGCCATTGATTTTTACTGTACAACTAACTTTCAAGGTGAAAAATTTACTACGTGGCACTTACCAAACAATAATAAAGTGGCAAGAATCCCCAAGATGGGGCGGCACAGTGGCGCAGTGGGTAGCGCTGCTGCCTCGCAGTTGGGAGACCTGGGGACCTGGGTTCACTTCCCGGGTCCTCCCTGCGTGGAGTCTGCATGTTCTCCCCGTGTCTGCGTGGGTTTCCTCCGGGCGCTCTGGTTTCCTCCCACAGTCCAAAGACATGCTGGTTAGGTGGATTGGCGATTCTAAATTGGCCCTAGTGTGTTCTTGGTGTGTGGGTGTGTTTGTGTGTGTCCTGCGGTGGGTTGGCACCCTGCCCGGGATTGGTTCCTGCCTTGTGCCCTGTGTTGGCTGGGATTGGCTCCAGCAGACCCCCGTGACCCTGTGTTCGGATTCAGCGGGTTGGAAAATGGATGGAATCCCCAAGATATTGCAAAAAACGCAGCTAAATTACTAAGTAAACTGTTTAACGTAAAATTGATAGCATTAACTTGAAATCTTCGGTTAACAATAAACACAACGATGTTATAGTTACGTCACAGTGCAAAGAACAATAGTAACTGTATAATAAGTAATGCCGTGTCTAGACGTCCGAAAGTCGGACTCCAAATTTCATTCTAAGAATTATTTTGAGGTTAATATAGCAAAGGAAAACTGCTCAGCTTCTGGAAAATTCTCGTCTGTTTTCATTTGGGCCTATTTCAGGAATGGGCCTAATGCTGCAGCATCAATAGCACCCACCCTAATTCGGCCATGTGTATGGCATTTGCTACAACACAGGAGAAAGACCCAGTTAAGATGTGGGAGAAGTTTTCAGAGTCAGATGAGACCAAAACAGAATTTTAGCCAAACTTCAAAGAGGTACTGTATGTGTGGCGTAAAACTAACACTGCCCATGCCCCAAGAAACACCATCCCTATGGAAAAATATGATGATGGCAGCACAGTGCTATGGGGATGCTTATCATGTGCTGGGACTGCTATCTCCTCCATGCTCTTGAGACTGTGCTGGGAGGCACAGCAAATCTTCTGTGCCATCCTGAATCGGCTGTAGGTACCACCTCATGCTACCAGTAGTGACAAGGACACTAGTAAAAGAATCAGCCAGGAAGGATAAGGAGAGAGCAATTTTCTGTGGCCCCCACCTGCAAAACCATTCCTGTTTTAGGGGTTTTTAGGGGTTACACTCCAAATCGTAACCTTAGATCTTCAAATGAGTGTCTGCTTAGAGTTCCAAAAGCTAAACTTAAAAGCAGTGGTGAGGCGGCCTTCTGGTGTTATGCACCTCAAATCTGTAATAGCTTACTGATAGGAATTCGGCAGGCTAATACAGTGGAGCACTTTAAAAAACTGCTGAAAACACATTACTGTAACATGGCTTTCTCATAGCTTCATCTTAGTTTATCTATCTATCTATCTATCTATCTATCTATCTATCTATCTATCTATCTATCTATCTATCTATCTATCTATTATATAGTGCCTTTCATATCTATCTATCTATCTATCTATCTATCTATCTATCTATCTATCTATCTATCTATCTATCTATCATATAGTTGCTTTCACTTCTATCTATCTATCTATCTATCTATCTATCTATCTATCTATCTATCTATCTATCTATCTATCTATCTATCTATTATATAGTGCCTTTCATATCTATCTATCTATCTATCTATCTATCTATCTATCTATCTATCTATCTATCTATCTATCTATTATATAGTGCCTTTCATATCTATCTATCTATCTATCTATCTATCTATCTATCTATCTATCTATCTATCTATCTATCTATCTATCTATCTATCTATCTATCTAAAATAAAAAAACAAACGCATTTGTTAGTGAATCTATTGCTAAAGATATAAATTCAAGCTCCACACAGTTGGATCTGGGAAGCAGCACTGCTATTAATTGTATTTATATTATTATTACTTATTTTTTGGCTGATGACTTTAGTCAAGGTGACCATATATAAATGTAATGAATTATTATTATTATAACATTTCAGATACAATTAATTACATTTCTCTGAATGGAATACAGCCAAATGAAAAGACTTGCTCATGGTCACACAATGTTGATACTCATTCAGGATCTATCTATCTATCTATCTATCTATCTATCTATCTATCTATCTATCTATCTATCTATCTATCTATCTATCTATCTATCTATCTATCTATCTATCTATCTATCTGTCTTTACTTTTTATAGTTCCTTACATATCTATGTAAAGAAAATTGTAAGTGCATTTATAGCTAAGGATATTAACTTAAACTCCACATAGTTGTATCTAAGAGCCAGCACTGTTATTATTATTATTATTATTCAGTTTTTGGCTGATGACTTTAGCCAATGTGATGTACAACATTTGAGATGCAATTTATTACATTTTTCCAAATGGACACTACCAGATGAAGTGACGTGCTCATATTCACATATATGTGTATAAAAAAATGTTTATCTATCTATCTATCTATCTATCTATCTATCTATCTATCTATCTATCTATCTATCTATCTATCTATCATAAAAAAATAAATATAGATTTGTTAGTGCATTTATAGGTAAGCCTGTATTAACTCATACTCCACTCGGTTGAATTCAGAAAGTGGCACTGCTATTACTATTATCGTTACTTATTGTTTGGCTGACGCCTTTATCCAAAGTGACTTACATCTGAGGTACTACCGCTTTCTTTTTTCAGTTAGAACACTGGCAGGTGAAGTGACCTGTTTATGGTCACATAGTGTCAATACCGGGAATTGAAACTATAACCGCATATCCACTACGCTACGCTAATAATAATAATAATAATAATAATAATAATAATAATTTATAACATTGAAGCAGAGCCTGAATTGCCGATCTGACGCTTGCCCGTGGCACGGCGCGACTGGTGGGTTCGCCCCACTTGGGCATTTCGCGCCCGTTTGGCGTGCGCCTCACTCCCTCGCCCCCTCTCTCTCTCTCTCACCCACCCACCCACGTCTGCTGCCTCGTGCCCGTTCCTCTCCCGCCCTTTTCCCCTCATCCTGACAATAGCCGGGTGCGGGCGTCTGTCCCTTTAAATGCCACGATGCTATGATGTCAAGGGGAAAGGAGGGGGGCACTGCAGTTCAAATGCAGTCCATGTGAGTTGCAATTACTTCCTGCAAAAAAAAAAAAAAAAAAAAAAAAAAAAAAACACCAGCCAGCCTGCAAGAGCGAGCGAGCGAGCGAGAGAGAGAGAGAGAGAGAGAGGGGCCTGGACTCCTAGGGACCACGTAAAGTTTGCGTTTGAAGAAAATACTGCAACGCAGACCAGTGGTGGCGTGTCGCCTGGATGGAAGAGTAGAGTTACCGCGGGTAAGCCGTTTTCTTCTTTTCCGCCTAACGTTGACGAGCAAAGCTTATTTTGATATTTTAGGAAATGGCTCGTTTTGTTATAGGGAGTGGACGGTTTCGTCCTGATGAGCGGTTTTGGCTTGTGTAATATGAGCAATAATAATACGTGAACGGGATGAGATTGTGATCGTGTAGTTTTTATGTGTTTGCCCCCGAAGCCATTGCATACATTTTATAGATACGTTAAAAAAGAGAAAGTTGGCAAATGTCAAGTTAGAAGAAGTAAAGACTGCGATCCTGGAAAACAAAACAGAAAGCCTATTTGTGCAGCAGCGCGCCGTTGGTGGTAGCTCTTTTGGAATGCCGTATTTGGACTAGTAAATGTGAACGGCGACCCCGGCGCTGTGTGATTTGGCGTCCCACAAGCTGCCAATTAGTGACGAGGGCAGCAGTGAATGTACCTGTTTGGAATACACCGCCTGGGCTTCATAAGAAGGGGCGTGACACGCTGTCTGGACTTTAGGGGGTCTGAGTCGCAAAGAGTAACCTCATTGGGACTGGGTACAACTTTCCAAAAATAATAATAATAATAAAAAAAAAAAGTAATCTTCAGATTTGTTGACGTAGCGTTTAAATCAGGGCACATCGTGATACCCTTGGGAAGTCTTATGTACATTTACTTGCAACGCATTCATCCATTTTTTTGATTGGCTTTTCAGTTGTGGATTTTAGGGAGTCGGATCATAAATATCTAAGCAGTAAGTAACCCTGGAATGCTCCAAGCTATTTCTGTTGTAGAGCTGATGGCAAAGTGGTGCAGTGCTTAGAGACGCTGCCTCTTGGTTTGAATCCTGTGATCTTCCCTGTAGAACTGCCCCAGTTCACGGGACACAGGACTGCATACATCACATAGGACGACCCAGTGCTACTGAACAATGGTTTGGGGAGAAATGCAGAAAGATGTGTCACTCAAGCTGATTGGCGATTCTAGTTTAACTTGATTTGGGATGAGTTTGCAGATGATGCCAAACTAGGTGGGATGAATGCTGGAATCATTACAGTGGTTAGTTTGTATCTTTGGCGATTTCTACGGTAGTTTTGTTCAACTTCATTACAGAGTAACCATGGAAGAATGGAAGCTTGAGTTTGTGGCAGATCATATTTAAGCTGCTGCCACATTATGCGAGTTGTAGTCATAGGGTACATCAGACTTGCAGACAGTCACAATTTCGGATTGTAAATTTATAGTAATAGGGTGTTGTACCATGTTAGCCATTATGAATGTTGCGACAAGTCGAGCAAAATGACCTCTTTTATTGGCTAACTAAAAAGATTACAATATGCACGCTTTCAAGGCAACTCCGGGCCCTTCTTCAGGCAAGATATAATTGTAAATTTAGAAACTGTGTACAGTTGTACACGCCCCCTTTTTCTGATAGCCAATAGCATGCTGCCAGGCAGAGCCAGCACTGTATGAAGGGTTAACAGGTATGGCGAGTTCAGCTACAGTCTTGGCCTTATTTAAAACACGAGACATCAGACGAGCTTGCATTCTGTTTGTGAGGTCCAAAACAACTATGTTCCTTATTGCTGCATTGTATGCATTGTGCTTCTGGATGAGTGCTTATTCGTTGTTAGCTCTATTGCACACATAGTCCGCTCCTGTGACTAAAGGCAAAATTGAACATATTTGATTTTATAGGAGCGAGTCGCAGAGTGGTTAAGAGTGAGTTGCAGGGTATGTCAGACTAAACGGAAGTGCGCCACTTGCTGCGTCCATTTTGCTACGATTATGTAATTGAAGTCTACTCCAGAAATCTCTGGAAATGTGGTCTGATGTGTCCTGGCCTTTTGTGTAAATAAATGTGAAGTAAAAATGTTGGATTTGAATACAGAATGGTGGGTTTGAAACTTGAATGTTTGCCTGATGAGAAGGACCTAGGAGTTGTACTGGATTTTTTTTTACAGTCCACATCCAGACAGTAGTGAGAAATCATTAAGAAGACTAATAGGATATTGGGCACAATGAAGTTTTTTACACAATGTGTAGAATACAAGTCAAGGGGTGTTCTGTTTATGTTACTGTTAATAATGTATTATCCATTCATTTTCTTTAATCTAATTATTCAGGGCAGGATGGCAGGGCAGCAGCCTCAGCAGGGCCGTGGAGTCGGTAGATAAATCCTTCGACTCCGACTCCTTAGTTTCCGGTACTTCTGACTCTGACTCCTCTGTATTTAATATCCTAATGTATTTTCCATGTTGATTGAAGGAAGGCAACATACACGTCATCATTTAACCACAGAACTACTGGCTAGGAAGCTGACTCTCTACCGTATTGGCCAGTTTGAACCCCTGAACACACATCAGGCCATAGCACACACCTCCGCCTACATCATTACACTTGTTTACACTCAGATGAACTTGTTAAACACATTATATCTGAAATAAAATGAAAACACTTTCTGTAATGTACCGCAATCCAGATTACAATATCTGAGCGTCAGGTTGTATAATAGCTCAGCTGAACTTCACACTTGTAGTAACACAACTATGCACTCGGCTTTATTCTTACATCAGAGAAGTACTTAATTAGGACTCTTGTTTGTGAAATGGAACATTTGAACTTGCTGTATTTTTTTTCATTACAATTTAAATTTATTAGGAGTCGGAGTAGGTACATTTTTTCTGACTCCTTCCCCGACTACAGGTACCCAAAATTCTCTGTGACTCCGACTCCACAGCCCAGGCAGCAGGAGCCTATTGTAATGCACTGCTGAGGCCTAACGTGGAGTACTGTGTGCAGTTTTGGTCATCAATTGTGAACTTCCCCTTGGGATTAATAAAGTATCTATCTATCTATCTATCTATCTATCTATCTATCTATCTATCTATCTATCTATCTATCTATCTATCTATCTATCTATCTATCTATCTATCTATCTATCTATCTATCTATCTATCTATCTATCATGTTGGAAAAAATGCATAGCAGCTCTAGAGAAAGTCCAGAAAAGAGTAACTCAACTGATTATGGGACTGCAACCTAATTAGGAAAGATTCAAGGAGTTGAGCCTGTTTTAGTTTAAGCAAGCACAGATGAAGATGTAACATCATTTAAGTGTTTAATATTATAAAATAATCTAAGGCAGTGGAACAAAACAAGAACACAAGGACACCAGTGGAAACTTCATAACAGTAACTTTCACATAAATGTCAGAAAGTTTTTTTCTTCATACAGAGAAACATAGACACACACACACATACTGAATAAATTATCAAGTAGTGTGGTAGAGAGTAGGCTTTAGGGTCCTTCGAAACACAGATTAGATAGATAGACACTTTATTAATCCGCAAGGGGAAATTCCCATACTCCAGCAGCAGCATACTGGTAAAAAACAATATTGAATTAAAGAGTGATAACAATGCAGGTATAACAGACAATAACTTTGTATAATGTTAACGTTTACCCCCCGGGTGGAATTGAAGAGTCGCATAGTGTGGCGGAGGAGCGATCTCCTCAGTCTGTCAGTGGAGCAGGACGGTGACAGCAGACTTTCGCTGAAGCTGCTCCTCTGTCTGGAGATGATCCTGTTCAGTGGATGCAGTGGATTCTCCATGATTGACAGGAGTCTGCTCAGTGCCCGTCGCTCTGCCACGGATGTAAAACTGTCCAGCTCTGTGCCTACAATAGAGCCTGCCTTCCTCCCCAGTTTGTCCAGGTGTGAGGCGTCCCTCTTCTTTATGCTGCCTCCCCAGCACACCACCACGTAGAAGAGGGCGCTCACCACAACCGTCTGATAGAACATCTGCAGCATCTTATTGCAGATGTTGAAGGACACCAGCCTTCTAAGGAAGTATAGTCGACTCTGTCCTCTCTTGCACAGAGCATCAGTATTGGCAGTCCAGTCCAGTTTATCATCCAGCTGAACTCCCAGGTATTTATAGGTCTGCACCCTCTGCACACAGTCACCTCTGATGATCATGGAGTCCAGGAGGGGCCTGGGTCACCTAAAATCCACCACCAGCTTCTTGGTTTTGCTGGTGTTCAGTTGTAGGTGGTTTGAGTCACACCATTTAACAAAGTCCTTGATTAGGTTTCTATACTCTTCCTGATGCAGCCCACGATAGCAGTGTCGTCAGCAAACTTTTGCACATGGCAGGACTCCGAGTTGTATTGGAAGTCCGATGTATGTTGGCTGAACAGGACCGGAGAAAGTACAGTCCCCCGCGGTGCTCCTGTGCTGCTGACCACAATGTCAGACCTGCAGTTAAACACATTATGTCAGACCTGCAGTTAAACGCATTATATCTGAAATAAAATGAAAACACTTTTTGTAATGTACTGTAATCCAGATTACAATATGTGAACGTCAGGTTGTATAATAGCTCATCTGAACTTCACACTTGTATTAACACAACTATGCCCTCTGGCTTGGTGAATAGGTGTAGCAAGCTTACTGGGCTGAATTTGACTAATGTTCATGTATGAATTGGATAGGGTAGGAAACATCCCTGGAAGGTACGTCCGAGTCCAATTCTACCAGGGCAGGCATTGGGCTTCCAGTGACCCTGAATTGGATAAAAGGAGGTGGTGTGGTGGTGCTGTTTTAATTTGCGTAAATTGTACAGCTAGTAAAATGTTTTTGTATATGTTGGTCATTTCATTTTCCCAATCAGATTGTCTAGTAGGATTTCCCCCTTCTCTGATAAACATCTGCTCTGACAGGCAAATACATTCTAGGAGACTTGTACTCACTCTTATTTAAAATTGGGCAATTTAGTTTTGGCAAAAAAAAACTATGAGAAAGTTGGAATCTCTGGATAAACCCTACAGAAAGGGGACTCCCGCCTGGAATTGAATTGGGGATCCAGTTACAACACTGTGCTGGCTACTGGTAAACCTCACTGCCCTTTACAAATAAAGAGATCCATTATATTATAATTTGTACTAACGGTGATCTGTGGCATTTTCCTTCCTGTGCTTTCAACTACCAAGTTGTGATGTCTAGAGCATTTATTACACGCAAATTGAGATTTTCATCAAAAAAGTCTGCTGACCCATATACGAGCTTGAAATTCAAAATGCAAACCATGCCACGGAGACTGAGCAATCTGTTTAGAAATGAAACAGAGAGAAATAATAAGTGAGATTTGAGCATAAAATCAAGTAACCACATTTCCCATTTTAAGAGTTATTTAGTTTTAAATCCTCAGTTCACCTACTAACATTAGGTGCAGTAAAACTAAAATCACTGTTAAGCGTATAATTAGTGTAGCATGTAGCAGTGCAAACCATTGACTATACGAAGAAGAAAAAAATGAAGGAAAAAGACGTCTCCTTCTGCTTAATTCCATGTTTAGAGCTATCCTGTCTGGAACCTCCTCACTAAGTGGTTAGTCTAGCGAGGTTCCTTTTTACCATTCTAGTTCCAAGTTCAAAGTTTATTGTCATGTGCACAGTAAGGAAACACGTTTCCCTGTACAATGAAATTCTTTCTTTGCTGTCCACACCAAATGACAAAACCAACGTATAAAGATAAACATAAATAATAAGTAACGGAGGCAGCATAAAGTATAAAAACAGAATAGAAATATAAAATGTAATGTGCAGGTAGTAGGTGTGTGATGGACAAGTCCAATACAGTTGTGTGAGGTAGATAGAATGAGATGAACCACAGTTATAAATTCCAGTCGGTTATTTAGGAGTCTAATGGCCTTGGGGTAAGAAAGAGTTCTTTAGCCTGGAAGTCTTGCATTTCATACGTCTATACCTCCTGCCTGAGGGTAGAAGTGTGAACTGTTTGTGTTGGGGGTGGGTGGGGTCCCTGAGAATCGAGGCAGTTCTCCTGCAGACTCTGCAGAGAGGGCAGTGGGGTCCTGGTGATCTTTTCTGCAGTCTGTACCACTCTCTGCAGGCGTTTGTGGTCCATAGCAGGAGTGTTGCCGTACCTCATGGTGATGCAGCTGGTCAAGATGCTCTCAACAATGCAGCTGTAAAAGTTGCCGAAGATCTTAGTCAACATAACAAACTTCCTCAGCCTCCTCAGAAAGTACAGCCGCTGTTGAGCCCTCTTGACCAGCTGGGTGGTGTTAAGTGTCCAAGTGAGGTCCTCACTGATGTAGACGTCCAGGTATTTAGTGCTGCTCACCCTCTCCACTTCAAGCCCTCGGATGAACACTGGCCGGTGAGGTCTCCTCTCCTTCCTCTTGTCCACTATCATCTCCTTTATCTTGTCTGTGTTGAGGGTGAGGTTGTGGTCCTCACACCATGACGCCAGACTGTCCACCTCCCTCCTGTAGGCTGCCTCATCCCCACCAGTGATGCGTCCAATCACTGCGGTGTTGTTTGCGAAATTTACAATGAGATGTTATCTTTGTTGGAGGTGACACAGTCGTGGGTGAACAGGGTGTAGAGGATGGGGCTGAGGACGCATCCCTGTGGGGTGCCTGTGTTTGTGATAATGGTGGCCGAAATCCTATTACCAATCCTAACAGACTGGGGCCTGCCAGTCAGAAAGTCTCACAGAGGGTGGGGTGCAGGCCAAGTGCAGACAGTTTACGGGTGAGTTTATGGGGGATAACCGTGTTAAAGGCGGAGCTGTAGTCAACAAAGAGCATCCTGATGTAGGAGTCTTTGTTCTGCAGATGGGAGAGGGAATAATGTAGTGCGGCCACGATGGCATCTGAGTTGGACCTGCTGGGCCGGTAGGCACAGTACAGGGTGTCAAGAATGTCCGATATGCTGTTCTGTATGTGGGCCAGCACCACACTCTCAAAACACTTCATGATGATTGGAGTGAGTGCTGCCATCCTGTAATCATTCAGGCAGGTGGGTGGGCTTTTTTTAGCAAGGGGGACGATGATCGTAGTCTTAAAGCAGGACAAAACGATGCTCTGACTGAGGGAAAGGTTGAATAGGGATTCTAGCTTGTCTCTTACTTAATTTGGATTAGATGAAAAATCTGTTAACCTCTCTGTTTGCCAATTGTTTAGGGACATTCTGTACAATTTGAAAATATAATACATTTTTTTTTCTTAATGTGTTTAAAGAAGTTAGTTACTCCCTCACAGCTCCAAGACACCGAAATTGAAACCTGACCTTGTTACTATCTATGTAGAGTTTGTGGTCTTCCAGTTTTCATACAGTGTGAACATGTGTATATTAGGTTAGCCCGTGACTTTATATTTGCTCTCATTAGTCAACATTTGTGTGCGCATGAGTGTACAAATAAAATCAACAAATATAGAATACCAGTAACGGCACACTGCACGATAATGTGCAGTGAATACACTTGACGTGATCATTCCTAGTTTTCATCCTCTTTCTCTGTACGTTTATCATTCGTTTGCTCAGAGGTTGATGCGCTTTCTGCTTCCTGAGCGGCTCTTCTTCTCTCCAGCCTGGCGGCCCGCTTCTTCTCTTCTTCCGTCACCATCTTTTCGCGTTAAAACTGATTAAAAGTCAGTGTTTGTGTACTTAGTACGTTTTTCTTAATTTTTCACTTAAGCTGGCACTTAAGTCTTCAATCTGCCTCAAGAATGATTTAAGATATGAAGAGGTAGTGGAAGTGACGGCGAAGGTGGTAGGAATGAGAACTGCGCCCGTACACATGTACTGCACAGCCGCACTGCTGCCCGCTGCCGTGAGTTGATTCTACAATAAAATTAAAATAAAAATAAAAAGAGGAATAACCTTGGAGGTCAATCATCACCCTGAAAGTGGATAGTAGACGTCACGTAGTATATGTGTACCAAATTTCAGGTCAAACAGTGATTTAAAATCCTGGACAGACAGACAAACCGCCATGGTAGCGTATTATATATAAAGATAATTGTGGGATTAGCAGGAAAATACACAATTAATAAGTTCTACAACAAACATGTTACATTTGTGTAAATTTTCAGTCTCCATTAAACATAACGCTCACGTCTTGGAGGTGTGGAAAGAAAACTGGATTGCCAGAATTCCAATCATGAATTGAATTAAATGGGTAAGAAAATTAATGTAAAGATAATTTTTTTGCCAGTCAATCAGACATTCATTATCCAACCCACTATATCCTAACAAAGGGTCGGGGGGGGGGGGGGGGGGGTCTGCTGGAGCCAATCCCAGCCAACACAAATCACCGGGCAGGGTGCCAACCCACCTTAGGGCACATGCACACACACTAGGAACAATATAAGATCGCCAATGCACCTAACCTGCATGTATTTGGACTGTGGGAGGAAACCCACACAGACACGGGGAGAACATGCAAACTCCATGCAGGGAGGAGCTGGGAAGCGAACCCAGGTCTCCTTACTGCGAGGCAGCAGCGCTACCACTGTGTCACCCTCATTTTTTTGTAAATCACTTTACAGAAAGGTAACTGTTAAATAACAATGGTGAGTGAGACATGATTATTATAATGAGAGACATTACAGTACATTCTCTAACCTCCGGCAACACCCAGCAAATCATAGCTGAGAGCAACACAAGTGGATGAAATGTTGTGTTGTGATGTGCATGACCAATCACAAATGGCTTCACCTGTTTTTCAAAATTACTATGCACAATGATCACTGTGTGCGTCTATGCTTTATCGTTCATGAATTCAGATTGTGAGTGCTGAAAATTTGCCTCTGCATGACATATAAACCAGCCTTCAACCATCAATCACTGTGTCAGGAGTTAGTCATTAGAAGGCCTTGCGCTGGCCAGCTGCTCCATTTGAAACAGTGTGGAGCCAAGAAGTTTCATTGATGACTGTAGAAGCTGTCCAACCAAGGCTGACCTTGAAATGATCAGTGCATACAAGATGGTGATTAGAAACATTTGCAATTTTCAGTTTTAAGTCCTCAAAATGTAATAACCATTATACAGTGGAACCTCGGTTTGCAAGTAACTTGGTTTACGAGTGTTTTGCAAGACGAGCTAAAATTTTTTTTAATAAATTTTGACTTGATAAACGAGCGAGTTCTTGCAATACGAATAGTATGTCTACGCTTTGTGTGCTGAGTGTCATGTGATCACAACTGAGGTGATGGTTCTTCTCTCTCTCTCTCTCTCTCTCTCGCTTGCGGGATTGTGGGCAATCGTCTCCTATTCTCCGTCTGAGTCGGCGTGCCTCACTCATATCGTCAACATCCATATGAGCGTATACTGTTTACTACAGCATTGTGACTGTGTGTGTGTGTGTGTGTGTGCGTACGCGCGCGCGTATGCTGTGACGTGCGAGTCCCTGTCTTGCACCCCAAAACACGAAGCTGAGTCTCAGTACTTTAGCAACACCAGCTTTATTCAGCGTGAAACAGGAACAGCACGGTTTTTTTATTGTAGTGGGATCTGCGACTCTCCTATACACAGACACAACAGTCAGGCAGAGTTGTGGCCAAGTAGTACTGTGCCTTGCGCATTTATAATGTTCCTTGTATAATAATAATAATAATTCATTACATTTATATAGTGCTTTTCTCACTACTCAAAGCGCTCTCCACACTTGGAGGACCTGGGAAGCGAACCCACAATCTTCCACAGTCTCCTTACTGCAAAGCAGCAGCACTACCACTGTGCCACCTGTGAGGATAACCCATTGACGGCAGGCACTTATAGCATGTCTGCGATCTTTTCGGATTCGCTTTTACGGCGAACTGCTACAGCGCTGGGAGACTGTGATTGCTTTGGGACGCTCTTCCGCGTCTCGTCCCGTTGGGTGGAATCCCACAAGAGTTTAGAAACTCACTCACACCAGCCATGATTCTTTTCAAAGGTAAAGTGCAGGTTAATTTGTTTTATGTATTTTTACTTTATATTTTGTATTAATCATTTTTATATGAATAGTTTTGGGTTGTGGAACGAATCATCTGCGTTTCCATTATTTCTTATGGGGAAATTCACTTTGATATACGAGTGCTTCGGACTGCGAGCACGTTTCCGGAACGAATTATGCTCGCAAATCGAGGTTCCACTGTATTTTAAATTTGTATAGCCCAGGGGTGGGCAATGTCGGTCCTGGAGAGCCGTGCAGTGGCTACAGGTTTTCATTTCAACCCAATTGCTTAATTATAAACCAATCCTTGCCAATCTCAGACCTTATTTAATTTTATGGCTTGTTAGTCTGCGCAATGTAAGGCTCTTATATCGTAGAATTTTTCCTTTCCAAGGGTATCATCCAAATGATTTGAAGCCCAAAACAGTTCATTTTCAGTCTGTCACATTTTTCTATTAAGTGTTTTATTAGCTCAAACAGTGCATGATGAACACACAGAGATGTAATTAGAAAAAAGGTAGCTGGAGAACCGTTGGCTGCTTTGTCTTTTACATCTTATTGTGAATAAGGAGCCATTAAAACACTGAATGCAGCTGATTAACATTGAAATAAGCAATTAAGGGTGGGGAACCTTAACAAGCGAGACCACTAAAATGAAGCATCAAAATGTCACTTAAGCAATAAGTGCTTCATCAGCAATAATTGACTTCTCATTAAGAAAGTGGACTGGAACAAAAACCTGCAGCCACTGCAGCTCTCCAGGACCGACATTGCCCACCCCTGGTATAGCCCATTTGTCACTATTGTGAAGCTCATCTAGTAAGTGACATGTCTCTCTTGACTCTAGTAGGACTGTGTTGTGTGTTTTCTTAGACTTCATATGTTTTATCATTCTTCTTCTGGAACCTGACTTTATGTGCGTTAATGTCTAAAGTAGTTAGAACATTTTGATTTAACCAAACACCATGCTAAATGTAGTTGGGTTGGAAGACTGTTGGATGAGTTTGTTATTCCTGTAGCGTCTATGTCAAAAAACTGCAATGCTTCAGTTAGTTTTTGGTGTAACGTAATCAATTGATGATAAAGAATAGTTCATATAGTGAATATCTTTCTTTAGATTTCTTGGAATAAAAGATACTGTACTTGGAATTTAACTAGAAATCACAGAGAAATAAATCAGGGGTTTTGTTGGAATTCTCCATCTGGCTTTGTTGACTGTTGTAATTTGGTCATAAATGGCACAAGAACACATTTGACAAAGGCATTGAGTTTTCTGAGGTGTTTTATAGAAACAATTAGAAAGTTGGATTAAAACAAAACGGATCTGAGCTGGCAGGGAGTGAAAAGCTGGAAATGACGTCTTTCTTTGGTGGACGGGGTGACGTCATCAATGGAAGCTGGAATTGAAGTCATTGACGTGGGACCGGAACTGATGAGATCGCTACGGGACTGAGGTGATGTCTTTGATAATGGAACCCAGAAGCAGAGAGATTGTGGAGAGTCGAAAGTACTGAGGTCACGTGTAGGGATGCACCGATACCGAAACAGGTATCTGGTATCGGCCTCGATACCACATTTTCTAAAGTACTCGTACTCGTTAAAAGTCCCCCGATACCGGGGACCGATACCACGGTCTGAGAAATGTCTATGTTTGAGCGGCGTGTAAGGGGTTAATCACAGGCGCCGAGTGCCCGCCCCCAGGCCCCGGCTGCAGCTCAGAGCGGGGAGAAGGCAAGGTGAGGCGAGACATGTCAGCCATGTGGAACTATTTCAAAGTGAATGAAGACGACAAAACAAAGGCGGACTGCAAATTGTGCTCAGCGAAATTGTCCAGAGGAGGCTCAAAAGGTAGCGCATTTAACACAAGTAATTTAATCAAGCACCTAAAATCCCAACACAACAACGAGTACAAAGAGTTTACCCACGCTTCTAAACCAACACAACCCACGCTGCAGCAAACTCTTGCAAGACGAGAGAAAATGTCCAGAGACAATCCACGTGCTGTGAAAATAACACAGGCAATTATCGAGTACATTGCATTGAGTGACCAGCCACTCTCGGAGGTAGAAAATGTGGGATTCCTGCGTCTCCTCCATGTTCTGGAGCCCAGATATGATATCCCAAGCCGCCGCTACATGGCTGACACGGAGCTGCCTAAACTACACGGCTCCGTGAAAAAACATATCCACAGCCTACTGCAAGCCTCCTCTGTGTTTAGTTTCACCACGGATATTTGGACAAGCAGTGTTAGCCCCGTGTCGCTAATTAGCCTAACCTCCCAGTGGATAGATGAGAGTTTCTTGTTTTTTTTGTTAAATTATATGACTAAAGCTGTTACCTGTAAATTTAAATCATGTTTTTATTAAGTACTCGGTATCGGCAAGTACTCGGTATCGGCGAGTACTGAAATGCAAGTACTCGTACTCGTACTCGTTTTCCAAAAAAGTGGTATCGGTGCATCCCTAGTCACGTGGATCCGAGGTACTTTACGGCTGTTCTTCCTTTTTTGGTTGAAGAAAGAGAAAAGACATTAAATGCTTCGTTCCACTCCCCTATCATCTGTAGTTTCGTGCTCGTTTGGGCCCTTTGGCTGTCCCCTAAGCGTGCATGTGTGACACTGTGTATGATTTGACCACCACAAGTAATAGTTTGGGCTAATATATCAGGTCAATAAACTGTATAATAATACTTTGCTGATCCATTATTGGCAGGCATTTCTTAAGAAAACTGTATGGCGCAAGGGTTATGAGTAGTGGCAGGTAGATCAAGGGCTTTGTATTAGGGTCATGATGGACTATTCCAGGAAAATATAACAGCACATGCTTAATGAGCTTCTTGTATTAACCTCCATTTTAACTAAAGTAGTATTAATGGTGCTTAAGCATTTTAAATGTAGAAGGTAATCAAAGTTTTACATGCCTACACCTTTAACATTCAGCTGCATCTCACCAAAATATGAGAGTGTGCTGCATGTGGGTTGTATTGAAATGTCATGCTTTGAAAACATTTCATATAAAATGTAGCAAAGGGGGGCTTGGGGACTCCCTAACCTTGAATAAAAATATAGGCTTAAATATTTAAACCCAAGGGAGGGATAAAAGCACAAGGCAGAATATAAGTAATCCAATAATCAAAAACTCCATTTGCATCTCTAGGCCTCATTTTGCAGATATAAAGGTTCCCATCTACTCAGTGGGATGACTGGTCAGTTGTCAACTGTCCAAAACAGTATGCTCTCAATCTTTCCTACTCTATCTCTCATCTCTGACTGTACTACCCCTCTGCCAGGATAATAGTTTATACCCCAGGCAGTGGGTTATTTCTGTGGCAGACTTTGTAATGACTTCTGGATTCAGGGATATCCCCAATAATTCCTTTGCTTTTTCCCTCCAGAGCAGTCCCCGGCTCATGGGGCATTTTTCTGCACACATCCTTTAGGACAGTGCTTCCCAAACCCCATCCTGGGGACCCACTGTGGCTGCAGGTTTTTGTTCCAACCAGCTTCTGTTTTTAATTGGACTCAAGGGCTAATTAAGTGAACAGTTATTTTCCAATTTCTTTGTTTTGGGTACAATATAGAAATTAGAAAACTAAGTTTAGTTAAAAAAAAAATATATATATGGCCAACCACAAGCGTTACCTGGTAGGTAACCACCCATACAATCAGATTGTGACACAGACTACGAATGCCGTGAATGTAATTACCCCGATCTACATGCTGTCAAATAAACGAACCACACGCTGTGGCGCAACGTTAGAGGCATCGCCTCTGACGCTGACGTCCGAGGTTCGATTCCCGAGAGGGAGTGCAGTGGAGTATGAACACCTGATGAGCCCAGAATGAGGGCGAAACACGTGTCGTGTACTCTTTGCATTTATTTGACAGTAAACTATTTCAACCATTCTATGATCTGCTCCTCACAAACTGAGGGCACCGTGGCGGATGTTAGCAGATTGCTGGCCAACCACAAGCGTTACCTGGTAGGTAACCACCCATACAATCAGATTGTGACACAGACTACGAATGCCGTGAATATATATATATACATATATATATATATATATATATATATATATATATATATATATACATACATACAGTGGACCCTTGACTTACGAGCTCAATTTGTTCACGAGGGCTGGTTGTAACTCAAGTTGATTGTAAGTCAAGACTATTTTTCCCATAAGAAATAATGGAAATACTCATAATGCGTTCCAAACCTCCCACAGTAACACTTACTTAACCTTTTCATAATAAAAAAGGGTTGTATAATGTACATAATTTACCAAAACACCAGTAATTTTTCTAATGTACTAACCAAAAAGTTATAAAAAGTGCCTAGCCTACCAGAGAGAGCAAGTTCATACTGTACTCACCATTTAATTTGACATCTTTGGGTTGCAGGAAGGGAGGAGGAGGAGAATGAAATGGAAGGTGGTTATTGTTTGGAAGGAGCCTCCTTATACAAATCTGTTCTTTGTAAAATTGTCGAGATGGTGGATTTCGACATGCTGTACATATTAGCGAGATTGGTCACACGAACACCACTCTCATATTTCCGCACAATTTCCTTCTTCGTTTCGATTGTGATCGCTTTCTTTACCTTCGTTACCTTCTCTTCCTTCCTTAGCAATTATCGAAATAATTATATAAATCACTGCACTGACCGAAATTATGTCTAAAAATACATGTATCTGGGCTCCGACTGACGCATATGAACGCTCTCGGCTGTTTGTTTACAATCACACAAGCGGATACACGTGACTGCATTCAGGTCGTAATGCAAGACGTTGGTCGTAATTCAAAACAAAAATTTTGGTCGTAAACCAAGTTGTTTGCATGTCAGGCCGGTCGTATATCAAGGGTCGACTGTATATGTACTAGTGCTGGGAGGTATACCGGTTAATACCAAAAACCGTTTTTTATTTTTGCTATGATATGGATTTTTCTTATACCGCAATACCGGTTTAAATAGTCTAAACAACATTTGGAACGTGGCGCAGCGGGAAACTGTTTAAGGGGATACTTTTTTCACTTACACAGCGCTAAACGCGCATGCAACAGAGTACAGGCGTCAGTGGAGGTACTGAGCGGTGAAAATTGACAGAGAAAATTCTGAAACTGAAGCTGTAGCAGACGATAAAGTTGAACATGATGACACAGAAGAACTTTTGCAGAAAAAATGAGCCACATCGGTTGTCTGGAGATTTTGGTTTTAAAAGGTCGGATGTGGACCAAACAACTATTTACTGCAACTGCTGTTGAGCTAAAGTTGTCACTGGAGGCGGTAACACGAGCAATTTGCTGCACCACCTTAGCCGCAAACATGCTTTGGAGTACCATGAATGTATGGAACTAAGATTGGCACCCTCCACGTCCTCAGGTAAAACTGAAAAAGCTGGAGGACACTCGAGTCAGACGTCACTTGTAGACTCATTTGCTAGAGGACTGCTTACGACAAAAAAAGCAAGCGGTGGATCAAGATAACCAACACCATTACAATCCATATAGCTAATGTGTCAGTGGACAGAGATTGTTAACATTAACACAAAGTGTTGTTGGTTTACAAAAAATATTAACTCTTTATTCCTTTTCTAAGACATGTTCAGTGCAGTACTACTTTTGACAAGCACCTCTGGATATTTTACTAAGTCTAAATGCCCGTTTGGATGGTTGAAAATATGTTGTCAAAATTATAGTTTTAAGTTGTTTGCAAAATTTGTTAAATAAAATGGTTCTGTATTTTGACTACAACTGTCATGCAATGTGATTCCTTCTCTTCATTAGTGCCACCCCCCTTGAAAACTATCACTTTATGGGGTGTAGCAGTAGGGGGCGCTAGTGCTCCCCTGAACCCTCAGATACCACTCCAAACACCAGGTAAAACTATAATTATTATTTATTTTATAATAATGTGCACACAGCACCCTCCACTCCACACTATACATACAATAATCAATTCTCTCTCTACACAATACTCTATCCTCCTCTCCCAGACACTTAGCCACCCTTCCTCCCAGCTCAGCTCAGCGTCTGGGCTCTCCCATAGTCCTTTTATACTCTCCGACCCGAAAGTGGCTCTAGCCCAGCAGTCCACGAGTCCTTATCACTTCTGGGTCAGATTAAAAGTCCTTTTCTTCAACCCGGAAACACGTCGTTCCTTCTGGTCATATGATCATGACGTGCTTCTGGGTTATAGGGCATGCATAAGTCCTTGAGCCTCCCTGCAGCGTCCTCTGGTGGGCCCCACCGCGTCCAGCAGGATTGGGTATAAAAACTCCATTGTCCATAATTCCCTGCTGGTCTTTGGGGCACTCCCATGCTACAGGGAGGGCTCCATCTAGCGGCCTGGGGGTGCTGGCCGGGATAAACAGCCGGCCATCTCCCACAGGGGCCATGCAAACCTGTATTAATACTTGTGTGCACATTAAAATATAATTCTCATGACAGTGAAATAGGTTATTCTTAGCCAGTCTACTGAAGTAATTGCAGTGGAAAATGTGGTTAACATCCACTAATGCATGGGGAAAAAAATACAGTTGAATACCGTGATACTGGTATAATTTTGAAAAATACCGTGATATAGAATTTGGGTCATACCGCCCAGCCTTAATATGTACCAAACAGTTATATGTGAATAATGTATTTTTTCTTTTTAATATTTTTTTCTTCTTGATTTTCATTCTGCTTTTCCAGGTGTTTAATCCATTATTTACTAATTAATGGGTCTGACACTAAAGTAGTTGCAGCCTTTGATTATTCAGTGTTGTTTGCCTGGGTGTCTGCTCTGCTCGTTTTTAATTATCATTAATTAGATACAATGACAGGAGCAAACTGCACAGAGAAAGGGCAAAATATAATGAAATCAATTAAAAAGAAGTTAAGCATTTAAATCTATAGCAAAAGCAAAAAATATTTCTAAATGTCTTATAAATGTAAAAATCATGCTGCTGTGCTTTTGTGAATGTAGAATAAGAGAGGAAAAAAATACCAGCTAATGAAATGAGATCAGTCTTATCAGGTGTTGTCACTGATTATGAATCTGGTTGGAACAAAAACCTGCTGCCAAAGTGGGTCTCCAGGACCGAGTTTGGGAAGCACTGCCTTAGGACAACCCTGTGCTGATATGTGATGGTTTGGGGAAATTCTTCCAGGCCCACATAATAACTTTCTGACCTTCCCTTGTAGCATCCTGGGGAAGCACTGCATTCTTGCAGGCAGCACTCTGGTGCTGGTGCCCATGTCTAATGTGCTCCACACTTTATCCATGCTGTTTTTTCTTCCACTTTTTGTAGGTTTTGTTTTTGCTCAACCAGGTTTGGCCAGGTTTCCTGTTTATAACTTTTTATATTTTTTCCTGCTTTGTATCACCTTGCCAACCTAAAGCCTGATCATAATGCATAGGAATGATAGTCACTGGAAAAATTGTATTCTTTCTGGACTTAATTATTGTTGCTTAATATAGGCCATTTGCAAAAAAATGAAAAACTTTATCAGAGCTCTTTTACAACACATTCAATTCATTTTTGTATTTCATGGAATATAGCATTGGTGTCACCTTTTAATAAGAGGAGTATTATCTTGGCAGTTAGTAGTGGCATTGAGGGCTACAGCAGAATATGGAAAAATGTAACAGAAAAGAGGAGGGTCAGGAACAGTTCATGATGATTGCCAGGCTTTTATTTATGTGCAGACGACTAATACACAACATGACATGAAAAGATAATTAGCTTCTCTAATCAGGGTATGCTAGACAAAAACGATGAGTAATTCAGTCTGGATTTAAATACTGGGATATCTCTTATACAGACATAGAGGGGTCGGCATGGTGGCGCAGTCGTAGCGCTGCTGCCTCACAGTTAGGAGACCCAGGTTCGCTTCCCGGGTCTTCCCAACTTCTTTTGCCATAATTTTAATTGACTTGCTAATTAAGACTCAGACCCCTTAAATGGAGGGTGGTGGTGACGCTGCTGCCTCGCAGTTAGGGTTCGCTTCACGGGTCCTCCCTGTGTGGAGTTTGCATGTTCTCTCTGTGCAATTAGATTTTAGTAGAGGTATTCTGGCCAGTATATTTATTCAAATTTTCATGTACTTGTGTACCATTCAGCAGTACATGGCATCATCACTATTGGCACAGATTTAATACAAATGTCTTATAAATCCGGTCTAACAGCCAGAAATGCCATCATCACTTTATACCGCAGTGTGCAACTCAAGTTCTGGAGGGCTGCAGTGGCTGCAGGTTTTCATTCTAACCCTTTTCTTAATTTGTTACCAGATTTTGCTGCTTAACTTCTTTTGCCATAATTTTAATTTACTTGCTATTTAAGACTCCGACCCCTTAAATGGAGGGTGGTGGTAATGCTGCTGCCTCACAGTTTGGGTTTGCTTCCCGGGTCCTCCCTGCGTAGAGTTTGCATGTTCTCCCTGTGTCTGCGTGGGTTTCCTCCCACAGTCCAAAGACATGCAGGTTAGGTGCATTGGCGGTCCTAAATTGTCCCTGGTGTGTCATGGGTGTGTGTGTGCCCTGCGGTGGGCTGGCACCATGCCCGGGGTTTATTCCTGCCTTTTGCCCTGTGCTGGCTGGGATTGGCTCCATCCTGTAGTTAGGATATAGCGGGTTGGATAATGGATGGATGGATGGATGGATACAGACATGTAGATTTGGGCCTTGTAGCTTAAGACTCGGCCTTCCACACTAGTTTTATTTATTTTTGAAATATTTACAAGACCAGTACCCTGAGATCTTAATGTACACTGCGATATTTATGCATTAATAACTTTTGTTAGGGAAAGAAGGGCCAAGCCAACAAATTACAGTATATATCTTTCAGTATTTCTTACTCTGATCTGAAGATCCTCCTGCTAAACAGTACATGGAAGGCCTCTGTCTTTAAACTGACATCTTCCCCTAACTTTGCACTTAATGCAGCCTTTAATTATGAGTGCATTACTGCAGTTAAGGTCAGCAGTCCTATTCGGTGACTAATTCTAGATGAGCCCATGGGCATAATTTATCGCAGACATCCGATTGCTATTGTACAATACCTTGAAGTCAACTCAACAAAGACTTTGGTTCATGGCAATTCTGAAATAATGAATTGATCTTCAAGTAAGAAGTTTCATTTCACAAAAGAGGCCTTAACCTTTGGACACGAGGATGGGGCGATTATAGAACATTACTGCTATAGTAGGCTATGAAAGTTGAAATCTCAAAAAATTTGATTTGTTAATTTAGTTTTATTTTTTATTAAGTAATTTTCCAAGCATGTACTGATCCAAACATAAATCTCACAACAGTAAATGTCATAAATTTGGGAAAGTGAATGAATTGTTGACAAACCTAATTTTACAAAAACACCTTTTTAAAGGGTTTTCTAAATGACATTGTAAATTAAAGTATCCTGAACAACAATATTTATTTCTATAGCACATTTCCGTACATACAATGTAGCTAAAAGTGCTTTACATGATGAAGAAAGGGAAAAAAGACAAAATTAAATAAGAGTTAAAATTAGGGAACATTAGGGGGGGTAAACGTTAACATTTAACATTATACAAAGTTATTGTCTGTTTTTTACCTGCATTATTATCAATCTTTAATATTGTTTATTGTATCAGTATGCTGCTGCTGGAGAATGTGAATTTCCCCTTGGGATTAATAAAGTATCTATCTATCTATCTATCTATCTATCTATCTATCTATCTATCTATCTATCTATCTATCTATCTATCTATCTATCTATCTATCTATCTATCTATCTATCTATCTATCTATCTATCTATCTATCTATCTATCTAATTAACATAGAATAAAAGTAAGGTCAGATGGCCAGGGAGGACAGAAAAAACAAAAAAAAATCTCCAGACGGCTGGAGAAAAAAATAAAATCTGCAGGGGTTCCGAGGCCACCACACCACCCAGCCCCGTCTAGGCATTCTACCTAACATAAATGACCTCAATCAGTTCTCATGGGATTCAGTGTTCTCATGGAAGAACTTGATGATGACGGTCATGTGGACTTCTGGCCTTTAATCCATCAATGGAGGGACATCACGGTGCTTTGATCAGGTGGTGGTGGTGGTGCAGATCGTCACCACAGAAAACTGGAAAAAGAACAGAAGAGAGAGTAGGGGTTAGTTAGTATGGATTTTGGAGCCACCGTGAATAATAATGATAACTAATTGAATATACAGAGCATCAGCATAAAACTAAGATGAAGGTACGAGAAAGTCATGTTAAAGTAATGAGTTTTCAGCAGTGTTTTAATGTGCTCCACCGTATTAGCCCATATTAGCCTGAATTCTCTTTAATATTTTCTATGTCAGACTGTAGTGGAGTTAAATTTTGCCAGTAGGGATTTAATTTATTGGCTTAACAAGATGCTTTAATCCAAAGTGACTTACAAAGGAAGTCAACATAATCAAGTAACATCAGTCTAGGGACTGTTTTGAACAAGTGTAGTAGAACAGGTTACAAAAGTTGAGCATAACTAGCATAACAAAAAAGTATCGGTTGACAATATTACAGATATACAGAACTAAAACATTCATTAATAATTTGACGGACATTCACAGATCAGTAGGGCTCTCAATTGCTTCTTAAGCACACTGAGGGAGTCAGAAGTTTGCATGGAGGTCATTCCATAGGAGCTACACATGAAGAGTCTAGATTGAAACTTGATACCACACAGAGGTGGCATCATCAGCCACTGTTCACTGGCAGACCTGAGTGAGCAAGAAAGAGCATAGAACCTCACTAGTGTCTCTGTATACACAGGTGCTGACCCACTGACTACTTTGTAGGCTTGCGTCAAGGTTTTGAACTTCATGTGTGCTGCTACAGTGACCTGAAGGGAACAATGACATGCGGCCATCTTGGCTGATTAAATGTAAGACAGGCTGCTGATTTTTGGACCATCTGCAGTGACCTGATTGCACGTGTGGATCCTCCTGTTAGTTAGTGAGGTGCAGTAATCCGGATGTGACCAGACCAATGCCTTGACCAGAGGTTGTGCTGCATACTCAGTCAGATAAGGCCTTATTTTGCGAATGTTATACAGAGTGAATCTGCGTGAATGAGAGACAGTCAAGTTTGGTCAGAGAAAGATAGACTTGTCATGGCAGAGAAGAAACACTCAGAGACCCTTGTGAAGTCAAGTTAGATAAAGCTCTTTATTCATAGAGCAATGGAACTGGTTCATGAACATCACAGTGCGCAGCCTTTGTATGTTCTTGTTTCAACCCCCATCCTTAAGTGTGTGGGTGTGTGTGTTTGTGTGTGTAGGCACATTACTCTAGCCAGTCCTTCCTTTTTCCAAAGTGGACAGTTCTTATCACCCACACCCAGACTGTTGGCTTCCTTCACATATTCACTTCATACACAGGACATGCCTAAGGCACTTCCTCTTACTGTTCAGATAGATAGATAGATAGATACTTTATTAATCCCAAGGGGAAATTCACATAGTCTCAATAGTCACAACTATTCTCATAGTTTCATATTATATGTATGCTTATATTTACAATGCATAGAGAAACATATATGTTCCTTTAAGATGGGTAATGCAATAGTTTGCTTGTTAGCTCATAAGATATCCCATATAATTCCCTACTTTGGGACCTGTTGGGACTTGTCAATCACACTACGTAATTAATACTAAAGTCATCAGTATGCCACTTCAGATGCAGCGGGCTTAATAATAATAATAATAATAATACATTTTATTTACATAGCGCCTTTCCCATGCTCAAGGCACTTACAGAATAAATAAAGAACGGCAGAATATACAGTATATAGCATTGTACAAACCAGATAAATAAACAAAGAAGATTAAGACAGTAAATTCTGAAAAAAAAACCAGACAACATAATTGATGGTCTAGCACACACATACTGGTTACATTAGCATCTTGACAGAGAAGTAAACTGAGAGAAAGGTAATAAAGTCAAGTAGAGCTAAAAGCCTTCCTGAACAGATGAGTTTTGAGTTGTTTTTTAAAAGAATTCATGGAGTCAGCTGACCTGATTAATTTTGGTAGGTCATTCCAGAGTCTGGGCGCTATACAGCTGAAGGCCCTGTCACCCATGGAGTGTAGATTAGTGAGGGGCACAACAAGATTACCAGAATCAGAGGACCTTAGTGGGCGGGCAGGCACATAGTGATGGAGAAGGTCACTGATGTAGTTTGGTGCGAGGTTATTTAAAGCTTTGTAGGTTATTAGTAGGATTTTATATTCGATTCTGTAGGACACAGGGAGCCAGTGAAGACGGAGCAGGATGGGTGTGATGTGCTCGCTGCTGCTGGTTCGAGTAAGGACTCTTAGGCTTAGTGTCTAGGAGCAACATTTCCATGGCAATGGTTCGTATTAGAATTGGATATGCACAACATAACAAGACTGCAACCAGAACCAAAGCTAATCCTTCAGGAGCAACAATTTTAAGCAACCAAGCTTTCCAATATGTAAACATGGAGGTCCACTGCCAGAAACCAGCACTGTGACTTGCATTTTCTTTTACCTCTCGGCATAAACTCATAAATGATCCTTCAGGGGCTGTATTATGTGGAATAAATGTACAGTATTGATCCCCAAACATCTGACAAACCCCATCTTTCTCAGCTATTAGGCAGTCTAGGGCTTGTTACTTTTGCCATGTCACGTGTCTGGTGGCATTCACTTGTCCACCTCGCTCTATTATTGCACTGTATCATTAATAAAGCATTGCTGATTATAATAAATATTGTTTATCCACTCTAAATTCTTATTAGGAGTTATATGTACAGTCTCACTTCTGGCCTTGAATTCCTTGGGAATTCCTCTAGGTCAGGGGTCCTCAATCACAGTCCTGGAGGGCCGTAATGGCTGCAGGCTTTTGCTCCAACCCAGTTGATTAATAAGAAGCACTTATTGCTCAAGTAACACTTCTACTTCACTTTAGTTGGCTCGCTCTGCAAGATTTTGAACCCTTATTGCTTATTTAGTCTTAAACAGCTGTATTCTTTGTTTTTAATTGCTCCTAATTAGCGATAACATGCAAATGTGAAAAGAGACCCACATTTCTCCGTTTAGCTTGTTACCATTTACACCTGTGTGTATTTATAGTGCACTATTGGGGTTAATTAAATACTTGGAAGGAATGTGAAGAGAAAAAAGTGAAGGACTGAGAATTACTCATCCATTTTAGCCCTCAAATCATTTGGATGATATCCTTAGAAAGGGGAAGAAAATCTAGGATATGAGAATTACCTGACATAGCAGAGTTAAAGCACTAACAAGCTGTGAAATTAAATTATTGGCAAGAGTTGCTTTCTAATTAAGGAACCGGGTTAGAACAAAAACCTACAGCCACTGCGGCCCTCCAGGACTGTGATTGAGGACCCCTGCTCTAGGTTGATCTGTTGCATCTCAAAGTCAAAGTGAACTTTATTGTCATCTCAACCATATACAAGTATACAGATAGACGAAATTGCAACGCTCAGGGTCCACAGTGTAACAACATGACGTGCAATAAATAAATTAAAAATAGAATTAAAATTTAAAAATGTAAAAATTAAAACACAAACAAGACAAGACATTGTGCAAAGATAGGACAAAGAAGTAGCAGCAATATTGATGTGTAAGATATGTAATATAATAGATAATACAGAAATTATCATTGTATGCTAATAGTTGTTTAAGACATGTGTAAACAATGACAGGTCAGAATGTTTCACAGCAGAAGGATAACAAGAGTGTCAAAATACTTAAAAGTTAGTATGAGATTTTCAGTTCTTCTCTACCTGCACACTCGTCTTCACAGGTCAGTGGCTCTCATGTATAAAAGTTCTGTTTTTAACGGTGGTTGAGGCCATGTGGAAGGTCCCAGGGAGCAGCCTGGTGTTAAGGAGTCTAACAGCTTGGGGGTAAAAACTCTCCTGCATCCTGGCAGATCTGGCTTTGATGCTGCAGTATCTTCTCTTGGATGGCAGAAGTGTGAAAAGTCCATATGAGGGGTGTAAGGGGTCCTGCACAATGCTGCAGGCCTTGCGGACACTGCTAAAGTAAAATATGTCCTGTAGTGAAGGGAGAGGGACCCCAATAATGTTCTCTGCTGTCTTCACTATCCTTTGCGATCGGATATGTTGCAGTTGCCATACCAGACCGTGATGCAGCTGGTCAGAACACTCTTCAATGGTGCCTCTGTAGAACATGATGAGGATGGAAGGGGGAAGACTTGCTCGCTTGAGCCGCTTCAGGAAGTGTAGTCTCTGCTGGGCTTTCTTGATTAGTGATGAGGTGTTATGTGTCCACGTAAGTTCCTCAGTTATGTGCACTCCGAGGAACTTGGTACTCCTAACAGTCTCCAAATCTAAACCGTTGATGCTGAGTGGGATGTGGGCAGGACGTGATTTTCTGAAGTCCACGATTATCTCTTTTGTCTTATCGACATTGAGAGATAAATTGTTCTCTTCACACCATGCAGACAGCAGTTCCACCTCATCTCTGTATGCTGTTTCATCATCCCTGCTTATTAGTCCCAGCACTGTCGTATCATCCGCAAACTTGATGATGTGGTTGGTGTTATCTAATGTAACATTGTGATTTGGCTCATATGCCCTTTTACCTCTATTAAGGTGACTGTACATCCTTAGCTGGCCCAGCAAGTATAAACTGCTGCCTGAGTTGTACCCTGGCACAAATACCATACTAGTCCAAATACCATTGTCAGAGCTAATCTTTTTATTGGAATTCCAAATCTGGGAATAATGTCTCTTGTCAAAAACTTAATCACAGTTCCTGCTCCTTGTTCTTTGGAGGGCAACTGCCTCCACCCATTTGCTAAAACGATAAATCACTACCAGAATATATCTCTTTCCCTGGATTGTTCTTATCATGTCTATGTTATCTATAAACAGGTGTATAAATAGATTCCCAGGCGCTGGAATGTGTCCTGTAGGTGTTACTGTTCCTTTTCTTGCATTATTTTGCACACACTTTTCACATTTACTCAAAGAATTATCCAGCATCCTTTATAAATATGATGACCAAAAACCTTGATTTTTAATGTTCTTTAATACCACCGCTCCTTTCACAATGGTCAGACTATGTGCTTCAGTAATGAGGAACACCAACAGCGATGTAGGAGCAACCAGCATGACCTCAGCAATCGCGCTTTTTCCCCTTTTGGAGCCAGACGTTCTGTTCATAAGGTCCTGCCTGTTGTTGAATTAGAAATAGCTCAGTAGCCGCAAGTAAGGCAAGTATTGGTGTTGTGATGGACGGCCGACAACTCATCCCAGCCAACACATCCAGGCTGCTAGATGGCATCTCCCCTGCAGCACAGAAGTGCCCAGGATTCCCGCAGGGCACCATGGGAGATGGAGTTCGGTTTCACAGCCCTGTTGGGGACCCTGCAGGAAGACAAGGGGATTTTTATTTCCCATATAGCCCGGAAGTACTCCCAAGTCAGGTGGACGGAAGAACTGAAGTACTTCTGGGCTGAAGAAAAATATAACTGTTTATCTGACCCGGAAGTGCTATGGAATCACGTGGACTGAAGGACAGGAGCACTTCCGGGTCAAGGACTATTTATAGGACTGTGGGAAACCCAGCAGGAGAGCCGGAGTTGGAGTGACAGAGCTGCTGGGTGGAGAGGAGGATTATTGTTGATTATTATTGTATTATTATTGTGTATTGTGGAGATGGAAGTGCTTTGTGCACATTATTGTAATAATTAAAAATATTACTGGGACTTTTACCTGGTGTTTGGATGTGTTGTCTGTAGGTTTTACGGGGCAACAGCAACCCCTAGTGTCACAGTGTATGGCAGCCAGAAGCTTTCTTAGCTGCTACATCAGCAGAATTGTTCCCTTTGATTATGTACTCATTTCATTTGTTATGTGTCTGACACTTAACAATGGCAAGTTTAGAAGGTAGGTAGATAGATGGATACTTTATTAATCCCAAGGGGAAATTCACATACTCCAGCAGCAGCATACTGATAAAAAACAATATTAAATTAAAGAGTGATAACAATGCAGGTATACAGACAGACAAAAACTTTGAATAATGTTAACGTTTACCCCACCTGGTGGAATTGTAGGGGTCGCATAGTGTGATGGAGGAGCGATCTCCTCAGTCTGTCAGTGGAGCAGGACGGTGACAGCAATCTGTCTCTGAAGCTGCTCCTCTGTCTGGAGATGATCCTGTTCAGTGGATGCAGTGGATTCTCCATGATTGACAGGAGTCTGCTCAGCGCCCGTCGCTCTGCCACGGATGTCAAACTGTCCAGCTCAGTGCCTACAATAGAGCCTGCCTTCCTCACCAGTTTGTCCAGTCGCGAGGCGTCCGTCTTCTTTATGCTGCCTCCCCAGCACACCACCGCGTAGAAGAGGGCACTCGCCACAACCGTCCTAATAGAACATCTAGGTAGCATCATTGTGTTCATTAATGTAGTAATTTGATTCAAGTGATTGGTGATCCATCAGTTTTCTTAAAGCCCGAGTTTCCATAATTTTCCAAGCAGATGACCGACACCATGAGCATAGGCGTCTGTAAAAATGTTGGCCTGTTGATCTTGAGCCGTCTTACAAGCAGTGGTAAGAGCTTTATTCTGTGCTAGCTGAGCTGAGCAAGGTTCGAGACAATGTTCGACAAAATGGTCCAGCGGATGTTGCTGTACTACAGCAATGCCTGCATGCATTCCTAAGTGATCCCGAAAGCAGGAGCTGTCCACAAAAAGAGAGCTGTACGGGTGAGGTAGTGGAGAGGACTCAAGATCAGGATGCAATTTAGAAAAGATAATATAATCTGCTATACATTCATGTGGGGTACCCTTAAAGCCAAAAGGCATAGTTTCAGCTGCATTCAGGGTAGCAGGGGTAGTATCAGGATATGGCATTAGCACAGAATACTATAAACACTTGGCCTACGTGAGGACAAACCTGCTCTGATCATATAGCTCAACTGTTTTGTGATGTGTATAATGAGCGACAGGCCACCCCATACTAATAGTGGATGGGTTTTCACATGAATCGAAAACAGCAGCTAACCCTTGCTTGTAGTGTTATCCATTTCTCTGATGCAGTCGGGGTGGGTATATGTGAATGCCCTTCACTTGTGCCACTTAAATCATTGTTTTCTCCCACATCCACATTTTCTCTAAACGCTGCAGTACCAGACACTATCAGGTATTGTCCTGCTGAATAAGGCATAGGATCCACTAGTGCAGCGTTTCTTAACTCGGGACGCAAATACTTAAAGGTCTTCATAACAGTTTTAATCGCGCCTCCCTAACGTTTTTTTGAAACCCTACTAAAATGTATTCCTATATTTTTTGCTGCCGATACACCGCTACAAGTTTAAGATTTCCCTATGAATAGCGAAATTACGCCACATATGGCAACATTCGCACCCCTTTTTTGTTACTTCTAGGGGGACGCGCCCCACAGTTTGAGAACCGCTGCACTAGTGCTTTCTTAAATTTATTCTCAGATTTAATCCGTTCTTGGGATACAAATTTCCACAACCTTTTTAATATTGTCAACTGGTGTTAACCCTTGTTTTTAAACATACTCAGTATTTCTTTTTTCCTTTTCACTCTTTGCTTGTCTAAATTTCCCCTTATCTTTTAGGTTTATAATTTTTAATGACAGTCTCCATTTCCTCAGACAGCTATACTTTGAATGTGCCTGCTTCTGGCCATTGCATGCCTAACCTTTTAGTTCTTTCAGTCCATTTATCAGAAATTATTTTTTGCTTAAGGGAAATCATGCCATTAAGTCGCTTTAAATCGCTCTTCCATCTTTTTATCATTCTTTTTATCCATTTCTGCTGTATGGGTCCAATTACACAGTATGTGCTGTGAGATACTGGTCTGAACACCATCAGACTAACACCAGCACTTTATCAAAACACACGTTTATTAACACAATAAAGTCCGCCCAACACACAGTGATCCCAGCACCAATCATCCTGCACATGGGCCTTTCTCTCACTGTCCGTTGGCCGCCTTTTCTCTCCTCATGGGAGCTTCATCCTGCTCCCACTCCCGACTCTAGCTCCCTGATTGGAGTGAGGTGGTCCCTTTTATTTCCACCCGGATGTGCTCCAGGTGCCTGATGATGCTATTCTGGCATGGTGTGGCGGAAGTGTTGCCCTTGCACCCGGAAGCACTCCGGGCGTCCCTGGAAGGTTCTTCCTCCATCTTCCCAGGTGTGGCGGAAGTGCATGTTTCCCGGGCTCCATGACGCTTGTGGTGCCCCCTGGCGGTGGCCACGGGCCCCTATAGGTTTGAGCCTCCTGGCTCGGTCCCCGTGGTCCCCTCCTTATCCAGGGCAGTTGCCCCCTCGTGGCCCGGGGGATGTACACACTGCCTCCCGGTCCTTCCAGGCATCCCAGCTGGGTCTGGCCCCCCAGCCTCCTGCGACAGTGCTTATATACTGGTGTACACTTATTCTATACCGCTGTTTTTTGGCAGCTGGGCTCATACACATTCAGCTAAGTTTTCTACACAGTTGGACTCCTATACATCCTGTTGTTTCAGAAGTTATAACCCTCTTTTTTAGTGTCAAATGCCGCATCCTCTCTACCAGGTCACACTTACGTGATTGTCCAGGACAGATCCGCAAATGTCCCCTTCTTGGAGATTTCCTAAGGCACAAACACACTCTTGTCACTCATTCAATTCATTCACTCCGCCTTTTCTTCTGAGTGCTATTGGGTGTCACCTTTTCTTGGATTCACTTCCTCGACACGGTGAAAAGCCCCAAAGCCTCCCTGACCCGACTGTTCAGATCCCTATTAATACAGTCCATCAACACAATATGGCAATATGGCGAAAACCGCTGTCTTTTAACTTATCTTTATCTTTAAACTTTTACTTTGTAACCCTCACCTTTTCACTGATACACTTCCTCTACACAGCGAAGCAGTTTGTCAGTCAGTTAGTTCCTTTTATTCATCCATCATATTAACCCTAATCTGACCATTGTGTCAGCACTTATCCCCCGAACCCCACAGACATTTAAAACTAATAGCAGAAAACTGCTTAAAGTTTTAGGTGGCCACCGTCTATGAGGCTCAATGAGAGTCCCTTCATTGCTCAGGGTTCAATCCAGTTCCACTACAGTCTTGTTCATGACACCAACAAGCTGTGTTGTGGCGGAGAAGAAACATCAGAGATCCTTGTAAAGTCAAGTAAGACACAGCTCTATATTCATACAGCAATGGAGCTTGCTCATGAAGCTGTCTGATAAACATCATGCTACGTAGTCTTTTTATGTCCTTGTTCCAACCTCCATTTTGTGTAGGTAGGCACAATATTTTAGCCAGTCCTTCCTTTCTCCGAAGTGGACAGTTCTTTTTGCACAAACTCAGACTAGTTCATACACAGGACATGCCTAAGGCTGTTTCTTATTATAATACAGTATTTATAATGCATAGAAAACCATAAACCATTTTTAGCAGTGCTATTTGAAAAGGTACTACATATCCCAGTATAATGCTGTTGGGCAGTTTTGGAGCACAGAGGGGCAGGCCAGCAGGCCCCTTATTAAAAAGAGACGGCGAGGGATTACGATCGTCCATCTGTCCTTTCATATGCTTTTCTCACACATTTGGATTGCCCGTTATTATATTGGATTACTGTTCCTGTCTCGATGTATGGTCTGTCTTGTTCTTGCTTGTTCGTGTGCGTTTGTATAGATTTAATATGTCTTCCTCACTCCCAATTGCCTCATCCCACACTGCCTCATGAAACCAGCAGGACAAACTTTACATTGCTTCTAGTGAACTGTTCACAGGATTTTTCACTCGCCCATCCATTGTCAACTGCCTCTGCTACATCGAACTGTGTTTTGGACATTGTCATTAGTGTTTATTATTTTTTTGTTAGGTGTGTATTATTTACTGAGCTGTGTTACAATTTATTATCGCCATCGTGAATTTGGGGAGGGTTGTCCCATTCATGTTTTTGTTATATTGCATGTTCTTTTTCCTTCATTTGATTAGTATATTTCCTTATTATTTTGTTGTTTCATTGGGTTACTAACTGCATTATTTATTGATTCACTGCGTTACTGTAAATGCATGTGTACACACCGGGTTAAGGCTGGTTGTGTTCATGAAATTCCCCCCATAAAATAAATAAATCACCGTCTTTCTGATGGTATGAATCTTAAGGGCACTGCGGCTGCTACACATTCATTTAAGATGGTTAATGCGATAGCTTGATTATTAGTTCATAAAATAACCTATATGCTCATCGTTCACCACCCCAAGATTGCATACTGACTTGGTAGGTGTTAGTGACAATGTGCCAAGCTGTACAGAGATGGAGAGTTTATCTGGACTTTCTGAAAGCATTTGATAAGGTGCCACATGAGAGGGTGGGCATCAAATTAAAAGAAGTGGGAGTTCAGGGTGATGTTTTTAGATGGGTGCAGAATTGGCTCAGACACAGGAAGTAGAGTGTGATGGTGTGAGGAACCTCATCAGAACTGGCCGATGTTAAGAGTGGTGACAAGCAGGGGGCAGTGCTAGGGCCGCTGCTATTTTTAATATATAGAAATGATTTAGATAGGAATATAAGTAACAAGCTGGTTAAGTTTGCAGATGATACCAAGATAGGTGGATTAGCAGATAATTTGGAATCTGTTATATCATTATAGAAGGTCTAGGATAGCATACAGGCTTGGGCAGATTTGTGGCAGATGAAATTTAATGTCAGTAAATGTAAAGTATTACACATAGGAAGTAAAAATGTGAGGTTTCAATACACAACGGGCGGTCTGAAAATCGAGAGTCCACCTTATGAGAAGGATTTAAGAGTCATAGTGGACTCTAAGCTCTCGACTTCCTGTCAGTGTTCAGAAGCCATTAAGAAGGCTAACAGAATGTCAGGTTATATAGCGCCTTGATGTGTGGAGTACAAGTCATAGGAGATTCTGCTCAAGTCTTTATAACACACTGGTGAGGCCTCCTCTGGAGTCTTGTGTGCAGTTTTGGTCTCCAGGCTACAAAAAGGACATAGCAACACTAGAAAAGGTCCAGAGAAGAGCGACTAGGCTGATTCCAGGGCTACAGGGGTTGAGTTAGGAGGAAAAATTAAAAGAGCCGAGCCTTTACAGTTTAAGCAAAAGAAGATTAAGAGGTGACATGATTGAAGTGTTTAAAATTATGAAGGGAATTAGTCCAGTGGATCGAGACTGTTATTTTAAAATGAGTTCATCAAGAACACGGAGACACAGTTGGAAACTTGTGAAGGGTAAATTTCGCACAAAGATTAGGATGTTTTTCTTTACACAAAGAACGATAGACACTTGGAATAAGCTACCAAGTAGTGTGGTAAACAGTAAGACGTTGGGGCCTTTCAAAACTCGACTTGATCTTTTTTTGGAAGAAATAAGTGGATAGGACTGGCCAGCTTTGTTGGGCTGAATGGCCTGTTCTCGTCTAGAGTGTTCTAATGTTCTAATTGTTGAGACAAGTGAGGGAGAGAGAGCCTGAAGGAGATGTGAGGGGATGGGATCAATTGAACATGTGGGGTGAATGGAGAGGTGGTTGGAGACATCAGTGGCAGACAGTGGACAGAATGTGTAGAATCTGGGTGATTCTTGGGATGAGGCATAATAACTGTCAGTTATGATGACAACTGACTTCTAATAGCAGCCACCCTTTCCTGGAAAAGGGTAGCAAAGTCATCTGCAGCCAGGGAGGATGGAAGAGGAGGAGGTGGAAGAGGGTTAAGAAGACAGGTATAAGTGGAGAACAGAGAGTGTGTGTCTAAAGTGCTGTTAATCCAGGTCTGATAGAAGCTTACCTTAGCATTGTTGGTGACAGAAGAGAAGAATGATACTTATCCAGGTCTGCCTGAGCCTTCGGCTTCTTCTATGCTTAAAAAAGCCAGGGGCAGTATGGTCTTTCATGTGCAGGCCTGGAAGAGAGAGAACAGAGATTGTCAAGACGTGGGGCGGCAAAATCCTATCCCAGCAGTCATTTGGCACAAGGCAGGAACAATCCATGGACACGATGCTAGCCCATCGTAGAGTCAACTCACATACTCAACATATACTAGGGCTAATCTAGCAATGCTAGTTCACCTAACCTGCATGTCTTTGGACTGTGGAATGAAACCCACGTGGGCATGGGGAGACCATGAAGACTCCACAAAAGGAGCATCCAGGACGTGAAGCTCAGTCTCCTTACTAAGAGGCAGCAATGCTGCTATGCCACCCAGCACTTATATGCTGCAAAAAAACTTCCATTAGTCACATGTTAGCAATGGTGCATCAATGCATACAAAAGCATGGCTGCCACTATAAAAAAAAAAACAACACTGAAAATGGTGGCACCCATGGAAAGCAAAATGGTGGTACAAAAATAAATAAAAATGATGGTAAAATAACAGTCAAAACTAGAATTAATCTGCAAAATGTAAGTGGGAATACATTCTACATGGTACAATACCTCAAATTCATGATAGTAAAGAACGTATGATTTAAATGGAAGTACCAGACATTTAAACAACAAAAGCCTTGTTTAATGCTCTCCCAAAATAGAAAAGCGAATGAGGAATGTTGGCCATTTGGGCAACATGTGCGCTTTTAGTTTAGCTTCTATGGCACTTTGCTGTTATCAGGGCTGTTATCGTTTGCATTTCACTATCTGGGTTGAGACATACTAATGTTTCATGTGATGACCCTGGGGCTACTTTTAAATTCAAATGAAAGTGAATGCCTTACATTTTGCATTTTCTTATTTATAGAATATTGATTATTTTATTATTACTGTAGTGGAGTGAATTCAGTGTATGTTCTTCCTTTCTTTTTAATGGACAATCTTCAAGTATACTGCAAAATATCTATACATTCTACCTTGTTGAAAGAGCAGGCTTCTCAATGATTAACTAACAGCCAATGTATTTTCCATCTCGGTAAAACACATTATTTAAAATGAAAAACATGGTATAATCGATTTAAAATAATCAAAAATATTAACCCGCAAAAATTGTCTGTTCATGTAGAAATTCAAAATGATATTCTGTATTATTGGCCAGAGGAACAGAAAGATTTTCTACTTTTATTAGTGTTGCACTCATTGAACCTTTAAGAATATTGAAAATATCTGTTTTTCTGACAGTTATCAAGTTTTCAATACATCCTATTACATTTAAAAAGTCTCTGGCATATGTAATGAAAACATTAATTGATGGTTTAAGGAATACTGTTTAAAAATGTACAAGGTGGACTATAATTCCATTAAAGTCTTATTGTTGTGGAATCTATATCTATACTAATTAATAAAAGGCAAAGCCCTGACTGACTGACTGACTCACTCATTCACTCACTCACTCACTCACTCACTCATCACTAATTCTCCAACTTCCCGTGTAGGTGGAAGGCTGAAATTTGGCAGGCTGATTCCTTACAGCTTACTTACAAAAGTTAGGCAGGTTTCATTTCGAAATTCAACGCGTAATGGTCATAACTGGAACCTCTTTTTTGACAATATACTGTAATGGACGGCAGCTCGATGGCCGTGGGAGGTGGAGTTGAGTGTCACGTCATCACGCCTCCCACGTAATCACGTGAAAAGACTGAACGCAGTAGGGAGAAATGAAGGAAGAGCCTCAAACAGCGAAGAACAAAAAATTCATTAAACAATTGAGAAGGAAGCGAAACAATAAGAAGCGAGCGAGTGAAGCATACAAGCATCTTCATAAGGAAAACAAAGCACGGTGTAAAACGTAAGTTTAAATTAAGTTTATAGAAACGCTCCCGCTGCGGATTGCAATAACATATTCGCGAGATAAAAGTTTAATGAGAAGACACGAGTTATAAACGAACCACACACCGTAGCGCAACGTTAGGGGCTTCACTTCTGGCGCTGACGTTCGAGATTCAATTCCCGAGAGGGGATGCAATGCGTGTGTACGCATGAAGAGCACAGAATTAGGGCGAAACACGTGTCGCGTACTCTTTGCATAATTTGAAAGTAAACAATTTCAACCATTCTATGATCTGCTTCTCGCAACTGAAAGATGGCACATGGCGGATGTTAGCCGACTTGCTGACCGCAACGTTAGGGGCTTCAACTCTGGCGCTGACGATAGAGATTCGATTCCCGAGAGGGGATGCAGTGAGTGTGTACGCCTGATGAGCCCAGAATTAGGGAGAAACACGTGTCGCATACTCTTTGCATTATTTGAAAGTAAACTATTAAAACCATTCTATGATCAGCTTCTGGGAACAGAAAGAGGGCACGTGGCGGACGTAAGGCGACTTGCTGACCAACCACAAGCGTAATCTGGCAGGTAACCACCCATACAATCAGATTGTGATTCAGAAAATGAATGCCATGAATGTAATTACCACGATCTACATACTGTCAAATAAACGAAACACACGTCGTAGCGCAACAGCTGTGTAAAGGGAGGTTCACAAAAAAACAGATCCTTAACAAGTTGTTATTGGTATAGTTTCGATCCGTTTAAAAAGGTTTTCTTTTCTTCTTAATAAAAAATTAAAAGCAGTACTTCGCCGCAACGAAGCGCGAGAATTTGGCTATATATATCTGCTTCTCGCAATTAAAAGAGGGCACGTGGCGGATGTTAGACGACTTGATGACCAAGCATAAGCGTTACCTGCCAGGTAACCACCCATACAATCAGATTGTGATTCAGACTAGGAATGCAATGAATGTAATTACCCCGATCTACATACAAGGCGAAAGTCTTGCAACATTCAAAGATGATGGTTTGGGATAAGTACACCATGGAACATAAAAGAGCTTATGAAGCCTTGAACCGAAAAAAGCAAGATCTCAGAGATCGTAAAAAAAAAAAATAGGAGGTAATGTTGTTTTACTCGCTGTAGATTTTAGTCAAACATTACCAGTTATTCCATGAGGGAGACCAGCAGATGAACTCAATGCGTGCTTAAAATCCATGCTTCTCCCACGGTCGGTTATATGTCGCGTGTTCTCGGGTAGGTACAACAAAAAATGTATACATTTAAGCATGTAATGGGCAAACAAAAAATGAGGCATACCCGAAGGCACTGCAGTAGTACTCAATGTAACTTTACTTCTTAAATGTTAATGTTTTACTGTTTAATAATTTATATGCTTCTTATATGTTGTTCAAATTCTTTTATCAAAATACCAGTAACGGCGCACTGCACGATAACATGCAGTGAATACACCATACGCATCCGCCCACGGCCGCCCTGGTGTGCGCAGATAGGAGTTGATTCTACAATAAAATAAAATAAAGATAAAAAGAGTAATACAATCATCACCCATAAAGCGGATAGTAGACGTGACGTACTATATGTGTGCCAGATTTCAAGTCAATAGGTGAAACGGTTTGCGAGCTACAGGTGATTTAAAATCATGGACAGACAAACGAATAGCCACGGTAGCAAATTATAGAAGAACATTTTACTGTTTAATAATTTATATTTATATGAAATGTGCTTCTTATATTTTACTTCATATTCTCATATGATAATGATGTTAATGTTGTTTATATTGATTTCTATGTTATTGTAAGTGCATGTATGTGTGTATATGTATGTATGTATGTATGTATATAATATGTGTGTATATATATATATACAGTGGAACCTCGAGATACGATCACCTCTGTATACGAGAAATTCAAAATACGAGGAAAGTATGAGTGAAAAATTCAGATCTAAATACGAGCATTGGCTCGCGTAACGAGCCACGAGCCAGGCTGTGGGTATAGCTCGCGGCTTAGCAAGGGGGCGTGGTAGCAGTTGCGAGCCGCGATCTGCGGTGTCTGCGTTTCTCACTTAAGTGCACAGGTGGGAAACTGCCCACATCCATGATTGTTCCTGTGGCTGATGGGCTGCAGCTGCCATGTCCTCCCCGCATATATAGAGAAGCGCGAGCCGGTTAAGGGGGAGAAAAAGTAAAAGAAAAGAGAGAGAGAGAGAGAGAGAAGGCAGGCAGGCAGACAGACAGGCAGGCAGGCGGGCGGGCGGGCGGGCGAGTGCAGGCTCGCGTGTAGCTGAACAGGCGAGCCAAACAGCTGAAGCAGGACGGTGTAGAGAAGGTCAGCTGCATTAAGAGTGTCTCGCCTGTTGCAGAGCCCGCAGGTGAGACGCTAACAGAGAAGAAGCACCGGCGATTGTCATCTGTTTTTTAAAGACGGCATCCTTTTGACGTTTTAACCTCGTGTTAAAGGATTGTTATTCTTGTGTATTTTAAACCTCCACTTCACAACTGTTTTAAGGATTATTTATTTAAAGATTTATTGAATGCTCTACTGCACTTTGGACACCTGTTTTGATTCTTTTAATAATCAGTTATATTATTTACCAGTGTTATTTATTAAAGGTAGACTACAGTATATATAATTTATCAATGTTATTTGTTAGGAAAATTGATTTTTATGTTAATATATTTGGGGTGCAGAACGGATTAACTGGATTTCCATTATTTTCAGTGGGGAAGTTTGTTCTAGATACGAGAAATTCGCTATACAAGCTCAGTTCTGGAACGAATTAAACTCGTATCTAGAGGTTCCACTGTATATATATATATGTGTATGTGTGTATATATATATATATATATAATATATGTTTATTTATATATATATATCTATATATAATATATGTGTATATATATATATATATGACAGCAACACTCATAACAATGACAACACAATTACATTGACAATCATGTTACGTTATTTTTAAAATGTTTCCTTTACTTTTTCATAACCTCTTTAACACACTACTTCTCTGCTGCGAAGCGTGGGTATTTTGCTAGTCTATACTAATAAAAGGCAAAGCCCTCACTGATTCACTCATCACTAATTCTCCAACTTCCCGTGTAGGTAGAAGGCTGAAATTTGGCAGGCTCATTCCTTACAGCTTACTTACAAAAGTTAAGCAGGTTTCATTTCGAAATTCTACGCGTAACAGTCAACAATGTCCGCCATGTTAAACTTTCTTATTTATGGCCCCATCTTCACGAAATTTGGTAGGCGGCTTCCCTGCGCTAACCGAAACCGATGTACGTACTTATTTCGGTGGTATGACGCCACTGTCGGCCGCCATATTGAACTTTTCAACGGTCTTTGTTACTTATGGGCCCATCTTCAAGAAATTTGGTACGCGGGTTCCCAATGCTAACTGAATCCTACTTACGTACATATATACGTCCATAGCCTGCAGCTCGGTCGCCATGTGAGGCGGCGTTGGGTCCCCCATTCCCACGCCTCCCACGTAGTTGGCTGCCTGCCTATATAAGGCCGTCCGTCGCTCTGGGCTCTTCATTCCCTTCCTTGCTTCGCCACGGTATTCACGTCTCCCTGCTGATAACTGCAGCCTTTTTATTTAATCCACGGCTTCTCCGCTGTTTTATTGTTCGTTTATTACGATTATAGTTATTGTGTAGGTATTTTAGACTTAGTTTACATTGTTCAGGTACCCATTTCCTTTATCGTTCCAACCGTACCGCCATTAACATGTCTATCGAGGTGATCACCATCGATCAAACAACTGTCACTTACCGAGTGGTTTCCATGCCCAGAGATGGCAACTGCCTTTTCCATTCTCTGTTACATATTGCACGGCCATATCAAGCTCACTCTTGATATCCGGAGGAACATTGTGTCTTATGTATTGAATGACTGGGACAGGTTCAAGGTGTGGACTGATGACGGTACAGGAGATAATTATACTACACAGGAGCACTAGAAGAGTGAAATGCTTAAGACCTTCACCTATGGTTCTGCATGTGAGTTGATGGCTGCCGCTGAATTGTTCGGTTGTCGCTTTCAAGTGTACCGAAATGGCCAAATATTTTACACCTTTGGACAACCGCCAATGCCTCTTAAACATCTTAGATTCACAGCTGACGATTTGAGTAATGGATACTTTGATGTTTATGAATGTTTAAACTCTCAAAAGCTGGATGCGAAGTTATCGATGAAACCCATTTCAATTCAAATGGCTCCAATTTCCAGTAAGGCTCTGCTTCGCAATGACAATTAATAAGTCTCAGGGACAGACCCTACAAAAGGTTGGCATTGATTTGAGGCAAGATTGCTTTTCACATGGCCAACTATACGTTGCATGCTCAAGAGTAAGCTCAGCGCACAGCTTGGTCATATTACAATCGGAGGGCCGAACTGACAACGTGGTATAAAAAAGAGATCCTTAACAAATAATTATTGGTATATTTTCCCTCAGTTTAAAAAGGTTTACTTTTCTTCTTAATAAAAATTTTAAAGCGGTACTTCGCCGCTGCGAAGTGCGGGCATTTTGCTAGTCTTAAATAATTTCAAGGAGTTAAATATTCCAAAGTAAAAGGTTTATTGGAGCAATAAGATTAGGAGGTAGCTAATACAGGGCTGAAATACCTACTGCTGCTATACAGGTAAACACCCTTTAGGGTGGCCCTGCACTTAACCAATGTGTCATCTCTCCAAGGTTTTTTTTTCCTCTTTAAATCTTTTTTTCTTCTCCTTTCATTTGTGCCCTTGCTCTGACTTGCTTCCTGACTCTTAAGCTCAGAAGAGTAAACCCTAGTGAGGTACTACTTCAGGATGAATCTCTAAATCCTTTTTTTTGTGTCAGAACTGCCTTTTGGAATTTTTAGGGTCATTGTAACAGCACTGAAGCTACCATTCCAATGTGCCCCGTGGTTCTGAGCTATACCTGTAATTAAAAGGGACAAGACGTGCCCAGGTAGCCTGTATACAAGCTCAGTTAAAACTGCACATCTTGGCTTTTAAATGAGCTCTTTACTAATTGAACTTTTATTCATTCTATATATATCGAGATGATCACGTCTCGACCCAAAATTTTTATATATATATATATATTGATATTTGAGTGATTACTTACCAGTTAACAGTTGTGGTTTCTTGTGAGAAGACATAGAGGTAGACATGATATACAGTACCTGCCCCAATTATGATGAAACACATGTTGTGTACTATTTGCATTATTTGGCATGTACTTATAAAATATACTAGCCATCCCCCACATAGTAGTTTAATAGGACAAACTTTAAAAAATCAGCAAACAAACAGGTATCGCTAGCCAAGCAGAGGCAAGGTGCACTCCAAAACATGACCAGAGGTAGACCAATTTGAACGAAGGCTGACGAGTGAGTGAGGAGGGCCTCTCCCAGCTCCGCACTCCTGACGTCACACTTCCCTCTCCCCTCGACCCGCAGCGTTTGTCTCAGATTTGCATGAATATATCACTCCTGCAAGAGAACTGTGTTTCTTAGCATGATGAGAGAAGTCGCAAAATCAACTAGAATGTTCAAGCAAATTATAGAAATAAAACCCGATCTAAATCCATTAAGCAGTTCTCTCATGAAAAGTAGATAGATACTTTATTAATCGCAAGGGGAAACTCACGTACTCCAGCAGCAGCATACTGATAAAGAAAATATTAAATTAAAGAGTGATAACAATGGAGGTATACAGACAGACAATAACTTTGAATAATGTTAACGTTTATCCAACCGGGCGGTATTGAAGAGTCGCATAGTGTGGAGGAGGAACGATCTCCTCAGTCTGTCAGTGGAGCAGGAAAGTGACAACAGTCTGTCACTGAAGCTGCTCCTCTGTCTGGAGATGACACTGTTTAGTGGATGCAGTGGATTCTCCATGATTGACAGGAACCTGCTCTGTGCCTGTCGCTCTGCCACAGATGTCAAACTGTCCAGCTCCGTGCCTACAATAGAGCCTGCCTTCCTCACCAGTTTGTCCAGGCGTGAGGCGTCAGTAGACAGATAGACAGACGTTGGATCTTATATATAATATATAATACCAGTAACGGCACACTGCATGATAACGTGCAGCTGAATACACTTGACTTGAGCATTCCTAGTTTTCCTCCTCTTTTTCTGTCTCTGTTTACCATTCATTTGCTCAGAGGTTGATGCGGTTGCTGCTTTCTGAGCAGCTCTTCTTTTCTCCACCCTAGCGACCCGCTTCTTCTTTCTTTCTTCGGCATCTTTTTGCATTAAAACTGATTAAGTCAGAGTTTGTGTTGCAATTACTTAGTATGTTTTCTTTAATTTATCACTTAAGCTGGCACTTAAATCACTCGTGAGGCAGATTGAAGACTTAAAATATGAAGAGGTAGGGGAAGTGATGGCGAAGGTGGTAGGGATGAGAACAGCGTCCGTACACATGCGCCACACAGCCTCCCTGCTGCGCGCTGCCGAGAGTTGATTCTACAATAAACCAAAATAAAAAGAGGAATAACCTTGGAGGTCAATCATCACCCCGAAAGTGGATAGTAGATGTCATGTAGTATATGTGTGCCAAATGTCAGGTCAATAGTTCAAACGGTTTGTGAGCTACAGGTGATTTAAAATTCTGGACAGACAAACGAACAGCCACGGTAGCATATTATATATAAAGATGTGTGTGTAATATATATATATATAATATATATATATATAAAAATATATTGTAGCAGATAAGGTCCTCAGGTACCACTCCAAACACGATGTAAAAGTACAATACTTCTTTATTTTGTACTCACGTGCACAAAGCACCCTCCACTCCACACTATTCATATAACAAATAAACTCTCAATAATACTCTCCTCCTCGCCCAGACACTTCGCCCTCCTACCTCCCAGCTCAGCTCAATGTACTGGGCTTCCCAGAGTCGTTTTATACACCCTGGCCTGGAGGTGTTCCTGTCCAACAGTCCACAGTTCCTTATTCCTTCCGGGTCAGGGTAAACAGTCCTTTTCTTCAGCCCGGGAGCACGTCGTTTCTTCCTGTCACGTGACCATGATGTACTCCCGGGTTATAGGGCACATAAGAGCCCACGAGCCCTCCTACAGCGACGCCTGGTGGCCCCCAAGGTATCCAGCAGGGCTGTGTGTAGAAACTACAAAGTCCATGAGGCCCTGCTGGAACTCGGGGCACGTTTATGCTGTCTGGAGAGCTCCTCCTGGCGGCCTGGGGGTGAGTGCCGGAGTAAAATGCCAGCAATCCACCACTATATATATATATATATATATATATATATATATATATATATATATATATATATATATATAATAGTTTATTGTCTTAATGTTGCATAAAATCAAGAAATAGACCAAACAATGGCAAATAAAAAAAAAAGGAAGTCAAGGAATCATTACGTGTACTAAATTTAATTAAAATTTTTGATCAATCAAAGTAGCCACTTTTTGCTGATATAACAAGCAGACTGTGGTAACCTTTTTTATTTAGAATTCAGATTCAGAATGACAATCACTCTGTGCAAGTCACCAACTCTGCCTCCATGTTTACACACTGAGGAACTATCCTTTCACCAACATGATGACGTACAAACACCCATGCATGATAAACCGAAGATTTAAAATTTTGATTCAGTTGTCCACAAGACTTTCTTCTAGTCTGCAGTAGTCCACAGCCGGTATTTCAAGGCCCTATTTTGCCCTTTAAAAAATGGCCTTCTTACTGTCACTCGCCCTGTTAAACATGCAGCACAAAGCCTCCTCTTCACAGTACAAACCGATACTTGGTTTTTTCGACCTGCAGTGTTAAGCTGTGCTTGAAGCTTGAACCCTCATAAGCCTGTCTTCTGATTAGCTTGTGACTTTGGCTCAGCCAGATCTCTTCCAAGTTTCCAGTTTCCAATTGCCTTTGGATTGTCTAGGACACCACTGTACTCCCTGACACTTTGATTGTTTTCTGCAATTTCTTGAAATGAAAGACCTATACGTTTGAGGGTAATATCGCTCATTTAATTTGTTTATTGCTGTTTTCTTAACATTATCACTGGAATATTGTCCAAGTAGTACTTCAGAGGCTGTAGTAATACCTTCTGTTCCATCTCTGCCTTAAGATAGACAGAGGGTCTTTAAGTAATCAACAGAAGTTGGGACACCTGTGAAAATTACTTTCATTGCTGCAGAAAACCTGTAGGTTGTAACCTATTAGTTGGTGTATTCTGAAATTTCCTTTTTTCAGTTTTTTGTTAACCTAAACTTTAAATTTAACCTCTGGCAGGTTGCTGCTTACCTTTTCACAATCTTACTATATAAAAGCGGTCGGGATTGTCCTTCCGTCCCGTGAGTGCAAAGCGTAGCGGTATTCCACTTATTACAGACTTACTACTTGTGTTTTGCGGTACGAAGCGACGCGATGTGAGCAGAGTTCTGGTGCTCCCATTGTTCCCCTGCTTTTGTGTGCGATGCGCTGGAAAAATAGACAAAATTATATCTCTGGAAATCCCTGAGTGCGTCCATGTGTCCGTGTGTGTGTGTGTCTTCTGGTGAAGTGCGCATGTGCGGGGCACGGTGCGATGCTTCAAAGGCCGCCTGATGCGTCACACAAGACAGAGATGGGCGGGACCTATAAAATATCGCGCGGCTGATCCAATCGGATTTCGGTAAATGAGGTAAGACCTAAAACATAACGCACGAAAAATCCAATCGGGTACTGAGACACGGAGACTGGCATCCCCAAAGAGGTGGGATTAGCGTTTGTTGTTCACTCTGAGGATGTCAGATTTGCGATTAACAAACTTGGCCCGGTAAAGTGTAAAGTGTTTTTCCTAAATATACGAATTTTCATGATATTACAATAGGATGACTTTTAAAAGTAGATTTATTTTCGCGCACATAAAATCCGTTGCTGGGGAGACGCCATACATACAATAATCAGCTGCACGCCAGCACAGATTAAAATACTTGCTGGAGAGATGTATTACTGTGAGAGAAAATTAAAGGCATACAGTACAGTGATGCATATTACAGCCACATACAAGCCAGTATTACTGTAACAGAAAATAGACGGTCCTTTGCCATTTAATATAGACTGTTCCTACCAATGTTTATGCACTACTATTCTAGCGCCCATTATTGTAACGGGCTTAATGTCTAGTTTTAGATTATTCATTGCATTTCAACTTGTTAAATTGGAAGAAAAACTGGAAAAAATGAGGTGTTCTAAAACTTTTGACCAGGACTGTTTATGAACATATTTATATAGTGTTTTTTTTTTTTAATTCAGATGGACCATCATTGTAACCTACTTCTGCTTACCCATGTACTTATGTCAATTGAAAAAAATGCACTATATTTCAAGGTGTACCATACCATAAATAACACACTGTACAGATATTTAACTATACTTCCATTTTTTCATGGCCCAGTAGCAACAGTTTTCTCTCACTGCCATATGTTTTTCTTCGGCATATTCCAAGTTCCACTGGTAAATATAACTGTAATTTTGCTAAACAGCAATTCATGGCAAGCTGTTTAGTGAAATGATGCTTCAGATTACAGGCTACTTTAAATGCATTTAAATAGATTTAATTCCATGCTGTAGTTCATTGTGCATACCCTTCTGAATTAAGAGTAATTAAACATTGGTAGCAGAAAATACAGGGTGAGCAGGGTGAACAAACAAAATACAGGGTGAGCCAAACTGTGGTACCACATTTCTCAAGGTCCTTGCGCGAGGTAGAGGCAGCCAAGTGGGTTGGGGTGGGGATCCTGTGATAGACAATCCCTTGTAGTTTCCAGTCGGCAAAATGCCTTGGTCTGGTGCGCACTATGCTTTCGGAGTCGAAGCTTTATTCAAAAACAACAAAACTATCCTCCTAATGGTGACGTCCCAAAACGGAAGGCAATTCTTCAGTGGGTGGCTAAATTTAGACAGACTGGTACAACATTGAACAGAAAATCTCCAGGCTGTCCTCGGACTGTACGAACGCCTGAAAATGTCTAAGCTGTAAGGGCATCGATTTTGCAGTCTCCTAGACGTTCAGCGCGCTTCTGCCTTAGGCATTTCCAACACATCTTTGAGGACATTCATTTTCATCCATACAAAATGATGGTAGTGTAGGAATTCACTGGGAGAGACTGGGAGAGCCGTAGAGAGTTGTGCGCCAACATTTTGCAAAACGTTCATAGAAATGCCATTTATCATGTGCAGCGACGAGGCACATTTCCATTTGAATGGTTGCGTAAATTAGCAAAACATTTTCTATTGGCCTGAAACCAACCCTCGTGAACTTCATCAGAGACCCCCGCACAGTGAGTGTGTTACAGTTTGGTGCACCGTTGCAGAATTTGGTATTGTAGGCCCTACTTTTTTGAGGAGGGGGGAGCAACGGTCACCGTTACTTCAGAACGTTACATTGAAATTCTAGAGAACTGGAAGAAATGGATGTGGTGGATGCCTGGTTTCAACAGGATGGAGCAACAGCTCATATGGTGTGGAGATCCATACAAGTTTTGCGGGAGATGTTTCCGGGGAGGCTGATCTCCCTGCGCAGTGATGCCGGGTGGCCTTCATGTTCGCCTGATTTCTGTACATGCGATTTGTTCTTGTGGGGCTCTCAAGTCGAAGCTATACACACACCAACCTCAAAATCTTGAAGCCCTCAAGGACGCTATTTACCTCAGAATTGCTGCTATTCCACTTGAAATGGCCGAATGAGTCATCCAAGTGTTCAAAAATTGTCTTGAAGATGATTTCTTAATGATGACCTCCACTTTGAAGACATCATTTTTAAAACAGAGCAAAAAAAATCTATTTTGTATACCCTTTCTTGTGTCATAATGAATTTATTTTATCTTGTAGAGTTTTTCTAGAATAAACATTTGAAATGTGGTATTTCTTTTTGGCTCACCCTGTATAAAGGATTGTTATGTATATTTTCTGTAGCTAAAACTTTCACCATGATGATATGCACTCAGGGCAGGTGATTTTTTTTTTTTTAAATCAAGAATTGAATTATGTGATTTTTTTGGAAGTTTGTATTAGGGATGCTTTTATCTGTAAGCGATAAAGGAATTCTATCAATCTTGCTTCCAGTTTATGGATCTAATAATTTAACAGATTAGCACATTTTTTTAATATAAAAGTGCAAGTTTCTTTTTGGTCATTGGATCATTAAGTTTATTTTAGCTTGTTTTTATACAGACACCCATTTCATCCCTTTGTTAACCAATGTTTAGCACAAGTAATTTAGAGAATAATAATTACTTATACAGTATATTCTATTTCTTGCATTGAATACAGCTCAGTTTGCTTTATACAAGAATACAATGCCAATTAAACTGAGAGAGTATTAAATTGATACTAGTAAGATTCTACTGAAATAATAATAACATTAAGTAATAATTGTTTGCATTTATTTTGTGCTTTTCTCACTACTCAAAGCACTGAGCAATTGCAGGATAAGGGTTAGGGTTAGGTTTAGGGTTAGGTACCCAATAGAGTACACATAGAGTACCCAATATGTTGTAAAATAAATATATAATAATTTTTACAAGTGATGATGTTATAGGGACATTGTTTTTTTTTTTTTAGCTGTAACTATGGTCAAATGACAGCAGAAAAAATGAAAACAATTCGTCTATAAACATTTACCCATGATATTTCTTTACTGTGTTCACGCAATTGTGTGCAAGTTAGGCAATTTTACCATCCACTCATTGCACTCAATACAGTGAAAAAACAGCTATGGGGATCATTAGCCAGGAGTGAATGTGAAGAGTGTCATCAGTCATGGTAGTGAGCAAAGGAGAATGGTTTTTGGCAAGATTTTAATGCAGGCTTTAATATTAGTTGATTTGGAAGATATTTAGAATTACCTCAGTCTTTAGTAATGCATGGAAAGCCTTAGAGTTACAGTCCTGTTGCTGTGTTGATTATTTTCTTTTATTTTACCGCATCTGTGTCTCCTGTAGTACTCCAGTTGGATTATTATTATTATTATTATATGTAATAGAAGTCTTTTGCTATGCTTTCTTGTAAAGCTCATGAGCAATGTCCAGAAAGTTCATGGCTCCCAACAAAATGATAGAGGAAATGAATGGTTTTCTGCGTTGGGCTGGGATTGGCTCCAGCAGACCCCCGTGACCCTGTAGTTAGGATATAGCAGTTTGGATAATGGATGGATGAATGGTTTTGCATGAGTTCATATGCTAAAGTGGTATAGTGGGGACATAAAATGGGTTTCTTGTAATGACACATCTGTTTTGTAGGCAACCCATAATTCAAATGGATGTGACGTTCATTTTAGTTACACAGATGTGCAGTAACATCTGAAAGAACAAAAAAAATGCAAAGAGCTTCATACAAGCAAAGGGACCATTAATATATTGTGAAATAATATATTAACACTAATGGCACCACTATTTATACACTTATATACATTTTTTGTGGACAATTTATGTGCCACATATGGTACATGATGGCGAACAGGTTGAGACATTCCTGTAAATCATCTTGCATATATGAAGTATGTTTTGTGAATAAATTGTTTCCGCCATTCAAATGTTAACATAATTTTGATTCGTCCTGTATTGACCTGCATGATGCAACTTCTTAAAAAGATTTTGGGGTGTATGTTTAATGTAATGGTATCCTTATGTAGTAAATGTAAAAAAGCAAATAAAATGTGAAGACTATAATTTAAAAACTGTTGAATATAATAAATCAAGGGACATTGCGCTTGTACATTACAATGACATCTGAAGTGCTTTGGCCATCACGCAACAAATAGGACAGAGCAGCTATGCATCTATAGAAGTTGTGCAGAATAAGTGGAATCTTGGACTAAATAGTTTGTAGTACTATAACAGGTTAATAGAATTAAGCATTTTTGTCCTAAAGATCATGTGTGGACCTAATCAGGGTCTTCAATGCCAATAATAAATGAATTAATCCAGCCGAATTCTTCCAGTTAAATTGTGAATTGTGTCCACTTTATGGAGACTAAGGACAACTGCATGTAAGACAGCCAGGAAGCACCTCTTATGAGAAAGGGTCATGGGACTACAGAATCAAATAGATAAACTAGAAATCTTGTCAAAATTTTAAGAATATCTGGATGAGATATTGGGACATTTCTCATCAGGATTGTGTCGTCTCCATTTGTTTTTCAAGTTTATTATTGCCTTGGTATCAATTATTATTTTCTAATTTCTTATGTATTGTTCTTTCCCATAACAGTAAGTGTGTTTTTCTCAAGGAAATTTTGCTTCGTATACCAAGCAAGGATAAAGTCTACTAAAAGGCTGACTTTGCAGCATTAGATATTGAAATGCTTTTTATTTGGTAAAAAGGTATTTTGTAACATGAATGAGCCTTTATATTGCTTTATGTAAGTAATAATTCTTAAGCATGCCCACAAAAAAGTTTTCTCTGTACAGTATTTGTAACATTAGAATGAATTTTAATAGTCTCTAACATTACTGTTTCTTTATGCTATTGATAACAGATGTTTTTGTTTAAAAGGTTCCATGTAGAAAACTGTCTATAAGGATTTCTCTAATCCACTATACTGATTTTCTGCTTATTATCATCACAACTTGGATAATTCCATGTGAACATTTGTATGCAAAGCAAAACCTGATGCAACACTTCTGTCTATCCCTACCTCCCAACATTTTTCACATGTCTTTGAATATTTAACACAAAATGCAAAATAAGGAGTTTCAGAAATGATGGAAGTGAAAGTTGGAAAAGGGTAAAATAAAGTCAAAAATAACTTATTCTACAAGTCTTTGCTTTGATTGTAATGATTGGTGATACGGTATCATGGTGCCAGAGAATGTTTTGCCACTGATGTATGCGTTTTTATTTTTTTCGTACATACTTTTGTTATTTGCAAAATGATTATTGCTTGTGATTTACAAGCCCTGTTAAACATCCGAGCTAGTACTCGGGATTCAAATTTTAGCCTATTAAATATGAAGGTTCCTGGTCTTCACTATATGAAATCAACACATCCAATCAGATTTAACTGGGTATAACAGGAAAGAAAGCTAGAAAATGTTTATGAAGAGGAGACTTCGATGATGAGAACAAAATAAAATGGCAAGCAAACTCCTCTGCCTGGCATTTTTTTCTAGCCAGTGACACCCTTTCTAGATAATAAACCAGATGACATTCTGGCAAGACCTGCTTCACAAAGAGACATTGGAAAATGCTCTGATTGTTTTATTTCTCAGAAACGTGACTCATCACTGAGATTCCAGAAACAGCAATACATCAGATTGGCTTTTTGTTTTTGCCTTTTTGTATTGATCACACTTGGCTGTCAGGTAAAAGTGGATGGAGGACATGGCATGTGGTTATGGTAAATAAAGAATGGTGTACAAATGTTAAAAATGTTTCTAAAAATCATCTATCTGATCTAGAGTATGTATTGATCAAGTCTCTCCTGTTTACCTTCCAAAGCAGTTCTCATGCAGATACTTTCACAGCCTTTGTTGATCATAGTAATTATAAAATGTGCATATACTTAGGGTGCCAAGGGAAAAGGGACATCAAAAAGGCCTTACATCTTGCCTGAAGAAGGGGCCTGAGTTGCCTTTAAAGCTTGCATATTGTAATCTTTTTAGTTAGCCGATAAAAGGTGTCATTTTGCTTGGCTTTTCTCTACATTCATAATGGCTAACACGGTACAACACCCTAGTACTACAAAAGTAGGAGAAAACTTTAAAGTTATAAGGAAGCAACAAGAAGCATTATTTGAATATCTTTTGAAGTATGGATGTTGACATATATACAGGTAGTCCCCAGGTTACGGACATCCGACCTACAATTTACAAACGAGGACGCAGCTGCGACGCATGCGCCTCAGTAACTGCTGCTCTGTCAACTTCGGCCTGGGGATGCTCCAAGCGGTGGCTGTAGGGGGACGATTTCGCTGCTTGCACAGTGTACTGTCCCTCGGGCGGCTCCCAGCGGCATGCTGTGACCCGTGGTCCATAGTCACCGGGGCCACAGATATCGCTTGTGTGCAGGACGATGGTTTGCTGCCCGCCCACTATGCTGCGGCAGCTACTGCTCATGACTGGACGCAGGCTGGATGGAGCGGAGGGAGGCGTTTCACTGCCCGCCCAGCACACACGGCTGGTAATGCTGCAAGCAGTGACCTGGTTGTGGCTGAACGGGGCTAGCATTGTAGTGTGCCTCGGATGGCTGCCTGTTGAATTGGGGCTGGGCGATTCACTACTCGCCTTTGGCTGCACCGTGTTCGTTCTACAGCATACTGTAGTGGAGGTGACTGTGAGGTGGGCTGGTGATGAACTGCCCCTCGCCGCCCCCATTCATTTTCAATTGCAAGCCTGCTTGTACTGTTACGCACACAGCAGGAAGTTGTCTCTTGTCAGTACATCAGACGTGTTGATGACTGGTGCCTTCCTGCTGTGATAGCGTGTACAGTGCTGCGCAGAAGAGCTCATCTTAACCTTTTGTCTTCACCCTTCAAGAATGTCTCTGAAACATAAATCTGATGCAAGTGCTGGTGATACAGTAAAGAAGAGAAAAACCATCACCATTGAAAATAAAGTAGAAATAATAAAAAGGTCAGAGAGAGGTGAAACTCCATCATTCATTGGCAGAGCACTTGGTTACAGTCGGTCAACAATAGCATTTATTAAAATAAAGGACCTGTTCCGACTTACATACAAATTCAACTTAAGTACAAACCTACAGTCCCTATCTCATACGTAACCTGGGGACTGCCTGTATATGATATAATATTTTCAATGTTAGGAAGCAATGGAATTGAACATGTTTTGTGTGGTACAAATTAAGATATTTCTTCATTAGTACCCTAAGTTCTTGTCTATAAGCCGCGGCTTATCTAAGGAAAAAAGTTGTGAAAATGAAAAAATAGAATATCGGCTTATACATAAATCCGGCTTATACAGTAGTCCCTCCTCCATTGCGGGGGTTGCGTTCCACCCGCGAAATAAGAAAATCCGCGAAGTAGAAACCATATGTTTATATGGTTATTTTTATATTGTCATGCTTGGGTCACAGATTTGCGCAGAAACACAGGAGGTTGTAGAGAGACAGGAACGTTATTCAAACACTGCAAACAAACATTTGTCTCTTTTTCAAAAGTTTAAACTGTGCTCCATGACAAGACAGAGATGACAGTTCAGTCTCACAATTAAAAGAATGCAAACATATCTTCCTCTTCAAAGGAGTGCGCGTCAGGAGCAGATAATGTCACAGAGATAGAGAAAAGCAAACAAATCAATAGGGCTGTTTGGCTCTTAAGTATGCGAAGCACCGCCGGTACAAAGCTGTAGCTGTAGCGGCAGCTCACACCCCCTCCGTCAGGAGCAGAGAGAGAGAGAGAGACAGAGAAAAACAAAGTCAAAAATCAATACGTGCCCTTTGAGCTTTTAAGTATGCGAAGCACCGTGCAGCATACTTAAAAGCTGCACACAGAAGGTAGCAACGCGAAGATAATCTTTCAGCATTTTTAGACGAGCGTCCGTATCGTCTAGGTGTGCGAACAGCCCCCCTGCTCACACCCCCCTACGTCAGCGCAAGAGAGAGAGAAAGAAAAGTAAGCCGGGTAGCTTCTCAGCCATCTGCCAATAGCGTCCCTTGTATGAAATCAACTATGCAAACCAACTGAGGAAGCATGTACCAGAAATTAAAAGACCCATTGTCCGCAGAAATCCGCGAACCAGCAAAAAATCCGCGATATATATTTAAATATGCTTACATATAAAATCACAATTTAAATGACCGCTACGCGCGCGTGTTGACTCGGCGACGCCCAGAGCAGAAAGAACGCGCTCCGGCCGCGCCATGCGGGGAGTGAGAGAGACGCCAATATCTCACACTCTCTCCCCCCTTAAAGAAATTAAATGGGTGCGAGTGAGACCACTGACCTCCCTCTCTTCTATTAGTTATAGGTTATAGTACGTTCGGCTTATCCATGAGTCCGGCTTATCTATGATAAGATTTTATTTTAAAAATTCGTATGATTTTTGGTCTCCGGCTTATACACGAGTCCGGCTTATATACAAGAACCTAGGGTATATCTTTTTTTAAAACGCTCTCCACCAACCTCACTTTCTGTATAAAGGAGATTTAGAAAACTGTGAAGTATGTTCTCGAGATCGCTTAATTTCAGTAGTGTGACAAGTGTGAAAACTTTCTTTAGTAGCCTGGATTATAGGGCTTGGTGTGATAGCTCCTGCGCTAGCAGTATTCAGTCAATGAAGATATACGTTTTATTTTGGTTTGCTTTTGAAGTTTTGAAAGGCAATATTAAAGTCTAGTTAGGCTTGCTTGTTTTTGTTCAATGGGAAACTTGAGGAAATAAGAATAATTTTTTTGTATACTTATTTTTTTTATTATCAATATTGTTTAATTGTTTACTGCATAGTCTATACAGTTCATGTGTTTTTCAAAATCCTGTTTTTTAAAGGTATTTGCAATACTTGTTTATTCCTTTTTCATTTCTTCTTATTTTATTATTTTGCACAGCACAAATATTTTGGGGTGGTGCAGTGGTAGTGCTGCTGCCTTGCAGTAAGGAGACCTGGGTTCGCTTCCCGGGTCCTCCCTGCGTGGAGTTTGCATGTTCTCCCCATGTGTGTGTGGGTTTTCTCCCACAGTCCAAAGACATGTAGGTTGGGTGCATTGGCATTTCTAAATTGTCCCTAGTGTGTGCTTGGTGTGTGTGTGTGTGTGTCCAGCGGTGGGCTGGCAGCCTGCCCGGGTTTGTTCCTGCCTTGCACCCTGTGCTGGCTGGGATTGGCTCCAGCAGACCCTTGTGACCCTGTGTTAGGATATAGCGGGTTGGAAAATGACTGACTGACAAATATTTTGGATTTACTTCAGTTGAATAAAAGGGTCCTTATGAAAAGAAATGTTGCAATATAACCACCCACTATTAACCTATATTGGGACAACAGAAGCACCTAAACAGGATTCAGTCTGAAATGTATATGCACATTCATAATACCGTGATATATGCATAACCATGATAAATTTTAATTATATTGTTACATGAATTTTTGGCCATACTTACACAGCACTGAGACAAGAACAAGCAAGAGGTACACAGATCTAGAAAGACAAGTCCAACATTGATGTGGTTGTGACATTGGTGTTAGTTTTTTTTTTTTTTAGTTTTGCTGCAACTCAAATTTACACTTTATACAGTGTCAAAATAGTCTTAAACATTAAGAATTGCTTATTATTTGCCTAGTTGTGTTGAACATATGCAAAAACTGCAGCTCAAACAATTGTTTTTTTTAAAAATGCACCACTTCACAAAATACCTGTCCTCCAGAAACTACATCTGTACTGGCCCTCTCAGAATCCTAAAAATTTCATGTTTGTTAAAGCATTTATAAAACTACTGGTAAGTTCATTGTGCTCTACTTTTACATATCCTGTTATTTTATCTACTTTCTATTAACAAAATTTTTTAAATCGTTGTACATTTTTAATCTTCTGTTTACTCAAGTGTCTGCTAAATATTGACGCATCACTCAATGATTTTTATAATGCCACATTTAATGCAGTCACTCATTCCATTTGTATACCATATTAAGATTCACAATGCAGGAAATCCAGCTATTTTGCGTAGTTGCACAGATTTTGTAAGTCTTCATACCAGTACAAATTAAATGAAACCACTGTGTTATACATTCAATTGTTATTTTTTTTTCCCCTATGAATAAGAATCTTCATACATTTAAATAATATTGGACTGGAGGAATTTGTTCTGACGGCCCTGCTTTCTGAATGGGATCCTAGAATACAGTTTATGCTTATCATGACCTTTGTTAAACATTTATTAGTTTTTCTTTGGGTAATTCTGGGTTCATATCCTATATTGCAGTTCAGTAATGCTTGCTTCTATCTTTTGTAGGTAGAGTTTAGGCTCTGAAGTGGATAAGTAGGTTAAGAAAGTGGAATTTTCTTTTTTAGGTCCATAATGTTCTCCATATTTGCTGCTGGTAATGTAAAATAAAAGTAGAACTTTGCAGGTGCAGTCTTTTTATATCATATCTATATCTTTATTGACCCCAGAGAAGGGGTCATTTGGATGTATGGTGCATGAATTGTTTTTGTTGGAAAGATTGAAAGGTTGGATTGTTTGGTCAATACATTTCTAAGTCCCATCTATTCTAAACGTGTGCATCCATAAGCTTCAAAAATTCAGCACAAATGATCAGAATTCTAACATACTGTTTTCATGTTATACAAGTGTGCATGGTACAGAATTAGCACCAGCATACATAACGGGGCTTTGCTTAGTAACCAAAGTGAGACAGCATATACAATATGTTATGTTTTTAGAAAATCTATTGATTTTTTGTAGGTTCAGAAAATGTATTCACTGCGTTTGCTTAATGAAATGGCAAAATTAGCTCAAAAGTTTTAAGAATAATTGAAAATAGAGTGCATTCATCTGCAGAATTAGTATATGGTTGTCTTTATGCTGCTTATTATTTAGGATGGGTTAATACTGGCTGTTTTAATAATTTTGGTCAGGGGAAGGGCCTAATTCAAAATACATTTGGGATGCCGCATAACTAAAGTATTAGTTATTACTACAGTGTTGGTTCTAGTCATGTGGAATGAAGCACCAGTTTTAAAAATACAAGCAATACTATATTATCTACTCTTGAAAAATATATATATTTTGTTTTTGCTGAAAAACTTTGGGACAGTTTCCGAAGGAGTCCTCTACCTTTTTTATTACTTCTTCCTGCAAACAACTATTGGTTTCTGGCATTGCATTAGCAGAGAGCTGGCCGGTGTTTCCCACTTCCAAAAAGGCTGTCTAGTGTTTTCTTTTTTGGGTACACTGCTCTACTACTCTGAAGGGCTTGTCTTGTTACGGTTTCAATTGGCTACATCAGTTTTTGTTTGACAGTACACCTAATGCATTAGTTCATAACCATCACACTGGTGTGGAAAACTTGCATATTCATAATGAATTAATTTGGAAAAAAATCAAGTGGAGGCTTCCTTTCCCTGTCTAACCCTCATTACACTGCTGTAGCTGTAAATTTCATTAACAGCGTCTTGTACACGTCTATGAACTTTTTCTTGCTATTTTCTTGTTTTCTCTTAGTACTACCGTTTGTCTTTTTAATATTTTTTATATATTTACATTCCAAGAAGTAACAAAGCAGTGTTTGTAACAAGCTGTTCATTTTTGTGATAAAAATACTTCTGATACACACATTAACATTGGGAGTACTGTTAACTGTATGATCAAAATGTTTCATCCCAAGTTAAAAATGGACAAGCCATATAAAATAAAATGTGTACGTTTTAAAAGAAGTTATAGAGCAATATGAGTTGAATGAGCAGCAAGTACAAATGACAGTTATTGCACAGATAATGTTTTATAAGTACAGATGCATATTCCATAAAGTGCAGATGCATGTTCCAGTCAGTATTCAGAGTGTGTGCAGGTACAGTTTGTGTGTGAGTAGTGCAATGTAGATGTTGCCTCTTAAAAGAGATGCTGAGTTTGTAATAGCACGTACGGTATACAATTATGTCTTTGGGGCTAGGATAAAACAACATTTTTGGCTACCTGAAGGAGTATTTGAATGGAAAATGTTCTATTCCTGGCACATCTACACTACTCCTTTCTGTAAAACACATTAGACAGATATTAAGATGAACAAAATTCTGTTTTATGTGCGATTAAGAGCTTAAAATGAACAAAACAGTCCTTTAAAAATATCTTGATCTGTTTCTAGAATTAGATCAACATCTGGGTACATGGGTGTTGTACTGCTTTATATTTAATGTCTTGTTCTAATTTCTATTTGAAGAATTCATACTTCTGTTTTTCAAAATGTACATTTATGTTCTACAGTTTTTCTTGATTACCCTCCTATTTCTATCTTTGTATTCTTATAGCCACAGGAGCTGGTCACTAATATTTGACTTTATTTACAACAAAGTACTTTTCTTTTGGAATGATGTTATTATTCAGAACTTAATTAAGATTCTTTGTTTCTTTTAATATTTATGAGAAAATCTGTAATATCTTTTTTTCATCACCTTCTTGATCCTTCACCTTTAAAAAAATCTTAAAAAAAATCCTTTTACAATATTCCAGTATCTTCATCAGTTCTATTTGCCTTTCAATCCTCATCTTTCATTTTTGTTTGCAATTTCCCATTCCTCTTTCATTTTCTTAAGTATGAACACTAGCCTCTGTCTTTTCAACTACCTCACACTACTTTTAAATTTGACTTTTTCTTCAGTCTCACTCAAAAGGCAGCACTTAATCTTATCAAATACATGTTTTGTTTAAATGATATGCTTGTTCTAACACTTGTTGCATTTGTGAAAAGCTAGGGCCAGAGATATCAAAAAGCTGAAGTCCCAGCTTAGACAAGGTTTGAGTCAAATGAACAACATATAAGATGTGTTTTCTTTTTGATTCAGCATGGTTATGGAGATCTGTACTCTATGGTTGCTGTGGTCCAATTGATGATCATTTCTTGTCTCTGTCTTTTTTTATGTTGGCGAAAAAGCAGAGTTAGCTGGGAGTGGAAATGATGCCAGTTGTCTTAGGGTGGGATTTTCTCTGGTTTAGTAACAGGAATGGATACTGTAAGGAGTGTTATTAACGGTTGCTCCGGTTTTCCTCTAAATCGGTCCTTATAAGACACTCGCTATGCCAGCATGATTAACACCATTCGTTTGTTTTCCATTATTGTTTACATTTTTCTCTTTTTCTTTTTAATTCTACTTGAACACCACTCTGTTAACATGCCCACTTTTTAAATACCCTCCTTAGAGTTCTCAGTTTCTTTATTTTCAATACATTTGTTTGACATTTATTGTGTTTATTGTCTGGGTCCACAGTAAAAATCTTTTGATCTAAAGAAAATATACAGGCTCTTATTGATGTTTTATTTTGGCAGGTAACATTTGTTCTTCTAACTCCATTAGCTCCCTGCCACATAAATCTGTCTTCATTTTTCGTTTTTTTTCCTGTAAGACTCTAATTTTCTTAATTTTTGCCCTTTTTCTTTGGTGGTCAAATTGTCTCTTATTAGAATTACTTCTTAGTTACCTGTAATGCCAAATTATAACCATTTTCCAAGTTTCATGTATTTACTGTATTTGTCAGTTTTACACACATTAATTCCAATCCAGTTTTAGAAGAGACTATCAAAATTTTTACCACATTCAATCTTTTGCATTCTAGCATCAGGACTCTCAACTGATTCACTTACTTCTTCCTTTTTATTCTCATTGTCCCCAAGCAACAACATATTTCTTAATGCCAATTGTTTTTCTACATTATATACTATATTGACGTGTATATTCCTGTGAAAAAAAAATGTTAACTTGGTGGCATTTAAATAAGATAGATTGATAGGACTTTAATCGTGTAGCTGTATGTCATGTTAAAGTGTTTGTTTAAAGAAAATGTTAAAAAAAAAGTCAAGGAAAAGTCAAAGTATTGAGAAGTATGAGAATAATATAGTACAGTTTATAATTTCGTGCATAAAAGGAATATCTACAATATTGGAAACTGTTGTGTAAAATACTCTGTAAATAAAGAAAAGTCTTGAGTCATCGTTATATATGAACTCCAAACTTGGACATCCTCTATTTACATCAGCTGGTGGAGACCCACGTGCTCTTGTTAATGCAAATGACAGACTTACGAAATCTAACAGAAGGTCTCCTTTAATCAGCTAGGTTCATTTAACATATAATGACTACAAAGCATTTCAAACATACCGATCAGCATACAGATAAATGGTATAATCTAGAAAAACACCATTACCCATAACCTCCTGTTGAGGCTCATAATATTTTAATCCAAATTAATTCAAAACTCTGTTCATTTATTCTAACATTATTTTTAAATTTGTGAGAACAATGTATTTTCAGTAATTGCTTTCAAGATTTAAATGGTACCATTTTCAAAGGTAACTACAGACAAAGAAATCCCTTTCACATATAATTTCTTAGGAACAATCATTAAGAGTCATGGGTGAATACCTTGTTAAAAATCATAAGACTTGTTATATGTAAACTGTTATTAGAGAACAAAATAATAAAGTGAATGTTATATATGATCTCATTTTCTAATTACAATATACTGGTACAAATGCCAGGATGTCCTAGTTAAATACCCAGGCAGTTTCAAGTACATTTTTCTTTTACAAAAAGTAAGAATGCAACCGGTTTCTAGACATACTTTGTTATATAAATAAACAGTAAAGAAAATATTGTTATGAGGGTGGCTAATGCAAAATGGCCGACTACCTCCGTCTGGATAGTGTTCCTGCACAAAAATACCTTTTATAGGACATTCACATGCTGATGGGTGAAATTGCTGCACTGTTTGCTGCACTGTGTATAGTAAAGTGGAATTAATGTGACCACAACATCAGAAGCTACTGTATATTACAAGATGGTGTACAAAGAGCTATGGTGATTTGGTGGAATCATAATGCCATAACCTACTAACATTATTTTGTTTTGAATGATCATATTTTGTAAAATTTTCCTCCAGAACAAAGGAGGAATATTAGAGTTTTTAATAAACTAAAGTCAACTAACATAGCTGTAGCAAGTGTGCCAACTTCTGCAATTTGTTAGCCCTTGGCAATGGCTGTATTAGCTATTCTCAAAACTCTGTCTTAAGTTTAGCAGTAATTCTTTTCCAGGCCTTGTTTTTTTATCTGGTTTCTAAATGCTTGTTTGTTGAATAGCACAGAGTTTGCATCTTCTAAAAACAACAACCTCTCAAGCTGCACCTTGTTCAAAAAAATTGCAAACATCCAGTATGCCTTTCCAGTGTGGAATGGTGGGGAAAAATGTGATGGAAGATTCTGCTGGTGGATGTTGTGTGCAATATTTAGTGTCAGTGGAAGGAAAACTTTTCTCTTGCTGTTTCATTGAAAAGCATTGCATTTTTGCTTTGCTGCCAACTGTCTACTGCTAACATTTGAACACAGCAGAAGGCCTACTTAAGAAGCCAGTGATGGTAATCGATTCAGATATGAGTAGGTAGGGCTGGATGATATGGAAAAAATCTGATAACAATATTTGTTTTCATATCAGTCAATATCGATATATATCATGCTGTAAATGAAATCACTATTTCTGTCAAGCTTAAAGGCTCCTTTTTACTCCTGAGTCAGATGCAAAGATATAAGGTTAATTTTAGTTTAAATATTATGTATTTTCTGTCAGAATTTGAACATGATAAATGAACTGCAGAACATTATACAACTGTATTTCAAATAAATAATGTAGGTATATATAATAAATGAAAATATAAAATGAAGCTGACCAGTCAAAAGCTTCTTAATTCTAAAATCTTAAATGTACAACTAAAATCTTAAAGCTTTCATGTTTTACAGGAAAACACAAAGTAAATTTTTGGTCAGTTCCAAACAAATAAAGTAGGTATTAATACAAAATAAAATCTCAAAAAACTACCTCTGTACTGTATTCTTTCTTTTGTATAGATTCAAACTGTTGTAAAGTTTTGGGAAACAAATCCACAAATAAATAGACAAAAACTTTCTGTATATATCCTCAGTACAAATTCAAGCAGCTTTCAAATATAAAGAAAATTGACAAACTCAATTGTGGTCATCTAATGCTGTAAGGCAAAAGAAAAAGAAAGGCACAAAAAATTAGTACAGCACTTGCTTGGGTCTGGGACTGTACAGTCTTGTATTGCGTGTGCACTCTTAAGGATGGCACTGCTTCAGATGGTACAAAAGATTAGCAGTATTGCCTGTCTTTCTGGGAACATGCTGTCAACGCAGTTGGCAGTGCACACTACTCTACTTCTTGTAGAACTTTAAATAATGAAAATATCTCCACACTACTGAATTCCTCTTACCCTTCTTTTCAGCAATATCCTCATCTTTTAAGCTTTGGGCTGTGTTTGTTGGGGTGTATTCCTTGGTAACGCTGATTTTCGAGTTTTTGTTAACATTTTCTGTCATCATTTTCTCTTTTATCTTGCTTCCATTCCTCTATGTGCTAATGTTTGGATTACAGCAGCCATAAACATCAGTACATGTGCTGTTGCTCCTGTGCTCACTGCTGCGTGTGCGTCAACCTCACCCGATGTGGCTGTACCTCTACTCTAGTCACATGATTGGTTCAGCATGGCGCTTTTCTCTTTGTCATTGGCTTCCTGTGTTGTCTGTCAAAACCTGGATATTTTGCCTTTTCTTGCAATAGAATATAAAATATATAAATATAAATAATAACAGCAACTTTAAAACAGTAGTATATTCATCAAGTAGTTTCCCAACCATAATTTAAGTAAACTAGTATTGGCATTCATAAATCAAAAAACACAATGCTTGATTTTTTTTTTTCTTTTAATTTTTTAATGAATTATAGACGTAGGGATTCCACAAATATAACAACAAATGACAGTAATTTTATACTCTTGAGGGAATTTTAGCATAGGGTTTATAAAGGATGATATCATTATGGTCTACCAGATTTATTTTATCATATGCACATTTGAAATTTATTCTGACATTTTCTCTCCAGTAACTGAAAAGCACTGCCTAAAATCAACAGCATCAACAACATTTTACTTATATAGCACGTTTTCATACAAATGATGGAGCTCAAAGTGCTTTACAAGATAAACAAAGAAAAGAAAAAATATAAAAATAAAATTAGGCAATACTAATTAACAAAGAATGAAGTAAGATCCAATGGCCAGGGGGGACAGAAAAAACAACAAAAAAAACTCTGGACAGCTGGATAAAAAAACAAAATCTGCAGGGGTACCGAGACCACAAGACCACCCTGCCCCCACTAGGCATTCTACCTAACATAAATTATCTAAATCAGTCCTCATGATTGTCAGGCTTCACATGGAAGAATTTGATGATGATGGTCATGTGGACCTCTGGCCTTCAATCCATCAATATAGGGACTTCAGGGTGTTTTGATCAGGTATTGGTTTCGCAGATCAGAGCGGATACTAAAAGTAAACATTCAAACATTGTTATATCTTGTGGCGAACGGCTGGAGGTGGTACCCAGTCGGGACGCCCATAAGGACCGAAGTAGGGATTATGCCTTGAAGGGGTGACTGCACTGTGGCTATGGGGACCACGGGAAAGGAGCATGGTCACCACCAGGGGGCGCCCAGATGCCTGAAGAGCCCTGGCCCTCAGCACTTCCGCCACACCCGGAAGTGCTGGGGGGACGAAGACCAGGGACACCCGGAGTGCTTCCAGGTGCACATCCGGCACTTCCGCCACACCAGGGAGTGCCGGCAGAAGCTTGTTGGGAGGCACCTGGAGCACGTCCGGGTGAGGATAAAGGGGGCCGCCTTCCTCCATTCGATGGCTGGAGTCGGTTGGAAGAGGACGTAGCTCAGAGGAGAGGAGTGGAGGTCAAGAAGACTAGAGGCATTTTGAGAGGCCAGGACTGAAGGGTGATTGGTGCAGGGGCACTGGGTTGTGTGTGATACTTTGTATGTAGAAGAATGAATAAAGGTGTGTTGGTTGTTGAACCTTCGGTGTCCTCCTGTCTGTGTCCGGGCCAGTCTCTACAATCTGTACTGTGTGTAATCCAATGTATTTACTTGTGAGTTTTTTATTTGTTTTTTTGCCCTGTGCCCTTATCTCTTTCTGATGACGATGAGTGGCATTAAACAAAACAGACTGTTTGGGCATACAATTGTCCAGGTTTGGGACTTTGAAAATCTGGTTACCCTGTGATTTATAATCAAGAGTGCCATATTCGGCTGGTATAATGGTCAGTCACATGTAATAAAGTTTGCCTTTCATTTCTGTTATTCCCTGATATTTACCATAACTGAATAGCTTTGCAAATCCTGTATAATGAAAATGACAATGACCAGACACGATGAAGCAAAGAAGGAATAAATTACATTTTTTTTAAATGTATTTTATTTAGGTTATGCTACCTGGCAATTTCAAACTCTCATTGTGTGTGAATATGGTATGTGTGTATGTGCATTTGTGAGTGAGGGGGCCCCTGTGGTGAACTGCAGTCCTGTTTTCAGCCTTTTAACCAATCCAGGCAAAATAGCCTTTTGTCCCCGCAACCCTGAAATGGATTGATAACGTTCAACAACTACCTATTGGACTCAGTCCATTGAGATCTACAGTGTCTGCACAGGCCTCAAATGCACCTAAATATTACATCACAAGTACATTGTCTAACTTATTGCATGTAGTTTTTACTCACGGTTTTTTCACATAGTATTACAGGTAGTTGTCGACTTACGACCTATGTGTCTTATGGCCATTTGAATTACGACTGCTAATGCATGTCACGGGCACACAACAGTTTTTGCCATCAGCTCCATATGCCGTGACTTATTCATCTCGATCTTAGTTTATTACCTGCAGTGGTTCTGACTTTGTTCAGTTACATTTGTCTTACAATTACAAGAAAAAAGGCAATTGATCTCAACACAAAAATGAAGGTGATCAAGCCTTATGAGGGAACGAAAGAAAGCAAATGTAACCACATGTGACTTTAACTTATCTTATTGTAGCCATTGTTTGCCACATGTGCTGTACTGCTGCACTTAGGCTTTGAATCCGGTTAACTTCCAAAGTGTCTGTGTTGTGACTCACAATGTGCTACAAAGGGGTGATGAAACCATACTGAACTACTTTATCTCATAATGTTTATTATTAGGCGGCACGGTGGCGCAGTGGGTAGCGCTGCTGCCTCGCAGTTGGGAGACCTGGGGACCCGGGTTCGCTTCCCTGGCCCTCCCTGCGTGGAGTTTGCATGTTCTCCCCGTGTCTGCGTGGGTTTCCTCCGGGCGCTCCGGTTTCCTCCCACAGTCCAAAGACATGCTGGTTAGGTGGATTGGCGATTCTAAATTGGCCCTAGTGTGTGCTTGCTGTGTGGGTGTGTTTGTGTGTGTCCTGCGGTGGGTTGGAACCCTGCCCGGGATTGGTTCCTGCCTTGTGCCCTGTGTTGGCTGGGATTGGCTCCGGCAGACCCCCGTGACCCTGTGTTCGGATTCAGCGGGTTGGAAAATGGATGGATGGATGGATGTTTATTATTAACAGGCCGAAATGTTAAAATAGAAAACATAGGAGTTCTCAAACTCTCCCGGCACAATTCACAGTTAACACAATGAACACAGACAGGCTTATGCTGATGACATAACATAACATAGACAAAGAAACGATTCGTGAAACTGTTAAAAGGTTTGGCACCCATGTGAGCAACACCAATAATGAAACAAAATAATAAAATAAAAAATAATTTACACAAAAAAAATAGGAAATCTACAAAATGTGCTAAGAATGATAATTTTTAAAAAGGAGATGAAACAAACAATATGACTTAAGGGAATTATTATACAGTACTATGCATCTGGTCAGGTTTGAATACATACAGTGGGTATAGAAAACAATCACCCCCCTTCGAAATATTCCCATTTTTTTGCTTTACAGCCTTAAATGAAAACAAACAAACCAATATTTTTTCCAGCTTTACTTGCTCAAGATATCACAGCTACAGTTCAGAAGAATTTTAAAAAATAAAAAACAAGAAATATTGAGATTAATAAAGGATCACCCCCCCAGTGTCAATGTCATTTTGTTGAACCACCTTTTACTTTAATGACAGCCTTGAGTCTGTTGATTCTTCTCTCCCAGCTTTGCACATCTAGATTGAATAATATTTGCCCCCACTCTTCTTTACAGTTTAACTGTTCAAGTTTAGTCAAATTGGATGGTGAGCGTTGGTGGTCTGCTATCTTCATATCTTTCCACAGATTTTCAATGGGATTTAGGTCTGGGCTCTGACTGGGCCACACCAGGACATTCACTTTTTTCTCCTTCAGCCACCGTGTGGTCAGTTTTGCTGTGTTCTTCGGGTCATTGTCGTGTTGAAAGGTGAACATTCTGCCCATCTTCAACTTTCTGGTGGAGGGTAGCAGGTTTTCCTCAAGACGGTATTTTGCCCCATCCATTTTTCCTTCTACCCTAACGAGAGCCCCAGGCCCTGCGGCAGAGAAACGCCTGCACAACAGGATGCTGCCACCTCCATGCTTTACTGTAGGTATGGTATGTTGTGGATGGTGAGCTGCATTGGTGTACCATTTGGTATTGAGGCCAATAGTTTGATTTTGGTCTCATCTCACCATAAGACCTTTTTCCACTTGGCATCACAATCTTCATGGTGCATTCTGGCAAAGCTCAAACAAGCCTTAATGTGGCCTTTCTTGAGAAGTGGCTTTTTCCTTGTGACCCTCCCGAACAAGCCACAATTGTGGAGCACTTGTGAAATTGACCCCCTTCTTTTGACACCCACTGCACGCCCAGCCTACCTGGAAAGGGGTCTCTCTTTGAACTGCCTTTTCCAAGGTTTCTTCCATTTTTTCCCTACAAGGTTTTTTTGGGAGTTTTTCCTTGTCTTCTTAGAGAGTCAAGGCTGGGGGGCTGTCAAGAGGCAGGGCCTGTTAAAGCCCATTGCGGCACTTCCTGTGTGATTTTGGGCTATACAAAAATAAATTGTATTGTATTGTATTGTATGTACACAATGACCACTCTTTGCCATCAAATCCCGTAACTCCTTCAAAGTGGCCGTTGGCCTCTTGGTAGCCTCTCTTACCAGTTTCCTCCTTCCTCTTCCATCCAATTTGTAGGATCCAGGGAGGGTCCTAGTAGTACCAAACACTTCTTTATGATGGACTTTACTGTGCTTCTTGGGATTGATAAAGCCTTTGAGATTTTTTTGTCTCCATCTCCTGCCTTATGTCTGTCCACAACTCTATCCCTGAGATCTTTTGAAAGTGGCTTGCCACCCATAGTCAGTTGTTTACTGCCAGTTACACTGCCAAGGAAGGGAATGAATGCTCCAGGAGCAGCTGTTTTTAGGCTTCACTAATCACACTCATTACAATTAATCACAAGTGGAAGGAAGCCAGTAACCATTGTCTGCAATGGAAATGGTGGGTACTTACACCTGATTGAGTTTAGGAGGGGGGGATCCTTTATTAATCTCAGGATTTCTTGTTTTTGATATTTTATAATTTTTCTGAACTGTAGCTGTGATATCTTTCACTTGGATGTTATAGATTTCATTGAGTAAGTAAAGTTGGAAAAAATATTGGTTTGTGTGTTTTCATTTAAGGCTGTAAAGCAAAAAAAAGGGGATATTTTGAAGGGGGGGGATTCTTTTCTATACCCTCTGTATACCGGTCTGTCTTGCGTCTAAGATTGACTTACGACCACTTTCAGTTCCAATGCACCGGACATAAGTCGACAACTACCTGTAGTGCATTCCAGATAATTTACAGTATGTACTTGTAGTCACACACAAGTACAACACTCTGTACTACTGAAACTGAAAAAAAAACGTTAGCACTGCTACATTATTAGAACTTGACTTAAAACCAAAGCATCAGTTCTTGTGACATCCTTGGATGTGAGTAGCGTAATCTAGAACATTGCACAATTTCTAGGAGAAAAATGTCAATTTAGAGTGATAGGAGAACCTAATCTCCTTATGACTTGGGACTAGAATTTAAAAGTCCCGGAAATGGTTGGATGGTAGAGATTGCATTAGTCCAACACAGGCAGTTTAAAGATTATTAAACATTAGATTGTCCCCACAGGTGGCGCAGTGATAGTGCTGCTGCTTTGCAGTAAGGAGACTGTGGAAGATTGTGGGTTCGCTTCCCGGTTCCTCCCTGTGCGGATAGCGCTCTGAGTACTGAGAAAAGCGCTATATAAATGTAATGAATTATTATTATTATTAGATTGAACTTCCAGCATTAATATATACTATTTCATTTCTTGAAAGAGCATTTATGTTTTAATCATTTTTAAATTTAAAAATCTTTATATCATATTCATGAAATGCTGAGGTATGAAACTATCAGTTACTCATGATCACAAACTTGAGTGCAGAGTTTTGTGCCTGTAAACATTTACGTTATTCTCATTTCTACCTTTTGAGGTAACTCTCTACAACCACTTTTGGGCTTTGTGAACTTGATAAGCAAAGTCATTGCTGTGTAAAACTATTCCTCCCTATAGGTGTAACAAGAAGATTAGTGAGTTCCTTGTTCTTTCTGCATTTTTATGAGATCAGCCAAACTTAGGCGGGTATGAAATTTCTCCTACAGAAATGTTTTTGTCAGAAGGTTTTTTTCCACTGCCCTGTTTTGAACAGCAGCAGCATTGTTCATGAACTGCAGTAAATCGCACTTTTCAATTTTTTTTTTTTTAAACTGCCTTTTTTTTTTATTTACTAAACATATTTCAAATGTATACGTTTAACTGGCTATTAGATTTATAATTACCCTCTTTAACATTTCCAAATGTGAGCTTCTTTGTTTGGTATGTGTACTGCCCTTAGGAACTTCTTGTTACCTTCAGGGGTAAGAACTGTGATGTGTTCTATGAAGGAACACAAACATTTCTCTGCTCCTGTATTTAAAATGTCCCTTACTTGTGTACATTTCATGATCTATTGACTCGATTTTAAAGGCATCTTGCTATTGTTACATTTAGCTCTGCAGACATTTTACTAAAGCGTTTTTCTAAAACTACTCTCATCCTTTTTGCTGCTGTCTTTAATGAATTTGCACATACAGAAGGGCAATAGTTCAAGATAGTTTTTTTTTTTTTTTTCTTTTGGTCCTCACTCACTGGGCCCCAATGCAAACAGCAGAGGTTTAAAAACAAAAAGGCGTTGAGATGGTTGTCAATTTGCCTAGCGCTAGTCAGACATGCTTTGCATAACAAATTGATCTGGATGTCAAATCTTCCCTTAAAGAATTTTCAGGAACAGACTTGATTGCTTTTTCAGTTTTCAAGTAAAAGTAGTACACCATTCTGAAGGAGTTACTAGTGCTATTGTAATTCTGGCATTACTGTTTTATGGTGGCGTCTATCACAAGTTGCTTGCACCTAATTTAAAAGCGGATATTACTTCAAGTTTGCGGTATGCTCATTTTTGTTTCTGATCAGTTTCTCTTTACATTTTTTTTCAATGCAGATATAACTGTGTAAGGTAAGAAGCCGTGCTAGATGGGATACCGGTTCCATCACGGGCACAAACAAATACAAGCAGACAACAGAGACATTTGGGGAAGGAATGTTGTTGGGGACCAAGTGCATTGAGGCAGCAACACTCAGAAGCTGGCCTTTTACCTTCTTTTGTCCTCTTTATTGTAAAGAGAAAGACATAATGATGTGTGTCTTGATTGTTGTTCTTGATTGTGTATTGCTACTTGAGCAAATTCTCTGTTTTCTACACTTATTAAGTAATATCCCAATCAGGAAAAAGTCATTAATCCCTGCTATGTTTCTAAATACCTTTTTTTGCCCATTTGTCTGTGGGGTTACAAATTGTTAGCCATAGCTGCAGTACACTCATTCTGACATACATTGATTGTTACTTTATTTAGATATGGATTCAAAGAACAGCTGAGGCTTGCAGTGCCTTAGCATACTGCAATTGGCTGACCCATGCTATATTCTAAGTGTCCTGAAGGTTGACTAATATGTTCCTGTCTGTGCTGAGTGAAGTTGGACATGTGACTAAGCACAATGCTTTCATTCCTGAGCTGTGCCTTGCCGTGATTTCTTAATTTCCTGTGTAAGTGCAAGGTACTTGAGGTTTTTTGGACATGCTGCCAAGAAACCTTTTTGCTCAGACAAGGGCTGCTTTTCAAATGGAGCTGATCAATGGCATTACTTTTGTGGTAGTATGTAGACGAGTCTGGGGAAAGGATGAGAATGTGGCTGGCTAGTAAAGTGGCTCTGTGCGTTACATTTCAACGTACTGGATCATAGTGGAAACCAAGGTGTGCATGCTGTTTTGTCTAGAAAACAAATTGATCATATTTGACTATTGCTATAATGTACCCATAACTTTGTAGTCTCTTATACTCTTCCATACTAGGGTGATTAACAGTGCCTTTAAAGTCAGAAGCACACACAGTATAAATGAGACAATACCCTGCAAGGGAAGGGAGGGAATAAAATTTGGTTCTGCACTTAAGAAAGTACATACTGTACTCTCAATGAGACATGCTTACTTAAAAAGCAGGCTCCCTTGAGATCCTAGGCTTGGATTAAGTTGAGTTAGAAAATGCATGGATTGGTAGTTTTAAAAGAGGCAGTTTAGTATTATAACCAAGGACATTCAGGTGTCATTTACGATGCTGATACTGATGCTCTGTGCAAGAGAGGAGAAGGCTGGCGTCCTTCAACATCTGCAATAAGATGCTGCAGATGTTCTATCAGACGGTTGTGGCGAGCGCCCTCTTCTACGTGATGGTGTGCTGGGGAGGCAGCATAAAGAAGAGGGGCAAACTGGTGAGGAAGGCAGGCTCTATTGTAGGCACGGAGCTGGACAGTTTGACATCCGTGGCAGAGTGACGGGCGCTGAGCAGGCTCCTGTCAATCATATAGAATCCACTGCATCCACTGAACAGGATCATCTCCAGACAGAGGAGCAGCTTCAGCGACAGACTGCTGTCACCGTCCTGCTCCACTGACAGACTGAGGAGATCGTTCCTCCCCCACATCATGCGACTCTTCAATTCCACCCGGGGGGGTAAACGTTAACATTATACAAAGTTATTGACTGTTATACCTGCCTCACACTCTCCACTTTGCACTTTTTAACTTGCACTGCATTTTTATCACTCTTTTAATTAATATTGTTTTTATCCGTATGCTGCTGCTGGAGTATGTGAATTTCCCCGTGGGGATTAATAAAGTCTATCTATCTATCTATCTATCTATCTATCTATCTATCTATCTATCTATCTATCTATCTATCTATCTATCTATCTATCTATCTATCTATCTATCTATCTATCTATCTATCTATCTATCTATCTATCTATCTATCTATTATATAGTGCCTTTCATGTCTATCTATCTATCTATCTATCTATCTATCTATCTATCTATCTATCTATCTATCTATCTATCTATCTATCTATCTGTCTGTCTGTCTGTCTGTCTGTCTGTCTGTCTGTCTGTCTGTCAGTCATTGAAAATGCATATGATGAAGTACCAGAAATATAGTAATGGCATTTTAAATTTGTTTTAATTTTTGAATAATTATTAAATAAAGCTGTTACCTTATGAATACCTTGTATGTTGTATAAAGTATACATGTTTTTTGATGACTAGGGATATGCATTTTTGAGGTGTGGGACCACAGGGAATTGCAGTGGTTAGTGGCACATTTTGTACTTTTTGGAGGATACAGCAAAACGGAAAGGACATTTTTTGTAGTCTAAAAAGTAGTAAGATCATATCTTCTTTTGCTAGAATTAATGTATTCTTTGTTAAGTGTTGCTACTTGGATAGAATGCTTATGTTCATCGTTGTCATAAAAGATATAAACATGCAAAAGATCTGGCCCCCCCCCAAGTAAGTTCAGTGGTTTGTATCAAATGTATTCCAATTTCAAATACAGGAAGTTTAGTAATGTAGAACCTGCATATATTTGTAACTCAAAAGGCGTGATGTTTTGTCACAACCAGATTTTTAAATGATGAGGTGGATTAGCTTTATTTTTTTACATGTTTCACATTGAACAGAGTTTTAAAATGTATGCATGTTTATTGTTCCGATTAAAAATTTGCTATCATATGTTTCAGTAGTGTCAAACCATTTACAACCTTTGTTTAGAGCAAATGCAGATATGTTCTAAATTAATATGTATTGAAGTTGTTTATTAAACAGAAGACATAAATGCCTAAACTTGGTACTATTTTATCTGTAAATGTACAATAAAAAGTTTTCCATACTGTGTAACTGTGCAACAGAGTAAGACATATGTTTGTGCCAGACTTTTGTTTAGTGGAAGCCAAGCATACGGTTTTCTGATATGAATTTGATTAAGTGGTGAAATCCAACACCATTGCTTCTGCTGACGTTCAGTTTAACAACACTTGCCAGATTCTGCCTGGTTGCACTCATTGTGGTAGCAAAACTGAATCATAATGTTTTCTCATGATAAAGAAGGGAAAGCAATGATTGCCACTGATTTTGTTTTTCTTCTTGAAGGAGCTTTATAAACCTGTGGTAATCTAATGACACTATAGTATGACATTTAGTAAGCTTGTCAGTAGCCAAAGCAAGGGGGTACAAGTACCAGCAAATTAAATTGCACTATGCATTGGTAACATGTAATTACATAGGCTACTGTTACTTTTTTCTTTCATTAGTTCAAAATCATGATCTAATGTGATGACATTATCTGGTAATTACCCCACAGTGATTAATTAATACAGCTTTTGTGTCTCTTTTAAACAGTTCTGTATTTAGCTTGTCCATCTCTCTTGCTCTCTCTTTTTCAGTGTGCGTCTTCTCTTGCCTTAAAGCTGAAAAAATGTTGGTTGCAAACAACCGTTTTTTTATTTTTTTTTTTACTTTAGAACCTGACCAGTGTTTCTGTACTGTTATTTCTTTTTCATGCTCCATAACTGCTATTAGCCATAAAGCGTAGCTACGTTTCTTCCAGCCTCCCCGAATCGAGCAGCTACTGAGTTGGCAAGGTAGGATCCTGCATGAGTCAAACGCATAACAAAGCAAATTTCACAGTTCAATAAAGTTGATTTTAAAAGAGCTTACTGAAAATTTAAAAAAGAACAAATCACAAAAATTCAGAAAAAGCTATTACACAGTGTAAAAGCAAAAAAGGGAAATTATTTTTTCTGTTTCGTTGTAATCTTGGCTTTCTAATATTAAACTTCAGTTACTTTCTATACTTAAAAGTTGTGTTACTTTGTGTGGTGAACGTACATAGGCTTCACTTCAGTACTTTCAGTAAGTGCAGTACGGTTTGAAACGGTTTGCCTTCCATAACTTACCAGCTGTAAGTCAGATCTTAGACAGAACTAGTTTCTAGTTCAGAATGACCAGAAATAATTAGAATATTCCATTTACAAGTTAGCTTCTAGTGGTTTTAATAAAAACTTAACATTAACTGTGAACTAATATATAGGCAAACATTTTAACACGACTAGAGTGAAGTATTTTCCTATTTAACATAACCTACTGTAACTAACTAACAAATGGTTCTTCCACTGCCTCTTGTATCTTTTTGCCATACCCTCTTTTTCACCTACTGTATTTATATTTGCCATACTCATTGCTTGTTTTGTTTTTTTAATGTTACCGTTTTCATTTTTTGTTAACTTCTTTTACTTTGTCATCCTCATTTATTAATGTGGTTGTTTCTGTAGATGTAAGCTAATAATATATTTCTTGGTTCTGCTTTTATGTTTCTTACCATGTGCGCATACATTTTTTTTAGATTCTTTAGTTTTTTTTATCAAAACTTCAATATACATTTGATTTTGTTTTTTTGTGTTAATTGACTAATTATATTGGTCCTGTATGAGTGAGCGAAAGTGTCTAGGCTTATGTGCAAGTGTGTCCTGCCAGAATTCCAAACAAGCCTTGGTGTCACTGGATTCAGTTTTCCCATGACTTAAGTTTTTTATTATTTAGAAATGGATGGATGGATGTTTTTTATATTTACTTTCAGCAGTCAGAAGTACTTGGACTCTGTTCTTACTGCACTTACTGCTTCAGTGTGTAAACATGTTCTTCTCCTCTGTGACTTTTCTCTGTTTGGAGGTTTATAGGCCTTTAACTTTAATAGCATTGCATTCTTCCATTTTATATTGCTCAGTTGAAGTGGGCCAAGTGCAGAAACTTGATCGCCCTGACAAGAAAAAGGTTTTAGGGCACTACTCTGACCTTCAAAGAAAACAGGCCTCATGCAGCAATAGAGCTGCAAACACCTTCAGGTGTGTTAGGTTTCAGTCAATACAGCATATAACTCAGCATTTCATAGAAGGTCATTCATAAAATGGAGGACACTTTTGGTGTTTGGCAAGTTTTCAGGCAGGCAGCAAAAATTTGGTAATGATAGTGACCTCTGACTGAAGTCTTCATCTTCACTTTTGGGCACTGTATTAAAAAATTGCGAAAAGTGGATGCACATTTTATTCTTTTTATATTAAAAGTTTTTGCAGTCTATATTAAACTGAAGAAGCACATAATATTTGTTGTATATATCAAATATAATTTTATTTGGTTTAGAGTTTTGTCCATACCATACCATACCATTTTTATTTGTTAAGCGCTTAAAAACACAGCATTACAACTGACCGAAGCGCTGTACAGTTAAAACAAGCAAGACTAAAAGCAAAATATAAAAAAAAAAAAAAACCAAACATTAAGAGAGAATTAAAACAGAGACACTAAAAACAGGTCAGGGGACCCAATAAAACAGAAATAGCAAAAAGCAAGTGGAAATAAGACAGGTTAAGGATTAAAAGCCAATGTGAAGAAGTGTGTTTTTAGGTGTGATTTGAATGTGGCGACTGAAGCGGCTTGCCTAACCACTAAAGGTAAGGAGTTCCAGAGCCTAGGTGCACAGACGGAAAAAGCCCTTTCACCACGAACTTTAAAACGTCCAGAAACTCATAATCTAGATGCATTTGATACACTATTTTCCCCAATCTCCACCAGTGTCCCATAGTTTGTGTTTTGCTTCTCAGATTAAAAAACGTGGAAGGTTTACTTCTCTATGGAATTTAAAATAATATCCCCCATTATCTTCTCTGAAAATGTAATTGATTCAGTTTTAGTGCCAGAGATTCCCCTTTGGTCATAAATATGTCTGGCTTGTATAATTTTGCAGTTTTACATACTGTATATATACAGTATAAAAAATGTTCATTTTATTTGATTATAAAAGCCTTTTCAAGAATTGACCACCCATTCATGGTATGGTCCTCTCTTATTAAATGAAATCAAATTTTATTTGTTACATACAAAGTGCAATATGTGTACTTTTTCCTTTCCGTGTCACATCGCAATCTTATTATTACCTATTTAAGGTCAACTATTTTTAGTTCATCCTTGTGTTACCTTTCTTGATTAGAGTTTATTCTGCAGAAACATAAATTATTGTATCTAGCCTGAAATATAATTTCATTGCTACCAGTAAATAGATGATGTATCCTTCATATTTTCTGTCTATGCTAGCACCAAAGAAAAATGAAAGTTGTCTTTAAGTATCATTCTAAGTGCAACAAATTGTGAAATTTTTAAATTAATAGTTTTAAATCCTATCCTTAGATTTTCTTAATTGAACTCTTTATTTAATGAAGTGGTGTATTTGTGCAAAAATATAAAAATATAATATAGTTATAGCTCTCAAAATCCTTGCATTTTATTCTGGACAAAAATACAAATTTCTGATCAAGATCAATTTGGACAGAGTCTTTATTTGCCTTTTGTACAGATGTACACAGGAAACCTTTCTTGATCTGTCCAGTCAGGTACATGAAACAGTACAGGCCATCCATGTGTGATACTACAAAAAAAAAGTACAAAAGGAGTACAAATACAGAACAGATGATTTACATTACTAGGGAGGAACATTTTAACATGCTGATGTGAAATAAAAATACATAATGGTCTAATGTAAACCATACAGTTTTATGTTAAATTTAACTTGGCAAATACAGTTTATATATTATTATTACTGTTTTAATTTTCTTGCTTTTTAGTAATTATGGTGTGTGTTCAGACCATAGTGTGAGTGTATGAGATTTATTTTTTTATTTATCTATCTATGTATGTATGCATTATGTATGTATTTATTTATTTATTCAAAGAGCTTCTGTAAAAAGACACATTTTTCCCTGGGGACAGTTTGTTCAATCTTTTCATCTAGATTTACATCTATCTTGCTCTAGATAACCTCATTAGTAATTCATTCAATTCTAGTTCATAGATTATATCTATTTGCTCCCCTGCAATTGCTTTACAATGTATGTTTCTTAATTCATCATATCATTATTGTCCTTTAATTTAATGGTGTATTTACGTGCATTATGGTTTTGTTGTCCACTTTGCCCCTTTTTGAGTTGTCCATTCCTCTGTCCTTTCAAGTTGTATCATGTTTAATCTCAATTGTGTTCCATATGTGCTTCTTCTATTAGGCTATCATTTACTCCCTTTAAATAAAACAAAACATTGTTCCGGCTTGGAAATATGGTGACAGTGTTGTTGATTATTTAGAGGTGGAAGCCTCCACAACTTCTACCTTTTGGCTGTTGGTTTAACAGACACTATAGTCTGTGCAATTTTGGAAAAGGAAAATTTAAACGGGTCAAACATCATTAAAGAATTCCAGAATTCCATTTTTGATCAGTCTCTTTATTATCATGAAGTCATGAGGGGCATTTGTTGGTGAAGAAAGATTCATGGATCTTGACTTTGCTGATGATGCTGTCATCTTCATGGAGTCAATGGAGGCTCTGATCGGGACACTCGAGAGACTGAGTGAGGAGTCTGAGTGTCTGGGCTTGCGAGTGTCCTGGATAAAAACCAAGAGCCAGGACTTTAATGACCTCTTGGGCACGGCCATCAGCAGTGTGTCTGTCTGCAGAGAGAGTGTTGACCTTGTTGAGAGGTTTACTTACCTTGGCAGTGGCATTCATGTCTCTGGTGACTCTTCCTATGAAGTCAGTGGACAGATCTGGAGAGCATGGGGGGTCATGAGGTCGCTGGAGAGGGGTGTGTGGCGCTCCCGATATCTGTGCAAAAAGGACGAAGGTCCAAGTCTTTAGAGTCCTGGTGCTTCCTGTCTTGCTATATGGTTGTGAGACATGGACGCTATCCAGTGACCTGAGACGAAGACTGAGCTCCTTTGGTACTGTGTCTCTCTGGAAAATCCTTGGGTACCGTTAGTTTGACTTTGTGTTGAATGAGTGGTTGCTCATGGAGTCCTGAATGAGGCGCATTACCTACATTGTGAGGGAGCATCAGTTACGGCACTACGGCCATGTGGCGCATTTCCCAGAGGGTGATCCGGCTCATAAGATCCTCATTGTTGGGGACCCGAGTGGTTGGACCAGGCCAAGTGGTCGCCCATGTAACACCTGGCTACAACAGATAGAGGGTCGTTTCCGGAGGGTGGGACTGGACCGCATGTTTGCCTGGGGGGTTGCAAACCAGGATCCAAGTTGTTTCGTCATGTAGTGGGTGCGGCAACGCTCTACCAGTGCATGCTCCCCAACTTGACTTGACATGAGCACTAAGCTTAGCTGAGGCTAGAGAGACCTGCAGTTCTTTAGATGTTCCTCTGGGATCCTGGGTGACCTCTTGAATGAGTCATTGCTATACCCTTGGTATAATTTTGGCAAGACGTACAACTATTCTAACCGTTCTCCAATTGAAGATGATGACTGTCACTCTGGTACAGTGGAGTCCCAGAGCCTTACTAATACATTAGTTACAATGTTTTTCCTGAACTCTTCTGAAATTTCTTTTGCTCATGGCAAATTCTTCTTTTGGAAGTTTTGTGATGGTTATTTCATTGTCACGGTAAAGTTCAATATGTGGTGAGATGTATATTCAGCAGGTCTGACTATGTTCAGGCCACTGAGTCTAATTATCAATTCACGTTGGTCAGTTGTTTGAGTGAGTAACTAAGGAGGCAATTGCCTTTTCACACAAGCAGTACAGTTGTAGGAAAACTTTTTATTACTTAAATATATTCTAAAAATTTTGAAATGATGCTATGAGTTATAGCATTAAGTCTAAATATTTGAAGCAATCCATTGTTATAAATACTATATGCAAACATTAAGAATATCAGGAAGAGGGCAAACACTTTAATACATTTTCACAGCAGGTAGGAAAGAAAGACACTGTCACTATACTGCTGCTTGAAGTCCAGTCTTCTACTTCCACGTGTGGTGCAGGTGTATTATTGTATATTGACCTGTGAAATGGAGTCTTCATAAACTGTGCATCTAGTATAATTTGGACACTTCTTTTGTGAAGTATCTTACAATAACGTTTGCCCTGTAATATTAAATAAATAGCCACCAAGTCCGTGAGATTTCAAGTGTTGTGTATACAATACAAACTGCTTTAAAAATGTCAAATTTGGCTTGCAGAGGGTTGAACATGTTCAACCTGACAAAGTAGCACTTTGCTATGGTTCTGCCATAGTGTTAAGAGTCTGATGTCTTCTCACTTCTGTGGTAGTAATCCTCTAATGGAGGTGTACTTCTTATTGTATACGTTGATGAAAGTGTGCTCATGTTGGGCTGGGAATAACAGGTGGCAGATATGTGATGAAATTGTGACAGATATGTGGTATTATGAATTGTGTAGGACAGTAAAGAGGAAACATTTTATGGACAGATATAGAAAGGGAGAAGTGTGGTTAGTAAAGATTGAGGGCTGGGCACATTACTTTGAATTCAATTGTGGTTACTTTATACAAACTTAGTTAATGGTATGCATGACTTTTACAGTTTCTGGACCTTAGAAAACATTTGTTATTGCTATTTCATAGTTACTCTGAGTAACAGACTGTTGTGTAAGTTTAGGTGTATAATGGGCAGTTTTGAGGTTTTGGAGTGAGAGATTTTGGAAGCAGAACAAACAACAAAAAAGGTATGTGGGTCTATAACTTAATTTATACTTAACACAAGCTTGGCTGGTAGATCCATTGTCATATACAGTATACTTCACACTCTAGTACAGTAGGTGGCATAAATGTACCTTTATTGTGGGATTTGAGGCTGCACAATAAGACAGAAAAAACATGGCTCAAACATTTCTTCTTTCTTTCATTTTGTATATGTTCAGCAAGTTTTTCTTGCTGTTAAGCTTTGCTTCTTTCAGTGTTTTAATGTTTTTCCTTATGCTGTTGTTTAATGGTAGTATCTTTTATGTACTTTTTTTAATTTAAAGATACTTTTATTTGGAATCTTAGCAAGGTTGCTTTCTATAACTGCTTTTGCTAAACATATCTGACATGATCAAAATTTCAACTTTGAGTTTTCAGTTAATTTGCGTGTTTTAGGTATCTATAATTTTATACCACTTTTGGAGTGATGTCTGTCGTTGGGTTGCCTGAGGCTTTGAATGCTATCTGTCTATCATGCAGAGTTAAACTTGCATGTTATTGTTAACATTGTAAAATGCTACAAGACTATTTGATTTTGAGCACATGGTTTGCATTTTTGTACACATTTGTGTCCCAACAGCAGCAAAAATTGAGGAGAAGAAGAACAATATGCATTGAAAATTAAAATTCAGTTACATTCCATGTTATATGTCATTGTCCAGTAATATTTACAGCAAACAAATTAATGCAGAGAAAGTAGAATGTCGGGCAAGTCAGATTTTTTTCTGATTAGTCTAATCTAATCAGTGTTACCCAAACCTTTTCCTATTGACCCTGTACAGGTGTTTGACTATAGTTTATAATTGGACTCCTAGCAGAATTAAAATAAATGCGTGAAGAAACACTTCTGGGGCTCCTTTATACCAACAGCAATACCCCTGCATAATTCTGCACTCTGACTGTGACAGCTGAGTTAGAGGTTTTCTTTCTTTTTAATTTTTGTTTTCTTTTTAGTCATTCTGTTGTGTGTTCAGACCATCGTGTGTGGGTAGCAATCTATCTGTCTGTCTATTAGATAGATAGATAGATACTTATCTATCTATCTATCTATCTATCTATCTATCTATCTATCTATCTATCTATCTATCTATCTATCTATCTATCTATCTATCTATCTATCTATCTATCTATCTATCGAGCTTCTGTAAAACACCAAATTTCTACCTTGTGACAAAGCTCTATCTATATACAGTATTTATAATACCTTAAAATGGGATCAAAACTAAGTGTGGTAGATTTTAATTATAATGTAGCAAACATTAAATTTGAAGATTTTCATTCTCATTTTCCAGCTGTTTTGCTCATTTAATCCACTGTTTACTAATAGGCACATTAGTGGTTCTGACAACAAAATAGTTGTAGCCTTTCAGTATTTAGTGTTGTTTCCTCGGGTGTCTTTTCTGCTTATTGTCAATTGGTATTATTAGGATGCAGTTATATAGAAAATATTCAAGTTACTTTAACAGGAAAACAACAAAACATTGTTAAGGATTAAAAAATACAAAATTTCTAAATGTGTTATAAATGTAAAAATCACACTGCTGTGCTTTTCTGAATGCATTATAAGAGAAGAGGGAAAATAAGGACAGCTACTTAAATGAGAGTAATTAGAGGTACAGTGATTCACTGCTTGTGAAACTGATTAGAACAAAAGCCTGCAGCCACAGGGAGTCTCCAGGACTTAATCTGTGAAACACTCTTCTAGATGAGTTGTTTCTCCTGTAACAGTAATTTTATTAGTGCATTTCACTGATTTGTGAAAGGGTGTGTTTTTTTTTCTTTTCTTGTTCAGAGGAACTTCCCTGTTCCTAAAAAGTTTAAGTACTACATGTTCTATGTTAGATATTTAAAAATGCTCATTACATTTTTTTGACTATTTTTTTAGTGTAAAATTTCCCCCTATCTGCGATGTTTAATTTTAGGTAAGTTCTCAAATTTTTATTGAGATTAATTCAGCAGTAGTCATTACTTAACTGTTCACAAATATTAAATGACTAATATTCCCCAAGAAGGAAGTATTGTTATCGTTTTATTGTATACTTTTTATTCATCTAATTAACTGTGAAAATTAATTATATAATTGATTTTTAATAAACGTTATTTTGGCAGGCCAAGGTGGTCTTATTTGCTTTCATTAAGGTCCAGACAATACTTGTTAATTACTGCTGAGATTACAGAGAGTGGGTTGGGCATGACTCACAGGTCAGTTTAGCAGCAGTCTGTCATATTTATATTCATAATAAGGAAACTGCAGTTGGCTTATTTAAAATTAACAGACAAGACATTGATTAATATTTAGTAATTCAATAATAGGCAAAAATGATAATCCTGAAATGCTCTTCTGCAGGATTGTTCTTAATGCCGATTTATTAAGCAGATAAGACATGCATTTTCTTCTGTATTAAAGCACTTCATTTTTTGATGAGACATGTACTTAAGTTAAGAGCTAAATTATAATCTATCTTTATTCCTGAAAAATCGTGCATTTGTGTGTGTGTGTGTATGTGTGTGTGTGTGAGTTTGTTTGCCTGTGAAGTACTGAGTGTTTTATGTTCTTGATAATGAGGGTAATCTCATCCAATTTTCATTTTTAAAAATTTGCTTTTAACACTCAGCTGTGTTTTATGAAAATGTGTGTGTATATATGTGTCCTCACAGGTGGCGCAGTGGTAGTGCTGCTGCTTTGCAGTAAGGAGACTGTGGAAGATTGTGGGTTTGCTTCCCGGTTCCTCCCTGTGTGGATAGCGCTTTGAGTACTGAGAAAAGCACTATATAAATGTAATGAATTATTATTATTATTATATGTGTATATAATGAATTCATAACTGCTTTATTTTCAAGGAAGAGTAGAATTCTAATGTTATGGGCAGTACATTTGTGTATCTTGTTGTATGATTACCTGTAGATCTGTTTTTGCAGTTTTTGTTGGTGGTGCTAGTTAACAGTTGCAATGTAGTTTAATTATTCAAGCATTTATATATTTCAGGTTGCATTCATATTTTCTTAAGTGTAGGTAGTGGAAACCAGTTGGATATTGGATTTTAAGTCTCTCACTTCTCTTTTCATGTATAATGGTTCTTGCAACACCTTTTTTCCTTTTGTCATGGTGAAATTTCTGGTAAATGACTTGGTCTCCATTTGGCCAGACGCCCAGTTAGATCACGTGACGATGACTGCAGCCAGTTTCTTGCCTGTTCATGTAAACTTAGATAGAAATAACTTTAAAGTCTTTGTTTTTTAACATTCAATTCTAATAATGACTAATGACTCTTCATGCTAGGAATTTGGGTACACTTATAATACATGTTAGCCTGGCACAGTACTTATTTTTGCCATACAGCAGATGTGGATTCCTGCACATTATTTATGTTAAATTGTATTATCCAAAGAACTGTTACCATACTATTTTTGAATCTATAGGTTCACCTGTGAACACGGTTGTATGTATTCTATAGCAGACAGCTGGGTTCTTCATTAAGAGCTCTTGATTTGTGTCTAGGACTTGATTATTTTGTGTCCGTGACCTGCATTCTAAAAGAAACTTTCTGGCACTGAAGGGAAAGATTTTGTGAATGTGCCTTGGCCAATCAATAGTCTGGGGAGACATCCAGGTAAGAATTTAATTGTATTGTTTACATGATATTAAGTTTAAACTGGAAAAAACTGGAAAGAACAGTGATGAGAATGATTATGTGGATGTGTAGGGTGTCACAGTTATAGAAAGATAAAAGTGGATTTGAGAGAAATACTTTGTGAATAGGTGATAGGCATTGTGCTAAGGAAAAAGAGACTAAGGTGGCTTGGGCATATGGAGCAAAATGCAGATGATGACTGGGTGTAAAGCTGATGCACCAAGGTGGTGGTGAAGGGGGTAAAGCCCAGGGGGAGGCTGAAGAAGACATTTTTGAAAGTAATTGTAAGAGCCATTTTCCTAGTTCTATAAGATTCATGAATATTTATTAGATGACAATGCATAAACTATGGGAGGTTCCTATAACCCCCATAAGTAGAATTGTATTAGTATATTTTTGCCATTTCTAACAGCTTGGAGTAAATATTCTTCAGTTAGTTAGTTACAGCCTTGCCATGAGTAAGGTGCGGAAGGCATAAGGTTTTTAACCGTGCCTACGGGCCTTTTGAGTGTGTGAAACAACTTAAACAAGCACTGTATCATATGCTTAATGCGTAACGATTAAGAAATTAAGAACCTTTAAGTAGAGAAAAAGAAGTAAAGAACCTTTAAGTACAGGAATAACTAAAGTTTCTCAAGAAAAGCTAAGTTTAGAGAAGATACATTTTTCACCCTTTTTTGCCTTTTATTCTACGTGTGTAACTATTTTTTTTTATATTCTTATGTGGATTATTTGCTTTTAACTTTCACTAAATATTTTAAAATGAACTTTTGGACTGAGAGATTTCTTTCGGCACGCGTCTTTTCCGTGCTTAACCACATCTTACATTTTCGGCAGCTACAGTAATGTTGGATGATATAAACGGCATGGGTCTAATCCAAAAGAATAATTAGGACTACAGTCACTGAAGAAAACAGATTTAGAGAGCAACTCGCTCACCTGGGCAAATTTGAAAAATGACTGTTAAAATAGTCTTTCTCAAAAACTCTTAATCCAGTTCATCCAAATATTAAAAATAGAGTTTACTTAAATTCTCAAGCCAGGGCAATAAGGATGTAAATAAAATCAGTTTTAAAACTTTAGCTGATTTTTGAAGATGAAAACCGTTTAGAATTAAAAAAAAAAAACCAAAAAAAAAAAAACCAAACCTTTCTCTATGTAAACGTCCAAGAGCCTGTGACAGCTTTTCATATTATTTCAGTACTTACATTTTTATAGAGTATAGTAATCCCTCGCTATATCACGCTTCAACTTTTGCGGCTTCACTGTATCGCGGATTTTATATGTAAGCATATCTAAATATATAACGCAGATTTTTCGCTGCTATGCCGGATTCTGCGGACAATGGGTCTTTTTACTTCTGGTACATGCTTCCTCAGTTGGTTTGCCCAGTTGATTCCATACAAGGGACGCTATTGGCGGAGGGCTGAGAAGCTACCCAATCAGAGCAAGCAGTTAAGTTCCTGTGTGCTGATTGGCTCAGTGATGGTGCGGCGAATTTGATTCCGCTGCGTTAACCAGGAAGTCTTGTCTCGCTCATTCAGTATCAACTTGTTTCGCTGTATAAAGAGTTAACTTTTGTGCTCTTTTGTGTTTATCTTTGTACATAGTCAAGCCCTTCATTATGGCTCCAAAACGATCTGCTCCTGCTACTGCTTCAGGGGCCGTGCCCAAGCGCCAACGGAAGATGCTAACGATTGCCGAAAAGGTAAAAGGTTTGGATATGTTGAAGGAAGGGAACAGCTACACCACTGTAGGACGCCATTATGGCATCAATGAGTCCATGATTCTTTTTATTTAAAAAGGAGGAAAAGAATATAAGATCTACGGCCGCAGTGTCCTTTAACCTGGGAACAAAACGAGTTGTAAGTGGACGTAATAAGGCGGTAGGTTTTTAAGGTGTGGGAAGGGTTTATAAAGCCTTAAAATATATATAAATAATAAAATAAATATAAGGTCGCTACTTCGCGGATTTTCACCTATCGCGGGGGGCTCTGGAACGTAACCCCCGTGATAGTTGAGGGATGATTGTAATTAGAATCCACTCTTTCATATTCTAGTAACTTGATACGATCACCATCGAAAACTTTGTATTCTTTTCCATCTTGTGATGTCACAGCTATTTGAAATACGTTTTATTGTTGCACACAGAGTTTGTGAAGTTCTCTCAGAAGAAGCAAATTCTTTTTGCTGAAGGAGTATTTTCAGTTCATTCCCAAATTATAACTTAGTTTGAAATATGAGTGTATGTTACTTTCCTCTTAAAATGAAACTTAAGAACAGTACTAATGAGAGGGAAATTACCTTACTAAATATAATGGGTTTTGTACAGCAGGTGACTTAGCAATTTAAGAAAAGCATTTTAAGCAAGTATTTTTTTTACATGTTTAGGTTAGGTTTAGAGCAGCGGTTCTCAACCTGTGGGTTGCGACCCCATCAGGGGTCGAATGACGGTTTGCCAGGGGTCACCTAAGACCATTGGAAATATGGGTTTTGTATATTCTAATGTATAAAACTTGTTATTGTACAGATTTTTTCCATTGGTAGTTACTAGTTTTTACTATAATTGTCATTTGAGGATAGATGTTGCAGACAATTGAATCAGAATAATTTCAAACGTTTTAATTGTCGTAACTTTATTATTTTTAACTGTTTACATTACTGTACATCGCGGGGATTTACGCACTTCGTGACGTAATTGAAATCAAATCCGTTTCTAATTAGTAAAGCATAAACAAACGTTTTATAGTCCGTGTTAATTAAGCTATTGTCATATAATATTTTCATTAGCGAACCAACCCATGACAATGGATCGTGTAGAGAAGAACGTTAAGAAAAGAAAATATAGTGACGATTTTTTACAATATGGTTTTACTGCAATAGTTACAGCAGGAATTGAGAAACCGCAATGTGTTATTTGTAATGAAGTTCTATCAACCAAATCTATGAAGCCGAACAAACTGAAATGTCATTTTGATAGCAAGCATCCGAGTTTTGCCGGCATGGATACCCAGTATTTTAGAAGCAAAGCTGATGGAGTCAAGAAAGACAGACTTGACACTGGCGGCAGGTACCACCAACAAAACGTAGCAGTCGTTGAAGCTTCATATTTGGTACATAATACAGTTCAATACACAATGAAGAAAAATAAATAAACGTAAGTCATAAAGACAAAATTTCATTTATTTGTAATTAGAAATAAATATTTCACAATATATAATTACATATTGTTTTTGTTTTTAATCACTATGCTTTAATTATGTTCAATTTGTAACAATGAAAATATATCCTGCATATCAGATATTAACATTACAATTCATAACAGTAGCAAAATTATAGTTATGAAGTAGCAACGAAAATAATTTTACAGTTGGGGTCGCCACAGCATGGGAAATTGTATTAAAGGGTCGCGGCACTAGAAAGGTTGAGAACCGCTGGTTTACAGTTTCATACGTTGACATTCACCGTCTTTTGTGTAATTACCTTTTTATGAGACTGTGTGTTTGGGATCCTGTATTAAATACTGTATGTAAATGGCACATATTGGGACTGTGTAATCTTTCTACCTGTGAATTAGCATTGGAGTGATAAATATTTGTAAATGTATCCTTTCCTTACATTGTACTTCTGGGCATGAGCACACGTATGAGACTAAGAACTGGTGTATTCTACATTATGTAAATAGATCGATCTTAGTTTAATAAAGTTCTCTCCAGGACATTCAAAATCTTTTTTACGTTATCCCCCTTTTCATTAACTGAAATGAGGGAAAAGGGCTAAAAAAAACAAACAAAAATGACTAAAATTGGCCTCTCATTACAAGCCGCTTTATAGTCACCTTCCTATTTCCATCATGGAGATACAGAGAGTAAGTATGAACAGCGAGAATTCAAGAATGGGAAAAAGAGAAAAGCATACAAATTTCAAATACATGCTGCACATCTAAAACCACACTTCCAGTTATTTACATATCAACCATATACTTAAGCATAAAATACAGAACAACTAGCAAATCCTTTCTGCTTTCAGATATTCCTAATGCATGGTGCACTCTATGTGACCTTCAGTGCTCAGCAGAAAATGGATAAATAAGCTGAAAATTACATCTGCCAATATTGAGCTAATGAAATTTGACATGAAGTTCAAAACTCCATGTAAACATCTGCAAGTTTCTGATTCTGTATGTGAAACGTTTTTCCTCTTTCTTGGATTTTAACATCCCTATTCCAGATACCCCAAGCCTTAAAGCAGGGATATTCAATTATAATTTCATTTGGGCCAGATTTTCAAACCAAGAAATGTTGCTGGGCCAGACATTTTCAGCAGCTGGTAAGAAGCAGGAAATGACAAATTTTCAATCATCACAAATGAATGTATTTAAAAACAAGTCATGTTTATTCATTGTTTCCCTTTTACATTTGGTCACATCTGACACAGGCACATCAAAAATGTATAAAAAAAACAAACAACAAAAAAAGCGATAACTGAACAGAATCTGAGGTAGCAGCAATACTTTTTTTCCATTTTTGAAATAATAAAAAAACCAAAACATTTTGCTCACATCTGACCCAGGCACATCTCAAAGTGCATGAAATCAAAAAAGTACACCGTATTAGCAATAACATTTGTTTCTCTTTTGAAATATGAGATCTTCCTCCAATTTATGACATGACAGACAAGGGATTTTTTTTCCCCATAGAACTCATATGACAGAAGTTAAATTTGAGTTCCACAACAAATCCTTTCCTGTTGAAGTTGCTTCCCTGACCCCCCCCCCCCCCCCCAAACCCGAGAAAAACTGCCTGAATAAATATTTAAGTGCAATGCACCACGTATGGCGTGAAGGTGGATTGGTACATTTATTTTAATGATTTGTCTTTAAAATGTCTGTACAGAGTTCTTGGATGTTAAGTAGTGAATTATTAATTACTAGCCCACACCCGCCGTAGCATACGGCAGTGTAAGAGTAGGAACGGAAAACGGTGTGAAAGGAATTCAGAAATCAAGTAGACATATAAACTTCTTGAAAGACGCAGTGTGCATGTAGAATTTCCGGCCAAGTAGTAATTACATGTGAAAGTGATAAATAAATCGGGCTTTCCGAATTTATGTACTATGGCCATGGCATCCTGATAGTTTTTTTGCATGTATCTTGGACTTCCTGGAAATGTGGACGGTAATATGATCATTTTGCCTACACGTACGTTATTTTCAGCGTTTGCTTGCAGTGTGTCTGTATTCAAACATTGTATTGTTCCACGCGCAGATCTTGTTGATGTAATCTGAGATAGTTGAGACGCGCGCCCTCTGTTTTAACATACGCATCTACGAATTACTGTTGGAATAGTTTGCCGCTGGAGTGCAAAATACTAAATGTATTCCTCATTGCTAATCTGTATGCGTAAAATTGGCATTGAGTAAGCCTTATTCGCTTGCCAGTTCTTTTATCGGGAACATGTTGTAAATTCTTTGTGCCAGCCAATGTCTCCGTAAGGGAATAAAAGTGGGTAAACCATAGGATCGCAATTCATATTGAGTGCAGAAATCTGTTTACAGGTGTTGCATATGGGATAGATGCAAATGTCCCTTTCGGCAGGCGTTTCGCCATCTTCTCTGATGAAAATCGCTGCAGTGTCGGGGCATTGTATCAGTAGCTTGCACTGTGTCAAAAACATACAACTGTCCATATCCTGGAGAGGCAGAAGTGTTAGCGTATAGTGGAGAGATTTGATGATAAATTTGCCCGTGTATTTTAAAACAGTATGGTCCGTGGCCAGGAGATTGAGTTATCTGTGCACCCATGGAAGCAAACGCTAGAGAAGAGTTGTATTCTCAAATGTGTTCACGATAATTTTTAGCTTCTGATGTTTGCTGCGTAAGAAGCTGTTGTAAAGACACAGATGGCTCCCGCAAAGGTGGTAAAGCTGCTTTACCTTTGTGGCAGCACCTCGAGTACTTGTTAGATGTATTACGCTCAGCAGGCCAGTATAGTGCATGACATGGAAGACGACAAATAGGAATCGAGAAATGCCATGTTGGCTGTGTGTGGGCGGGACCGGTTTTGAAGTGGAAGCAGGACGAACCAGAAGAGAAATATATATAACAGATAATTCATCCATCCATTTTCCAACCCTGGGTCTGCTGGAGCCAATCCCAGCCAACACAGGGCACAAGGCAGGAACTAATCCTGGGCAGGGTGCCAACCCACCGCAGGACACACACAAACATCGCCAATCCACCTAACCTGCATGTCTGTGGGAGGAAACCGGAGCGCCCGGAGGAAACCCACGCAGACACGGGGAGAACATGCAAACTCCATCCAGGGAGGACCCGGGAAGTGAACCTGGGTCCCCAGGTCTCCCAACTGCGAGGCAGCAGCGCTACCCACTGCGCCACTGTGCCGTCCTAACAGATAATTATTACACATATTCTTTTTACTAAATCTTATTTTCCATGTTTCTTTGCTGATGAATAAGGCGGAAGAAAATTGAAGAATTTATTGGTAACAGAACATATAGTGTCCACGCCAAAACGACTGAAGTAACAACTAACAAAGTGGCATTTTTGATACCATTTTAACAAAGTTTACTATCCAGCATCAATCACAGAGCACCCCAGTAAAACGACAGTAATGCACCTTCAACCCTAAAACGCAGACTTCATCACATTGCTGTTTGTGACAAAACAGTGGGCAGGCGACTGCTCGTACATGTTTACTGACGGACAGGCTGGCATTTTGCATGGAGTATGCGTTAAATCAAAAGAGAAACGGCGTGCAAAGATGTGCAAACACAAGGAGATTGGTGACAATCGCATCTTAGTGTGCCGTGCCAAATCAGAAGGGCACAGATGTTTTCATAACACGTGACCTATATGATGGGCAGATGAATTTCAAATGTTTTGCATGCCTACCTTTTGTTTTGATGACCGGTTGCGTCATATTCAGCTCTTCATTCATTATTCCGGCACAAGTGTAGCCAGCCTCTCGTTGAAATTCATGGCCGTCCCCTCAGCAGCGCCGTGTACATAGAAATACAGTATTTTCCTGTGCGAGTCCTCAAGTCTGATGTCATTTTTGCCACCACTCCCTTGCACCCAGCACAGGGTATAAACCAGCCTTTCTACGGCTCAGGGATATACAAGGGGGGAGCCCATATCTTCACATACGTTAACGCCACATCCGCTTAACAATAAAACAAAAAATGGCCTTTTGCATCTGTTACAATATAATTTGTTTAAAGTTTCAATGATTTCATTCACACCTGGCAAACTAAGTAGAAATGATAATCACCAAAGCCTATTTTTGGTTGCATTTAAGACCATTTTATTTGCAGTTTGAAGCCCTGGGGCGACTATGGGGTGGGCCACTCAGAGGTTGCTTCTGGGCCGCATGTGGCCAGCGAGCCGCCATTTGAAATGGCCTGCCTTAAAGGATAAGTTTGGTATTTTTTTAAGTCAAGGTTGTTTCTTCACAATTGTGATATATATCAATTTGTCACATGAAATTCTGTACTGAAGTAAAGCAATTTTTATAAGTTTCTAAAAATACCTAGTTTGGTCTTGCACTTTAAAATGAAGGTGAAGGGTACAACGTTTCGGCATGAAAACAAAAGGCTTAAAGCTTACCAAATGTCCAATTTAAAGCAACCAAATTTTTAATTTACTACGAAGTGTGCCTTCTGCATTTTTTTTTTGGTATTTCGTATACAGTTTGGTATACTTTATTAATCCCCAAAGGGAACCTTTGGAGTGTCAGGGTGCATGGTCAGCCATTGTACAGCCCCCTGGAGCAATTTTAAGATTAAGGGCCTTGCTCAAGGGCCCAATAGAGTAGGATCCTTCTGGCAGTAACGAGATTTGAACTGCAACCTTCTTACCAGTTACCAGTGTAGATCCTTAGCCTCAGAGCCACCAACTCCGCCTTTTGAAGCGTACTTGTGACAAAATGAAACTGAAGTGATACATTTGATCACAGATTAATTTGCACGGTTTTCGTGAAGTAAGAATATGTTTCTTGTTTGCTTGTCTGTTAGCTGTGGCTACTGTAGGTGGAGGTTTGGCATTTACCCTGGGCATAGCCCTAATAATGGTATACAGAAGCTTATTCCTGACTTCCAAACAAAAATGTATTGCATTATTTCTTTATATTGTCTGCTGCACTTGTGTGTTTCAGTAATGACAGCTATTGAAGGAGAGGCAGAGCACATACATAATGGAACAGACATGGGAATATATTTAGTTTTAATCAGGTTAAAGTTCTGTAAGTTTAGCACAGATGGAGTCTGGGTATTGATATTCTAAAATGCTAAACAGCACTTGGAGACAATTTTTTGAGGTATAATAATAATAATTCTTTGCATTTATATAGCGCTTTTCTCACTACTCAAAGCGCTCAGCAATTGCAGGTTAAGGGCCTTGCTCAAGGGCCCAACAGAGCAGAGTCCCTATTGGCATTTGCGGGATTCGAACTGGCAACCTTCCGATTGCCAGTGCAGATCCCTAGCCTCAGAGCCACCACTCCGCCCGATATAATAATTCTTTACATTTATATAGCGCTTTTCTCACTACTCAAAGCGCTGTCCACACAGGGAGGACCCAGGAAGCGAACCCACAATCTCCTTACTGCAAAGCAGCAGCACCACCACTGTGCCACCTGTGAGGACAACAGTGCAGTATTGCGTTGGTCCGGGTCAACTACTTGAAGGCAGCTATGCTAACCACTATACCACCAACGCCCAGAATAGTGGTATAACCTGGAGGAAACCACATCCCAGGGACAGAAAGGTTGTAGTGAAGGAAGACAGGTAGTGAGGTGAAGTGCACAGTGGTCAAATTTTTAAAATGGCTGAATCTCGCAAAATTGTTTTGGTTTTTGCTTTTTTTTTTTCCTAAACAAATATGGATATGTCATTTAGCAATATGTGTGATATCTCAAGATTTGGGTCAATGCTATTGGCTGGAAAAATGAACATATTCTGTAGGTTTTAATGTGGATTGGCTGTTCTGGTAACAGTATTGCTTCAAAGCAATTATAGAGACATAATAACCAAAAAAATTGCAATAAATAATAAATCTATGCCAAGCTTTTAATTTCAGTGATTATGATGTTTGTTTTTGCTCTCTCTCTCTCTCTCTCTCTGCCTTAGCTGAGATGCTCTCTATGATCAGGTTTTATCAGTGTATGCAGAAGTTTGGAGGATCGAACATTACAGTGGACTGCAGTGGTTGTGGGGCTTCTCAAGAGCGAGCGCATAGTAATGCTATTTATAACTTTAAGGTACTGCGGTGGGCTGGCACCCTGCCCGGGGTTTGTTTCCTGCCTTGCGCCCTGTGTTGGCTGGGATTGGCACTAGCAGACCCCCGTGACCCTGTAGTTAGGATATAGTGGGTTGGATAATGGATAGATGGATGGATTGATAACTTTAAGGTAATACTGTTTTGGTGCAATAAACCAAACAATGTTTAACTACGAGCCCCCTTCCCACCCACTAGAAATTTCTGTAAAAAAGGAATGTTCTAAGTGGGGCAGAGCCCAGAAATAATTTCTTAAAAACTGATGTAGCCTAATAATGAAAACAAAGCTTGATAATGTATAATAAAAAGTCTAAACAAGCAATAAAGCATAGTAGTAAGCAGAAAATAAAATATTGTATATGAAAGAATAACATTTCATATACAGGTTACAGTATGTATATGAGTGAAAAATCTATTAAATACACAGACCATGTTGATGTATTGAATACTGATTGAAGCTTATGGCTGCCTATATAATAACCTTTTTAAAATTGCTTATTTTCAATTCAGACATGTGGGGTACCAGGCCCTGTCCTCAGCAGCAGTTATTGCAAGGTAGCTGTGCATGCCATGGGTCCACTTGCAGACAGGGCCAATTTGGTGTTGCCAGTTAACCTACCCTGCATATATTTGGTGATGTGGGAGGAAAATCGAAGTATGCGCTTACAAACTGAGACAGACACAAGGAGAGCATGCATAATCCACATGGATACCAACTGAGAATGGGATTTGAACCCATGATGCTGGATACATGAGTGGACAGTACTTGATGCTGCCTCACTGTGCTGCCCAAACCTGAGCAGGAAGTAGACTTAATTCTAGAATGTCATTGTTTTTTCCACCTCTTTGTCATCATTTTAAGTTTTTAAAGGTTTTTATTGTATGTTGAATTTCGGGTTGAATTTTTTGGAGTGTACTCTATAAGAGCAACACCTGTACAGAAGTGTGAATATAGAATTAAGGTTTAGTGAGAAAGAAAGGTAATGTTGGGGAGCACACACTGGTACAGCACGTTGCTGCACCCACCACATGACAGAATAGCTTGGGATCCTGTTGGGCAACCCCCCAGGCAGACGCACGCTCCAGTCCCACCCTCCGGAAATTACCATCTATGTGCCGCAGCCGGGTGTTACGTGGATGTCCCCTTGGCCTGGTCCAGTCATTCGGGTCCTCAACGGTGAGTATCCTGAGGTCCGGATCACCCTCAGGTAATCGTGGCTCATGGCCATAGTGCTGTAACTGACGCTTCCACACAATGCAGGTCTTGTGCCACAGTCGGGACTCCATGAGCAACCGTTCATTCGACACAAAGTCGAACCAGTTGTACTTAAGGCTCCTCCGAAGAGAGACAGGTACCAAAGGAGTCTAGTCTTCATCTCGGGTCACTGGATAGTGTCCAGGTCTCACAACCATATAGCAAGACAGGAAGCACTTGGACTCTAAAGACTTGGACCTTCGTGCTTTTGCATAGATATCGGGAGTGTCACACGACCCTTTCCAGCGAAGGAAGAAACTTTAATAGATGAAGAAAAATAGTGTACTAAGAGTCCTGGAATAAGTTTTTAAAAGAGGGCTTGGTGGGTTGCAGCAATTTATATCCAACTAGTCATTTAGCCCGTTACAATAACGGGCGCTAGAACATTAGTGCATAAACATTAGTAGGAACAGTCTATATTAAATGGCAAGGGACTTTGACCTCATTCTTTTTGTTGGTCGTATTTTTCTTTCTTTCAGCCTTTCTTTTGTTGATGTTTACTTGCTGAGCTGACCGTTCTTCGTGGGCTGCCGCTGTGTATTGTGTGTCTTTAATTTTCTGTGACAGTAATACTGTCTTGTACGGCTCTATTCAATAAGGGCGCGTAGATAATTTAGTTCAAATGGCTCTGGAATATGTGAAGAGCAACAGGTGCAGATCTTTATTTAAGCGCGCCTTTATTCGCTGCGCCCAATTGAGGTCGTCCTTTTGAGGCTTGCCTTTTTGTGCGCACCCTTATTGAAGGATGCCTGTGCGCGCCCTTATTGAAGGATACCGTCTTGTACGTCCGCTGGCATGTACGTCCGTAATATACGTCCGTACGTCCATAATATACGTCCGTACGTCCATAATATACCTTTAATTTTCTCTGGCGGTAATACAGGCGTGCGCGTCGGTAATATGCCTTTAATCTCCTCTGACAGTAATACTGGCTTGTATGTGGCTGTAATATGCGTCACTGTATTGTGTACCTTTAATTTCCTCTCGCAGTAATACTGGTTTGTATTTCCGTAAAACGCCTCTAACTTTCTCTGACAGTAATATCGCGCATCGCACCGTGCCCCGCGCATGCGCACTTCACCAGAAGACACACACACACACGGACACCTGGACGCACATAGGGATTTTATATATATATATATATAGATGGAGTTAGTGTTGAGCTGCATCAGCGTGTATCCAGAAAAGCTTAAAAAGATTATTTCCAGACTGAATAAAAGAAAAGAAAGTTACAGACACAATATTTCAGTTGTATAGCCTTCACCGGGTGTGATGTGTTTGTGTCTCTTGACATTTTCTTCTTGAATGGGATTAGACTTTGTTTTTTACTTCCTTTTGCAGGTGCATGCTAGCGCAGTCCTTCACTAACTCCATTTTGTACAATATGTTCCTTCTTTGGTTGATCTCCTTCTAAATAAAGGCTGAACTATAGGATTACAAATCATAATACAAGAATTTTCTCACAAACTGATTCTTAAGACTAATGCTGGTATAAAATGTTCCAGTTAATTTCTGCCCACATTCCTTAGTGGGGCAATGTGGCAGTTAGTAGTGCACTGCCGTAAACCTATATTGCCTGTGGAAAGACAATGCTACAGTTAAACAGTATCCATCCATCCATCAATCCATCCATATTCCTTTTTCAGTTTTTAATGTACTGTTAAAATAGATTTTTAGGCACATCCATACAAAAATAAATATAATTAACAGATTAAAAAAATACATTTGTATGTATTGCGCACTTCCCACTGATCTGCCTCAGAGCACTATATGCATCTATTACATTTTAATATTAAGCACAAACCCCATTAAGTATATAAATAATATATACAGTACACATAGCATGCATTTAGACTTTAATGTGCTCTAAATTTCATGAAGCCTGTGAGCTGGAGGTAATCTAAGTAAATGGTAATTACAGTATAAGACCAAATTGGCAGAAGAGTAGAGGAAAGCACAATTCCAGTATATATGCATTCTGGAAGGCAGACAGCCCACTTTCCAAGTGAGAACTGGAAATTCTTGGTACTCACCTTGTTGGTTTCTCTGTAATCAGCAGTATTTTATAGTGAAAGGTATTATGCATGATTTTGGAGCATTCTTCTTATGGCCTTTTAACATTAATGTCCTTATACACGTGATCTTTATCATATTGGAAAGTGATACTATCATGCACAAAGAAAAGAAAGAGACTAGGAAAGGCTTAGAAACAGATTTTTATAAAGATTAAAACAATTCTAACTGAAAAGAAATTATATAATTAGAATATTCACACCACCAACACAAAGGATTCTATACTGACACTGTTCTGGTCAAGGTTTCATGGACAAAAAATAAAAGTAGCTAGTTTATTATTTAGATAAAAGCAAGTAAAATGCTAGATAGATAGTTCTTTATTTGTTCTAAGGAGAAATTTTAGCTTTTGCAGAAGCTCATAAAATATAGAAATGCAGGGTGAGCCAAAAAGCAGTACCACATTTCAGATGTTTATTCTACAAAAACACTACCATCCATCCTAACTATAGGGTCACGGGGGTCTGCTGGAGCCAATCCCAGCCAACACAGGGCGCAAGGCAGGAAACAAACCCCGGGCAGGGTGCCAGCCCACCGCAGAGCACGTACACACACACACACACACACACACACACCAAGCACACACTAGGGACAATTTATAATTGCCAATGCACCTAACCTGCATGTCTTTGGACTGTGGGAGGAAACCCACGCAGACACTGGGAGAACATGCAAACTCCACAACAGGGAGGACCCGGGAAGTGAACCCAGGTCTCCTAACTGCGAGGCAGCAGCGCTACCCACTGTGTCACCATGCTGCCCCCTACAAAAACACTACAAGATAAAATAAATTTCATTATGACACAAGTAAGGAATATACAAAATAGATTTTTTTCACTGTGTTTTAAAGATGATGTCTTCAAGGTGGTGGCCATCATTAGCGATACAATTTCTGAATGCTCGCACGACTCATTCGGCCATTTCAAGAGGAATAGTGGCAATTTCGTGGCGAATAGTGTCCTTGAGGACTTTAAGGTTTTGAAGTCGGTGTGTATACCTTCGACTTGAGATAGCCCCACAAGAAGAAATCGCATGGAGTGAAATCAGGCGAATGTAAAGGCTACCTGACATCGCTGCGTAGGGAGATCAGCTTCCCTGGAAACATCTCTCACAAAATGTGCATGGATCTCTGCACTGTGTGAGCTGTTGCTCCATCATGTTGAAACCAGACATCCACCGCATTCATTTCTTTCAGTTGGGGCCACAAAAAGTTCTCTAGCATTTCAGTGTAATGTTCTAAAGTGACGGCGATCATTGCTCCCCCCTCCTCAAAAAAGTAAGGGCCTACAATGCCAAATTCTGCAACGACACACCAAACTGTAACCTGCTGACTGTGTAGGGTTCTCTCATAAAGTTCACGAGGGATGGTTTCAGCCCAATAGTGAAAGTTTTGCTTATTTACATAATCATTCAAATGAAAATGTGCCACATCTCTGCACATAATGATGGCATTTCGATGAACGGTTTGCAGAATATTCACGCACAACTCTCTACAGCTCTCCCAGTGAGTTCCAGTACTACCATCATTTTGTTTGGATGGAAATTAAGGTCCTCTTGCAAAATCCTCCTGAAAGATGTGTTGGAAATGCCTAAGGCAGAAGTGCGGCGAACATCTACGAGACTGCAAAATTGATGCCCTTACAGCTTGGATGTTTTCAGGTGTTCGTACAGTCCGAGGACAGCCTGGAGGTTTTCTGTTCAATGTTGTACCCATCTATCTAAATTTAGTCACCCACTGAACAATTGTTTTCCAATTTGGGGCGTCACCGTTAGGAGGAATGCTGAAGTGCGTTTGGAAGGCACGTTGCATAGTGATGATAGATTCGTTGATTCTGAAGAACACTTCGACAGTGGAAGCACAGTGTGCACCGGACCAAGGCATGTGGCCGACTGAAAACTACAAGGGATCGCCTATCAATGGACCCCCAACCCCACTGCCTCGTGCAATGACCTTAAGAAATGGGGTACTTAATTTTGGCTTACCTTGCAGTATAACAAACAGAATAAATAAACTATATTTAAACTTTGTAACAATCTATTGTGATAGATGGCCAGGAACCCTGCCCATGCCGGGACACCTGGAGGAAGGACGCACTGGGATTAAAGGACGCCAGCCTACTAAGGAAGTATAGTCAGCTCTCTTACACAGAGTATCTATCTATCTATCTATCTATCTATCTATCTATCTATCTATCTATCTATCTATCTATCTATCTATCTATCTATCTATCTATCTATCTATCTATCTATCTATCTATCTATCTATCTATCTATCTATCTATCTATCTATCTATCTATCTATCTATCTATCTATCTATCTATCTAAGAAAACAAACTTTAACCCCAGATTTCATTTTGCAAAACTAACGTTCAATTCCATTTTGTAACACACTCTCAAAGGGCCCCTAACCACCAATATGTCTGCTACCCTCTCTGGCAGTGACTGAAGAACAAGTGTGGTACACAGTCAGTTCTGTCTTCAGTTTTCATTTATTCATTGGCTAGCTTTGTCACTAACATACTATTTTCTTTTAATCACCCATCTATCCACTCCTTTTCCTAACCCAATTATTCAGGGCAGAGTCGTGAGGGAGCTGGAGCATATCACAGCAGGCATCGGGCACAAGGCAGGAATAACATCTGGAAGAGGCACACACAACCACACACACACCAGGGCCAATTTAGCTATGGTAATTCGCCAAACCTCCATGTGTTTAGCATGTGGGAGAAAACCACAGAACCCAGAGGAAACCCACACAGCCACCAAGGACAACATGCAAACTGCATGCTGGGAGCACCTGGTGTTCTTACTGTGAGACTACAGTTGTGGCACTGCACTGCCGTGCCTCTCTCTCTTTTAGTCATCTTTGCCTCAAATATGTTGTTATCAAGTTTGAACTTGTGTAAGAAATATATTTGAACAGGTAAAATTAACCATTTGGAAGTCTTTCTTCCAGTCATAATAAAAAATGAACAATGCTCCAAACTTGCAATATCTGTATTAGTTTTCTGTGCCTCTTACTACCCCCTTCTTGTGTTTTCTCTTGTGCTCTTTGTTCTAGTTTTACATTGTGCTGATTCATAAACAAGCAGGCTTGCCTGTACGTCCTTAAAAGGATGTGAGTTGGGAGCTAAAGACTGGGTAGCCGGTGTAGCTTTCACAAATTGTCTTTTTATGGAATAGCTGAATGAATTTAAAGCTACTGTTGATCAGTTCTTCCATGAGTATTTGTACTGTTTTCATCCATGCTGCTCATAAAACAGTGTACCTCTGAGTGAGAGGCACTTAGTGGGCTGAAGCTTCAAGTGGTTAAAAGTCATTTATCTTTCACAGCCTTCCTCCAGATAGTCTCCCTGAGCATGACTTGTTCATTTGAACATTTTCTCCCCTAGCCTTAGCTAATGTTGAGTTTGAAACTGAGTTCCAGCCAAGTCTGATGAATGACCATACTTATGGTAATCTCTGGTGCATTTGTAGTTGATTTAAGGTACTTTTTTCACTTTTTTGATTCCATCTTGCCTGAAGAAGGGGCCTGAGTTGCCTTGAAAGCTTGCATATTGTAATCTTTTTAGTTAGCCAATAAAAGAGGTCATTTTGCTTGGCTTTTCTCTACTTTTTTCAGATAATAGAAGGCATTTCTTTTCATTTACTGAACATTGTGGTTCTGATGAATATTTTTCTTTTAACAGTAATGAAAATTAAAGTAATTATGACAATATAGTGACAGCTTTCTACTGTTTTAGACAAAGGATTTGATGATATTTACATAGTGAACGTTTAAAAAATATAATCATAACCAAAAATTGTGAATTTCACAAAAAGAAGGAGAGTATATTTATTTTTAGAGGTAAAGTAATGCTATGGCCACAGTGGCTGCCTCACAGAACCATCGTCTTCTGTTTGTTTCCCTTGACTATGGACTTTAGATGTTCTCCCTTCCTCTTGTGAAAAACATACCCCCGGACACAGACAGACAGACACCAGAATGTCCAAAACACTCCTTTATTTTCCTTTGAGCACCACAATGCCTTCCTCCAACACTTTCTTCTTTCTCTCTTTCTCTTGCTCTTCTTCTTTTCCTTTGACCTCCACTCCCCTCCTCACATGCTTCATCTCCTTCCTCCCAACTGTGGCTCAGTTTCTGGAGGGAGGCGCGGTCCCTTTTATACTGACCCGGATGAGCTCCAGGTGCTCCCCCTGACGACACTTCCTGGTGTGGCGAAAGTGTCAAGAGAGCCCCTGGAAGCACTCTGGGTGCCCCTGGGAATTCCTCCGGCAACACTTCCTGGTGTGGCGGAAGTGCTGCCATCCAGGACTTCACAACTGTCTGGGCACCCCCTGGCGGTGGCTACGTCCTCCGGTAGGGATAAGCGTCCCAGCTCCAGTCCAGTGGCCCATAAGCAGACCCGGGCGGCTGCCTCCTCGTGGCTCAGGGAGGGTATTATCCATCACGGGGACCATCCAGGCGTCCCGGCTGGGTAGGGTCCCCATCCATCTGGGACACTCTGTATCCATTTTTCTGTAGGCATTCCAGTTTTTCTCCCACGTTTCAAAGATTTGTGTATTTGGTTAATTGGTAACTAAATTGGCAAAGTTTTTTTTTTTTTGTTCTTTATTTCGCTTATACATTTTCTTGTATTAGGAATTTGTTAGTTTTCGCATACCCCTTGGGGTCAGAGCGCAGGGTCAGCCATTGTACAGCGCCCCTGGAGCAATTACAGGTTAAGGGTCTTGCTCAAGGGCCCAGCAGAGTAGGATCTCTTTTGGCAGTGACGGGGATTCGAACCGGCAACCTTCTGGATACCAGCACAGATCCTTACCCTCAGAGTTTGTGCATGTTTGTGCCCGGGTGAGTGAGTGTGTGTGTGTGTGTGTGTGTGTGTGAACCCAGCAGTAGACTGGCACCCTGTCTAGGGCTGATTCCTGGAAAGGCTTTCCTGTGGCCCTGAATGGGATTAGTTGGGTTATGTACCGTACTATGCCATACCATACACTTCCTGGTGGTTTGCAGGTTTTCATACCAGTCAAATCCTTCTCTTTATTTTTCAGTTAAACAGGCTACTACAGAATTTTTTATTTCTTCTTTTATCAATCTAAAAATTCCCAACAGGTTTATCTTTTTTTTTTTTTCTCCCAGAGCTGCACAGTTAATAACAATTAAGCAAGTTTGCTCAGTTTGCATGTCAAGAATCTGTTGTCTTATTTCTTTTGAAATACATTAGTTAGTTATGCATGATAATGAACGTGTAAGGTGAAATAATAGTAAAACAGCTGCTGCTTTTTGTCATTTGTTTCCAGTTTTATCTACTGTGAGAACCTGGGTCCGAACACCACCAGACAAACACCGCTTCTTTATAAAAAGCACACGTTTATTCATTACACACAGTCCCACACAGCACATAGTGCTCCCAGCACTAATCACCCTGCACACGGGCCTTTCTCTCCCTGTCCGTGGGCCGCCATTCCTCTTTTCACGGGAGCTTCGTCCTGCTACCACTCCCGACTCTAGCTCCCTGATTGTAGGGAGGTGGCCCCTTTTTATTTCCACCCGGATGTGCTTCAGGTGCCTGATGATGGTCTTCTGGCAGCACTTCCTGGTGTGGCGGACGTGCTGCCCTTGTACCCAGAAGCACTCCAAGCCTCGCTGGAAGGATCTTCCTCCACCTGGCAGTGGCCACGGGCCCCAGTGGGCTTGAGCCTCCTTGCACCTTTCCCGAGGTCCCCTCCACATCCAGGGCAGTTGCCCCCTTGTAGCCCGGGGGACGTATAAGCCACCTCCCAGTGCTTCCAGGCGTCCCGGCTGGGTCTGTCTGTCCCCCAGCCCCCTGTGACACTGCATTAACTCTTCATCTGTTTATCAGCATTGTTTGTAGATGTCCTGAATTGCAGATCCTCCATCAATTACTTTTCTGAACCTCTTTTTTCTGCTATTGGGTCAAAGTGTAGGAAAACAAGTTGTCATGCATCACATTTGCACACCACACCAGGCTAATTCAGAGTTACCAATTTACACACACATGCACATCTATGTTATGTTTGAGGAAATTGGAGGACCCATGAAAAACCTCAGTAAACTCCTAAAGATTATAAACACTCAACACTGGCATTGACTGCACTGGCTAACTTAAATTCTCAAATTTAGATCAGATTAGATAAACTGTATTAATCCCAGGGGGAAATTCAGATGAATACAGCAGCAGAAACATAAAAAAGGATCCAGACTTGCAGGATAAATAATACAGCCAATCAATCCATTAATGTGATAGATCGATAAATAAATAAATATATATTGTGCATATATTTCAAAATTAATTTAAAGAGTACATCGGGAGGAAGCATTGAATTGCCTGATAACAGTGGGTATATAAGACCCCCCAGAGGTAGAGTAAGCCTTTGGCTAAAAGTGCTACAAGAGAGCACCTCCTGGGGCTGATGGAGGCTTACCCCCAAATCAATTTCCACCTATTAAAACAAATATATATATACACTTCTTGGCAGTTTCAAAGTACATGGGCATTTTGTTTCATATTTGTCTTTTTGAGGTACATTTTATAGCAAACTAAATAGTTGTGTTTTGTTTGATTAAATTTTGCTGGTTTGTGAGAAAAGATTTATAGACTACAGAGATGTCCCAAAAATGCTGTTTCCTGTTACTACATTGGCAAAAAAATTTCTAATGAGTTAAGCAGAGATTTTCATGCTCTTACATAATTTAATATACAGAAATTATCGATTTAAAAAGATTCACATTACTGCATTATCTTTTAATTATTGAGCAGTATAGTCTCTATGAGCAACAGCAGGTCAAATTGGGGTGAAATATTTGTAATAGAATTACTGGAAATCCAATGTAGTACTTGGGCTTCCACCACACAATACAAGTAAATTTTTTGACTTTTATAAATACTTGGGTGGGGGGGGGGGGTGTCACATTGGCGCAGTGAGTAGCGCTGCTGCCTCACAGTAAGGAGACCTGGGTTCGCTTTCAGGGTCCTCCCTGCGTGGAGTTTGCATGTTCTCCCCGTGTCTACGTAAGTTTCCTCCCACAGTCCAAAGACATGCAGGTTAGGTGTATTGGCGATCCTAAATTGTCCCTAGTGTGTGTTTGTTGTGTGCCCTGCGGTGGGCTGGCACCCTGCCCGGGATTTGTTCCTGCCTTGCGCCCTGTGTTGGCTGGGATTGGCTCCAGCAGACCCCCATGACCCTGTAGTTAGGATATAGCGGGTTGGACAATGACTGACTGACTGACTGACTATAAATACACGTCTTATCAATTTGCTTACATCTATATAAGGATATTCTGCGTATCTGATTAGATATTTTACTTCACACTTTTATTTTTATTTAATTTGTTGATGCTTTTATTAAACTTGATTTACAAATCATAGTGTTCTTATTTTTACTGTGTTAATATCGGCATGTCCATCCATCCATCCTCTCTTCCGCTTATCCGAGATCGGGTCATGGGGGCAGCAGCTTGAGCAGAGATGCCCAGACTTCCCTCTCTTCGGCCACTTCTACAAGCTCTTTCAGGGGAATTCTGAGGCGTTCCCAGGCTAGCTAAGAGACATAGTCCCTCCAGCGTGTCCTGGGTCTTCCCTGGGGCCACCTCCTGGTTAAATGTGTCCGGAACACCTCATCAGGGAGGCATCCACAAGGCATCCTGAACAGACGCCCGAGCCACCTCATCTGACTCCTTTCGATGCGGAGGAGCAGTGGCTCTACTCTGAGTCCCTCCTGGATGACTGAGCTTCTCACCCTATCTTTAAGGGAGAGCCCAGAGACCCTGCGGAGGAAACTCATTTCAGCCGCTTGTATTCGCAATCTCGGTCTTTCAGTCACTACCCATAGCTCATGACCATAGGTGAGGTTAGGAACGTAGATTGACTGGTTAATTGAGAGCTTTGCCTTACGGCTCAGCTCCTTTTTCACCACAACAGACCAATGCAGAGCCCGCATCACTGTAGACGCCACACCAATCTGCCTGTTGATCTCACGCTCCATTCTTCCCTCACTCGTGAACAATACCCCGAGATACTTGAACTCTTCCACTTGGGGCAGGATCTCGCTCCCAACCCTGAGAGGGCACTCCACCCTTTTCCAGCTGAGGACCATGGTCTCAGATTTGGAGGTGCTGATTTCCATCCCATTCGCTTCACACTCGGCTGCGAACCGATCCAGAGAGAGCTGAAGATCACGGCCTGATGAAGCAAACAGTACAACATCATCTGCAAAAAGCAGTGACCCAATCCTGAGCTCACCAAACCGGACCCCTTCAACACCCTGGCTGCGCCTAGAAATTCTGTCCATAAAAGTTATGAACAGAATCGGTGACAAAGGGCAGCCCTGGCGGAGTCCAACTCTCACTGGAAACGGGTTCGACTTATTGTCGGCAATGCGGACCAAGCTCTGACACCGGTTGCACAGGGAACGAACAGCCTTTATCAGGGGGTCCGGTACCCCATACTCCCGGAGCATCCCCCACAGGATTCCCCGAGTGACATGGTCGAACACCTTTTCCAAGTCCTGTCAAGGGTGTAGAGCTGGTCCACTGTTCCACGACCAGGACGAAAACCACACTATTTCTCCTGAATCCGAGGTTCGACTATCTGATGGACCCTCCTCTCTAGACCCCCCAAATAGACTTTTCCAGGGAGGCTGAGGAGTGTGATCCCTCTGTAGTTGGAACACACCCTCTGGTCCCCCTTCTTAAAGAGGGGGACCACCAACCCGATCTGCCAATCCAGAGGCACTGTCCCTGATGTCTATGCGATGTTGCAGAGGCGTGTCAACCAAGACAGTCCTACAACATCCAGAACCTTGAGGAACTCCGGGTGTATCTCATCCACCCCCGGGTTTGCCACCAAGGGGTTGTTTGACCACCTCGGTGACCTCAGTCCCAGAGTTGGGAGAGCCCACCTCCGAGTCCCCAGGCTCTTTTTCCTCATTGGAAGACATGTTAGTGGGATTGAGGAGGTCTTTGAAGTACTCCCCCCACCGACCCACAACATCCGAAGTCGAGGTCAGCAGCGCACCATCCCCACCATTTACAGTGTTGACACTGCACTGCTTCCCCCTCCTGAGATGCCGGATGGTGGACCAGAATCTCCTCGAAGCCGTCTGGAAGTCGTTCTCCATGGTCTCCCCAAACTCCTGCCACGCCCAAGTTTTTGCCTCAGCAACCACCGAAGCCGCATTCCGCTTGGCCTCCCGGTACCTGTTAGCCACCTCTGGAGTCCCACAGGACAAAAGGGTCCTGTAGGACTCCTTCTTCAGCTTGACAGCATCCCTCACCGGCAGTGTCCACCAATGGGTATGGGGAATGCCGCCACAACTGGCAGCGACCACTTTTCGACCACTGCTCCGGTCAGCCGCCTCAACAATAGAGGCACGGAACATGGCCCATTCAGACTCAATGTCCCCCACCTCCCTCGGGACGTGGTCAAACTTCTGCCGGAGGTGAGAGTTGAAGCTACTTCTGACAAGGGTTCCCAGATGTTCCTAGCAGACCCTCACAATACGTTTGGGCCTACCAGGCCTGACCGGCATCCTCCCCCACTATCGAAGCCAACTCACCACCAGGTGGTGATCAGTTGACAGCTCTGCCCCTCTCTTTGCCTGAGTATCCAGGACATGTGGCTGCAAGTGCGATGACCTGACCACGAAGTCGGTGCCAGGTGCACATATGGACACCCCTATGCCTGAACATGGTGTTTGTTATGGACAATCCGTGACGAGCACAGAAGTCCAATAACAAAACACCACTCGAGCTCAGATCGGGGGTGCCATTCCTCCCAATCACGCCGTTGCAGGTCTTACTGTCATTGCCCACGTGAGCATTGAAGTCTCCCAGCAGAACAAGGGAGTCCCCAGCAGGTGCTCCATTTAGCGCCCCCATCCGGGCACTTCGAAAAGGGTGGGTACTCCAGACTGCTGTTCGGCGCATACGTGCAAAGAACAGTTAGGACCCGTCCCCCCACCCGAAGGCGGAGGGAGGCTACCTTCTTGTCTAGTGGGGTGAACCCCAATGAACAGGCTCCAAGTCGGGGGGCAGTAAGTATGCCTTCACCCGCTCGGCGCCTGTCACCGGGGCCAACTCCAGAGTGGTAGAGAGTCCAGCCCCTCTCAAGGAGACTGGTTCCAGAGTCCACGCTGTGCTTCGAGGTGAGCCCGACTATATTTAGCCGGAACCTCTCAACCTCGCACAGTAGTTCAGGCTCCTTCCCCTTCAGAGAGGTGACATTCCACGTCCCAAGAGCCAGCTTCTGTAGCCGAGGATCGGACTGCCAAGGTCCCTGCCTTCGGCCACCACCCAACTCACACTGCACCCGACCTCCTTGGCCCCTCCTACAGGTGGTGAACCCATGGGAATGGGGACCCACGTTGCCTCTTCGGGCTGTGCCCGGCCGAGCCCCATTGGTTCAGGCCCAGCCACCGGGCCTGGCTCCAGAGGGGGGCCCCGGTGACCCACGTCCGGGCGAGGGTAAACGCCATCCAATGTTTGTATGCATCATAGGATGTTTTCTGAACCACTCTTGGTCACATCCGTCGCCTAGGACCAGTTTGCCTTGGGTGACCCTACCAGGGGCATAAAGCCCCCAACAACAGAATTCCTAGGATCATTGGGACACGCATATACCTCCACCACGATAAGGTGGCGGCTCGAGGAGGGGAATATCGGCATGTGATGTGACTTATTCAAAATCACAGAGTGAGTCAGAGGTGGAAAAGAACCTGACTGTGCTTTACTGTCTGCAGCCTTAGCCATTAAATCACACTGAATACAAAAACAGAAGCTTCTTAAACTGTTTTTGTTGAGACTTGAAGTGAAGCTCGTTATGAAGCAATGGGAAGTAATCTTCATATGTATTTATTTATGATTTGATTGTCTATTTTTTTCACATTTGTTTTACAGTAATCAATCAATTATGATTATGAGATTGTGTATTGTGGTGCTCCCTATATAAAGTCTACTTGATTCCAATAATGCAAAGTATTCTAGTGTGTTAGGTTTACTGGTGGGACTGATAGGATTACTTTGTTTGAAAGTTGTTTTGCTTTATAAGCAGCCAAGTTGTTTTGACACACTAAGTGAAGAAATACAGAAACTGATGTCCTGGCAGTCACCCATATGCAAAGTTATGGGGGTCTCTCTAAGTGAAGAGAGATTGTCTTCAGCTGAACGAATGGTTACAGTAGACAGAGTAGCTGATAACTTTCTCCTCATATATATGGTGCCTTTTTTCCCCTTCCTGTCTTTTTGTTTAATACATTCTCTTTCACTGTGACCTTAAATAATACTTCACTCTTCTGTCCAGTTTCAGCCTTTTGGCTTATGTCACAGCGGTCCTTTGTTTCAATTGTCTCTCCAACCTCCTCAAAAGGCTGCATTCATCCTGCTCTCAGATATCTAATTGGTATGCACCTATCAGTCTCGGTTAATGCATTTATTTAAATAAAGTAACATTTAGGTACTGTAAAAATACATCTGTTACTCATTTAATCTTATGTAACAAGACCTTAATAAAAGCTTCTTTTGGTCTTCATAACACTTAAAAAAAAACATCATTAAATAGGTTATTCATCTTTGTACAGTGGGGCATATTGAAATGATGGTCAGTTTTCTTGTAAATACTGTCATATGAAAAAGTTTGTGAACTCCTCTCAGCCTGCATAATAATTGACTCTCCTTTCATCAATAAAGATAACAGTGGTACGTCTTTCATTTCCTAGGAACATCTGAGTACTACGGTGTTTTCTGAACAAAGATTTTTAGTGAAGCAGTATTTAGTTGTATGAAATTAAATCAAATGTGAAAAACTGGCTGTGCACAAATGTGGGTCCCCTTGTCATTGTGCTAATTTGAATGCCTGTCACTGCTCAATGGTGATTACTTGGTTGGATGAGCTCGTTAAGTCTTGAACTTCATAGACCGGTGTGTCCAATCATGAGATATAAAGGTATTTAAGGTGGTCAATTGCAAGTTGTGCTTCCTTCCCTTTGACTCTCCTCTGAAGAGTGACAGCATGGGATCCTCAAAGCAACTCTCCAAAGATCTGAAAACAAAGATTGTTGAGTCTCCTGGTTTAGGGGAAGGCTACAAAAAGCCATCTCAGAGGTTTAAACTGTCAGTTTCAACTGTAAGGAATGTAATTAGGAAATGGAAGGCCACAGGCACAGTTGCTGTTAAACCCAGCAGGTCTGGCAGGCCAAGAAAAATACAGGAACGGCATATGAGCAGGATTGTGAGAATGGTGACAGACAACCCACAGATCACTTCCAAAGACCTGCAAGAACATTTTACTGCAGATGGTGTATCTGTACATCGTTCTACAATTCAGCATAATTTGCGCAAAGAACATCTGTATGGCAGAGTGATGAGAAAGAAACCCTTTCTGCACTCACGCCACAAACAGAGTCGCTTGTTGTATGCCAATGCTCATTTAGACAAGCCAGATTAATTTTGGAACAAAGTGCTTTGGACTGATGAGACAAAAATGGAGTTATTTGGTCAGAACAAAAGCGCTTTGCATGGTGGAAGAAGAACACCACATTCCAAAAAAAACCACCTGCTACCTACTGTCAAATTTGGTGGAGGTTCCATCATGCTGTGGGGCTGTGTGGCTAGTTCAGGGACTGGGGCCCTTGTTAAAGTTGAGGATCAGATGAATTCAACTCAATATCAACAAATTCTTCAGGATAATGTTCAAGCATCAGTCACAAAGTTGAAGTTACGCAGGGGTTGGATATTCCAACAAGACAATGACCCAAAACACAGTTGAAAATCTACAAAGGCATTCATGCAGAGGGAGAAGTACAATGTTCTGCAATGGCCGTCAGTCCCCTGACTTGAATATCATCGAAAATCTATGGGATGATTTGAAGCAGGCTGTCCATCAAATTGAACTGAACTGGAGAGATTTTGTATGAAGAATGGTCAACAATACCTCCATCCAGAATCAGACACTCATCAAAGGCTATAGGAGGACAGCGTCTAGAGGCTGTTAGATTTGCAAAAGGATGCTCAACTAAGTATTGATGTCATATCTCTGTTGGGGTGCCCCACATTTATACACCTGTCTAATTTTGTTATGATGCATATTACATATTTTCTGTTAATCCAATAAACTTAATGTCACTGCTGAAATACTACTGTTTCCATAAGGCATGTCAGATATTAAAAGGAAGTTGCTACTTTGAAAACTCAGCCAATGATAAACAAAAATCCAAAGAATTAAGAGGGGATCCCAAACTTTTTCATATGACTGTGTGAAGGATTCATAAACATGTAATGTTAAGAGAAATGTGTCTCAGTTAAGACATCTCAGACCACTCCAAAGTGACATTTTGTTAGTAGGCCACACTGCAGAGATAAATAAACACTTTATTGATGCTTTGTAAATGTTATGATGACCCAAAGAAGATGTGTGTTAAGGCCTTGTTACATAATAGTAAATAAGTAATAAGTGACCTAAAGTGTTATCAAATGAATAAGTAAATAAAAGAAAGTGTGGTTGTATTGGAAAATGTACAGTTGCCGTCTCTGCCGTGAAACTGCAAGTAAAGAGTTTAATTGTAGGGTGATTGATGAATAGTGAAGCAGTAAGGTGAAAAGTATTTGGAGTTGCAATTTAAAATTGTACTCAAAACAAAATGGAAAATAAGTTTTTTATTTTTAATTTTTAATTTAATAAACCAAGTAATATTGAAGGGTTATGCTTAAGAGTATCTATTCTATTAGTGTTACTATTTGTATAGTATCCACATTTTGATTTGTACCAAATTTTTATTTGTATCAGCACTACAAATTCTGATAATCTCTTAACAAAGACTTTGACATCAGAGTTAACATTTTAATATGTCATTATTTGTTGCAATTTCAGATATGTTATTTGCCAATTATTTTCCTGCTGTAAAAGGACATGCTTTTATAAATGATTATAACAGTGTTGTCTAATCCTAAAGTAGGAGATAATTCTTTTTATGTCTGCAGACAATGTGGGCTTGCATGCTTTGTGAAATTTACCCTTACAATTTAGTTCTTCTGTACAGTTTGAAAGAACAGCTTTACTCATCAGATGCTAGAACCACCACCATACCGACATAGCAATCGACCCCAGACATGCTGTTCTCTCCAGTGTACTTGTGGAGCCCTCATACAGTGCTAATGGAGTGTCCTTTAGCAACTTGGATGGCTCCTAAACCATTACTTGTAGTTCATCATTGCTTTCCCTTAGCTCAGTCTTGTACTACCCAGCTCATGTCTGGTTGCACCTCCTGTAGGGCCTCTACCCAAAATTCCATTCCTACTTTGCACTTAAAAACATGAGACTTCACTAAGAGTCTTTTCAAATTTCATATAAAAGGAATTGCCTGTATTACCATTAATTTCAAAGCTTTATATATGTGATTTAAGTTTTTGCAAACAGAGTAATTATGTAGTCATTTTAATACTTTTTTTGAAAATGCATGGTGCAAAAATAAAGGCTGTTGAGACATGTCTGACTTTATCGTTGTTAATTTACTTTTGTTTAGTTTTATACTATTGATTGTATACTATGATGCAAAATGTGTTTACAGTTTGAAAGACTCTGGTATTGTCGTCTTCTATCGGCTACTCTCATTAGGGGTTGCCACAGCGGATCATCTTCTTCCATATCTTTCTGTCCTCTGCATCTTGTTCTGTTACACCAATCACCTGCATGTCCTCTCTCACCACATCCATAAATCTCCTCTTAGGCCTTCTTCTCCCACTCCCCAAGGGTAGCTCTATCCTTAGCATCCTTCTTCCAAAATACTCAGCATCTCTTATCTGCACATGTCAAAACCAACACAATCTCGCCTCTCTGACTTTGTCTCCCAACCTGAGTTACCCCTCTAATGTACTCATTTCTAATCCTATCCATCCTTGTCACACCCAGTGCAAATTTTAGCATCTTTATCTGTGCTACCTCCAGCTCTGTCTCCTGCTTTCTGGTCAGTCCCACTGTGTACAACCCATATAACATAGCTGGTCTCACTATCGTCTTGTAGACCTTCCCTTTCACTCTTGCTGATACCCGTCTGTCACAAATCACTCCTGACACTCTTCTCCACCCATTCCACCCTGCCTGCACTCTCTTCCACAATCCCCATTACTCTGTATTGATGATCTCAAGTATTTAAACTCATCCACCTTCACCAACTCTACTCCCTCATCCTCACCATTCCACTGACCTCCCTGTCATTCACACACATGTATTCTGTGTTGTTCCTACTGACCTTAATTCCTCTCCTCTCTAGAGCATATCTCCACCTCTCCAGGGTCTCCTCAACCTGCTCCCTACTCTCCCTACAGATCACAATGTCATCAGCAAACATCACAGTCCACGGGGACTCCTGTCTAATCTCGGCTGTCAACCTGTCCATCACCATTGCAAATAAGAAAAGGCTCAGAGCTGATCCCTGATGTAATCCCACCTCCATCACTCCTACCTCACCACTGTCACACTTCCTTCGTACATATCCTGTACTACTCTTACATACTTCTCTGCCACTCACAACTTCCTCATACAATACCACAGCTCCTCTCTTGTCACCCCATCATATGCTTTCTCCAGGTCCACAAAAACACAATTCAACTCCTTCTGGCCTTTTCTAAACTTCTCCATCAACACCCTCAGAGCAAACATCACATCTGTGGTGCTCTTTCCTGGCATGAAACCACACTGCTGCTCACTAATCATCACCTCACTTCTTAACTGAGCTTCCTCTACTCTTTCCCTTAACTTCATGTTGTGGCTCATCAATTTTATTCCCCTGTAGTTACTGCAGTCCTGAACATCCCCTTTATTCTTAAATATCAGCACCAGTACACTTCTCCACTCCTCAGGCATCCTGTCACTTTCCAAGATTCCATTAAACAATCAGGTTAAAAACCCCACTGCCATCTCTCCTAAACACCTCCATGCTTCCACAGTTATGTCATCTGGACCAACGGCCTTTCCATTCTTCATCCTCTTCATTGCTGTCCTAACTTCCTCCTTGCTAATCTGTTGCACTTCCTGATTCACTATCTCCACATCATCCAACCTCTTCTCTCTCTCTCATTCTCTTCATTCATCAGCCTCTTAGAGTATGAAAGACTCTGGTATACTCGGCTAAAACATTGCATATTAAAATTTGTCAAGGATGAAAGGGAGATACAGCACACTTTGATCTGAAATCACAGAAGGTCTTTTTAATGTGCTACAACACTTTCGCCTAAGACTATGAACTGCAGAGAATATCTCAGACTATGCAAACTAGCCATTACAACAGCTGAGTATCATCATACTGCCCAAGACTTCTGCATGCCTCAAAAAGCCCACCATAGTACCACTGTCGAGGAAGATCAAATCGCACGTCTAACTTACCAATTATTAGCTAATAAAATATTGAGATTAATGATACTATGCTACATTGGAATGACCTCCGGTCCAGAGTGATTTTTTACTTTTTTGCCATTTCCGGTGAGATAGGCTGTGACCTTGTGATGGTGATTTTGAAATAAACAGGTTTGAGAATGTATTATGGCAGTTGGGCAGGTAGAAACCTATTTGTTACCTTTGCTAATGTCCCCCGGGCCTCTTGAGTGCAATTGGGGTTAGATTTGCAAGTGTACTGGGGAGGACATACAACCTGGCAGGCCCCAGTCATTCCCTGTGGTATGAGAAATCTTCATGGAAATGTAATGCTTCAAAGCAGGGCTCCTCAAGGGCACTTTGAGTGCTAGCTGGGTAACCCAGAAACATTTGTGAAGGCTTACCCAGAAGGATTTTCTGATCTTGGATTAAAAGGCTCCTGCAGTCAGTAAACAGGGGGGTATTAGAGTTGGGAGGAAGTCATTGTTAAATGGTTGGGCAAGTAAAGGAGACTAGAGGCGAACTAGTGATTAAGGGGTAATTTGAAGGGCCAGAAGGCCTAGGTTATTGTTATTTTGAAGACCCTATGTGTTTATGGGATAACTGTTTTGACCGTTCACCTGCTTTAGTAATAAAACCCTTCTTTTGTTACTTTTGTTCTTTTTGGTCATCATTTGGGGATGAAGTAGAAGCACCACCTGCCATCCACAGGATGTATCATGACCTTATTTCTGTAGACCTGCTCTAGTTTGTCTTCTAGATATCTGTAATTAAATATGCTCCTTATTAAGAGAATTATTAAGCTTGAGAGACTGAGTGAGGAGTCCGAGTGTCTGGGCTTGCGAGTGTCCTGGATAAAAACCAAGATCCAGGCCTTTATGGTCCTCTTGGGCACAGCCATCAGCATTGTGTCTGTTTGCGGAGAGAGTGTTGATGTTGTTGAGAGGTTTACTTACCTCGGCAGTGACATTCATGTCTCTGGTGACTCTTCCTGTGAAGTCAGTAGACGGATTGGGAGAGCATGGGGGGTCATGAGGTCGCTGGCGCTCCCGATATCTATGCATAAGGACGAAGGTCATAGTCTTTAGAGTCCTGGTGCTTCCTGTCTTACTATATGGTTGTGAGACATGGACGCTATCCAGTGACCTGAGATGAAGACTGGACTCCTTCATGTGTGTCTCTCCGGAAAATCCTTGGGTACCATTGGTTTGACTTTGTGTCAAATGAGCGGTTGCTCATGGAGTCCTGAATGAGGCACATTGCCTGCATTGTGAAGGAGCGTCAGATACGGCACTACGGCCATGTGGCGCGTTTCCCCAAGGGTGATCCGGCTTATAAGATCCTCATTGTTGGGGACCTGAGTGGCTGGACCAGGCCAAGGGGTCGCTGGAGGGTAGGACTGGACTGTGTGTCTGCCTGGGGGGTTGCCAACCGGGATCCCGAGCTGTTTTGACGTGTTCTTTATCAGTATGCTGCTGCTGGAGTATGTGAATTTCCCCTTGGGATTAAGAAAGTGTGTGTGTGTGTCTGTGTGTCTGTCTGTCTGTCTGTCTATCTGTCTGTCTGTCTGTCTGTCTGTCTGTCTGGTGTGGCAACGCACTGTACCAGTGCATGCTCCCCAACTTCACTTGACTTACTGTATTAAGACAGCTATGTTTCAAAATGTATTACTATTCTTTGAGCACAGGTATTCCCAATAAGAAGACCTTGAAATTTGAAACAAAATGTAGTATTATGTACTGGACAGACAGTAGCTGATAAAGAGAGAACAAAGCTGCATTCATGTTGATATTTTTCATACTGGAGCTTATACTGGCAGCCACTTTTCATTCATGGATGTACAAATATAGTAACCACATTCTCAATTTTTCTGTTGAAACAATAGGAACTGAAGTGAGAAACAGTAATGAAAACATTACTTGCAGGAATGAGATGGCAGATCTGAAATGATGGTGGTTTTGCAAGAATAAATTGAATGTTGCCATGACAAAGCTCATTATGACCAGTGTTGCTGAAGCATAAGGAAGATCTTCTGGCTTGTTCAGCTCTCCAACCATTTTACTTTAACCAGTGCATCACTGAGAATGAGATACAAAATGAAACAGAGCAGTCTAACTTTCTCACGTTCCAAAAGAAATAACAAACAAGTAAGAAGATACTTGGGGAATTTTAAGCTCCAAATTATGTGGAGTGTTTTGTCAAGTGGTATCGTCACACAGCACTGACTAGCTACTCAAGAGTGTTATCACATTTGTATAAATAGGATCTAAATTACCTTCACTTGTGGAGATCTTCCATGCAATAATAAACTTGTTTTTGTCTTATCTGCAGCCTTTCAGATTATACCACAGCAAGAAAGCATAAGCCAGATGTTTCAGAAATGACATTTACTCTTTAGTTATATGTGTTTTGCATAGCTATATACCCCCAGTTGTCTTTCTTCTAACGACTATTATTTTGAATTTTTGCATTGTGTACTACACATTAAGTACTGCAGGGCAATGTGCATCTTTTATATTTTTGGTACTTGTACCAAGAGAACAATCAAAGGTGATAATTCCAATACATAAAACATAAATTTTAATAAGGACAATCCACAACTAAAATATGGAACAAAATGTGAACCAGCGTTTACACCAAATTTATATGATGACAATCAAAGACTAAATAAATTGTCAAAACATTTCAAAATGATTTACTATAATTGTTTTTATGTTTATGCAACACAATTATCCTCTAGGCAATGTTCAAACACAGTCGAAGGTAGTCCCAAAGTAAACAGCTGTATTGCTGCAGCAAATGAATACAAATTAGGAGTGTAATTTACTGGTGAGATTACGTTTGTGCTATTCTCTTACCTAAACGGCACATCTTTATCTAAAATGTTAAGCAAAGTGAACCTCAGTAGATGTGACCTAATAAAGTTTATCTATCTATCTATCTATCTATCTATCTATCTATCTATCTATCTATCTATCTATCTATCTATCTATCTATCTATCTATCTATCTATCTATCTATCTATCTATCTATCTATCTATCTATCTATCTGTCACCTTTAATGTCCGTCTATCTATCTATCTATCTATCTATCTATCTATCTATCTATCTATCTATCTATCTATCTATCTATCTATCTATCTATCTATCTATCTATCTATCTATCTATCTATCTATCTATCTATCTATCTATCTATCTATCTATCTATCTATCTATCTAATAGACCTACTTTACATCCTTAGAATTGAAAGGTAATATAAATACTGAAGCATGTATTTGTATCCAGCAAGGGGTGCTGTTGATTCAGAATGTGTTTCTTTTTAGGTATAGTCAGCAAGAAAAATTGCAAAGCAGAAAAAAACAATAAAGGAAGGGTTGCATGTAGGTTGAAGTCTTTTATTGTTGATCTCTTAAATCTTCCAGTAAGAGCAGCTGATAGTAGCACGTTTTAAAAATGGATGATTTTAGCTAGGTTGCTTGGGTCTGTTTTCTTTGCTTGATTTTAAAAAGAGGAGTGGAGTGGAGTGAGATACAATGAAGATGTCTTTGTAAATTGATTTTCATTTCTTGACTTTTCCTTTAGTAGTCTTGTATCATTTTGGGTTTTTATATCTTTAAATTCCTGTATCCTAGATTGAACTAGGGTTGTCGCATGTAATCAAGTTAACTACATAACCCAATTAAGAAATCTTAGTTTAAAATTTATCACCTGGAATAATTTGCAAAATATAAGAAGCAAGCAAACAATAGATGAGGGTCTCGACAGAAAGCATCAGAAAGTGTCAGTTGTTTGAAAGCATATCACATAAAAGAAAATACAGTTATCTGCTGACACCGTAACACTAAATTAGCGTAGCAGCATCTGATAGATGGCAACTCGGTTTTAGCTACAACAACATTTGTTTTGTGTAGCACAATTTCATACAAAGAATGTAGTTCAAAATGCTTTACAAGATGACAAAGAAAAAATAACAAGAAAAGAAAAACATATAAAAAGAATAATTAAAACATTACAGTGGTCTACAAAAAAATTTTTTTGTTTGCTTCTGGGAACTTAAGAGCATCTCTCTATTAAGTTTTTTACACTGATTTCATATATGAAATCGGAATTAAGCTAGCACATCAGGTTTTTGAAATACACATCATTGATGTTTTGACACTTTTGAATATCAATATAATATATGAACACGATATCTAGCGTTTGGACTCTGTCCCACCAAAATTGTTTTGATGTGTTTATTCTGAAAACAAACCAGAAGACAATACCAGAGACACGTTAAAGCATATTTATGTTAATTTACCTCAATATAAAAGTGAGGTCAGCGTGCCCAAAAATGTTGGAGGCCCTCGCTTTTTAGCTTGTACTGCAAATCAGTCTGTCCTGCAAGAACCAACAGTAGTCACCCATCATGCTCAGAGTGAATTTTTCCCCGATATCAGTTTTCCATCACCTTTATATCTTGATGAAATCTTTCCCCATGCTCATCTCTGACATCGCTTAGATTTGGTGGAAAAAAGTCGAGATGAGAATGTAAAAAATGACGTCTTCAGTGACATTCTGGCTCCCGTAAGCTAATATACTTTCAGCATATTCTCCACAAGCTCAGTATAATTCTTTGCTCTGTGACTGTCAAGAAAATTTTGGACAACCTGCACGAATGAGGGTGCTGATTCAGTGGGCTTCAGTTTCCTTTCGGACTCCTCGTCAAGCATCAGTTCACGGATTTCAGGGCCAACAGAAACACTTTCCTTAATTTTGGCTTCACTTTTCTCGAGACCAAACTTATTTCTTAAATGCTGAAATGCATCGCCTTTACTGTCCAGTCACCCCAGTTGTCCAAGACCTGAAACATCATAACTAAAAAATGGAACGTGCTGCTGGACGAAAATGGTTTTCAGATTTGGAGTGGTCAAGTGAAATTTGTTAAAGTACAGGTGAAAGAATCCCAATAGCAAAATGCTTGTTGACCAGTGATATATACCAAAAGATTATTTGATAAGAATAAGTTAGTACATAGATAACTAACATAGATAAACAAGTAGCAGAAAAAAATAGTCCTTATTTCATTTTTACAGTAAGTCTCTAAAAGTAAGGCCTGTGATATAGTCAGATGGCTGTGGAGGACAGAAAAAGCAAAACAGGTGCTCTGTGGCTAACTGTGGAGTATTGGCTTTGTCAGCTTACATACACTGTGGATCTGATAGGTCTCGATGTTTCCTACTGTCTGTGTTTCATTCCCCTTGTTTAAATATTGTGACAAATGTATTTTTACACTGCAAGCTCCAAATTGGATTTGGTTATTAATGCTAGAACGAACCTTATGAACATTCTCAACAGAACTCTGAAATTTCTTTTGGCACGTAAACACAGCTTAATTACTTCCCTAACTTACAAATATCTGGTTGTAACTCTGTAACTCCAAAAAAACAGATCTGTCTAATTGGGTTTCTGACAGAACTACACAAGTGGGCAAGGGGAATTATTTTTTTAACGTTTTGTCACTAAAAAAAAAAAAACTATAAACTGTGTACATTTTTTTCCAACTTCAGTAATAAACAAAAGTGCAGCATATCTGCTTATCATTGCTGTATAATCAGTACTTTGAAAATACAAATGAATTGAATCGAATTCCTTTATTATCATTGTGCACAGTACAAAAGATTCAATGTGCAACTCCTCCACAGAAAAAGGAGGAGAAAAATGACAAAAATAGCACAATAAAACAATAAAAATATACAAGATGATGAAAACATAGGTACAATGTACGTATACATAGTGCAAAGTGCTCTACCGGGAGCATTTAATGGACTGATTGAGTGTGTTTATAGCTGTTAGGATGAAACTGTCACTGAGCTAGGGCTGGGCGGTATGACCCAAATTCTATATCACGGTATTTTTCAAAATTATACCAGCATCACGGTATTCAACTGTATTTTTTTCCCCATGCATGAGTGGATGTTAACCACATTTTCCACTGCAATTACTGTAGTAGACTGGCTAAGAATAACCTATTCCACTGTCATGAGAATTGTACATTGTACAAAAAATGTGCACACAAGTATTAATCCAGGTTTGCATGGCCCCATAAAGTGATAGTTTTCAAGGGGGTGGCACTAATGAAGAGAAGGAATCACATTGCAGGACAGTTGCAGTCAAAATTTATTGAACAAATTTTGCAAACAACTTAAACTATAATTTTGACAACAAATTTTTAACAATCCAAAGAGGCATTTAGACTTAGTAAAATATTCAGAGGTGCTTGTCAAAAGTTGTATTGCACGGAACATTTCTTAGAAAAAGAATAAAGAGTAAATATTTTTTGTAAACCAACTACACTTTCTGTTAACGTTATCAATCTCTGTCCACTGACACGTTAGCTATATGGATTGTAATGGTGTTGATTATCTCGATCCACTGCTTGCTTTTTTTTGTCGGAGGCAGTACCTCTAGCAAACGTGTCTACAAGTGACATCTGACTCGAGTGTCCTCTCGTCTTTTTCAGTTTTACCTGAGGACGTGGAGGGTGCCAATCTTAGTTCTATACATTCATGGTACTCCAAAGCATGTTTGCGGTTAAAGTGGTGCAGCAAATTGCTCGTGTTTGCAGTAAATAGTTGTTTGGTCCACATCTGACCTTTTAAAACCAAAATCTCCAGACAACAGATGTGGCTCTTTTTTTCAGCAAACATTCTTCTGTGACGATCACTTTATCGTCTGCTACAGCTTCAGTTTCAGAATGTTCTCTGTCAATTTTCACCGCTCAATACCTCCACTAATGCTTGTACTCTGTTGCATGCGTGTTTAACGGTGTAGCAGTGAAAAAGGTCTCCCCTTAAACAGTTTCCCGCTGCGCCATGTTCCGAACGTTGTTTAGGTGGTTTAAACCGGTATTGCGGTATAAGAAAAATTCATATCATAACAAAAATAAAAAAACGGTTTTCGGTATGAACCGATATACCTCCCAGCACTACCCTGAGCCTCAAGGTCCATGCAGGAAAAGCTTTGTAGTGTTTACCAGATAGAAGTTGAAATAGACTATAGCATAGGTGAGTGGAATCCAAACAGATGCTGGTGAATTTCCTGAAGCAGCATGTGCCTCCAGGGATGGAAGCTGCACCCCAACAGTCCTGTGCACTCTCGACACAACCCGCTGACCGTCATCTTCAAGTTCTTCCATGAGAACCCTGAATACAATGAGGACTGATTGATGTCATTTATGTCAGGTAGAATGCCTAGAGGGGGCTGGGCGGTCTCATGCAGTGGCGTAGTTGGGGGGGGGGGGGGCAAGGGGGGGACATCTGTCCCCGGGCGCAGCATCGAGGGGGCACCGAATTGATGTTCCCCATTGCATTTTGGCAAACAGGAGGGGGTGCGAAATCTTCAGTTGTCCCCGGGCGCTGAAAACCCTAGCTATGCCTCTGGTCTCATGGCCTGGACCCCCTGCAGATTTTATTTTTTCTCCAGCCGTCTGTTTTTTTTTTGTTTTTTCTGTCCTCCTTGGCTATCGGACCTTACTTTTATTCTATGTTAATTAGTGTTGTCTTATTTTAATTCTTACTTTGTCAATTTTTTCCTCTTTTCTTCATCATGTAAAGCACTTTGAGCTACATTATTTGTATGAAAATGTGCTATATAAATAAAAGTTGTTGTTGTTGTTGCAGCAGAGATACCACACACAAATACAATGGGTCAAAATACTTGCAGTCTTATCAGGTCAGCAGCACATGTCAATGGGGGGCCAGCTTTTTTCAACATTCTTAAGATAAACAACCATTGCTATGCATTCTTCAGCCATGCCGTGGTGTTAGCTGTTCATGAAAGGTCCCTGGTGATATATATCCACCAGAACTTAAAGCTTGATACACATATCCTGTTTCGATGGATATCTTGTTCACTGAGCACCATTTCACCAGATTTTTCACCTCCACTCTGTATGCCGATTAGTCATTATTGAAAATGATCCTAATCACTGCTGTGTCATCTGCGAATTTTGTGATGGTATTGGTGGAATATGTAGGTACACAATTGTGAGTGAAGAGGGAGTAGAGGATGGGGCTCAGTATACAGCCTTGTGGTGTGCCCATATTCAGGGTTATGGTGAAGGGGAAATGGGGGGCCCAGCCATATCACCTGATGATGCTCCGACAGAAAGCTGAAAATCCAGTTACATAGTGGTATGCTGAGGCCCAACTGGTAAAGTGTATGGATGAGATGTGAGGGGACAACAGTATTGAAAGCAGAGCTATATTCTACAAATAGCATCCTCACATATGTGCTCTGTCCCTCTAGATGAGTCAGGGTTGTGTGCAGAGCTAGAGAAATGGCATCCTTTGTAGATCTTTTTGCACTGTCCATCTACTGACAGTTTAGACCAAGGGTCCTCAATCACAGTCCTGGAGGGCCGCAGTGGCTGCATGTTTTTGCTCCAGCCGAACTGCTTAATAAGAAGCACTTATTGCTCAAGTAACACTTCTGTTTCACTTTAGTTGTCTTGCTCGTTAAGATTTTGAACTCTTATTGCTTATTTTAGTCTTAAACAGCTGTATTCTTGGTTTTTAATTGCTCCTAATTAGCAATAACATGCAAATGACAAAGAGACCAGCATTTCTCCATTTAGCTTGTTACCATTTACACCTGTGTGTAATCATGCACTATTGGGTTAAATTAAATACTTGGAAGGAAATTGAAGAAGAAAAAGTGAAGGAATAAGAATTACTCATCCATTTTAGCCTTCAAATCATTTGGATGATATCCTTAGAAAGGGAAAGAAAATCCAGGATATAAGAATTACCTGACATAACAGAGTTACAGCACTAACAAGCCATGAAATTAAATTATTGGCAAGATTTGCTTTCTAATTAAGCAACCAGGTTAAGCACTGCGGCCCTCCAGGACTGTGATTGAGGACCCCTGGTTTAGACTATCGGCAACAAAGAAGATTCCTTATTTGTATTTGGACTCTTTCAAAAGCTGATAGGTTGAGGTTGGATTTGAGAGATTTGATTGGAAAATGACACCCATCACTTTGCATTGAAGAGAGTCTGTGAACTGCTAAAGCTGGCCTGCTCCAAATCACAATGGAAGAACCCTTTCAAGTAATCACAACATCAAAAAAGTCATTTTACCCAACACTTTTTTTTTTTTTTGTGGATAAAAGTTTGTCTGTTATCCAGTAGAAACTCCAGCTCTCCTTCCTGCCTGTGTGGCAGCCATTTTGGCAAGCCAAAAAGAAGCCCATAGAACAGCATGGGAATATGCCATTTTAAGTAGAAAATCTTGTACATCAAGTTTAATAGTACATAAGTGAATGATTTTATGCAGTGTACTCAATGGCAACATCAGGTCAACGCAGCGGAGCGGAGAGGGTACAATTATCATTTGAAGAGCTTAAAATGATGCAGATATTTATATACATTTTAGAGAGACTTTGAATAGCTTAAAATATCAATGCTTCTTAGTTTCTTCTTCCATTAAAAAATTCTGGGTACAATTTACCTAGTTTATTTAGTTGTGACAATTTTAATGTGTAGCTCTGTACAATTAGTTGATTACCAGTACAGTCAGTAGTGGCAGCTCTAGGCCCAGACTGTCAGGCATGTGTTGTTTTTCTTCTTGATAACAGTTTCTTAATAACACTCTCTTTTGCCTATGTTCTTCATGGGTTTACTAGAAGCGCCTAGCATGCTTCAGTCTGTTAGAATTTTAGGCATCTGTTCAGCAATAACATATTAGGCCACCAGCTGCTACAACATCTACAAAGTTACTTTAAACACAGTAATACATCCACACATTGATTGCTGCAGCACCCACAAAATGATTATGTTACTGTGATTTGTGAATAGGATCGCAACACTTTTAACTCTGACCATACCAACGGAAAAGGCAATGCTCCCTGAGAAAAGCAAAAGGGCTTGCTGTTCATGATGGAAACCAGATAGTATTTCTTTGCATAAATTAGTGTGGGAGTCCTGAAGTATGAGCCATGTGTTTGTGTTGTTTTTTGTACTGATTTATTTCTTGTCATTTTCAAAGTCTTCTTATGTTTTTTGCTCACATATAGTGTGACACAACTAAAGTGTTAAATGCTGACATTTTTTTATTTCAAAACTGTAATTCAAGTCAATTCTAATTTAAATTTAAATCAATTCATCATTCATCCATCCACACTCTTCAAATTCACTCCTGGCTTGCAATAATGTTTCCCATAGTTGTTATTTAACTGTATTGAGTGTAATGAGTGGATGATAAAATTGCCTAACTGTCACACAATTGCGTGAACACAATAAAGAAACATCATGGGTAAATGTTTATAGATGATTTGTGTTAATTTTTTCTGCTGTCATTTGGCCATAGTTACAGCTAAAAAAAAAAAACTAAAGTCCCTATAACATCTTCACTTGTAAAATAAATATATAATAATCTTTAAAACATATTGGGTACTCTATGTGTACTCTATTGGGTACCTAACCCTAACCCTTAACCTGCAATTGCTGAGCGCTTTGAGTAGTGAGAAAAGCGCAATATAAATGCAAACAATTATTACTTAATGTTTTTATTATTTCAGTAGAATCTTACTAGTATCAATTTAATATTTAATTCTCTCTCAGCCATTGTATTCTTGTGCAAAGCAAACTGAGCTGTATTCAATGCAAGAAATAGAATATATAAGTAATTATCATCCATCCATTATCCAACCCGCTATATCCTAACTACAGGGTCACGGGGGGTCTGCTGGAGCCAATCCCAGCCAACACAGGGCGCAAGGCAGGAAACCAACCCCGGGTAGGGCGCCAGCCCACCGCAGTTAATTCATCATTGCAAACTTAAAATACTGTACCATATCTTTTTATCAACGCAGGAGCAGAAAATTCAGCCTTGAATGATAAAAGAACATTTGTGTTGAAAATAGTACTACAGTAAAGTTACAAAAGAGTATATTGAGGGTTTAATGAAGAAGTATTATTAAAACAGTACAAGAAGTGAACTTATTGGATAAAATTAACAATTTTTAGTTAGTTTATTCAAAAGTCATTGTAAAAAAAATATATATTTTTTTTACTTGAAAATATCTAAATATCAAGGGCCAAATGTACCCTGTATGTTTTGTGCTCTTTGTCTGATGAGGTGGAAAGTTGCACTTTTTAATTAGATTATATTAGTTACACAATTTTAGTCCAATGGGGAAATTCAAATGCATACAGCAGCAGAATGCTAGAAAACAAGGATACAATCTCACAGGACAAATAATACAATTAATCAATCAATGAAAATAAACTTAACGACTACATCAGAAACATTGAATTGCCTGAAAGCAGTGGGCACGCTGTGGTGGAATGATCCTGTGGCTTAAAGTGGTCCAAGAGGGCAGCTCCTGGAGGGGATTTCTCATGATGGCAACCAAGTTCGCCATCTTCCTATTTTCTCCAACAACTTCAGTATATCCAGGGTTTGTCCTGTGATAGTGCAGACTTTCCTGATAATTTTGTTCAGGCATTGTGATTTGCATTTTTTGAAATTGCATTTGTGACTATAATTACCTTTTGGCAGAATATTTCTGGGTATTGCAGTTTCTTCCAGTATTGTAGTAATGTACATGTTAGCTTGATCTGCAAAAGCCCTAGTATGAGCAGTTGTGAAATTTTGTAAGTGTGTGTGCTGTGTGGCTTACTGTCTTCCAAACCTTTCTTTCTTTCTTTCTTTCTTTCTTTCTTTCTTTCTTTCTTTCTTTCTTTCTTTCTTTCTTTCTTTCTTTCTTTCTTTCTTTCTTTCTTTCTTTCTTTCTTTCTTTCCGTGCTCACTGCCACCTTTCAACAGGTTACACAGGTTGGGAGCATGAGCTGACAACCTTAAACTATAAATGCAGGTTCAGGAAATATATGGTTGGATGTTAACTTTGTTAAAAAATCAAATACCGGTAAGTAATTTGATATTTTTGAAACATTTATATTCAGAAAGTTTAACTTTAATTAATCCATCATTTAATTTTATCGTACCCATTTAATCCGTTAACAATGAATCCGTTCTTTCAAGAACCTCTTGTGAACAGTATGCCAGGCTATCTAAGGGCATACATGCTCACAGTGCCAAAATTTCCAACCCATTTAAATATATCAAAAGGGTAAAAAATTAACACAGTAGGATGTGGTAATACATTTCACTACATTATCCTGCCTTTTTCATTAGTAAATTAATAGTTAGACTTAAATGGGATCTCGGATTACTTTCAAATGTTTATAGTTAAGTAAGCACAATCCTCAGGGAGGAAGAAGGAAAGACATAAAGAGAAATAAAAGACAAATTAGAGCTGGGTTACAGAGTTTTTTCCCCTCAATGAATATATCTAAAGAGTAATGAGTACATCTTACATTGTGTTAATCAATGTAAAGTTCACTGGTTTATGAATACATATTTATAAAATACATAAAGACAAGGGGGTGTGAGTCCATGTATTTCTAATACAGTAAATGAAACAAAAATAATACAGAACCTGTATTTTCATTTGCATCCTAAAGCGAACAACAAGTTCTAAAATGACCATTAAAGTATGTAAATATACACATAAGGGCACGTGCATAGGCACTAGATGTTTTAAAAAAGAGGGTACAGTTCTTTAAAAATGAGAACTAAGACCTGATTACTCAGCTGTTTAGTGGCCATCCTTGAACTGTTTCTACCTAGAGCAAAAAAAATGTCAGTTTTTTCAAACATAAATTCATGAGAATGAGAGAACGTAGGCTATCCAGACAGCAGTGTGTTCACATACAGTAGTGCAACAAATTACTACTGCAAGGACATATTCAGACTTCTGGTAAAATTGGGATTGGGATAGAAATGGGAAATAAAAAAAGAGGAATAATTCTGATCATCATGTATTAATTTCCAATTGTTATGCTTATTCAATCATAAAATTAACTTGTTCATTACTTTTAGCGTAAACCTTGTAGATCATAATGGGATGTCCAGCTTGCAGTTGTATGCAAAGACAGGGACGTGTACTACAGGGGACTGGACAAGGGAGTAGCCATTTACAACAACAACAACAGCATTTATTTCTATAGAACGTTTTCATACTAATGAAAGAAAAAATACAAAAATAAAATTAGGCAATACTAATTAACAAAGAATAAAGTAAGGTCCGATGGCCAGGGAGGACAAAAAAAAAAAAAAAGAAAAAACTCAAGAGGGCTGTAGAAAAAAAAAACAAAATCTGCAGGGGTTCTAAGGCCACGAGACCACCCAGCCTCCACTAGGTATTCTACCTAACATAAATGATCTAAATTAGTCCTTGTGGTTTTCAGGCTTCACGTGGAAGAATTACATGATGATGATCAATAGGACCTTCAAGCCATAAATCCATTTAGACAGAGGGCAACCCATTCCAGATGAATAATCATGATGTAATAATTGCACTTACTGCAAGTGGGTGACCTGGATGATGTAGAAGTCTGGGCGAACTAGGATGATTGTCAGTGAAATGCTAGGCTGTAGCTACAGCATAAGCTTAGGAAAGATGAATTTGTGCCTTACGTGAAAGAAAACAGCCAGCCCAGAGGTTGCAATAGGTGTTAATCCTCTATAAATTGAAAACTGGGCTGAGTTGTCTAGGTTTACCCAGAGAACAATATGTTCTACTGGCCTGGAACCCAAATGCAAGTGCTGAAATTTCCTAGAAATAACTCTAGATTTAAGCTTCCAATGAGCCCATTAACCTTGATTCAAGATGTGATTTGAGGAGGCAGAATTGTGAGGCACAGATAGTCAGGCCCTCACCATTTAGCCAAAGGCACATTACAGCCTTGAATAGGAGGGTTTGTTATACAATTTGTGATTTTTCATGTAATTTTCTCTGAGACCTTGCTTATTTAATGTATGCACCACTATGAATGTTTGGAATCCCTACACTATGTTGCCCATTCCATTTTGAGCTCACCAGCTGCCATCAACAGAGTTAGCAATTCTACGAGGGATGCTCAAAAAAGTTTCCTCACTTTTTTTTTTTTTTATTCTGTTAAGAATTTCAAAAACAAATTACCGTATATACTCAAGTATAAGCCGACCCGAATATAAGCCGAGGTACCTAATTTTACCTACAAAAACTGGAAAAACTTATTGACTCGAGTATAAGCCTAGGGTGGGAAATGCAGCAGCTACTAGTAAGATTCAATAATCAAAATAAATACCAATAAAATTACAGTACATTAATTGAGTCATCTCTCTCTCGCGCGTGTGTGTCTCCCTCTCTTGTGTGCGTGTGTGTGTGTGTATGTGTGCGTGTGCGTGTGTGTGTGTGTGTGTGTGTCTCTCTCTCGCTGCACATGTGCGGAAGTCATCGACGCGCACAAACCGTAAGGGAAACTGGCTTGTTCGTATACTGGGGGGGGCAGCAGGACCTGACTCAAATATAAGCCGAGGGTGACGTTTTTCAGCACAATTTGGGTGCTGAAAAACTCAGCTTATATTCAAGTATATACGGTACATCACTTTTCTACAATTGCGATGCAATTTTCCCAGCGTCGTACCAACTTTTTAATGCCCAATTACTACTCCTCCCACCTTTGCCGTTTCCAAAGAAAATACGAAAGTGCGGAAACTTTTTGAACGTCCCTCGTATTTGCTTCAGTATTGACAGCATTCCGTAGCACATTTTTTTAAATTGATACCATTGAAGGGCAATAACTCAGGGCATTTCCTACAAATACTGGCCTTACTGACCCCTCTGTATCCAAGGTTGCCACTATCCATGGTCTCTGATGGAGTTGTAGCTGGTCAATATAGCAATGGCACCAAGTATCATAGGCAGGACATCAAGAATATATATCATTATGGTCTTTGTATGTAAAATTTAATTTCATTTTAAATATGAGATACATTTTTTATTCAAGGTACATTTATACTGTATAGAGCATGTTTCTCATTGAACAAAATTTGTAATCCTTTTTTTTTACTTTTATACTTCCAGATGTCTTCTCAGTTGGATATCTAAGAACACCCTGAGGACCTACGGAATCTCTTATCATCCCACATCATGTCACAGCTACTTCATATGGAGATCCCAAATTTTGGGAGCAGGGTACTGGGCTGTCTCAACGAGCAGCGACTGCTTGGCCAATACTGTGATGTGTCCATCTTGGTAAATGGTCAGGCCTTCAAAGCTCATCGAGCTGTTCTGGCAGCCAGTAGCTTATACTTCCGTGATCTTTTCAATGGTAGCTCCAAAAGCCTTTTTGAATTGCCATCCACTGTCCCACCTGCTTGCTTCCAACAAATCCTAACTTTCTGTTACACAGGCAAGCTGACAATGGCTGCTAGTGAGCAGTTAATCATTATGTACACAGCAGGGTACCTTCAGATACAGCACATTGTAGAGCGTGGCATGGACCTCATGTTCAAAGCTAATTCTCCTCATTGTGACTCCCAGACTGCTACTATGGAAGATCCAGGATCTGAGCCACAGAGTCCATGCAATAACAACCATGGTTCTGGCCAAGCCACCCCATTGCCCACTTCTGGTTGGTCTTGCACATTGCCACTACCACTGCGTGGCCGTATTAAACAAGAAGGGATAGAAGGCCCTTTGTCTCTTCAAGGGCTTTTCCAAAAGAGAGGCCAACCAGAACAGGTAGTTCTAAGTGGCAAACTTCAACGTACCGCCTCTCTGTACTATACAAGCAGCAGCGCTGGTCTGGCAGCAGCTCTTTCTGGAGTCCAAACATATCCTGCTACTACAGGAGAACGCTCTAGCCCTGGAGCCTCAAGTTTGCCTACTACCGATAGCCCCACTTCCTATCAGAATGATGAAGAAGAGTTTGATGATGATGTTTATGACAGTATCCCTGAAGAGACCTATGGACAGATGTTTGGCAGAGTGCATCCTGGGTATTCTGGTATGTTTTTACAGTACTATTTGAATTCAAATCATAAAATGTTAACATGTTCTTGTCCGTTTTAGTCACTTGTTTAGATTGGATTACCTCTTATGAAACACCACTTTGTCTAATGTTAGGTATGTTAAAGTCATATACAGTGGAACCTCGGTTTGCGAGCATAATTTGTTCCGGAAACGTGCTCGCAGTCCAAAGCACTCGTATATCAAAGTGAATTTCCCCATAAAACATAATGGAGACTCAGATGATTCATTCCTCAACCCAAAACTATTCATATAAAAATGATTAATACAAAATATAAAGTAAAAATACATAAAACAAATTAACCTGCACTTTACCTCTGAAAAGAATCATGGCAGGTGTGAGTGAGGTTCTAAACTCTTGTGGGAATCCACCCAATGGGATGACATGCAGAAGAACGTCCCAAAGCAATCACAGTCTCCCAGCACTGTAGCAGTTTGCCGTAAAAGCGAATCCGAAAAGATCACGGACATGCTATAAGCGCCTGCCATCGATGGGTTATACAAGGAACAAGGAGCATTATAAATGCACAGGGCACAGTACTACTTGGCCATGATTCTGCCCGACTGCTGTGTCTGTATATAGGAGAGTGGCAGATCCCACTACAATAAATAACCGCACTGTTGCTGTTTCAAGCTGAATAAAGCTGGTGTTGCTAAAGTACTGAGACTCAGCCTCGTGTTTTGGGGCGCATGACAGGGACTCGCATGTCACAGCACACACACACACACACACACACACACACAATGCTGTAGTAAACAGTATACACTCGTACGGATGTTGACTGTATGAGTGAGGAACGCCGACTCAGACGGAGAATAGGAGATGATTGCCCACAATCCCGCAGCGAGAGAGAAGAACCGTCAGCTCAGTTGTGATCACATGACACTCAGCAGACAAAGCGTATACATACTACTCGTATTGCAAGACCTCGCTCGTTTATCAAGTCAAAATTTATTACAAATTTTAGCTCGTCTTGCAAACACTCGTAAACCAAGTTACTCGCAAACCGAGGTTCCACTGTAATTGTAACAAAAACCTTGACAATTTTTAAAAAGTATTGTCAAGCTTGGGTCACAAAGTTGCACAGGAGAGCACCGAAGGTTTTCCAAGGAGTAGAAACTTTATTGCTGTTCAGGCAGATACAAACACAAGTCTCTTTCAGAGGCGATCGGGCCTTGTAAGGAACAGCTGTCAAACTTGATGCATCGGCCCCAATTCCTGCTCAAAAGAACACAAAATCTTCATAAAGGGGGTACAGCGGCCCGGAAGCAGTGGTTGGAACAGAGAGAGTCTGGGGGAAGTGAGACAGGAGAGTGAGAAAATAGGATGGCCATGGCTCAGTCTTTTAAATGTTTGAAGCACCGCGTGAGGAGCACGTTGTGTGGCAAGCCAGCATGCCAGCAGCTGATCGTGCAAAGAGGAGCTGAGGAGTGTGTTTGTTTCCTAATTGAAAAACTGTATAAGAGGGGGTATCCCCCTGCAGCAGCTGTTACAGTATCTAATTGGCTCACTGGGACAGTGTACATAGCAGCTAAAAAAACAAGTGTGATCCATGAATGGTCTCCTCTTGTTTGTGAAACTCAAGTTCTTATAGCTCACAGTAACAAATACCACTGGCCATCTTAAAATATTGGCATATGACAGTATGTGTATTACTCATGGTCCTAATTTAACTTGTTCTAACAGTTAGTTTCAAAATTATACCCTGATGAACTATGAGAAGAGAATATGAATCGAAACAGCATACAGACAGAATGTCTTCAAAAAAAAAAGAGAAATAAACCATTAATCACACTCTGAAACTTATCTGTCAGGAGTTCAAGTAAATGAATGTCATGATGGGGAAAAAGAATCCATTTGGTTTGCAGTCAGCAAAATCTTTTGTGACACAAAGTGTTCTATATTTAGCATTACAGAAAAATGAACTCCTTGTAAAATGTACAGAAATCGCAGAAAAAATTCTCAAGAATGGAATAAGCAAGGGACACAAAAGTCTTAAAGGATAAATATTACTCATGTGAGCATCAAGATGCACCACATGACCCAGAATACCACGCTAAATCTTCTTAAATGCTTGTTATTAGTTACATCTTATTGCAGGGTGACCAGCTTCCTGAAACATCTGTGCCCATGAACTTGGTACAGAAAGAAGATTTTCAAGTTTTATATTTTAAACACAAAGGCTCCCTAAATAAAAAAAGAAAACTGGTGCGGCAATGGTGTTTATTGATTAGGTGATTGTAGTATGTTTGGGTATTCCCTCAGTAAAGATCTGTAAGAAATCACTAAACTGGCTAAAACAGATTACATGTCTTGGTAATCTCTAAATCATTTTTATAATTTGCAAAAATTACTATTTTTGTAGACACTGAATGCTACAGATGAGCTTGTTATGCTCTGAAGCTAGTGTCTCCATTCCACAAATTAATTTTTATTCATTTTATTGCCAACAGATGTTGCAGAGAAAACGCTACGTGTAATTTTTAGGAAAGCACTGGATTTTTATAATAGCGTTGTCTCATCGCTAATATCATTGGTCAATATTTATCTTGAACAGAAGAGATGGTTAAAAATATCTTGATGGAAAATCCTAACCAAATACCCTACAGAATGAATATCAAGCTTCAAAAATAAAAAGTAAAAAAATATTTTCTTTTCAACTTATTCAGCAATAATAATCAATGTTTCTAATAAACAGTCTATAATAATTAGCAAAATGAATTGTAGTTGTCTCACAGACATTTTTCCTGGCCAAGTCTTAACTGTTTTCATCTTGCTAACATTCTTGAAAATACTATTTGTGACTTTTTTCATTTTAAATCTAAGGAAGATAGATGATCAGACATGATGCTTACTTTTTTAGATTTCCAAAAAGGTTTATTTTTAACAGACATATGGCTTCTCAGAAATGCAGTATATGATCATAAACATGTATTTATAGAAAACAATATCTGTCTCTCGTTGTCTTTGTGTATATGAAACAAATCGTTTGACAGCAGTTCATATGTTGATAGATTTATAACAAACTGTTTTAAGTAGATTTTTAATTATCGTTTCTGGAAGAAGCTTATTATGCTCATTATGTATTTGCATTGATTATTTCTTTTAAACAATGCAAAAATCCATGCTTGCTTTTGAGGTAAATTCTACAGAAATTGTGCACAATATGTCTGCATATTGCATACAGAACATATAAAATTTTTCCTGGGAGTGCTTGACAATCTGACAGGACTACTGAAACTAAATAAGCATTGCTTGTGTATTTGTTTTCTTTCATTTGACCTATTCATAAGTTCTTAGGTTTATTCTCTTTTCCTGAAGCAGTACATCTTCTGTCCAGCGACTGTACTTTGACTTAGTCAGATTAGTCAAGCTTGACCTTCTGTTATAACTTAAAGCATATCTGCTTATTTTCTCACAGTGTTCTTGAAATCATTGGCATATCTATATTACTTTGTTAATTATATGAGTATCTATCCTTAGACATTCCAGTTAATTTTTTGGAAGTACTAAGGGGCTTTGCCCCCTGCCTGCTTTGCTCGCCATCCCCCGTGCTTGCGTTATGCGCTAGCCTGTTTGCAGTTCTGCCGCTTGCATATGGGGATGCGGATGTTCAGTTTACTAACTATTTTACATTACAGCGAGTAATTAACCATATTAAAAAATAGCCAAACGTAATAATTTGAAACTATGTTTCATGTGGTGTTAGAGTTATTTGTTGCGTAATACGATTTTGTTCTGTTTGGCTTTGAAATTAACACACAAAAACTTTTTAAACTTACACTTTTACTGTAAAACTTAAGTAAAAACAAGTTTTTGAGTTACATTTTCGTCAATATTGCATTGAATTGTGATTCTGTGTTTGGACTTTCATTGTGACAATGCAACGTATAACTGCCCATGATTGAATTTCGTTTCTTTCACTCTATTAAATAAAACAACTTTTTCAAATGTTTGGCTCCGAGATTTGTAAATTGTCTTTGCAAAAGCTATTCTATAACAGGAAACTGTTAACGTTTTAATACGAATGGCATATCAAGATCTCATTTGGTGTCTAATGTTATCCCCTGAAGATGTACTACATTACCTTGGATACATCCATCTTTCTACAGTAATTCGTGCGCATGAAGACCGGACGGTGTTAACGGTTGTAGATATTCTTTGGGATATTGTAAGTTGATGTTTTCATCTTCCACTCGATCACCACCAACTGTTTCAGCATAGCCTATCGATACACTTTTAACCAATTTGCAGTGAAACCGATCGACATGTTTGCCGTTAATTCATTTGATTTCGTTTCTCAGTGCTAGGATTACCCTAGTACTCATTTTTCCTGTTGATAACCCTTCGTGATGAAATTCTTCAATAACATTTGGACATAATATGTCTTCTTTAATTGGGAACTTAAAATGAGGAAAATGTTAAAACTTATAAGAACTGCGTCTGTCAAAACAATTCACATGAATGAGAGGTGAGAGGACCGAATGTGTGGTTTTTTTATGGTTGAGAGGATGGCGGGACTTGGAAAAATATTTTTTTATATAATAGAGAGACATTGACATAATTTTCTGTCATTATCTAAACTTTTAAATTGTATGGACTATTTTTTCACCTTTTCCGGTGAATTAAAAACACTAATTGATACTACTTTAAAAAACCTCATCATTGTGCACTGTAAAAAAAAAATGTTAAATTTACGGTAAAATACTGGCAGCTGAGGTCACCAGAATTTTACCATAAAAAAGAAGGTGACAATATTTTTTGGTCTACGGTACACTTTAAAAAACAATGTTAAATTTACGGTAAAATACTGGCAGCTGGGGTCGCCAGAATTTTACTGTAATAAATAAGGTGACAATATTTTTAGGTCTACAGTATAATTTTGTAGTAAAAACTATTTGTTCTTTGTAACAAATTCCAACAGAAGGGAATGTTTAACCATAACCAGAAATTCATGTTGTGTAATAAATATGGCAATCAATAAACAATATGTATTGTCAGGGTCAAGCCCCAGTACACAGTTTGCATCAGTAAAGTAACACTAATCAATAGCAAGCATGTACCATTTAATTATACACATTGAAAACAATTCAATGTTAAAGAAAGTTATGGCACGTTGTCTGATGGGGAAGTAAAGTTTGCTTTTGTGGTGTATGGTGTCCTACTTATTGAATACAACCCACCATAAATCAGCTTCCATAACCTCAAAAAACCTTCAGCACGCAGGGAAAAAATAAGTCTGCTAACTAAGTTTAAGTTTTTTCCCTACTATTCAAAGGTATGCGGATCACCAGGAACAATATGGTAAAAGGGGGCGTGTCCTTGTGCAAATATTGTAACTGGTTTTACTGAAACAGCGATTTACCATTTTACATTTTACATTTGTTTACCTTCGCTATTTTACAGTTTTACACTGTAAAATTAACAGATTTTTTCAGTGTAACTGTAATACAACTGTGAATTCCCCCTTGGGATTAATAAAGTATCTATCTATCTATCTATCTATCTAAACGGTATTTAGCATATTTTGAAGGTAGAAAAATATCGATTTTAAAGAACTTGGCTGTAAAAAATAATGAAATATATTGTTTAAGAGATACAGGTAATTTTCAGTAGAACATAAGGTAACTTTCCTTTTTTTCAGAAAAGGTCTTTTACTTTCACCATTTACAGTATTTTTACCGTTAAATTTACTGACATTTTTTACAGTGTGGATGGCAAGGAAAAAGGGATATCAGACGCAGGATATTTCAGTCTGCAATGGGCACTAAAGTCTCGAATGTCTGGTTAGAGCATTTTATTTAATATATTGTGACTTTCCAAGCAACCCCTAAATATAAGCTATTATAACTACCATACATTTTGGTGATATGTTATTGAACAGAAAGGGGATATTTTAGGCTTTACATCATAACATTATTTTATAATGTCATTTCACCGTCTCCAGTAGTCATGTGGCTTCAGAAGCACTTCCTTGCCCTGTTTAGCAAACAGCCCGTGTGTTAATGTGAGCTGCTTTTGCCAAAAAAGAAGCTATTGTTTGCTGCATGACTTTTATTTATTTCATTTAACTGGACAGCATGAATTGCAGCTGTTGTATTTGTCCTGCAGCCTCATTAGAATTACTGGTCAATGGCATAGATTTGCTTCAGGATTTGGAGAGATTCTGTATGCAGCATCTCTAAAAACTTCTTCCTTTAATAACTATTAATACATACATCTATTTAGAGCATACAGTACGTACTAGATTACCAAAAAGTCCCTTTTCTCACGTGTCAGAGTTTGTCCCTCTTCAGTCTTGGTATTAAAGTTTGAAAAGTGCTTACTTCTATAGGGGTGAAAGAGAACTGAAAAATAAACTTTCTGTACCTTTTTGGTATTGAGTAAGCAAAAGACAAAACCAGGGAGTCAAAACAATGGTCATTTGGAGCAGTCTGGGGAAGAAGGACTGTTTCCTTTTTGTAACTAACTTGTGAAAAAGTTTGTTTTTATTTTAAGAACACCACAAAGTGATCATTTTTTGTTTATTTGGGTTGAGAAGTACTCAGGCTGGGGGTGATCTTCTTTTAGTTTCCCATACTTCTTGCTCTTGTCTTTTTTGTTTTTTTTATCATGGATTTTAGTGTACACTTTCAGGTAGAGTCCCAAAAAATATAGTGATCATCTTAATAATGATTCAGGTAATTTGATCATGGTTTTGAATGAATCGTAATAATATCTTAATAGAAATTATATTCTGTCTGTCTTTTCATTGTTTTTTAGTCCAAGATAAATCTGATGTCTCAGCCATGCCCATTTCCTTGGAAAACCGTTCATGTGTACTCATTCGTAGAGACCTAGTGGCCTTGCCAGCAAGTCTCATCAGCCAAATTGGCTATAGGTGTCATCCCAAACTCTATTCTGAAGGAGATCCGGGTGAGAAGCTAGAGCTAGTAGCAGGTAATACTGTTCATATTTTGTTGTCTTCTTAAAGTAATCACATCTAATTGTAATCTTGACTTTACCTTGTATTTTTAATTTGTTTTAGTTTATGAACACAATACTGTGCTATATTTCATTGCCTGCTATGTCAGTGTTTATATTACCCTATGATCATGAGCATGTATTAGTTACCATTGTATAAAGTTAAAGGTAAAGTTTAACTTATCTGAATTATTGGCATATGCATATCACCATTTCTGATACTTACAGGCAGTGTTAAGTTTTTGTATGAAACACACTCTAAGCAAAAATTAATATAAGCAATAAAATTACACATAGGGACTTGCAATGGATTTTAAAATGGAAATTAGCTGAATTGACTATTCTTCTTCTTTCAGTTTCTCCCGTTAGGGGTCACCACAGCGGATCATCTTCTTCCATATCTTTCTGTCCTCTGCATCTTGTTCTGTTGCCCCCATCACCTGCATGTCCTCTCTCACTGCATCCATAAACCTTCTCTTAGACCTTCCTCTTTTCCTATTGCCTGGCAGCTCTATCCTTAACAGTCTTCTCCCTATATACCCAGCATTTCTCCTTTCCACATGTCCAAACCAACGCAATCTCTGGCTTTGTCTTCCTACCGTCCAACCTGAGCTGACCCTCTAATGTACTGATGTCTAATCCTGTCCATCCTCGTCACACCCAATGCAAATCTTAGCATCTTTAACTCTGCCACCTGCTTTCTGGTCAGCACCACCGTCTCCACCCTATATAACATAGCTGGTCTCACTACAGTCCTGTAGACCCTCCCTTTTACTCTTGCTGATACCCGTCGGTCACAAATCACTCCTGACACTCTTCTCCACTCTTCTTCACCATTCCACTCTTTTCCACTTCTCTTCTACAAGAGAATTCTACAATCCCCATTACTCTGTACTGTTGATTCTAAGTATTTAAACTCATCCACCTCAGCCCTACATCCACACCATACCACTGACTTCCCTCTCATTTACACACATGTATTCTGTTTTGTTCCTACTGACCTTCATTCCTTTCCTCTCTAGAGCATACTGTATCTCCACCTCTCCAGGGTCTCTTCAACCTGCTCCCTACTCTCTCTGTACAGATCAATATGTCAATCAGCAAACATCACAGTCCACAGGGACTCCTGTCTAATCTCATCTGTCAACCTGTCCATCATCATTGAAAATAAGAAAGGGCTCAGAGCCGATTACTGATGTAATCCAACCTCCATATTGAATGCATCCGTCACTCCTCCTGCAGACCTCACCACTGTCACACTTCCCTCGTACATATCCTGTACAACTCTTACGTACTTCTCTGCCACTCCCAACTTCCTCATACAATACCACAACTCCTCTCGATGCACCCTGTGATATTCTTTCTCCAGGTCCACAAAGACGCAATGCAACTCCTTCTGGCCTTCTCTATACTTCTCCATCAACACCCTCAGAGCAAACATCGCATCTGTGGTGCTCTTTCCTGGCATGAAACCATCCTGCTGCTCACTAATCATCACCCCCCTTCTTAACATAGCTTCTACTACTCTTTCCCATAACTTCATGCTGTGGCTCATCAATTTTATCCCCCTGTAGTTACTACAGTTCTGCACACCCCCCTTATTCTTAAATATCTGCACCAATACACTTCTTCTCCACTCCTCAGGCATCCTCTCACTTTCCAGGATTCCATTAAACAATCTGGTTAAAAACTCCACTGCCATGTCTCCTAAACACCTCCATGCTTCCACAGATATGTCATCTTGATCAACGGCCTTTCCATTCTTCATCCTCTACATACAGTAGCTGTCCTTACTTCCTCTTTGCTAATCCATTGCATTTCCTGATTCACTATCTCCACATCATCCAACCTTCTTTCTCTTTCTTATTCTCTTCATTCATCAGCCTCTCAAAGTACTCTTTCCATCTGCTCAGTTTACCCTCTTCACTTGTGAGTATGTTTCCATCTTTATCCTTTATCACCCTAACCTGCTGCACGTCTTTCCCAGCTCGGTCTCTCTGTCTAGCCAATCGGTACTGGTCCTTTTCTCCTTCTTTAGAGTCCAGCCTCTCATACAACTCATCATACGCCTTTTCTTTAGCCTTCGCCACCTCTCACTTCACCTTACGCCTTATCTCCTTGTACTCTTGTCTACTTTCTGCATCTCTCTGACGATCCCACTTCCTCTTTGCCATCCTCTTCCTCTGTATACTCTTCTGTACTTCTCCATTCCTCCACAAAGTTTCCTTATCCTCCTTCCTCTGTCCAGATGTCACACCAAGCACCCTTCTAGCGGTCTCCTGTACCACTTCTGCTGTAGTTGCCCAGCTGTCTCGTAACTCTTCACTGCTACCCAGTGCCTGTCTCACCTCTTCCCTAAACTCAACCTTGCAGTCTTCCTTTTTCAACTTCCACCATTTGATCCATGGCTCTGCCCTCACCCTCCTCCTCTTCTTTTTCATCTCCAACTTCTTCCTACAGACCACCATCCTATGCTGCCTAACTACACTTTCCCCTGCCGGCACTTTGCAGTCTTCAGACTCCTTCATATTGACTCTTCTGCATAGGATATAATCTACCTGTGTGTATCTTCCTCCACTCTTGTACATCACCCTTTTCTTCCTCCCACTTCTTAAAATACGTATTCACCACAGCCATGTACATCCTTTTTGCAAAATCCACTATCATCTGACCTTCTTCATTTCTCTTCTTGACATCATACCTACCTATCACCTCCTCGTCTCCTCTGTTCCCTTGACCAGCATGTCTGTTGAAATCTGCTTCAATCACCACTTTCTGTCCTTTGGGTACACTGTCCATCACTTCATCCAACTCACTCCAGAAATCATATGCACTAACAACATTCATCATCACACCCCCAATCTCCATCTTCATAATCATTACTCTGTCTGACACACTTTTCACTCTTTCCAAAACACTATTGATATACTGTTCCTTCAGAATAACCCCTACCCCATTTCTCCTCCCATCCACACCATGATAGAACAATTTGAATCCACCTCTGATCCACCTGGCCTTACTTCCCTTCCATTTAGTCTTTTGCACACACAATATATCAACCTTCCTTCTGTCCATCATATTGCCTAACTCTCTCCGCTTACCAGTCATACTGCCAACCTTTAAAGTTCCTACCCTCAGTTCCACTCTCTTTAACTTCCTCCTCTCCTCCTGCCTCCGAACACGTCTCCCACCTCTTCTTCTCCATCTTCGACTAACAGTAGCCCAATTTCCGCCGGTACCCTGTTGGCTAACAGTACTGGTGGCGGTTGTTGTTAACTTGCGCCTTGACCAATCTGGTATTGAAATTTGTATTGTTGTCCGTATATTGATCTGGCAAAACCTTACACAGGATGCCCTTCCTGACGTAACCTTCCCCATTTATCTGGCCTTGGGAGCGGCATGAAGAAACACATTGGATTGTGCATCCTCTGTGGCTATACAGCTCAATTATGAAGAACGAAGTTATTAGAAAAAAAAAAAAAAACTTAGAACAGTACTACAGTTTATAAGTGAAATCAAAATAAACAGCTGATTATAAGATTCTCATTAAATGTTTATGGATGAACTTCCAACAAGACAAACAGCACAAAGTCATTCTGTTTAAAATGGACTATTATAATAATTTTGTCAGAGTTTGAAAGCCTAAAGAAACGGTGTTGTAAGAATTGCTGCCATTAAATTTTAAGAATGAGTACATATTTAAAGAGTTTTTTACTTTCTCTGAATTTAAAGTTTTTTTTCTGTCCTCTAAAGTTGGTCTTGTAGTTCCACTTATTGCTTAATCGTCTACTTCTGGATGATTCCTTTAAGTGAAATATCTATATTTAACCTCTGAAATGCCTCCAATGGCTTTTTCACAATTTTGTTGTTTTTAAGTAAAATTTTAAATATTTTCAATTAGGATCTGCAGTTAAGCAATGCTGAAGACTGTCAGTGTCCACTATAAGAAAAGAATAACTATGGTATATTCTTAAATGTGTGTGTGTTATAGTCTTAAATATAACTTAAAAAATAATTGATTTTGTATTAACTACAATATAGCCACAAGACTTGTTAAGGTAAGAGCCTACTACCTTTATACATCTCAATGCTTAACTTTGTACTCATTGTTTTTGTAAATCTGAACACGAATAGTTGCTGAACATCAACTAAAAACTCCTGATAGATATATTTAATTGGATTTTAATGCAGGCTTTGACTGACACTTCCCAGAACATCACCTATTCTTCTATTCTTTGGTTCTAAGACTTTCTAGCATTGTTTTTACTGTACTGTAAAATTAGACCTGGTCTAGACTGAGACAGCAACATATTACAGATTATTCAGAACAGGAGGTGATACATTAGACACCACAGCAGGAACATCTTCGCCATTACATTGTTTAACAATGAAAATTAGTCCAAAAGTAGATATTCAAAGGGCATTAAAGAATGGAAGCACAGAGTTAGGACTCCAAATTGTAGTCCTCTAGCCCAGTAGCTGGCAGCAAGGGAACTCATTAGAACTTGTAGGGTCTGCTGTTACATATTATATTAGACAAACATTTTTAAGGTTATGTGGTATTTTAGGTATGGGTCAAGTTTCAGAACTGTAGTAACACCTGGGAGGAGCTCAGGAATTCTAGAGGGCATTGCTGATCCTGAGCCTCTTTACTGGTGAGTTGCTCATGCAGCTGTGCCACAGTTTATAGGATCGCAACTGCTGAACATTTCTTTAGCACTCATTACTGTATATGCTTCCACATACTCCCCTGAGTACGCCAGTGTTAACATGTATTGTAGTAGGTAGCATCTGGGTAAAAGTGATCTTCACACAAGGTAATCTCTGAAGACTTGAGTAGTTGTGGAAAGACTATATTATTGGTTGTGACGTTTTTAACAGACAGTTTACTGTGCCATATTTGCTCAGACTTGATTGTAGTATTTTATTGTGCTATTCCTGGTGTCATTCATTTCTTTTGCTTGCAGGAGCCAGCTGTTCAATAGACCTTTGTAGGTGAATCAGACTCTTTTATGCTGTGGACTATGGTCTTGTTTAAGAATTAAATAAGAAGTTGCTGGGATTCTACACCACAGTTTTTTTTTTGAGTTAAACATTTTCGTTACTCGCTTTAAGTGATTCTGCCAGCCCGTTGTATGGTTGTGAATTTCCCCTTGGGATTAATAAAGTGTCTATCTATCTGTCTGTCCGTCCGTCTGTCTGTCTGTCTGTCTGTCTTCACTAAGGTGCTGGAGTATGACAGGAAGACTGGGACACTTACTTTGTCTGAATAATGGCCCTAGTTTGGATTCCTGTAATTGAATAACCAGGATCTGGCAAAAGCCCCATGTTCTCAAGGGCCATTCTGCTGTGTAGCAATAGTGCAGGCTTGTACAGATAGTATAGTTATGTGTGCCACTGAAACTTAGGGGTCATTGGCATAGGGAGTTTTTAAATTAAATATAAAAAGCAGCTCAGGCTCCATGGGTGTGCATTGTCAGGCATCCCTGGGGTATTTAATGGGGAGATTGGGCTATTCACAATTAGGTTTGAGTTTCCTCATTGACTCTCCATGGGTCATAATTAGGATGCTGTGCTTACTGGAGTATAAAGGAGCCTGGGGTAGGTTAGAAAGGGGAAAAAAGAATACAAAGGGCAAGACGGAATGAAAGCATTGAGAGAATGAGTAAGCCAGCCAGCATGGTAGAGAAGAGGCAGAATGATCAGTGGCCTCACAAGGAAGAGAGGAATGCCACTCCAGGAGTATTTCACTCCCATTGAGCACAACAGAGAACTGGAGAGCAATCAAGTACTCCGGAGATCCTGCCAGACCAATGACAGGTGGCATGACAATAAAGGTTTGGCCCCAAGCATCTGAAGAATAGAGGGCAGGATTAGAGCCAGAGAGAGGGACCACAACTGTTGACTTAGCCTGGATGCAAGGCCCAATGGAGGAGCTCGGGGGAAGGAGAGAGTAAGACAAGCATGGCTATTAGGAGAATAAAGAGAAATTGATGTTCGACTGTTTTATTCGTGGATTTTAACTTGTTTGAAATTTAGTTATGAATGGCTTCTATCCTCACTAATGCACTCTTTTTTATGGACTATTTATTATGGATGAAACTGCACTGCACTGTTTGCACCTGGACATTGTTTGGAGAGTAAAAGCACAAAGCAGTTTTACACCAACTGTTGTCTGTCTGTTCTCATTGACCAGTCCATCTACAGATCATGATTGTTGATGTCCTGGATCCAATGGGAGTATGCCAGCTACAAGCATTCCAGGTTTCACTCTAGCTATACTACTCATTGGGTTGAAATCTAAGTAATCAACATAGACCTCAGCATTAATGTTTGCAGTTCAGCCAATGCATATGTCTACGTTATATGCCATTTGACATGGGATTTGTAAAAGCATGGTTAATGTTTGTGATATACCATCTTTTGGAATGATAGAGACATAACAACTGGTCAGACACACAGACAGACCCACAGACACTGATCCTTTTGTTAAGGTGGATATTCTTTTCCTTCAAATGATTTAATCAAAGGTTGAATGGTAAAAGATACCAAAAACAATGCATTTGGGTTTTTTTTGTTTCTTTGGTCCGGTTGTCCAATATAATATTTTTTTCTCTCTGTAAAAGATGCCTCATGATTTTAATCACTTTTGATTTAAATATGCAGTTTCAGAATTCAAATATAGGCAACTGTTTCTGATAATAGTGTACATACGTAGTTTTAAGTAATCCACAGTTGTTTCATTGGCTGCATCTGATTAGTTTCTAGTGTGGCTTGACTTATTTTTCCCCAGGCTACAAGAAAGAATTTTGTTAAGATTTTAATGTGAAATAATGTTATCTGGTCACAATAATTATTATTTTTTTTATTACTATTTTATGCTATAGGTACAGCAGTGTACATTACTCGTGGCCAGCTCATGAATTGTCACTTGTGTGCTGGAGTCAAGCATAAAGTTCTCTTGCGTAGACTTCTTGCTACATTCTTTGACAGGTAAGGCATTCTTTTAACTCCAGAATGAGCATGTTCAGTTACTAAAATGTCCATCCATCCATCCATTTTCCAACCCGCTGAATCCGAACACAGGGTAACGGGGGTCTGCTGGAGCCAATCCCAGCCAACACAGGGCACAAGGCAGGGAACCAATCCCGGGCAGGGTGCCAACCCACCGCAGGACACACACAAACCCACCCACACACCAAGCACACACTAGGGCCAATTTAGAATCACCAATCCACCTAACCTGCATGTCTTTGGACTGTGGGAGGAAACCGGAGCGCCCGGAGGAAACCCACGCAGACACGGGGAGAACATGCAAACTCCATGCAGGGTGGACCCAGGAAGCGAACCCGGGTCTCCTAACTGCGAGGCAGCAGCACTACCACTGCGCCACCGGTTACTGAAATGTGAAAATGGGTAATAGAGGTTTGAAAAATTTGAATGAAACCTCAGACAAATAAAATGTAATTTTTATGTGGCATTTAATTTTTATAAGTTAAATGTAAATAGTACATTTTTGTACATCTTCCAAATTCCTTGATGTATTTTTGACAGTGTTGCACCTAAATCCTTCTCCAGTTATGTTTTTTTTCTTCAGAACTTCAGTTTCTTTGGTTACTGATACTTCCACTTACTTATTATATTACAACTATTTTACACTGAATTGTATTGAACATACTATATAACAAGCAAATGTGATGTTACATAATGTGAATATAAGAGCTCCCTATTTTATGGGTATTTTTCCATCTTGTTTGGAGACAAAATTAAGATGACCATTTTATTAGAAAAAAAAGAGTAAAAATCAATTCAGTCTAGAACAACATTTATTCATATTGCACATTTTCATACAAACAGTGTAGCTCAAAATACGTTACAAGAAGAAGAAGAAAAAATGAAGTTATTTTTCACAAATTGAATGTAGAAACTGAATCTTTGGTTTAAAATGTGCCTCATCCTAAGCTTGTTACAAAAGTGGTAGGATTTACCAAAGAAAAACTATGCAATTTCATCCATCCATCCATCCATTTTCCAGCCTGCTGAATCTGAACACAGGGTCACGGGTCTGCTGGAGCCAATCCCAGCCAACACAGGGCGCAAACCCACCGCAGGACACACACACACTCCAAGCACACACTAGTGACAATTTAGAATCGCCAATGCACTTAACCTGCATGTCTTTGGACTGTGGGAGGAAACCCACACAGATATGGGGAGAACATGCAAACTCCATGCAGGGAGGACCCGGGAAGCGAACTCCATACTGTGAGGCAGCAGCGCTACCCACTGTGCCACCGTGCCGTCACCATGCAATTTTCCAGTGAAAATTGTTGCATTTAAAAAGGGACCGTTTTTTGAAATCATCATCTGTACATTTATTTTTCAAATCTGTTTTTCTCCAATTTATTGAGAAGCCAAAGACTATTCTAGCAATAATAAATATAAAGGTGATAGTCTACCACATGGCATATTAATGTATTTTAATCTAAAATATTTCTTAAAGCTGCTGTGGGTTGGCACCCTGCCCAGGATTGGTTCCTGCCTTGTGCCCTGTGTTGGCTGGGATTGGCTCCAGCAGACCCCCGTGACCCTGTGTTCGGATTCAGCGGGTTGGAAAATGGACGGATATTTCTTAAAGTCAACTAATGGAACACAAGCCTTTATTTTCAGAATTTCTCTCAGCATTGTATGATGTACATTACAAAGCTGATAAATGTATAGGTCCACTCTTTATATATTAATGCTTATGCAGGGACCTGCCTTTTTTACATATTTTTGACTCTCTGCAACACTGAATATTTAGATAGAGGTATCTGAAACAAGGCAAATAAACGAACAACATACATGCCTCTTCTGGTTACACTGCAAGACTTTGTACTGATGGCCTGAGATGCATCATAAATCTAAAGTGATTACAAATTGTGAAAAGCACATGGCCATGTTTCCTTTCCCAGATCAGTTGTGGCCTTCTTACACCTGTGATGGAACCAGGGGTGTCAACGAGCCCCAGACCCCCAAACACAAACACACAATGAGTCCTGGATTCAAATAATGGAAAGTTTATTAAACCATGTCTTCCATAAAGTTGCAAAAAGCACAAAGGCACAAGTTTTCTCTCTTCATAATACCTTTATTTCACTATCACTACCACACAGCCCTCCTCCAACTGAGTGTTGCTGCACGTCCTCCCAGCTCTGACTCGCCTGGAAAAGGGATTGTGGTCCCTTTTGTTATGTACCCAGGAGTACTTCCGGTGCCAGGCGATTGCCCAATGTAAGCACTTCCCGGTCACGTGGAAGTCCATTATAACAGTGAGCTTGTCTCCGTGCAGTGCCCACTTGCAGCACCCACTGACCCCAGCAGGGCTGCTCTGCCGGACTGCATCTCTCGGCATGTCTGCTGGCTTCCCACTGGGCCCTGATATCGTAGGCAACTGCCATCTAGCGTGCGGGGGGAGATTAAAACCCCCAGTGAAATCTTCTCTTTTCAGTGGGCTGTCCATCCATTTCTTCTGGTCTTTCCTTCCGGGTCTGATCCCCTTCTCCTCCCAGGCCAGGATTCCTATCTGCCTGTTAAGAGCTTCCTGTCCGGGTAAGGAACCATCCCCTCTTCTGGCTGGGATGCCCATCCAGCCCATGTGGTATCTACACATCATATCCCTGGTTGCAAAATGGACAGATCTTTTTGAGATGGATGTTACCTCAGTTACGGAAGCTGAGAGAGGATAAACAATATTTTGTTTTCATTGTTTTCTCAACGTAACTTTATAATTTTCTGAAGGAAGTGCAATATCATTAGTTTTTGTTGTTTTTGTTTGCTGCGGTGGGTTGGCACCCTGCCCAGGATTGGCTCCTGCCTTGTGCCCTGTGTTGGCTGGGATTGGTTCCGGCAGACCCCCGTGACCCTGTGTTCGGATTCAGCGGGTTGGAAAATGGATGGATGGATGGATGGATGTTTTTGTTTGTTTTTTTTTTTTTTAAGTTATTTTCTTGAGATCTTAAGAAAACAAAACTTAACCTTTGCATGACAACAACTGATAACAGTAACAGCAACTGATGAAAACTTGTGCGATAAGTACACAAATGTAAGGTCATTTGCATCATTTGTGTCAAACTGCCAGGACTAACATAGACTCGATTTCACTGCCGAGACCTGATCTGATTATTTTTGCACAAACCCAAGCCCCTTCCCCAATTGTGACTTTATTATAACTGTCTTTATGCCAAATGTAATGTGGTCCCCTTCTTCAGTGTCTCCTGCGTCATATTTGCAGAATGCCCTATTAGTCCAAACATACAGAAATTGTACTTCACACACAAGCTCTTTAGTGACAGATTCCCAAAAGCTAAGCATTAGATAGATAGATATGAACGGCACTATATAATAGATAGATAGATATGAAAGGCACTATATAATAGATAGATAGATAGATAGATACTTTATTAATCCCAAGGGGAAATTCACATACTCCAGCAGCAGCATACTGATAAAGAAACAAATTATTAAAGAGTGATAACAATGCAGGTATAACAGACAATAACTTTGTATAATGTTAACGTTTACCCCCCCAGGTGGAATGAAGAGTCGCATAGGGTGGTGGAGGAACAATCTCCTCAGTCTATCAGTGGAGCAGGACAGTGACAGCAGTCTGTCGCTGAAGCTGCTCCTCTGTCTGGAGATGACACTGTTTAGTGGATGCAGTGGATTCTCCATGATTGACAGGAGTCTGCTCAGCGCCCGTCGCTCTGCCACGGATGTCAAACTGTCCAGCTCCGTGCCTACAATAGAGCCTGGCTTCCTCACCAGTTTGTTCAGGCATGAGGCGTCCCTCTTCTTTATGCTGCCTCCCCAGCACACCACTGCGTAGAAGAGGGTGCTCGCCACAAACGTGTGATAGAACATCTGCAGCATCTTATTGCAGATGTTGAAGAATGCCAGCCTTCTAAGGAAGTATAGTTGGCTCTGTCCTCTCTTGCACAGAGAATCAGTATTGGCAGTCCAGTCCAGTTTATCATCCAGCTGCACTCCCAGGTATTTATAGGTCTGCACACAGTCACCTCTGATGATCACGAGGTCCATGAGGGGTCTGGTCCTCCTAAAATCCACCACCAGCTGTTTGGTTTTGCTGGTGTTCAGGTGTAGGTGGTTCGAGTCGCACCATTTAACAAAGTCCTTGATTAGGTTCCTATACTCCTTCTCCTGCCCACTCCATTAGGCTATATGCTTAGGAAAACATTCTGTTTTCTCGAGAAAACAATAAAGAAAAGAAATGATACTGCACATTCTCAGTATTTACAGTATTTGTGACATTGCCACTGGCTCATGCAAAACTTGTAAAGACTTACTCAGCTTTCTGTGTTGTTTAAAAAACGAGTACCTTATTATATGTCATCTATAGCTCTATTCAGATCAGATTAGTTTAATACCAGGAAATGGGATAAGGTAATTATTACTAGTGGATCTTAGTTCTGTCTGAATTGCTCTTGTGCTTATTTACATCTAAATAAAGGTTACAAAGGTTTTTACCTTTTTTAAAAAGGTTGTTAAAAAAAATAACCCCAGGGTAAACTAGTCATATGTCAATCGACATGTCAGTAAAACTGTCATTTGAGCAATTCATCCATCCATTACACAGGGTCACGGGGGTCTGCTGGAGCCAATCCCAGCCAACACAGGGCACAAGGCAGGAACAAACCCTGGGCAGGGTGCCAGTCCACCGCAGGGCACACACCAAACAGACACTAGGGACAATTTTAGAGTCGCCAATGCACCTAACCTGCATGTCTTTGGACTGTGGGGGGAAACCCACACAGACACGGGGAGAACATGCAAACTCTATGCAGGGAGGACCCGGGAAACAAACCCAGGTCTCCTTACTGCGAGGCAGCAGCGCTACCCACTGCGCCACCGTGCCGCCCTTGAGCAATTCAGATACGACTAAAATTACAGAAGTCTCCTGGTAATAATTACTTTATCCAGTGCCAAAAGTGAGGAAAAAAAAGAACTGCCGGTACTCCTTTTTGTGCATGCTAAATAATGGAGGACGGGTTATTTGTTCAGAGTCTGAAGGTAGATAGACAGATAGATAGATATGAAAGGCACTATATAATAGATAGATAGATACTTTATTAATCCCAAGGGGAAATTCACAAGGTATGCTGATGTGCAAAAGTTATACCAAAACTTTGAGGGATAATGTGGTTTGTGAAGTGGGGCTTGTACTTGGAAGTGCAAACTGACATATTGCTCTTATAAATAAGGGTTGCTAATGTGTTGTGAACTGACGGGACACTTCAGTACGCATACATTAACTACTGATACTCATAAGGTAACTGGGTATATGCTGGCATGGAGTACCAGTGCATACTGGCCCACTTCAAGCACTGACATTGCCCTACCTTTTGATGTAAAACTAATTATTTCTGATTTTCTATTCTGATTTTTAATCTGTCCATTTCTATAACCCCTTGTTTCTTCGCTATTTTACACCCAAATATAGTGACTTGATGCCTTTTAGGGTAATGAGCTGTAAATTAAATGTACTTATCATTTGCACTTCCACTGACAGGTTAGCTTTCACCATACAGATACAATTAGAACAAAGACCGTAGCCAGTCACACTTGACTTTACAGCTTTGCAGACGTGACAAAGGATAGTGACAGGATGAAAAGAGTACAGAGTGAAAAAGAAATGAAATAATGAACATACACAAGCAATGATTTTTTTTTTGATTGTCTCTTCATAAAATGCTTCATCTAAATTATCACTTCTGCTGTTACCTCCTTGCTAATGAGGTCATGCATCTTTATTTTATTCATCACAAGCATCAGTAAATGTTTTTATAGTCACATAAAGAGACATAGTACATCCTTAGACTCTGAAATCTCTAAACAACTGTTATTCAAATGATAATTAGGTGATACTTGGGATTAATAAAGTATCTATCTATCTATCTATCTATCTATCTATCTATCTATCTATCTATCTATCTATCTATCTATCTATCTATCTATCTATCTATCTATCTATCTATCTATCTATCTATCTATCTATCTATCTATCTAAGGAAGGTCCCATTTTACTGCCTTTGCATCATTTTTGAGAAAGAAAAAAGTCTTAAAGAAAATGCTTTAATTTTATGTGTACTGCCCCTCCCTACATATATGCTTAGAATTTCATTTTCAAACCTCAGTACTCTCCCAACCCGCTGTAATAAGTTGGCTGTACTTTTCAGGAACACTCTGGCTAACAGTTGTGGAACTGGAATACGCTCATCAACTAGTGACCCTAGCAGGAAGCCATTGGACAGTCGTGTTCTCAATGCTGTAAAGCGTGAGTTGCATTTACTTAACATTTTAACTTACAGTTAAGTTGAAGTGTCAGACTTCATCTAATGAAATAAGAGTGTTTAAATATATTTTACTGTACTTTGTACTCCCATGCATGACATATGCTTCACTCCTGGAGAGATTATAAGTGGATGCAACAAAAAATCCATCTTTGTAGGAACTTTAAACAAATCTTCATTTTATTTTGCCACCTTGTAGTATTCTAACTAGTTAGTAAACAATTTATTGATATTTAAAATAAACCAATTTTGATTCTTTACTGAAACATTAATTGGCCCATAAGTGGCCCTTGTGATCATTGTTGTTCCTACATACCCAAACACAGGGTTTGTTTTATTATGTAGAGAAGAGTGATTTAGGAATTATAAAAACTATTATATATAAAAAATTATAAAAACATGGCAAAACATCTAAGTAAAGTCATTTTTGCATGTTGGTTTACTGACACCACAACAAGGTTCAGAGACTGTATGATTTTTGTGCTGTTAAAAATATTATGTAAAAGTGATTTTTTTTATTTTTTTCAGTGGAAGAAGATTAGAGACAGAGCATTTTGACTTTATAATCCAAGGAACCAAAAATGTGCATTTAACCAACTTTGATATTTTATTTATTTTTTTTAAGTGCAGGAATAACCTTAACTTTTGAGTCTTTTTTTTTGCTTTTGCAGATACTCACTTATAGTTTTTCCTGTTAGAAATATTGTTTAAATGTCAATTTCATGTTAGTAATTGTAAAGGCTTGCCATAATGATGTTGGTTGCATGGAATTTGATTTATTTAAGCTTTGTGGAAGATGACCTGGACACAGACAGGCGGACACGTTCAAATCACCCAACACACGTTTATTTATACTACTCATATTTACATAAGTGCACCTCAAACCCCTAAAGTCCAAGCCCTTAAACAATTCCTCTTCTTCCTTCAGGCCGCCTTCCTTGCCTCCTCCAAGACTTTGTCCTTCCTTCTCTCCTGACTCCATCCCCTGAATGGAGGAAGGCGGCCCCTTTTATAATCACCCGGATGTGTTCCAGGTGCCTCCTGACAATCTTCTGCCGGCACTCCCCAGTGTGGCGGAACTGCCGGCTGCGCACCTGGAAGCACTCCGGGTGTCCCCGATACTTTTTCCCTCCAGCACTTCCAGGTGTGGCGGAAGTGCTGAGGTCCAGGGCTCCAAAGGCATTGGGGCACCGCCTGGTGGTGACCATGGGCCCTTACAGGGTTGAGCTTCAAAGCTCTGCACCTGTGGTCCCCATAGCCACCAGGGTGGTCGCCCCCACGTGGTCTGGTGGAGGCGTAAGCCCTCCTCCGGGGCATCCCGGCTGGGTAGCGGAAACCCCCCCGAACCCATTCCCACCCCCCCGCCACTTGTGACAGCTTTTACAAATTAAACATCAGTATAAACATACCACATAATGACAACAGTAATCATCCTTCTGCAACAGTTTATAAAGAATTGTTTAACTACGAACACCCTTATATTCATCAAATTTCAGACACCACTTAAAGGAAGAGTTTGGTAGTTTTGAAGTCAGTTATGTTTTCAGAATTGTGGCATAAATTCATTTGTACTACAATAGGTTAAATTAAGTTGTATGTGTAAACAAAAAAAAAGATCTTCCCCCACCAGCTTATATTTGTGGGCCTTTGGACTGCTACCTGAAATAAAGTTAAAGCTTTAAAAACTGAGTCAATTTCAAAATAGCTTTGACTTTAAAAATATCACATTCATCATTTTAGGGTCAAGATATTCATGTATCTATGTGGGGTTAGCCTCTAAGCTGTTCATTGAGCTGTTGATTCATATATTCTTTTACAGTATATGTATTAGTATGGGTTGTGGTTGCTGGCTCGGACACAGACAGGCGGACACTGTAGGTTTACCACCACACACGCCTTTATTAAACATTACTATCATTTATCATTTACAATGCAGATAGCACACAACCCAGTGCCCCAGCACCAATCACCCTCAAGTCCAGGCTTTACAAAATGCCTCTCTTCACCGCCTCCACTCCTCTCCTCCAGGCTTCGTCCTCTTCCACCTGACTCCAGCTATTGAATGAAGGGAGGCGGCCCCTTTTATATTCATCTGGACATGCTCCAGGTGCCTCCCAGTGAGCAAGTGCTAAGGACCAGGGCTCTTCAGGCATCTGGGCGCCCCCTGGCGGTGACCACGGGCCCCTACAGGGTTGAGCTTCAATGCTCCTTTCCAATGGTCCCCATAGCCACCAGGACGGTCACCCCCTCATGGTCCGGAGGAGGCGTAATCCCTCCTTCGGTCCTTCCGGGCGTCCCGGCTGGGTACCGCCCCCAGCCGCTCGCCACAGGGTGAAACAGTGACACAGAGGTAGTGCTACTTCTTCACAACAAGGAGACTGGGGTTCATGTCCTGGGTGCTCACTGTGTGAACTTTGCATGTTCTTCCTATGTCCACGTTGGTTTCATCTGGGTGCTCCAGCTCCCTTCCACAGTCCAAAGACATACAAGTTGGGTGAACTGGCATTATTTATTAGCCCTTGTGTGTGTGTGCGTAAGTGTTTTCACTCTGCAGTGGACTGGTTCCCCGTCCAGAGATTGTTCCTGTACTTGTTAGGATAGGGTCCATCTTCTCTGCCACCCTAGATCAGTGGGTTAGAAAAATGGATAGTGTAGAAGGTGTAGATAGAGGTGTTCAGGATCAAGATATTAACACTAGTGGCAACAGCAACATTGCCATCAGGTTATCTGCTGGCCTATGATAAACAGGGCCTGGGCTTGTATGATGAAGTGTATTCTCCTAATTCTGAAGGCCTATACCTTCCACAACATATCTCTCAGTGTGTTCCATAATGTTATTTAGGATAAAACATGCATACCAGTGTCACTTTGACCTTTTTGTTAGGTTTTGAGTTGTTTCTTGCCTGTTTTTCACTTTGTCAAGGTTGGTTTCAGTTTGGGCAAATGCCTGCTAAGCATTTGCATAAAAAATATTCACAATAGATAGATACATAGATAGATAGAACTTTATTTGTCCCCCAGTCTTTAAATAAATAGACACTATATATATATATATATATATATATATATATATATATATATATATATATATATATATAATAATATATTTGCAGCTGGAGATCCACAAAGGGAGAAAATGAATCGCGTATCATAAAGTAGTTTTTATTCCTGAGCGTTCAGCCCCTTCATCAGAGGATAATGCTTAGACTTACAAGAATCAAAGGCAATAAATAGCAATAGTTACATGGGAGGTGGTGGGGGGGAGCTAAGTCAGTGTGAACGGGGTGGGGGGGGGTTATTGGTTGTAAAGATTTTATTTATTATGAGCGTGTTCTTCTTAAGTTTGCATATGCTGGGTTTATGTCCAAATGTCTGTTGATGGCGTTCTCATTTGGTAGCCAAGATTCAGCCAGCTCTCTGGCACTTTTAGTACTGGCCTTAAATCTTACTTGTACATTGTCCCTGTTGATTTAGAATGCGTGTAGATCAGTGATCGTGAGTCCTTCTTCTGACGGCATTGCGATGTCCGTGTATTCGTGTTGCGATTCTTTTTGTAGTTTGTCCTATGTATACCGCTGGACAAGAACTGCATGGAATGCTATAAACTGCGTTTCATGTTTCTGCTGTCGATTTCGCTATATATTGCCTTTGATTCTTGTAAGTCTAAGCATTATCCTCTGATGAAGGCTCCTGTTAGGGACTGAAAGCTCAGGAATAGAAACTACTTTATGATATGTGATTCATTTTCTCGCTTTGTGGATCTCCAGCTGCAAATATGCAAACCGCATCACAGACCTTCTCTTCCATATATATATATCCATCCATCCATCCATTGTCTCCCGCTTATCCGAGGTCAGGTCGCGGGGGCAGCAGCTTGAGCAGAGATGCCCAGACTTCCCTCTCCCCGGCCACTTCTTCTAGTTCTTCTGGGAGAATCCCAAGGCGTTCCCAGGCCAGTCGAGAGACATAGTCCCTCCAGCGTGTCCTGGGTCTTCCCCCGGGGCCTCCTCCCGGTTAGACGTGCCCGGAACACCTCACCAGGGAGGCGTCCAGGAGGCATCCTGATCAGATGCCCGAGCCACCTCATCTGACTCCTCTCAATGCGGAGGAGCAGCGGCTCTACTCTGAGCCCCTCCCGGATGACTGAGCTTCTCACCCTATCTTTAAGGGAAAGCCCAGACACCCTACGGAGGAAACTCATTTCAGCCGCTTGTATCGCGACCTTGTTCTTTTGGTCAGTACCCATAGTTCATGACCATAGGTGAGGGTAGGAACATAGATCGACTGATAAATTGAGAGCTTCGCCTTGCAGCTCAGCTCCTTTTTCACCACGACAGACCAATGCAGCGCCCGCATTACTGCGGATGCCGCACCGATCCACCTGTCGATCTCACGCTCCATTCTTCCCTCACTCGTGAACAAGACCCCGAGATACTTGAACTCCTCCACTTGGGGCAGGATCTCGCTCCCAACCCTGAGAGGGCACTCCACCCTTTTCCGGCTGAGGACCATGGTCTCGGAATATATATATATATATATATATATATATATATATATATATATATATATATATATATATATATTATATTGTGATAGCCAACCCAGACACAGACAGGCAGGAGACAGGTTTACCAACCAACACATGGTTTATTTAAAGGATCAAGAGCACATATCGCCAGCACCATAACACAACAGTCCCTTCTCTGCTGCCAGTCCATTCGCCTCCACTCCTGTTCAGGCTTTGTCCTCTTCCTCCCGACTCTGGCTATTGAATGGTGATTACTGGCTCCCTTTATATGGCACCCGGAAGGACTCCAGGTGTCCAATGAGCTTCTTCCAGCCACACTTCTGGGTGTGGCGATGTGTGGCCAAATAGGGCCCAGGAAATGTCCAAGCGCCACGGGCACTGCCCTCAGTCAGCCCAGGAGAAAAACTGTCCTGAAAATATTCTCTCCCCTGGTCCTTCCACACTCGGGGAAAAAAAAAAGAAAGGATACTTAAGGCTTGGATGTCTGGGAAGGAGCTTGGGCCACTATAAAGGCATATTGCTGTTAGTATAAATGGTGCTCAGTAGCATTTCCTGGCACACACGTGCTGCATAATTTGTTGACTGACAGTCGTCAGTGTTAGTATGTTAGAGAGAGGATGTACAGCATTGTTTATAATGGCACTCAAGCTTGTTTTAATTCTCTGCTTTGCTACGGCCTCCAGGGGGTCCAGAGGGCATCCCATAACTGAGCCTGACCTTTTAATTAGCTTGTTTTATTTTGGAGGGCCTCTCTTGAAGTAACGTTACTAGCCCAGCACACCACAAAATAGAAAATCGCACTGGCCATCACAGAGTTGTAGAAGATGTGAAGAGTTTCATTACCCACATTAAAGGAATGCAGTCTCCAAAGAAAAAATAGCCTGCTCTGTCCTTTCTTATATATTTGTTCTGTGTTACGAGACCATATATGAAACAATAAGAGTAGTACATATTTTTAGGGACAGTGACTGTTGTACAGAAGTAAGTCATTATCTTGAACTTAATTAAATTTGGACTGAACAAGCAAACTCTGTAGTGTGTCAGTAGGTCTGTCCTGTGTACTACAATGTTATACCCCTGAATTAAACCATAACATGCATTAATGCGGTCATGAGAGGACAACATTATAATAATCATAATAATACATTTTATTGATGTAGCGCCTTTCCCATGCTCAAGGTACTTAAAGAGCCTAACCTAGCATAACAATAAGCGGCCCTGGAAAGGGCACCAGTCCATCACACACCTCATACTTGAATTGGGACCAATTTGAACCCTCAGTTAGTCTAACTTGCGTGTTTATGGGAGGAAAACCCACTGAAACAATGGAAGAATGTCAAAACACCACACAGACAGTGACCAAGGATGTGATTTAAACCCCACGACCTTAGATCTGTGAGCCAACAACTTTTCCACCATGCTATTATAAATAAAACTATTAAAATGAAATTCTGTGATTTGAACCACAGTATTCAATTACTTACTGGCTAATACGTTTTATTTTGAAGTCCTACACACTAGATGTACTATATATGAATAAAAGGTGCATGCGAGTCTGCAGGCATTCAAATCAATGCAAGAAATGTTAAAAGGAATGGAATTTATCAAACTGATATGTACAGTATTAGATGAATATTTTCAAAGTTGTATCAAGTAAGATCTATTGGTTTGTGGATTAAACATGACACTTTTTTTCTCAGTGTAGAAAATTACAGGTATATATTTTCTTTTTTTTTTCCTGTTCAGTTTACTGTCAGAACTTTGCACCTAATTTCAAGGAAAGCGAGATGAATGTGATTGCCGCTGACATGTGCACCAATGCACGGCGTGTCCGCAAGAGATGGTTGCCCAAGATTAAATCCATGCTGCCAGAAGGGATGGAAGTGTATAGAGGTGCAACACAAGGGAGTGCTGGCATGCCCTTTGAATCCGATTTCCCAGTGCTGACAGGTGCCGGTCTTGGTTTTGAGCAACGCATCTATACTGAGCGCAAGGAACCAATCAGAACTCATCCAGCGCCTGGCCTTGAGGCCGAGTGCAGCTCTGAGCAGCCCTTTGAACACAGGGCTACAGATGTGCAGGAGCCAGAGGTTGCAGGTGGAGAGGAGGAAGAGGAAGAGGAAGAAGAGGAACAGGAAGAAGAGATACTTGAAGGTGCAGATGGCCCAGAGGCGCCAACTTCTCACAACCCCAGAGATGATGTCGCAAGCCTTCCTCACCCTCCGGTAGGACAGCAGGAGGAGTTTACGGAGCAGCTGTAAAAGAAGAATGTACTAAGGGTGCAAAATAATAATTTCTATAATTGGCCTGGAGAAATACACACTCAGACACCTTAATTTGTTTTGCAGAGATGTTGGCATCTGTGCAGGCTTATAAGCAGTTGGTATTAGTGGAGAGATAAGCCACTTCCCAGTATTTTTTATGAATATGTGATATTAGGTAAATGCACTTAAACCAGAGTATAAATTGGTGGAGAATTGCCCCCCCCCCCCCCAAACCCTCCAGAAGTACTTTTGTAGAGTTTGATTTTTCATTGCTATTTTCCATTATATTTGAGGTGACTTTTGTTTTTGTTTCCCCATTTTAAATTTCCATAATCTGTGAGATGTATATCTAGGCTAAATTTTAATTTCTAACAGAGCTTTCCGAGTGTGATTTTTTTTTTTTTTTTTCGTCAGCCAAATGGACCCCAAACTATGCAGTTTTCTAATCAGGTGTACAACTGGTCCATTCAAAAGTAATTTTGCATCAAGTAAAGCTCTTGATAATTCTGTACTTTTCTCTGAACTCTCCATTTTGTTTTGGACATTTTTGTCCCACAAGAGCAGACATTTCTCTGTTGTATATGGGTCAACTGTGTCACACCCTAAATAGAAAGCAGCTGAAATTCTGAACCTACGTATTACTTTCCTTTTTCAAAAAAAATCTCTTTCATTACTAAGTCTGCTACCCTGCTGGCTGAATCTTTAAGCAGAAATAGCTAGAATCGAAAAATGATTTATTCATATAAAAAAATAATATACTTTAAAAAGCAGAGCTTAGACTCTGATTTCATGATAATATTATAAGGGTAAGGCCCTTTGCTCCATTTTCTTTGGAGTTTCATGCCTAAGCAGATTCTTTTTGTGTTACGGTCCAACTGTGGCACCTTTTGCTTTTGTAATTCATTTCATAATTTATTTCAGAAAAATGTGTTAAATCTCACTACGTCAAGGTCACAACATTTAATTGTACTGGCCGGTTTCCTTTAATGTAAAGCACTTTAGTGTTCTGAATATAAAAAGTGACGCTCTTTTAATTTTACAGCGTGTAAGAAGTATAATGTACAGTTTACGGATAGTTTAAACTGGGGGAAACCCTTTCATATTTTGGCAGAAGTTACTTTTTTAACAGGAGATATAGCCATTTAGCTGCAAAAAAAAAATCTTCTACATTTAGTAGTTACCCTGCTGACGGGTGAGCTAACAAAATAATTAAAAAAAGCAAGATAATTAATAGCTGTCTTTATGACCTAGGGTATGAGCCAAACAGGTATTCAGGGGTGTCTTCTCCTGGGGCAGCATTTGGCTAAAGTGAGACCCTTACGTATAGGAGGAAAAATGTTCTGTATTTTGTAGGGTTGATGCTTATAGAAGTCTATGTAGGTGAAACACTCTGGTTAATCTAGTAAACGTTTTTCTGGCATTTGCTGCAGCTTCCAGAGGAAATACAACCCATGGGTGTCATGAACGTGCTTCCTAGGCCTATTTGTCAAACTTGGGTGGCCTGCTTATACAGTGGCATGCTTTCTCGTAGGACTTTTGAGAACCTTCTTACAGTACGCATTGTTTTTGTCTCTATGTGTTGATTGGTTTCTCTTGTTAATTGGCCTTTTTTTAGAGGTCAACTTTTTATGGTAGGACAAACCTTTGAGCATCTAGAGCAGACAGTCTCTGTATGTGCCACTATAAAAAAAATAAATTGTAGGATGCTTGTGACAGGTATCGATCAAATGGGGCCCACATGCACTCTTGTCTTGTGGATGCATGCGCAAAAATCTCTAGCATTTAAAAAAAAAAAAGAAAAAGAAAAACACTTATTTGCTTTTGCTGCCAAGCTCAAAAATGTAAAAGTGGCAGCAGTTCAGCTCACGCATGCACATGTCCTTAAAAAGTGCTTGCATGTGTAATTAATCGCCAATTAAATTTTGAGCCACTAACCTGCAATGCTGCTGTAGTTGCCTAAATATATGATAATATTTGAACTGCTATAGGGGAAACTAGAACAATCTTGACTAGTGAAGAGAAAGTTACAAAGACTAAGTTGACTAACTTATAAAAAAAAGAAAAAAAAACTATAGAAAGGCTGCAGTGCAGTTTTAAGATTTTTTTTTTTTTTAATGTTTAATAAAAATAATCTTTTTTGGATTTTGTGGAAGAACTGGGAAGGAGCTTGCCACTGGAGAAGCTTTAATGGGGTTAACATGAATGTGCAGTAAATGCCGGGGGAACCATATGTTTGGCCTTTTTCTGGCTGCAACTTCATTTTTGTGTTTCTTGCTTTCTGGCAACAAAGCCTTTTCAAGATGGATTAACAAAACAAACAAACAAAAAAACACCCAAGGTTCTGCTGGTTTTGCACACAAGCCATCTGTCTTCCTGATTGGATGGGTAAGGGGATCTATGGGATTTGAAGTGTTTCTTGCCAGTCTGGAACTGGCAAATTTTGGGCCTAAATATTTTCTTTCATTTTTTTTTTTATTTTCTATTCTGTATAAATAATATGCTAAATTACCATTTGATTTAAAAAATATGATGGGCTTATGTTATTTTCCAGTTCTTTCTGAAAATTGTTTTGATTTCATATCTTTTTCTGTTTCATTTGTGATTGTATTCCAGTTCTGTTATTAATGCTTGCTTGAAGCAAACTTGATACATACTATTGTTTGTGGCACCTCATTTATTTTGTTTTTAAACATCAGCTATAGGCCTTCTGATGTATAACTGCTGTGTACTTTGTCAGGAGATTGGTGAGACAAGCCAGTGTGTGAACTATGGCTTTGAATCATCTATCTCGGAGGATTAGATTTTATTGCACTAAGACATTCTGCTTAGTTTACACGAGTGTTTAAAAATTATAACTACAGAATGGGAAAATACGAGTGAGTGTGGTACAGTGTGTGTGGATAAATAAATGGAAAGTGCCTTTGCAAGCTCAAATTAGCAATTCTGAGTGGGTTCTGAAATGGGAAGCCGTGCACTTCAGATTATATTTAAAAAAGAGGAGACTTGTGCTATTCATCACATTTTTATATCAAAGCAAGAAACTGGGTCAAGAAACTTGTGAAAATTAAACTAGTTTTAATGTGTGCTTGAAACACACCAACATACTGTATCTAGGCTTAAGAGTAAACTGGAGTGATTGTGGTGAATAACACAATTAAATAATGTACATACAATAATGTTGGATAGAATTTGGCCATCTCATTTCTTTCATTAATAGCAGGGTCATGCATTGCATTACTACAGAATATCATTTTTGAATGTTCATTATATATTTAAGGACATTATCGTGAACATAATATCTTCCCAAAACATGAAAAGGCTTGTGGATTACACACAACAATCTTTTAAAATTATTTCAGCTTTAAAAAACAAATGTTTCCGTATTCTGGTGAGAAAGATAAATGTAATTTCTAAACCCTCCACATTTCTTCTTTCTGTGGATGATGCTGTTTAGTTTATTTTACATTTCATATACTTACTTTCTGTAAAGCATATTTGGTAAGTGTTGTAATTTACATCAAGTCAAAAAAGGTCCATGTGTTGCATTATTTATAAAAATATATAACACTATAATTATCGAAAAATATGAATACATGTGTTTATCACAAGGGCCTTACCAAATACACAAGCATTTTTGTGAATTTCATATTTACAATATACTATAGTCACATATTACTGCTGAGTTCCTAGCTGTACGTAAAGTGTGGGTCATTTTGGAAAACTTAGCTCATCTTGAGAACTGAGTAGGAGAATGTGCACACCGAGGTCTAGAACTGAAATGGATGTGACTGTCATCACAGCAAATGGAGCGCAGCTTTACAAGTATGATATTCTAACATAACATACTCAAGCTTGCCTTATCCAATTCGGAGCTGCAGGGGCTGCACACCAGTCCGTGACCCACACCCATACTCACATCGACACAGGGCCAATTCAGAATTCTGCACCAGTTAACCTAACACGTACAGAATACATCTGGGGAGGACATGCAGACTCCAAACAGACAACAATCATGTATGAGATTTGAATGAATCGTGAACAGTCGGTCCTTGAGACAGCAATACTAAGCTCTGCACCACTATTACACACTGTATGGATCTGTGCATAAATTTGAGTGTTTTTTTTTTTTGTGCACAAAACGATAAATTAATAGCAGTACAGTTTGAATTAAGAAATGTAGACATGCTTCTTAGTGGGAACATAGCTTTTAATCCAAGCAAAAATAGGATTGCTGCAATTTTGTTGTACTAAGTGCAGTGACAATAAAAGGAATCTGAATTACTAAGCATGTTTCATAATCAGCAATTTCAATAGAAAAGAAATGTGTTTACCTTGTCTGCTGGCAACATTTTCATAGTTTCATAGGCTGTAACAGGATTTGATGTGCCATAAATTTGTTAGAACTTCCATATATCACAAGAAAAACATATTGCATTCAACAAAGTAGAATAAATTGAGCTAATGTGCAGAAGCTTTGCCTTACATTTATTACTTTAAACACAGTTAATGCAGGAAAATGATATTCAGAGCACAATTTGTGAAACATCTCCTAAGATTTACATTTAATTTTATGATGCTACATTTGATTGGCCATATTGATGTTTTTCTTTTGTTGGTCATTTTACTATCAGTAGCTTTGAACTGACATTTAATCTGATTGGAACAGCCACCAGCCAGCTTCCGCTCTGCATCATTTGCTCGGTTAAAAAAAGAAATGTACTAATTTTATGTTCTTAAAAGCTTGGTTTAGATTGAAGAAACCTGTTCTCTCACATTTTATGTTGTACCGAGTGCTTAAATTGGGCCAGTACATTTTTACTTATAATGGTAAAGTGTTATAATAATTGATCAGGCATCATTTTTTCAGACTATCACATACCTACATGCATATTGCAGTCTTACGATTGTGTACATTTTGGACATAAAAAAGTGATGCTGCATCAGATAACTGCAAAGAGAGTACTGCATCCAAAATACAAAATGTTAATGTCTCATCAGGAAATGTAAACACTTTACTTCATGGATTCTTAAAATACCACCATGGATTATTAATAAAGGTGGTTCTATAAAAAGCCCTCCATGTAAGGTTTTTGAGTGGTAATGTTGTAAATGCACAAAGCAACATGCCACCATGTTGCTAACACAGAAACCTACATTCTTCTTCTGTTGCTTCCTGAAAGAAGGGACAAGACAGGAGGACAATAAGATAGACATCTTACATTTCCAGAAGAAAAATATTCAGTTTTCATTTATAAAGTTTTGGAAATGGCAAAACTGAACAGTATTTCAGTCCTTAAACGCAGGAGATGTCACACACCCATACAACAGCCATAACACCGAGCTGATGCAGGAGTTTACTAGCACAGTTTTTATTCTTACAGAGATTCTGGTAATGCAAAAAAGGTCATCAGTTTAAATATGCGGAAATGTACAAAATCCAGTACTTGTGCACAACACCTCTTCTGCCCCTTGTACAAATAACCATTTTGTTGCTGTTTGAGATCTGTCTAACATTCACAATTAGCACTAACATTGTCATCTTTGCAGTATAATCCATTTTTAAAACACAGAAACAAGATGACATTTCTGAGTGTATGCACCTTGTTTACAAGAAATAATATTTTGTCTGTCTTCTTTGTGGCATGGATACAGCCTTGTGAACGCTCCTTAATGCTTCCCAAAAACACCAACTGACATGTCAAAGCTTGCAAAATGACGTTTTGTCTGCCGAGCTGAGATTGGCAAATCCTTCAACCTTGGTTAGTCTTAGGGAATGCGCTTTTATTAACACATTTTTTTATTTTTAATGAGTGAGAAAAAAAGCCATTTTATTTTTTTAAAAGAAGTTAAGAGTAAAGTTGTTAATGACAATATGCAAAGCACGTCTTGATGATTCCTTACTGCAAAATAAAAATTTTACTGAAACACTTTTCCTCTTGCCGAGGTGCTTAACAGAAACTACTGAACTGGGTAATGTGGCACACAAATGTGATTTCCATCAGGATTGGTGTGGCCGCTTTGGCAGAAGTGTGTTTAAAAAATTAATTACTTTTGCTTGCTGTTCAGCTGCTAGTCAATGTAGCCACTTTAAGAAACAGTGGAGGAAATGGTCACAAATAAAATTGTCTTCAATTGACAAATCTTTGTTGCATTATTTGGTTTTATGTGAGGAAGGTGAAATGTATGTGGTGCTGAGGGGGAAAACTGGTCCAGTACACATTGTACTGTAGCATGTCCTAGGAAGAGTACCCATGATGCTTTGCTAGAATCCCAAGCTGCATCTGGGTGTTCACTAAACTCGGAGAAGGTTGAATTAACATGAATATACTTTGGGCTACCCTACCCCCAATCCACAAAGTCATGCAAACCCCCTCACACATCAAGTGACGGTGTCAATTTCAGAAATATCCGACTTAGAGTGAAGTGCCATTGTATTCTTTAGATAGATAGATAGATAGATAGATAGATAGATAGATACTTTATTAATCCCAAGGGGAAATTCACAAGTGCTAGGCACACTTTCTCTTTCTCTTGTGATTCATGCTGTAACAGAATCCAGTTAGATGGCATGACAGGTAAGTAGCTGCAACATATATTAATACTGTACCTTTACTTTCATTTAGTTTTGCATTTTGTGGTAATATGTTGAATTTGTTGCAAATAGATTTTGGAGGAAAAATGATTTAGAACTGCCTTAGATGGCCACAGTGCCTTGTTTAATGAAGCTGTCAAACCGTGTAAGCTGTGTAGACTGCCATTAGTTTGACAGTATTTTAAAAATTAGTTATGTGGTTTATATTACATACGTTTTACAGATATATTTTATCTTTCTGTGATGAGGCATATTTATCTTTCTGTGATGAGGCCTGAAATTTTAATCTTTATAATGTGTCATTCATGGCAAATACAATTGCAAAAAAGTTGAATATGCTGTGCAATACAGGATGATTTCCTGAGAGGCACATGTTTATGGGGGATAAGTGTCTTTCTCTGGTCTTTATGGTGATTCAGTGGGGGGCACTTAACCCTTCAGCCTTATGGTCTTACATTTGTTTAATGTTGTTGTTTTGCTTATAAAAAGTTACTTAAGTTGTGTTGACCTCTTGTGTTCTTGTATCTGCATATACTTCTGAAAACTCAATGTGTTTTGAATATTCATAACATAATACATTTGAATAATTTAATATTTTAATGAGCTTGTTGCTTTCCAGTTCCAAAAAAGATTATTAATTTTGTTGCAGATTATAATATCCATTACAATAGCCAGAGTCCTGTGCTCTCCAGCTCAAGTCTTGTATTTCTTATCATTTTTTCAACAGACAGTTAACTTTATCCTGTTCTTTCTTTTAGTAGATGAATAGAGTCATGCAGATGACACTAACATATCCCAACACATGAAAGTCAGAGTGGTTGAATGTCTAAGCAGGTAGACACAAGGTTGTCATTTCATGTCCCGCCTTTGACACTGCATGACCCTGAGTGAATCACTTGACCTGTCAGTGCATAAGTTATGAAAATATGTAAAATATACTTATGATCTATAACCTGCTTAAACATGTTGACTAAATCACTCCTACTTTTTTTCTTTTTAATTATGCAATACCATTTTAGCTTATGTGTTCCCATGATGACAACTATTAGTAGATTGGTAATATTTTTTTTGACACTGTCCTTAAAATGTTGACAAAAACAGAAGGAGCTGCAGAATTTGAATGCAATATACCTGTCTGGAATTTCAGGTGATTATAGTATAAATGCAACTGTATATGGGAGATCCAACTTGTAGTGAGTCAGTGTCATGACCTGTCCCATACAATGAAGACAAAGGAGTATTTCACACAACTTTTTTTTTGTTCTTTATTTCACCTTAACAAATTCCTAATACAAGAAATTGTATAGTTTTCGCATACCCCTTGGGGTCAGAGCGCAGGGTCAGCCATTGTACAGCACCACTTGAGCAATTACAGGTTAAGGGTCTTGCTCAAGGGCCCAGCAGAGTAGGATCTCTTTTGGCAGTGACGGGGATTCAAACTGGCAACCTTCTGGATACCAGCGCAGATCCTTAGCCTCATAGCCACTATTCCGCAACTCCATAAAAACGTGACGAAAAAGCACAATTTAGAGGATGGAGACAAGAAAATATCCAAGTCACTGACTATCCAGTTGAATCAATCATTAAGAAATGGAAAGTGTACAGCACAACTGTAAATTTGCCAAGAGCAGGCCTACCACAAAAACTGAAGAAGACAAGTAAGGGATGCCACGAAGAGACCTGTGGGAACTCTGAAGAGTTTACAAGCTACAATGGGTAAGGTTTTAGAGATTGTGCAGAAAACAACTGTTGACAGAGTGCTTCACCAGTCACAGTTTTATGGGAGAGAGGAAAAAAAGAGAAGAATTACACAGGACATCTTGGCGAGAGTTTGTCAGGCACATGGAAGATTCTGAAGTCGCTTAAAAGAAGGTTCTGTGATCTGATAAGACCAAAGTGGAGCTTTTTGGCCATCACAGTAAACACCATGTTACACTGCACATGACCAAAAACAACCCAGGCCCACTGTGAAGCATGGTGGTGGCAGCATCATACTGTGGGGATATTTCTCTTCAGCAGGCCCTGGAGAGCTTTTGAGGAAAAATTGAATTCAGCAAAATACAGGGAAATCCTAGAGGAAAACCTGATTCGTTTTGCAAGAAACCGGCACCTATCAAGAAGATTTGTTTTCCAACAAGATTATTTTTTGTCTTTAATATTTGTAGAGGGCGGCACGGTGGCGCAGTGGTAGCGCTGCTGCCTCGCAGTAAGGAGACCTGGGTTCGCTTCCCGGGTCCTCCCTGCGTGGAGTTTGCATGTTCTCCCTGTGTCTGTGTGGGTTTCCTCCAGGTGCTCCGGTTTCCTCCCACAGTCCAAAGACATGCAGGTTAGGTGCATTGGCGATTCTAAATTGTCCTTGGTGTGTGCGCCCTTCGGTGGGCTGGCGCCCTGCCCAGGGTTTGTTTCCTGCCTTGTGCCCTGTGTTGGCAGGGATTGGCTCCAGCAGATCCCGTGACCCTGTAGTTAGGATATAGTGGGTTGGAAAATGAATGAATGGATGGATATTTATAGTTAATTTAGACCACTTGAAAGGGATCTGTTTTCTTGTCGACATGAGACACTTGTTTTCTGTTGGTCAGTGTCAAAAAAGGCAAATTAAATCTTCTGTAATTCAATATTGTATAATAATAATAATATGTGATCACTTCCAAAGGGGTCATAGGCATTGTAATTTGCAGTGTTTGTTGACATCTAACAGGTAAAACCAAACAGTTCACTGTAGATTACTTTTGTTGACATTTAGAAACAGTTTTAGACTTCTAATCCATTGGGCTTGATTTTTATAGACTTCCTGCTTTTAAAGAGTTTTAAAGAAGCCAATGACTTTTCCACAGTACCCTAAAATGTATGTATTTTAAAGTAATTGAGTACTTATTTAGAAAGCAACGCCTCATGAACCATAAAACTTGTAAATGTACTAAACTGAGATGGAGTAGCAATCCTAGATAATCCTGGATACTGGCAGCAATCTTGCATTGTTGCCAGTGTGCCAGGCCTCAACAAATTTGTGATTAGGAAGCATCTGAAGGTGCAAAACAACTTGTGGCTACAGCAGGAACTTATGTGTGTCCAGTCCTTGGCATTTCACATTAATCCACTCTGTTGTTTTATAAAAACAAATAACATTTATTTTCCACGTTCTATATTTCCATGAATCTCAAGACAGACACGCACAAGTTCCTGCTGCAGCCACAAGTTGTTTTGCACTTTCATTAGTAAGAAAACCGTGTGTTTCCAAAGCCCTATTAATCCATGCACAAACTTACAATAACTTCCTAGTTCCCATAACTCCTGCTACCCAGCCCCCCTTCTTAATGTAACAAAACCCCATTAGAACTAAATGATTATATAGCCCTATTCTTAATATATCTCTATAAACTAATCTTGAACTACAAATACATTTATTTTCAAATTTACTGAACATAAAAACGTTAATGCAGAACTTGGCTCATACAGCATCTATTTAAGAGATACACATCATAAAATCAGAAATGTTCCCTCACAAGTCAATGTAACCAGCGATCCTAACACACTTTAAATAGAAATTTCTTACTTGAAGCTATTTCACAACCAGCTTTTGAATAGCGCAGGTTGAGTGCACATGATGTGAGACGCTGACTCTGGACACCTGGAATGCAAATTGCTTCATAAAGTCCAAGAGCCTACTAAAGAAGAATACCAGCATAGAGGAAGAAGCACACACACATGTATGAGGATGAAGAGCACAAATTTATTTACATCATGTGTTGATCTTTTCAAAAATAAGAAGACAACAGTGATTAGAACTAAATCCATAAATACAGAAAAGCATCTACCTTGCCTTTGACCTTCAACTAAAGACAATTTAAGCATGTATTCAATTCCCATTTTACAGAATCCACATAAAATACTTTGTTGTGATGCTGGGAGGACAAAAACTAAACAAAATAGCATTATGTTATAAAAATACATTCTAAACTGTGTTATTTTTAAAATATTTTTAAATCAAATTTAAAAAAAACTCTGAATGAACATAAGTCGCCCTAATTCGAAGAAATGTAATTATTTACTTCATAAGGTAGAAGCACATAATGAACAAAAATAGTTGCATCAAATATTATAAATATTAAAATGTATGTTTCAGTTTCAGTGTTTAAAGTCTAAGTATTCTTGATAGATACTTTATTAATCCCAAGGAGAAATTCACAATTGTAATAGAAGTTTGTCATTTTTCACCCTCTGATAGATGTCCAGAGAATGCTAGCAAAGGATCAAACATCACATCATATCTGAAATGATACTCCACATGCTTGTGTTTGAAATTTGTCATTTTTAACCTGGGAATGGCTTTTAGAGGGCAAGGACCACTGCTGAAGAATTAAGTGTCAAAAATATTGTCATACTAGCATAGGTAAAGGACAGTTAATTAAAACAGGCATAATGTTTAATCTGTCTATATCAATCACGTCATATGTTTAGGAACCTCAGTTCATCAGACATTTTAGACTTTTCATACATTTTCTTTTTGTGTTTTTGTTGCCTTTGTTCATCATTGCAGCCCTCTAGACACAGAGTGCAGAAGTTTTATCATTTTTATATAAAGTATGTAGATTCATTATCAGCAACATCAAAAAAGCACACTCCACATGCCTTTTTTTAAAGTTTTGTGAAAAGGAGTAATTTTGACCCCTCATATTCCGTTAGGTTGTGAACCCCTGGAGTCCCTTGATGTGGCAGGCACAACTTCGAGTCCTACCAATCATTTGTTCTTCATAGGATGCAAAGCCATTATCTGTGTACAAACCTCTAAATAATTTAATATCGTACATTTTCCAAAATTAAAAGCTGTGTAAGTTAGAGATGGTAGAAAAAGGTGGTTATCATGTAGACGTGCTAAAGATAAAAGCTTCCTACATTGGTTCCATATTCTCAGTAAATGAAGGACAATTGGGTTGTTAGAATATTGATAACTTGTATTTTCTGCGATACAAAGCAAGGAATTTAAGGAAATACTGCAGGATTTATTTTTATTGTGGACCAAACTTGTGTGTGTTCATCAATTTGTGTCAATGTCCAGTAACAAAACTGAAAATTAGGTAGTGCCATGCCACTTTCTGCTTTAGGTTTTTGTAGGGTTGCCCTTTGGATACATGGGTGTTTCGAATTCCAAACAAATGAGGTTATGATTAAATCTAATTTCTTTAAAAATGATTTAATGAATGTGGGAATGCTTTGAAATAGAAAAATAAGCTTGGGAAGGATATTCATCTTGATAGTGATTCTCCCTACTAAAGTGAGATGGAGGGTAGACCATCTATGCACATCTTAAGTATTGTGTGCTAGAGAGTTCACTGGAAAAAGCACACTATTATTAAAATTAATTTTGAGTCCAGATATCTTTTTGAAATTCTGCTAGTGCTATAAGGACTGCTGACACGGACTTTTATGGCTCTGACATATACAGTACCATGTCATCTGCATATAGTGATACGTCCTTCTCTGTTAATCCCCTTTGTCTCAGAAGCATTTTGAAAGTGAACAGCCAATGGCTCAGTGGTGATTGCAAAGAGCAGTGATAATAGGGGGAATCCTTGTCTAGTACCATGTGCTAGTTTGACGTAGTATGAAATAATGTTGTTATTTCAATAATACAAATAATTCAACCATATCAAATGCTTTCTCTGCATCCAAAGATGATAAGATCTCCAGGGTGTTAGACTTTACGGGTGAATATATTACATTAAACAGGCATCGAAGATTGGAAGCTAAGTTTCTGCCTTTAATAAATCTGGCTTGGTCTTGTGATATTACTGAAGGAAGCACTTTCTCAGTCCTTACAGCTAGAACTTTGGAGAGTATCTTAATATTGTTATTCAAAAGTGAGATTGGTCTGTATGATGCACATTGTAGTAAGTATTTTTCTTAGGAAAGACAGTAAGTAATGCTTGGCAAAAAGTTAATATTACTAATAATAGGGGAGCTAACTTAATTGAAATTTTTTTTAATAAAATCCATCAGGGCCTGCTGCTTTCCCACTCTGAAATGAGTTTGTAGGGTCTAGTAATTCTGAGAGTGTCAGAGGTTCATCCAGTTCCTCTGCACTGAGAGTAACTAGCTGTGGTATCTGTAATCATCAAAAAACGCATTAGATTGTATCTTGTTTTCTTTAAACTGACTAGAATATGAGGACTTATAGTACACTCTAAATGTGTGAATTATATTTTCATAGTCCATGATTTTATTTTCGTCTGTGTTGGTAATTACTGATATTGCATTGCGAACTGATAATTTTTTCTGAAGACACCTATTGGTATATTCTTTATCGTAAGGGTGTAATTTCCTGCACAAAACATAGTCCAAAAATAGGCAAAAAAATTAGGTATTTTCAGGTTTAGAGGGCAAAAAATAGGCAGTTTTGTAAACGTAGACATCAAGACTCTTCTAATTGTATATCGTATGTGGGATTTTTTCACATACTGGTGAGTAACAAGGTGCCGAACAAAAGAAAAAAAAACTGAAGTGATTTTATAGCATTCAGAAGTTATTCTTGTGAACACAATAAAGCAAAACTTAAAATTTTACATTATATTTGTATTGGACATGAAATACATAAAATTCACCCCCCCCAAAGTCACACACACATGCAATCAAACAACCAACAGTAGTGCATCCAGTCATGTCAGAGGTCAGTCTGCCATTTTTTCAGATTGGAAATGGGGTTAACTCGAGAGTTAATTTGCATTTAATGAAATGAACACATGTAACTTTAAAGGACTTTTTAATCAATTTGATTTCAAGGCGACCTTTTCTAAGAATCATACTTATCTACCCACCTCTTTCAGTAAAACAGAGACAAACACTGGAAAATCCACTGAGCTCTCCATTCGGCAGTTGTCAGACACTAAAATAAAATAAAGAGCACTGAGGTAACAAAGACAGAAATTTTGAGGTCAGATACTTCTAATTAATCCTGGTGTTGGAAAGTGGCAACCAAGTTCTCATCGTACATTTAGATTGTGATTTTCAAATGATTCTTTGTCCTTTTCCAAATAAATAAATGGAAGACAGAATATTGATTTGCATTAGAATAAAGATGCATCTGCCTAGTATATGTTTTCTAAGGTGCCTTTCATGGTGTGTACTGTCTCAAGGGGATCTACAGCACCATTAATAAAACTTCATTTTCCCAAATGTAGTTTAAACCCAAGTAAGGTTAGTGACGTGAATTAGTCGTAGACTGGGCCCAGCACACCTTGAACTTCACAGTCCTGCTTAAACCTGTGTAAACTCTAAAGAAAAACACTTGACAGTACACATTTACTCATGTAAAATATTTACAGGTCCAAGCCTTTCCAGGTCATTTACTAATAAAAATGAACGTGTAACACAAATACAAAAGAAATAATGAAGAAGCATTATGATATTAGAAATGCAATCCGGGAGGATAAACCAGTGGAGGAAACTCTGTGGAAGCTGTAATTGGCAAACATTCATATAAAAAAAGTAAAATAAGCAAGTGATATAATCATAAACAATAAAATGTATAAGTCTTCAAATAATTTATCATGCCGCAAAACAATATAATGGAATACAGCAGAGAACAAAAACATAAAGGAAAGTAAGCCCTTGTAGATTCATTTCTGATGCCTCTGCTCTTTGCTGAGCTAAATATTTTGCCAGATTATAAAATTGTCCCATCAGGCTTCACAGGGCAGCCAAAGAGTTCCCCCATCCAAGTAGTTAGGCACTTTTCTGTCTTCTGAAGAATTCATCACGTGTGGGACGACATCTCCACGCACACTTTGGTTTCTTTTGATTTGGTTCTACAACACAGAAAAAAATAAAGGTTTTATAGTATATACGTAAACAATCTGTAGTTGTTAAATCATTGACCTTTATGCTTTAATTGGTTTTCCTTTTTTCTGTTTATTTATATGTGTCGATCAGCAGATTTCGTCAAACATTATTCACAGCAAATTTGCTGTGTTCACGTTTGCCCTTGTTCATTGAAATATTTACTGATAATTCAGCCGGTTTTGGAGAATTTTATTTACTTTACTTTTTTTTTTTTTTTAAATACCAGCGCCTCATAATGCTTTGTGAGGCAGTGCGACGTCTTTCGGGGCTGTAACAACCAACATTGATGGGGCTGCCCCTGGGTTTATAATGCTGATCATTAGCATTACAGACTCTGTGGGACCAGTTATATGTGCTTGTAACCAAATGTGCAAGTCGAACTTTGGGTTCCCCATCAACATAAGAGAAGGAGGCGCATGCCCAATGCATGCATAATAATTAGCCATGTGACGCTGAAAGAGTGAAAACAAACCTTGAAGGAACCTGACACCCTTCCCCAAACACGGAAGACTCTGTGAAATAATAATAATAACAAAAGGTTTATTAGTATTTACAACACGTTTCTATCTTTTTGATAGAAGGAAAAGTGCAAAGCACCAGCACAGACAGTTTGGTGAGACTTCAGCGTGACTTCAAAAAATAGAACGAGTCAGCAGCTTCAATCATGACATGCCAGTTTGAATTTTCTACCTTAAAAAAAACCTACATATTTTTTTTCTGACCTTCAACTACAATTTAGGCATTTCCACTTTGTTTTGACAAAATCTATGATTGCTCATCTCTGACTGCGTAAATTCTTCTTTGATATCACAGAGGCATGGTGTTGCAGTGGTTGGTACTGCTGCCGCACAGCTCATGTTACCTTTTTGGCCACAATAATCGGTCCAGTATAGTTGTCAGATGTTTCCCTAACCCTCTGGGACACTTTAAAGATGAGTGCACCATTATAATCCAGTCATATCTAGTTCGTTTAGTCCTGCCCCATTGACTTTAATGCAGTTTGCCAAGTTTGAGGAATATCGCAAACATTTCTGTGATTTCCGGAAACTCATGGTGAAGTGAACTCGGCAATGTTTGCTCATCACTATTGTTAATATTTACACATACAAGATTTAGCTTGCACTTACCCACGTACTGTATTTGAAAGTATTTTTATTTATATGAGCAATATTAGATGTTATGAGTTGTAAGATATGGTCTCTTTTTACTGCAGTGGGCTGGCGCTCTGCCTGGGGTTCGTTTCCTGCCTTGCACCCTGTGTTGGCTGGGATCGGCTCTGGCAGACCCCCGTGACCCTGTAGTTAGGATGTAGCGGATTAGATAATGGATGGGTGTGTCTCTTTTTAATTTTTACTCCACCCAAAAATATTTTTTTAAATAATACTTATTCCATGTAGTTTACATTGATGGTCAAAGATTTTAATCTCATGTTTTCATGCAAAACAACGATTAAAAAAAAAGTTTTCAAAAGATCAGGCAGCTATCAAGATCAAAGTCGGACAAAAGCAAATAATTATGGTTGAACGGAAGTGAGAATCGAGTCTAAAAGAAATGCTAGGGCACCAACCCGGCCATCACTTTCAATTCCAGAAACAAAACAAAACAAATGCACAATGGTGCTAAATAACAGAAATATAGGCTATATCCTTCCTTTAATTCAGTAATGCTGCTTGATGGAGTGAATATTGTTCTTTTGGAGCTCTGTCCTTTATAGGACCTGGCACAGAAGCGTCGAGTCTGTTGCCCTCACTGTGTTTTCTCGGAGCTCTGGAGGTCGAAATAGGTGAAAATGTTAGCAACAATGCCCTCTCTCGTTACAGTGTGGTATTACATACCTCAGCTGAGCCCATGCATGCATAACACGATATAAAAAAAGTCTGTGAAAAAAACTTAATAATCAACATGTCACCTAATCCAGTTGTATGCTCAGAATGTGCAACATGCATGTATTGTTACTAAAATATTGTTAAATAAACGCTGTCATGAATGAAAATGGAACATACTCAGACGCAAATAAGCATTTAAATTGAAGACCTTTCTTCCCCCCTCATTCCGTTCATTGGTCATTAGCAGCTTATTCATTGGCTTACATTACTCTTCACATGACATCAACATTTCAAAATGCACTGGGAGACAAGCACAGCTAAATTTGAAGAAAAGCAAGTGAAAGCAGCATCAGGAAAAGGATCTGCCTCGTACTTAAACAAGCAGAAGATCAGCTCACCCATACAGTTTCACATGCTGCCGGTAAATAATCCAGAGGCCTCCAGTTTGGTAAAAGAACATACTGTAACTCTTAATTGTGCGTAGATTTAAACCAAGAGTTTATATAAATGTAGGCACAGGGCAAGAAGTGGTGACAAGCAAGCGATTTAGCTCAAGAGTGACATTATACTGCTGGGGACAGCCGTGGGATGGGGGAGCAGATGCAGGTGAATAAGGACAAATATTTGAGGGGCCTGTGACAAAGATAAACTTTAGAAAAGGATTTTACTAGATTTGTTTTTCACTTGAACCATCAGATAAACAACTTGAGGGAGATAAAATTTTATACATTGAATTGTGGGATGCAAATAAACATACTAATGCAGAGAATTCAGCGAAATATGCAAATGTATAGCTAACCTCAGAAAGAAATTTTGTTTATGTTCAAGCTCAGATAACGTAACCAGTGTTATATGCTTGTAAGGAAACATTAAATGCGGGCTTAAAGCGTAAAGTAATTTATGGTTGACAGAAGAGCAAGGGTAAATGCTTAATCGTCCATTTTTTTGGCTAATGTCAGTTACTAAAATTAGTAATAAAACCAAGGTATAACAGAAAGCACCTATTAGTTTGATGTAGAGGATTATGTTCACAGATGTGAAGTAGACAACATGCCTGCCTTCAAAATGGAGGAATGAAGTGGGTTTTTAAACCTGAGAACACCACGCTCACTATGAAAAGGTGAATATTATGAAGACGCACATGAAAATGACGTGCTCTCAAAGGAGGAAAGCGCAGCACCAGCTACAAAATGAAAATGCAGGCAGACCAAACATGCTTCATTATGGCACATCCTTTTAAGGAGCACCGTAGTTGGACTAAGAAGAATGGACTCTTTTAAATTACAAGGACATCTCTGTCTGGTTTATACTGAGGCAAAGCCTGCTGTTTCAGACATTGATTTCAATCTTTCAGGTTGTTTGTTTTCTTCTACTTTTGACTTCTAGTATTTAGTGCTTGTGTCTCTGCAAATAAACATAAGTAATGTTTTATATTAAATTTCCTTATTAATATCATCTGCCCCAGTGTGCTTGTTTAAATGATTCATAATTTGTTTAGCTCTTTCAAAAGTAGCTATCTGGCCTTGTTGGAGAGTATCTTTTATGTTGGTTATGGCACAAGCCTTGCTTGTTCTGTTAGAATTGTGCAGCCCTTTCAGCTTCTAGCCACTGCTCAGGTACAGTGAGATCCATAAATATTTGGACAGAGACAACTTTTTTCTAATTTTGGTTCTGTACATTACCACAATGAATTTTAAATGAAACAACTCCGATGTAGTTGAAGTGCAGACTTTCAGCTTTAATTCAGAGGGGTGAACAAAACGATTGCATAAAAATGTGAGGCAACTAAAGCATTTTTTTTAACACAATCCCTTCATTTCAGGGGCTCAAAAGTGATTGGACAAATTAAATAACTGGAAATCAAATGTTCATTTCTAATACTTGGTTGAAAACCCTTTGCTGGCAATGACAGCCTGAAATCTTGAACTCATGGACATCACCAGATGCTGGGTTTCCTCCTTTTTAATGCTCTGCCAGGCTTTTACTGCAGCGGCTTTCATTTGCTGTTTGTTTGTGGGCCTTTCTGTCTGAAGTTTAGTCTTCAACAAGTGAAATGCCTGCTCAATTGGGTTAAGATCAGGTGACTGACTTGGCCATTCAAGAATTTTCCACTTCTTTGCTTTAATAAACTCCTGGGTTGCTTTGGCTGTATGTTTTGGGTCATTGTCCATCTGTATCATGAAACGCTGCCCAATCAATTTGACTGCATTTAGCTGGATTTCAGCAGACAGTATGTCTCTGAACACCTCAGAATTCATTCAGCTGCTTCTGTCCTGTGTCACCTCATCAATAAACACTAGCGTCCCAGTGCCACTGGCAGCCATGCACGCCCAAGCCATCACACCGCCTCCCTCCACCGTGTTTTACAGATGATGTGCTATGCTTTGGATAATGAGCTGTTCCACGCCTTCTCCATACTTTTTTCTTGCCATCATTCTGGTAGAGGTTGATCTTGGTTTCATCTGTCCAAAGAAAGTTTTTCCAGAACTGTGCTGGCTTTTTTAGATGTTCTTTAGCAAAGTCCAATCTAGCCTTTCTATTCTTGAGGCTTATGAGTGGCTTGCACCTTGCAGTGCACCCTCTGCATTTACTTTCATGCAGTCTTCTCTTTATGGTAGACTTGGATATTGATACGCCTACCCCCTGGAGAGTGTAGTTCACTTGGTTGGCTGTTGTGAAGGGGTTTCTCTTCACCATGGAAATGATTCTGCGATCATCCACCACTGTTGTCTTCTGTGGACGTCCAGGTCTTTTTGCGTTGCTGAGTTCACCAGTGCTTGCTTTCTTTCTCAGGATGTACCAAACTGTAGATTTTGCCACTCGTAATATTGAACCAATTTCTTGGATGGGTTTTTTCTGTTTTCGCAGCTTAAGGATGGCTTCTTTCACCTGCATGGAGCGCTCCTTTGACCGCATGTTGTTTGTTCACAGTAAAATCTTCCACATGCAAGCACCACACCTCAGATCAACTTCAGGACTTTTATCTGTTTAATTGATAATTACATAATGACGGACTTGCCCACACCTACCCATGAAATAGCCAAAGAGTCAATTGTCCAATTACTTTTGAGCCCCTGAAATGAAGGGATTGTGTTCAAAAAATGCTTTAGTTGCCTCACATTTTAATGCAATCGTTTTGTTCACCCCACTGAATTAAAGCTGAAAGTCTGCAGTTCAACTGCATCGGAGTTGTTTCATTTAAAAGTCATTGTGGTAATGTACAGAACCAAAATGAGAAAAATGTTGTCTCTGTCCAAATATTTATGGACTTTGCTTTGCTGCTTTGAAGCTTAGGTTGACAGCCTTGATCATATTGCTCAAATGAAGATCATCACTGGCTGCAGCTCGAAGCGGGGTGCCACCATCGAGAGAGATGTGGAGAGAGCAAACCAGATGAACAATTTCTTTAACAGGTTTGACCACCCTAACCCACTTTCACCTCAGAGTACTGCGCCCTCCACCCATCCTCCTGCTGATACCAGCATAGCAGAGAGTTTCCCCCCACCCACAATTACAGCAGCCCATGAAAGCAGAGAGCTGAGGAGACTTCGCGCCAGCAAAGTAGCGGGTCCAGATGGAGTATCGCCATGACTGCTGAAGGTCTGTGCGTTGGAGCTGGGGAGTCCTCTACAGCGCATCTTCAACCTGAGCCTGGAACAGGGGAGAGTCCCGAGGCTTTGGAAAACATCTTGCATCACCCCAGTCCCAAAGGTATCATGTCCTAGTGAGCTGAATGACTTCTGGCCTGTCGCTCTGACATCACATGTGATGAAGACCATGGAGTGGCTGCTGCTTCACCACCTGAGGCCACAGGTCCGTCACGTCCTTGACCCTCTGCAGTTCGCATACCAGGAGAAGGTGGGAGCAGAGGATGCCATCATCTATATGCTACACCGATCCCTCTCCCACTTGGACAGAGGCAGTGGTGCAGTAAGAATTATGTTTCTGGACTTTTCTAGCGCCTTCAACACCATCCAAACTCTGCTCCTTAGGGACAAGCTGACAGAGATGGGAGTAGATTCATACCTGGTGGCATGGATTGTGGACTATCTTACAGACAGACCTCAGTATGTACGTCTCGGGAACTGCAGGTCTGACATTGTGGTCAGCAGCACAGGAGCACTGCAGGGGACTGTACTTTCTCCAGTCCTGTTCAGCCTATATACATCGGACTTCCAATACAACTCAAAGTCCTGCCATGTGCAAAAGTTCGCTGACGACACTGCTATTGTGGGCTGCATCAGGAGTGGGCAGGAAGAGGAGTATAGGAACCTAATCAAGGACTTTGTTAAATGGTGCGACTCAAACCACCTACACCTGAACACCAGCAAAACCAAGGAGCTGGTGGTGGATTTTAGGAGGACCAGGCCCCTCATGGACCCCGTGATCATCAGAGGTGACTGCGAGGGTGCAGACCTATAAATACCTGGGAGTGCAGCTGGATGATAAACTGGACTGGACTGCCAATACTGATGCTCTGTGCAAGAGAGGACAGAACCGACTCTACTTCCTTAGAAGGCTGGCATCCTTCAACATCTTCAACAATAAGATGCTGCCGATGTTCTATCAGACGGTTGTGGCGAGCGCACTCTTCTACGCGGTGGTGTGCTGGGGAGGCAGCATAAAGAAGAGGGACGCCTCACGCCTGGACAAACTGCTGAAGAAGGCAGGCTCTATTGTAGGCACGGAGCTGGACAGTCTGACATCCGTGGCAGAGCGACGGGCGCTGAGCAGGCTCCTATCAATTATGGAGAATCCACTGCATCCACTGAACAGGATCATCTCCAGACAGAGGAGCAGCTTCAGCGACAGACTGCTGTCACCGTCCTGCTCACTGACAGACTGAGGAGATCATTCCTCCCCCAAACTATGTGACTCTTCAATTCCATACGGGGGGCGGGGGTAAACGTTAACATTATACAAAGTTATTGTCTGTTATACGTGCATTGTTATCACTCTTTAATATTGTTTCTTTATCAGTGTGCTGCTGCTGGAGTATGTGAATTTCCCCGTGGGGATTAATAAAGTATCTATCTATCTATCTATCTATCTATCTATCTATCTATCTATCTATCTATCTATCTATCTATCTATCTATCTATCTATCTATCTATCTATCTATCTATCTATCTATCTATCTATCTATCTATCTATCGTGAGCAAGGTGTGAGTGATGAGTGGATTTCATGGGTTGTACATGTAAGTCAAGGCTTAACAATTTAGGCATTTTCACTATTAACCTGTCCACCAATATAAAAAGAGCCTTTGAGGTTAAAGTGCCTTTCCTGAACACTTTTATACCCCTAAATACTCCCCGTGTTCTCATTAAAGTAATTTTAAAGTAACTGCCTTGATCCCCATGGTACCATCCCTTTCATAAATTTAAAACCCCCCATCATGTCATCTCCATTTCCGTAAAATTATACTTGCATATTTACCAGCCTTCAAGTAGAAGAGGTTAGGTGTGTGTAAAAACTCAAGTCATGCTGAGATCTTCAGCATTATAATTGTGTGAGACTGATGGATGGAATTGGTTAAATGTCATATCTCTACTCCATAGATGCATAAGCTGTTGAATGTTTTTAGTTCTGAATTCTCCACACCCAGCCAATAAAATAAAATATTTCCACTGCACATCATGTGACTCACCTTAGATGTCTAAATGAGAAGTTGCTCTTTCTGTTGGTAGCCGCCTGCTTCCTGCTCTCCCTGGCCCTGTCCTCTTGGTCCATGAGCCTTTCAAGTGCAGCCTGTCCTTCAGCAGTCAGTGGAGTGATGGAAATGTCTCTTACTGCTCGGAACTGACCACAATTATTGAGATGTTCGTTCTCCAGCCTAAAGAAGTTCCAAATGAACCTCCTGGGTGGAAAAAAAAAAGAAAGCCGAAAATCCCTTGTGACTTGGAGACCATGAAAGCATATTTAGACATGCACTGTCAAGCAAGGTGTGGAATGAAAGAAGTAATGGAGAAAGAGAAATCTGCTGAATGAATCAGATGGCACAAAAGCTCCATGTGCTGCCTGCTGAACCCTGAAGGGTGTAGTTTGTAAGTGGTCTCATAAAGCCTGCCACTTGAGAGTCACAGTACTGCCAGGAACTGGCCTCTACCCTGTAAATCTAGAGGGTCTCCCACAACTCCTGGTGGTTCATTTTGAGTGTGCTAAGGAGTTGGTGAGTTATTTGTGTTTTTTTTTTTTTTTTTGCTGTGCTTATGTGTTTATTGGATCCTGTGCTTCGTTTTTTTGAGTTATTTTTGGATAATTGTATTGTGACTTTGTTTGTCTTGAATTACCTTACTGGTAAGTCCTTTATGCCTTTTTGTCATCTTTGGAGTTTCATTGACGGGTAAAAGGATCTTTATCTGTCACCAGGGGGTTATTTGGCTTTTTACAGAAGCTCTTTAAATAAATAAATACACACACTATGGCCTGAACACACACCAGAATGACTAAAAACTTTGGACATGGTGATGAGGCCCAGTCACAGTGAGGCACTATACGGTTGTATTGCATTTTGGTATAAAGGAGTCCCAGTTGTGTTTCTCGACTCGCTGAATAGTTTGTTGGCTGAAAGTCTTCAGTGTTATTGTGTCACAGTAAGACACTATACAACTGTATTGATGTTGTTATAAAGGAGCCTCAGTGGAAATAAACCATTTTTCATTTTTATAAAGATTCTTTGTTGCTCTTATATACTGTATAGCTGGAATTGGGTGGCTTACCATCCCTCTAGTGGACATTTTTGGAAGTATTTCTGAACTTATTGGCATTTATGTGCTTTGGGACTCCTAGACTACGACATAGTCATCCTGCTTAATCAGATACAAGTTTTTCCAACTTTGTGAAGACGATCTATTTCAGAAAACCCCTTCTCACAATGTGAACACCTAATTACGATTAATTTAAGTGGGAAAAAAAAAAAATAAGCATTTCCTGGCCCCATAAAATTATCCAAATAATTGCTCAAATAACATCAAAATGCATGAAAATAGACAGAGTTGGTTTAATAATAACACTAGTCATCAAAACACACCCTAATTAGACATTTTCCTTTATTAAATTCATTTAACAAGGCGTGGGCGGCACGGTGGTGCAGTGGGTAGCGCTGCTGCCTTGCGGTTAGGAGACTCGGATTCGCTTCCCAGGTCCTCCCTGTGTGGAGTTTGCATGTTCTCCCTGTGTCTGCGTGGGTTTCCTCCCACAGTCCAAAGACATGTAGGTTAAGTGCATTGGCAATTCTAAATTGTCACTAGTGTCTGTTTGGTGTGTGGGGGTGTGTGTGCCCTGCGATGGGCTGGTGCCCTGCCCGGGGTTTGTTTCCTGCCTTGCACCCTGTGTTGGCTGGGATTGGCTCCAGCAGACCCCCGTGACCCTGTAGTTAGGATATAGCGCAGGGGTTGTCGAACTCTGGTCCTGGAGGACCGCAGTGGGTGCAGGTTTTCATTCTAACCATCTCCTTAATTGGTGATCAGTTTTTGCTGCTAATTAACTTCTTATGCCTTTGTTTTAATTGACATGACTCAGACCCCTTAGATAGATAGATAGATAGATAGATAGATAGATAGATAGATAGATAGATAGATAGATAGATAGATACTTTATTAGTTGTTTCTTTGTCCTTAATTAGCAGCCAAACAATAATGAGACACAAAACAAGCAGCCACATGACCAGCTAACCTGTGCCCATCACACAATAGCTGAATATAAAGAAGGGTGAAAGTCTCAGTAAAACAGGCAATCAACAGTTTTGGAAATGTCTGCTGTGGCAGAACGAGAGCAGCAACAAGCCATGGAATTAAATGACGGGTTCAAATACCAACAAGAATCGGCATCTCATTAAGAAACTGGTTGGAGTTTGAATCCCCAGTTTAATTGATAATCTGTTAGCTCGTTTCACGTCTAATTTCTGTTTGGCTGTCATTTAATGAAGAAAAGAATCAATTCAGGGGACTGAATCCTTAAAACAGGACAAAAGAAAAGAAGTCAATTAGCAGTGAAAACTGGTCACTTGTTATGAAAAAGGTTAGAATGAAAACCTGCAGCCACTGCGGCCCTCCAGGCCTGGAGTTTGACACCTGTGATATAGCGGGTTGGATAATGGATGGATGGATTTAACAAGGCTGCATATGAATAGAGTAGCTTTTCCATGATCTTTTTAGAGACGGGATGCTCAAGATAATACAAGAAAACCAACACAAGTGACCCTAGCGCCTGTGAAAATGGCTGAGATTGTGAAAGCATGTCACCAACATCCAGCCATGCGACCCTAAATGACTGCAAAGATGATCTGCTCTTAACACTGACGGCGCATGTTTGAAAATCGCCCCAGTCTGTATAACTGCAAAAGTTAAGTTTCATTGTGTTTTGTGAGACATAAAAGATATTTAAATTACCCTCTTCATATACGTGAACTCGGGGATGCCTGCGATTCTAAAATGGTTCATTTTTTCTGAAAGACCATCAAAATGTTCATAACATAATTATTTTCTTTGAAAGTATTTTATGGAAAGAAATATTGTATGATATACGCACGGGTAGAAATTGTTATTTTTTAGCCACAGTCCACTATAGCTGGGTTTCAGATGTCTCTTTTAGGTCTTTATTGCTCATTTTTTATTTTTACATTGTTGATCATTTAGTTTCCTAAAATGTATGCATCTTTTTCTCTTTGCCATGTGGTTTGTGGGTGGTCCCACCTGGGGAGGGCACCTGTCTATCACCATCAAGGAACTGTGCTCAGCCACATAAAGGCTTGAGCAGCACTCAGTCCCTTGCGGTTCATTGAATGCGCTAGGTGGTTTGTGAGCTCTCCTTTATTTTTTTGTTTTTTTTTTAATTTTGTTTTTCTGCCATTCTCTTGGATTTCATATTGGGGCTATGTTTGATTTTCGGATTGTCTATTTTGAAGGCATTGCATTCTGAGCATTTGTGCTTCTTGGAACTTATTTTGTGCTATGGAGCATTTCTTTGTATAAGTAAATTTGTGAATTTCCCCTTGGGATTAATAAAGTATCTATCTATCTATCTATCTATCTATCTATCTATCTATCTATCTATCTATCTATCTATCTATCTATCTAGTATATAGCGCCTGTCATATCTATCTATCTATCTATCTATCTATCTATCTATCTATCTATCTATCTATCTATCTATCTATCTATCTATCTATCTATCTATCTATCTATCTCTCTATCTATCTTATAAGATTCTACTTTTGCCCTTTTTGTGACCAGCTGGGCTTTGAAGGTTTTCTCTCTCCAGTGGGCTTTTCGAGTCATTGTTGGGAATTATTGTGCTTAGGAACCTCTGGTTCACGACATAAATGGGATGAAGTTTGTTGGCCTTAATGAAAACCTGCAGCCGTTGCAGCCCTCCCGGAGTCTGAGGCTGACACATGGGGTTTAGGTGGAAATTTAATTTGCCTGTCGTGTTTGAGGTTGTTTTGCATTTGAGTTCATTACAGCTGTCTATTTAAAACATGTTGAAACTGCACTCCCTGTGAAAGGATCCATTTGCAACAACATTTAATGGAAGACATTGTTGTTATTAATATTTGCTTATTTGGCTGATGCCTGTATCCAAGGCGACTTAAACAGCATTTGAACCATTACTCCACCTTGCTTACTGGACTTTGTACAGTATGATACACGATAAAGTAAAGGATGGACCCACCTGAAAACCTCGAGAGGAGCTAACACAGTTGTGATGAAGCCAGCTGTATCCGACTGTTTCATCTGGGCAAAGCTGACATTGAGCGCCCAGGAGACCCGCAGCAGCACATCCAGCAGCATGGCACAGTAGTAGTAGGCCTAGGAAGTAGTCAGAGAACATGGTCAGTGCAGTCTACAGGTGGCCACAACTAATAGATAGATAGATAGATAGATACTTTATTAATCCCAAGGGGAAATTCACAATCTCCAGCAGCAGCATACTGATACAAAAAAACAATAAACAAGATTATAAATTACTCATGTGCCATCACTTACTCCATGAGAAAACATCAGAAAACTGGGGTGCCAACTGGGCTACCCTGTTTACTGCAATTCTCCAAAACACAGTAAAAATGAGTGTGCGGTGGTGCAACAGAAAGGGGTCGTATCAGAGGCGTTCTAAGCCTCTGGCTTTTCTGAAGATTCTGCTCTCTCGAGCAGGTCCACGTCATGGATCTCCATCATAGGGGACTGTTAGCCTTAGACTGAGACGCTGTCTTCTGCCATCTTCCTCTTGTATTTACATGGTCCTGCCTGAAATAGGGCAGGACTATAATTGTTGTGGGCAGGGCTTAGGTACCCTCAAAGGGCAGCTTCTCAGAGCTGCAGAGGAGAACACAGTACTGTTAGCGGTGTCACACCCTCTTGCCCTGGGGGGGTTGCATGCCCTATTTGACCCTGAAATGTGATCCTCATGCGTGACAATACAAAAGACATTTGGGGGATGACAACACGTGAATGTGAATAGGATGGTGGCAAAATCAAAATGCAGTTTTGTGCCTTGATGTGTAAACTTAACAGTGATCCTCTTAACATTAACACCACAATTCACTATTGAAGGTAGACAGCTTTTATGCTTCACAGTTTACTACAAACTGTCTTTTCATCAAGACTGACATCACTGTTGTGATTTGTCTGGTAACTGTATTTCTGACTGTTCCTTGTTAGTGTTTCTTGCATCATTTCAACGTCATTATTTTGACAAGGGATAAGCTCAGAGATATGCAGATGGATGAACCTATGGTGTCCAAGATGATGGACTCTCTGTCCAGCTGAACACCACACTTTGTGAGGATCAAGGACTGAGTCTCTGATATGGGTGTGAGTAACACTGGAGCATGAAAGGTACAGTCCTGTCTCCTTTGCTCTTCACTCCACACACCTCATACTATAAATATAACAGAAGGTCATGTCACTTGCAGAAATTCTCAAATGATTCTGCAGCAATCGGGTGTATTGATAAGGGGGGGTAAGACAGAGAATAGGAGTCAGGTGCTCAGCAAAACGAGGGAAATTGTTTTTAACTTTCGCTACACCAAAAGATCTTTTAGAGGCTTCTACAAGTTCTTGGGGGTCCACATCAATGACAGGTTGGACTGGTCTCAGAATGCAGAACTGTAGAACTCTATTATTTATATAGTTCCTTTCTGTATATACAGTGCATCCAGAAAGTATTCACAGCGCATCACTTTATCCACATTTTGTTATGTTACAGCCTTATTCCAAAATGGATTAAATTCATTTTTTTCCTCAGAATTCTACACACAACACCCCATAATGACAACGTGAAAAAAGTTTACTTGAGATTTTTGCAAATTTATTAAAAATAAAAAAATTGAGAAAGCACATGTACATAAGTATTCACAGCCTTTGCCATGAAGCTCCAAATTGAGCTCAGGTGCATCCTGTTTCCCCTGATCATCCTTGAGATGTTTCTGCAGCTTCATTGGAGTCCACCTGTGGTAAATTCAGTTGACTGGACATGATTTGGAAAGGCACACACCTGTCTATAGAAAGTCCCACAGTTGACAGTTCATGTCAGAGCACAAACCAAGCATGAAGTCAAAGGAATTGTCTGTAGACCTCCGAGACAGGATTGTTTAAAGGCACAAATCTGGGGAAGGTTACAGAAAAAATTCTGCTGCTTTGAAGGTCCCAATGAGCACAGTGGCCTCCATCATCCGTAAGTGGAAGAAGTTCGAAACCACCAGGACTCTTCCTAGAGCTGGACAGCCATCTAAACTGAGCGATCGGGGGAGAAGGTCCTTAGTCAGGGAGGTGACCAAGAACCTGATGGTCACTCTGTCAGAGCTCCAGAGGTCCTCTGTGGAGAGAGGAGAACCTTCCAGAAGGACAACCATCTCTGCAGCAATCCACCAATCAGGCCTGTATGGTAGAGTGGCCAGACGGAAGCCACTCCTTAGTAAAAGGCACATGGCAGCCCGCCTGGAGATTGCCAAAAGGCACCTGAAGGACTCTCAGACCATGAGAAAGAAAATTCTCTGGTCTGATGAGACAAAGACTGAACTCTTTGGTGTGAGTGCCAGGTGTCACATCACCACTCATCATCAGGCCAATACCATCCCTACAGTGAAGCATGGTGATGGCAGCATCATGCTGTGGGGATGGGAGACTAGTCAGGATAAATGGAAAGATGACTGCAGCAATGTACAGAGACATCCTGGATGAAAACCTGCTCCAGAGCGCTCTTGACCTCAGACTGGGGCGACGGTTCATCTTTCAGCAGGACAACGACCCTAAGCACACAGCCAAGATATCAAAGGAGTGGCTTCAGGACAACTCTGTGAATGTCCTTGAGTGGCCCAGCCAGAGCCCAGACTTGAATCCGATTGAACATCTCTGGAGAGATCTTAAAATGGCTGTGCACCGACGCTTCCCATCCAACCTGATGGAGCTTGAGAGGTGCTGCAAAGAGGAATGGGCGAAACTGGCCAAGGATAGGTGTGCCAAACTTGTGGCATCATATTCAACAAGACTTGAGGCTGTAATTGCTGCCAAAGGGGCATCGACAAAATATTGAGCAAAGGCTGTGAATACTTATGGACATGGGATTTCTCAGTTTTTTTATTTTTAATAAATTTGCAAAAACCTCAAGTAAACTTTTTTCACGTTGTCATTATGGGGTGTTGTGTGTAGAATTCTGAGGAAAAAAATGAATTTAATAAATTGTGGAATAAGGCTGTAACATAAGAAAATGTGGAAAAAGTGATGCGCTGGGAATACTTTCCGGATGCACTGTATGTATGTATGTATGTATGTATGTATGTATGTATAATATATATATATATATATATATATATATATATATATATATATAATATATATATTTTATATATATATATATATATATATATATATATATATATATATATATTTTTATATATATATATATATAATATATATATAATATGTCATTTCATATTAGATAAACTGGATGAGAACAGGCCATTCAGCCCAACAAAGCTCACCAGTCCTGTCCACTTAATTCTTCTAAAAAACATCAAGTCCAGTTTTGGAAGTCCCTAAAATACTACTGTCTACCACACGTCTTGGTCACTTATTCTATGTGTCTGTGGTTCTCTGTGTAAAGACAAATTTTGTAATATTTGTGCAAAATTTACCATTAAATATCATATAGTGTCTTTTCTATCTGTTTTTATTAAGTGTTTTTTATATCTGCTTATGATGTAGTGCCTTTCACATACAGTATATCAATTTTATATAGTGACTTTCATATGTCTCTAGCTATGAATCCTGAGAATCTTAAATCAATTTCTTCTAGTGTTTTTCATATCTATGTATTACATAGTGCCTTTCTTATCTATCTATCTCATTTTAGCTGCAATTTTTCTGCATATGCTCTGGCCATGATGATCAGTGAACACTTGCATCTACTTCTAGAATCCACCAGGGGGACCCAGAAACACTATCAATGGCAAAGGCATTCAAGCACTCCTCTGCATAGATACAATGATGCCTTACTGCATGTGAGTAGACGGTCTCCTCTCGCAGCAAACGCTGCCCACGAACTAAGCCCCAGTCCATCCGAAGGTCCCATGTGATGGTGGCAATGGCACTGAGGCAAGTGGTCAGCACCCACAAGCAGAGATACACTTTCACTCCAGATGCCAGCTGAGGACGCTCTACAAGAGAAATTAAAGTACATACATTAAAACATAAAGAGGTCATAAGGCATTTAACAAACCAGAGAAGAGCATTCAGCCTATCAAGCTGCAGATGGTTAATAACTATAGTATTACTTCCAATAACTCATGTACATGTGTTTTTAAAAGGGGGCAGCTTGGTGATGCTGCTGCTTGACCACAAGGAGGCTGGGGTTCAAGTCCCTGCTGCTCCGTGTGTGGAGTTTGCATGTTCTTGCTGCGTCCATATGGTTTTCCTCCAGACAGGTTAGGTGGGTTGGTCATAGTAAATTGACCCAAATGTACGACTATGTGAATGTGTTCACCCTGCGATAGACTTGCTTGTCCAGGGGTTGTTCAGTTGTTGCATCTGATGCTTACTGGGATAGGTTCCAGTGTCCCTGTGAGACTGCTCTAGGTTACTGGGTTTGGAAGATGGATGGGTGTTTTTTTTAAAAAGAGGTTAGGCTCAATAATTCCAACTGCATGTTCTGTAAATTTTGCTCCTGATCAAAAATTGATAGTATTTTATTTATTAAACCTAATGTTATAAAATTACAGTTTTTAGTTAGGGCCACATCTGCTGCTGCTTCTTTGTTAGAAAATTTGATATACATGGTTGCAGTGTTGTTTCTGAGAAACAAAGATTCTGCATTAACGTCCATTTGATTTCTCTGTTTGGTTTTTATTACTGACAAGGCTGAAAAAGTCTTTTCACACAAATAGGAAGTCGAAAAAACAACTCAACAATTTGATTGCTTTATAACTCCGAGATGAATATTCTTTTTCGAGGAATATCCAAAATTGAGACAATGATTGCATTTTAGGTCTGAACACCAGAGTGACATCAGAAGACAACTCAATCAGCTTTTCTTTTTCACGAGGATTAAGTGCGCATGACTTTATATCTTCCAAGAAGGGATCATTAATCCAGAGTTTATCTTAACGAGGATCCTCATTTTCAGGGAAATAATTATTAAAGTTTTCAGCAAATGCCCTTAAACATCGACATACAGTATTTGTTATCACCGTAGGGGATGGGGAAGGGTTATCTGCTTATTTATTGTTTATATAAGGGCTAGGGATCTGCACTGGCAATCAGAAGGTTGCCGGTTCGAATCCTGTAAATGCCAATAGGGATTCTGCTCTGTTGGGCCCTTGAGTAAGGAAGACCCTTAACCTGCAATTGCTGAGCGCTTTGAGTAGTGAGAAAAGCGCTATATAAATGCAAAGAATTGTTAATTGTTATTGGATATTTCCTTTTCATTTAATATACCTCACAGTTATTTATTTGATTTGGTGTATTTTGTGTCTGTGTATGTGAGAGGTGCGAGTTGGGCCAAGGCTTGGTACGTTCCTGGGATCCCCTTCAAAAAAAATTTAAAAAATCACCGTCCCTACCGTAGTGTGAATCTGAGTGGCACCGGACCTCTACAGCCGTATGACATAACAGCAAACAGAGCTTAGATGAGCATTATGGTCTATGGATATACGACATGTTAAGACGCTGTGCCTATTTTGTGATGTCAAGTTTGCATTTCCAACTGGACAGTCGTGTTAAATTGAATTACTCGTTTTATACATGCACTCATAAGGCAAGTGCTGTTTCAGTCGCATCTGTTACTGGTTAGACAGATTTCTTGATTCAGGTGTTTTGAGTACTGAAATCTGCATCTCCTGTGGCTCTTCATGATCTGTGGCGGTCCTTTTGACGGAGTGTGACACACCATTTATGAGGGGGAGTCAAACTAAAGTTAGAAAATGGAACAAACCTTCACAAAACTGATGCTGTCATCTCTCAATGGAGTCTCCACCCTTCTCAATGCACTTGCGCCACCTGCCTGGCAGTGCCTGGATTCCAGCAGAATAAAAAGTTTCATCTCGTCCTCGCCGACCACTCGTGCACTGCTTTCTTCACGTCGTCATCTGTCTTGAATCGACGACCACCCAGACGGTTTCTTTAGTGGTCCAAAATGGGTGGAAATCGTATGGTGCCAAATCTGCCGAATGAGGAGGATGTGGCAATGCCTCCAACTTCAGTTTCTCCAGACGAGCCTTGGTGTTCTTAGCAGTGTGTGTCATCAATGACTTGCAGCAAAAGGACTCCTTGAGACAGCAGTCCCCTCCACTTGTGTTGAATAACAGGCTTCATGTTGGTGCTCCGTGCACTAGTGACTGGAGTACCCCTCGGCATGTAATGATCGACAATAACTCGGGTGTAAGAGTGGCTGGCGAGGACAAGACAAAACCTTTTATTCTGCTGGAATCCCGGCACTGCCAGGCGAGTGGCACAAGTGCATTGAGAAAGGTAGAGATGACACTGAGAAATGACAGCATCACTTTTGTGAAGGTTCGTTCTATTTTCTAATAAATCCCATTTTCCCCTCATACTTCAAATGCATGTTTTGCCATTGAATGTTTCATGAATGTGGCTGAAAATTCTTTCAAGCTTACATCGACTCTTGCATTAACGATGACCAATGGAGGGCACATCACCACCTGAGGCCACAGGTCCGCCACGCCCTCGACCCTCTGCAGTTCGCAAACCAGGAGAAGGTGGGAGCGGAGGATGCCATCATCTACATGCTACACCGATCCCTCTCCCACTTGGACAGAGGCAGTGGTGCAGTAAGAATTATGTTTCTGGACTTCTCTAGCGCCTTCAACACCATCCAACCTCTGCTCCTCAGGGACAAGCTGACAGAGATGGGAGTAGATTCATACCTGGTGGCATGGATTGTGGACTATCTTACAGACAGACCTCAGTATGTGCGTCTCGGGAACTGCAGGTCTGACATTGTGGTCACGAACACAGGAGCGCCGCAGGGGACTGTACTTTCTCCGGTCCTGTTCAGCCTATATACATCAGACTTCCAATACAACTCGGAGTCCTGCCACGTGCAAAAGTTCGCTCATGACACTGCTATCGTGGGCTGCATCAGGAGTGGGGAGGAGGAGGAGTATAGGGACCTAATCAAGGACTTTGTTAAATGGTGCGACTCAAACCACCTACAACTGAACACCAGCAAAACCAAGGAGCTGGTGGTGGATTTTAGGAGGCCCAGGCCCCTCATGGACCCCATGATCATCAGAGGTGACTGTGTGCAGAGGGTGCAGACCTATAAATATCTGGGAGTGCAGCTGGATGATAAATTGGACTGGACTGCCAATACTGATGCTCCGCAGGAGAGGACAGAGCCGACTATACTTCCTTAGAAGGCTGGCGTCCTTCAACATCTGCAATAAGATGCTGCAGATGTTCTATCAGACGGTTGTGGCGAGCGCCCTCTTCTACGCAGTGGTGTGCTGGGGAGGCAGCATTAAGAAGAAAGACGCCTCACGCCTGGACAAACTGGTGAGGAAGGCAGGCTCTATTGTTGGCATGGAGCTGGACAGCTTGACATCTGTGGCACAGCGACAGGTGCTGAGCAGACTCCTGTCCATCATGGAGAATCCACTGAACAGGATCATCTCCAGACAGGAGCAGCTTCAGCGACAGACTGCTGTCACCGTCCTGCTCCACCGACAGACTGAGGAGATCGTTTCTCACCCACACTATGTGACTCTTCAATAAACATTAACATTATACAAGATATTGTCTGTCTGTATACCTGCATTGTTATCACTCTTTAATTTAATATTGTTATTATCAGTATGCTGCTGCTGGAGTATGGGAATTTCCCCTTGGGATTAATAAAGTATCTATCTATCTATCTATCTATCTATCTATCTATCTATCTATCTATCTATCTATCTATCACAGCACCAACGACGACATATCGTTTACGTTTACCACTCGTCAATTGATACCGTTGAATGCCTGTGCAGAATCTGATGCTACAGAAAGGCTTTTCCCTTGCATCTGCTTTTGTTTATTTTTAAAATGTGCAAAGTGTTTTCCACAGACGTGACACACATTTATATGTCAAGTCAAGTCAAGTTGGGGAGCATGCACTGGTACAGCTCGTTGCCGCACCCACTACACGACGAAACAACTCGGGATCCCACTTTGCAACCCCCCAGGCAGAAACGCCGACCAGTCCCACCCTCCGGAAATGACCCTCTATCTGTTGCAGCCAGGTGTTATGTGGGTGACCCCTTGGTCTGGTCCAGCCACTCGGGTCCCCAACAATGAGGATCTTATGAGTCGGATCACCCTCGGGGGAAACGCGCCACATGGCCGTAGTGCCATAACTGATGCTCCCTCACAATGCAGGTCATGTGCCTCATTCGGGATTCCGTGAGCAACACAAAGTCAAACCAACGGCACCCAAGGATTCTCCAAAGAGACACAGTGATGAAGGAGTCCAGTCTTCGTCTCAGGTCACTGGATAGCGTCCATATGTCGCAACCATATAGCAAGACAGGAAGCACCAGGACTCTAAAGACTTGGACCTTAGTCCTTTTGCAGATATTGGGAGTGCCACACACCCCTTTCCAGGGACCTCATGACCCCCCATGCTCTCCCAATCCGTCTACTGACTTCATAGTAAGAGTCACCAGAGTCATGAATGTCACTGCCAAGGTAAGTAAACCTCTCGACGAGGTCAACACTCTCTCTGCAGACAGACACACTGCTGATGGCCGTGCCCAAGAGGTCATTAAAGGCCTGGATGTTGGTTTTTATCAGGACCCTCACAAGCCCAGACACTCAGACTCCTCACTTAGAGCCTCCATTGACTCCGCGAAGATCACAGCATCATCAGCAAAGTCGAGATCCGTGAATCTCTCTTCACCAACAGATGCCCCACAGCCGCTGGACCCCACGACCCTCCTCAACACCCAGTCCATACAAGCATTAAACAGAGCAGGAGCAGAACACACCCCATATGATATGTCAAATAGGTTTTTATTGGAGTGTTTGACTGTAGAGGGTTCATCGTAATCGGAAGCTTACGGTCTCTCGGACCAGATTAGCAAGAGCACCTCTGATCTTTGTAGTTCAAAATCTCTGCCCCTACTTTGAGCTCCGCCTTCACGAGCCGTTGGATTGGTTTAGAAATGTGACACTCGGTGAGCCGTCTAATTGTTCCCACCCAGTTTTAAGCAAAATTCACTCGTCGTTATCTCCAGATGTATACAGAATATTACGTGACTGGAATCGGCGACATTAGCAGCAGTGTAATGATGAAGCACATTGGCTTTGCATTTTGATTGCGTAGGTATTATAAATAAAAATTGTTGGCCCACTCCCCTCTAAACTGCCTTTCGCTGTTGACCTTCCTTATTGTAACCCTTCGTTACTTGAATTGTTATTGCAGCCAAATGACGGTACCATACTGAGCTACATAGTCAGCAGGCGTACTGAGACTGGGTACGGATAAAGACATGTGGGTGGGACGTGCCATGCGGGATGTAACTACAGTACACCCCCAAAATTCGCAGGGGTTACATTCCTAGAGCACCCGCGAATTGTGAAAAACCGCGACTTTTGGATGTGGTTAAAAAATAGTTTAAACCCTAAATACTGTATGCCCCCAAAGCACTTTAATTTCACTGCAAACTCAGCTTAATGCATTAATACATTACCTAAAAAATTACCTTATTACCTAAAAACAGAATGTAAAGTTAAACCCGTATACAGTCCTGTACTGCTGTGTCTCCCGCGGTGCTAGAATGTAAAATGCAGATGTTTCCGCTATACGTACTGTAATTCACGCAAGCGCGTTTTCTTTGTTATAAGTAAATACATAATAATTTCATTTAATTAAAATGCAGTAAAATGTACGGGTACTCACCAATGATGAATGATATTGATGATGATGATGAAGTAGCTGTGCAGTACGATGCAGAGTATTTAAAACTCCTCGGGTGGCGCCTCTTCTTCGGGCGCTTCAGGAGGAGTCATATCTTTGGACGGGTCTTCTTCTGGTGGGGTTTCCTGTTGGCTTTTCTTGATAGATTTGAGGAACATTGTGATGGGAAGTTGCTACATTGTCTCCTGTAGCGAACTGCTGGTACAATTTCCGTGCTTTCTTTCTCACGGATGATGTTACCATCCAAGGGGATGTTCTTCTTCCTGCAGTCGGTGATCCACAATTCCAAGGCAGATTCCATCCTGACGATATTTTTATTCCTTACGGTCGTTCCCTTTTTGGCACTATCACAGAAACTTACAGATACGGTACTCCAGATCACTGCTTCATTCTTCTTTATGTAGCGCGCGGTGCTTTCATTAGTGCCATAGTGGCGCACTACTGCAGCATAACTTTTTAGTTCTCGGAGCAAATCCAGTAGTTCAACCTTCTCCTGGAGTGTTTTAAACTTCTTCTGGCGCTGAGGCTCAGTGCCAGAAGCCTTAGAAGGTGCAGGGCATTTCGGCGACATCTTGTGCGTTTAAGAATAACAAAATGAATACAATAACAAAGCGGAAAACACGAGGACACTCACCTGGAGACGCGTCACAGGGCAGCAGCCAATCAGCATCAATGAGAAATGAATAACGCTCTCGGATTGGCTACTTTCACTATCCCAACCCGCGGTTGCTTCCTGTTCTCTCTACAGCACAGTATTGCCACAAAAAAAGCCATAAAAAATTGCGGAGGATATTTGAAGAGCTCAGTTCCAAAATCAGCTAAGTACAAAAGATAAATTTTGGAGATAAATAGGAAAATCTGGGTCGGTACTTAGCAGATTTTGAAACTAAATCCCTAATACTATAGCGCTACACTGTTGCAATTAGCAGGTTTTGAAGCTCAAACGTATTTTTGGTGCGGATCAACTGCATGAAAAGTCACAATCACATGTTCACTAAATTTTACCAAAAGGTGTAATTAGCAGATTTTGGAACTCACATCTTCATTTGCGCTTTCCGCTAACAATTAATAGTTATTTTCTAAGGAAAAATCCGCGAACGATTGAGTCCGCAAACCCTGAACCGCGACTTTGCAGGGGTCTACTGTATTTACGTTTTACTGTTTTCAGACTCGGTCACTGTCAACATTTTGTGACATGCTCTTTAAATTTACTTTACTAACCCCCAATTTTTGCCTTTGCGTGAAATGTCCACACAGATTAAAGTGCTCTGTTGCCCAGAGATGGCCTTCGGATGTCCTATTGACAAACTGCTGGCCTTCCCAGTCCCCAGATCTTAGTCCAACAGAGCACCTGTGGGATGAGGTAGAGAAGCAGATTCATGATTTAAAAATCTGCTGAAACCCCGTGATGCGACTAAGTCATCCTGCACCAAACTTTCCAGAGTATGTTGAGTGTGTGGCCTAAGGAATTTAGGATGTTTGGGAGACAAGAGGGGGTCCTAGCTAGAACTAAAGAGGTGATCAGTGACGCATGAGCTTGAGGATGCTGCTGCTAAACAAACGACATACTGTCTATACTTGCGTGTATCCTATTAAGTAAACCTGGAAGATTCCACCAGGTGTCAGTGCAAGAAAAAAACAAGGTCTGGTTTCGCTGTGTTGTGAGTTGCGGGAGGAAAGATGCTAAAAATAAAAATGATTTGCATTCTGATGCTGTTGCAGAGGTGCCAAAAAAAAAAAAAAAATACGACAACAGCGACACAAAATGTCGAGACCGTATGTGATGCCTGTAAGTGTATTGCATCATTATAATGGAGAATATGCGAGGCTTGTATTGCCTGTGTGAGAAATGGATGAAGAAAAGCACCGTGAGGATGTCTGCCTGTCATGCATTTAAGTCTGATGATTTGCTTCATCGCATCGAGCCATTCATCAAACATCGAAACACGCAGACTGATCCTGTTAGAGCTGCAAGCCCAACGTCACATGTTGATAGTAAACAACGATGCTGACGTCACCTACCAAAACGTGAACACGCACGCCAGTCATATTTGGCTGCTACAGTAACTTGTGCACGTGGTGCGTTAAATTCCGAGAATGTGCTCAGAAGACGCGTCAAAAGAACAGATTAACCATATAAGCAAAGTAAGCACATGCTTAGGGCATCAAGGGTAAAGGGGGCGCCACAAAACTTTTTCATGGCCGAATTTATCACATAAATTATTAAATTAATTAAATGTATAGCCATTTTCAAAATTTAATAAAAAATGAATAATGCCTCCCTGTACCTCCCTATGCCGTCACTGTTTGTAGATGGCGCCTTACACAGTGCGTTCTGCATACTGGTGCCATCTACGATGGGGAATTCATGTTTCATGGTGATTCCCTTAAACACCATGTTATGTCAAAATATTGTGAAAATAATTCGATTCAAAACATGTTTTTATATTTTTAAATAATAGTTGATTAAAAATTATTATCACATAATTGTTTCGTGAATTATCTGTTATTTAATTTCTAGTGCGTAGAAAGCGTTATTTTTCTGTTTTAAGCAAAAACAAAAAATCGTCCCAGTTTGAGGAAAAAATATTCTGGTAAGTCTATTTAATTCTATTCTTGGATATTTTTAAATTCATTTCCATTATGTAAACGTGAAAATCGTACAGCTGATTACTATTGGATAAAACTGTTTATAACTTTTTTTACTAATAAAGATTTATTAACAAAATTTTCACAAAAATATTCTTCAAATCTTGTACTAAGAATATGTGTAAAACAGATTTGCTAAATTGACACAAAAGCCATAAATAAATTAAATAATCAAAATGGTAAATCTACGGTTTTCGTGTCAAAATGAAAAGTGTACATTTCAAAAAAACCTTTAAAATCGACCCCAAACATTAAAATTTGTAACATTTCGGATGCCATTTTCTCTTCAAGTAATGATATTAAAAATAAGTTCAGAACAAGTATGCGTCATCTCTATTATGTATAGAAGCAGATGTGTTATGTAAGATTGATTATGAAGAGCTAATTAAAGAAGGAAAATAAGGTGAAAATTATTAAGATAAAAATAAAATGAAGCATACAAAAATAAATATTATTTTCCTTCTTACTATAAGTATGTTTTATTTAATTTTGAATTTTCGATAATAAAATAAAATTTTATTTTCTAGTTTGTTATTGTTTTAATATTTTGAATTACTAGTGTAAGGGGGCACCAAAATTACTTAGTGCTTAAGGCATCTAAGGGTCTTAATCCGGCCCTGGTGGCAGCCATGATGCAGGCAAGTAAGCATTCTGAGCGTGAAGTATAAACCGGCTCTACATGTTGTCACGCGCGCATGCGCACATGTGGAGCAGATTAAGGACCTGACACGCACCGCGACAACTTGTGCCAGGAGACAACGGCGTGCTACTAACCTCTCTTTCTATATTCCCGCAGAAAGAACGAAGCACCGCCGCCATAACTTTTCCCAGATGCCTACTGAAACCAGCCATTTCCGGGTTCCATCCATTACCACGGCTTCCCCAACATCACTTTTACTTCACTTCTGGTCCCCCCTTATAAATTGTCTGTTCAGCCATCTTGGATGAAAACACTGACCTTTAAAAACGTTTTCTTTAGAGTATACGGGGCCAAAAAACCCCAAACCTTTATCCTTTGTGGTCTGCTTTATTACAATGTATATACAGACACAAACATACAGCGTATGTACATAAACCCAAATGGTATACTCACCCCTGGCATTGTTGTAAATGGCTGCAAACGTCACCATGATAAAGACCGTGGAGTACTTCCCAGCATTGAAGAGGTGTGGCATCACACTACCCGTATCGCGATACCGGCGTAGACACTGGGCAAAGCGGATCCAGGGTGGAAAGCACTGAATTAGGCAGGTCATGCCACGTGAGTAACCACTGCAGTCAAGTTGTTCTGCCAAATATAACAAAAAAAAAAATTACTGAAATTATTCTGGGGAGACTCAAGCATGATTAAGATATAATAATAATTATAATAATAATGTAGCACTGTTCTCACTCCTCAAATCCTCCTTTACATAGACAGAGGGAAACCACCACAACCACCACCAATGTGGAACACCCATCTGGATGATGCGACAGCACACATTAGCTATTAGGCGGGGAATGGGTGAGAGAGACAATTAGGGGTCAGAATAATGGAGCCACGATGGGCAGGCAGGATGTGTCCTACTGTTTTCAAAAGATGCCCAGGGATCTTTAATGACCAGGCCCTTGGTTTTACTTCCCATCCGAAGTCCAGCACAGTGTCCCTGTCCCAGCACTGCGGGCATTGGGGTCCACACACTCACCACAGGGTAACCGCCCCCTGCTGGCCTCACCATCACCACTTCCAGCAGCAGATGGTGTCTGCCATCCAAGTGCTGGCCGGGCCCAAACCAGCTTAGCTTCAGGATGACCTGTTCCTTATGTAGAGAACTGACTGATATGCTGCATGGGAAGCTGATATACAGTGGATTCAGAAGGTCTGCAGATCTCCTTCACTTTCTGCATACCTTATTGCAGGGGTCTCCAACTCCAGTCCTGCAGCTTTTCATTCTAACCCTTTTCTTAATTAATGACCAGACTTTGCTGCTAATTAACTGTTTGCCTTAATTTTAATTGATGCACATCTTAAGACTCAGGCCCCTTATTTCTTTTTTCCTTAATTAGCAGCCAAACAATCCATTATCCAACCCGCTGAATCCAAACACAGGGTCACGGGGGTCCACTGGAGCCAATCCCAGCCAACACAGGGCACAAGGCAGGAACCAATCCCTAACATTTGGTGATGTCTAAGTCTAGCAATTTTTATAGTTCAAGCATTTTGAATGTGTGTAAATGTGTGAATGGTCGCTCATTGACAAGTGTGACACATGTTAAGAAAACTTTCTGTAAATCACGTTGCTCTCCTAACGTGTTACACTTTGTGCACTGTTAATACTCGAAACGTTTACTAGCTATAGCAGCCGGTAAAAGTCAATGAGCAACCATTCAAAATGCTAGCACTATAAAAATGGCCAGACTTAGTAAATGAAATCACCAAATGTTAGCTGTTTCACAGTAAGTAATAACAATAACGTTCATAAAAGAACTGCTACATCAATGAAGCAAAGTTTACAAAGCTTGTATTTTTACCTGAAAGATGCGACTTCGTTTTTCTGCAGTCATGTCCTCATCCCGGAGTGTCACTCTTTTACTGTTCCGAAAAACAACGTAACGGTCCATCCTCTGCTGATGCCATGCAGTGTACCTTCAAGGCCGTCGGTCGATGTGTTGTGAGGAGGAGGAGGACTGCTCGTACGTGTCGTCAAAAATCGCGCAGAAGAAGAACCTCCTGTTTCAGACAACGAAAATGCATCTGTTTTGTTGTTTTTGAGTTATTACACTTTCATTATTTGAATCACAAATAAATCGAGAAAAGTATGTGTAATTTTAAGTTTATCACTGCTATTTGTTACCACAGAATTAAAAAATACCTTATTTTCCCTCATTTCATTCTTTGATCAAAAATCAAAATCCGAATATTCCTTTCATTTTCGTTTTTCCATTTTTGCTTCTAAAATTAAATTTCAAATACCAAAAAGTACACGGACCCGGTTCTCGATTTATCCATCCATCCATTTTCCAACCCGCTGAATCCGAACACAGGGTCACGGGGGTCTGCTGGAGCCAATCCCAGCCAACACAGGGCACAAGGCAGGGAACAATCCCGGGCAGGGTGCCAACCCACCGCAGGACACACACAAACACACCCACACACCAAGCACACACTAGGGCCAATTTAGAATCGCCAATCCACCTAACGTGCATGTCTTTGGACTGTGGGAGGAAACCGGAGCGCCCGGAGGAAACCCACGCAGACACGGGGAGAACATACAAACTCCACGCAGGGAGGACCCGGGAAGCGAACCCGGGTCCCCAGGTCCCCCAACTGCGAGGCAGCAGCGCTACCCACTGCGCCACCGTGCCGCCCCTGTTCTCGATTTATTTGTGATTCAAATAATGAAAGTGTTATAGCTGAAAAAAAACAAAATTGACGCATTTTCATTGTCTGAAACCAGAGGTACTTCTTCTTCTGCGCGATTTTTGGCGACACGTGCGAACAGTCCTCCTCCTCCTCACAACACATCGACCTACGGTCTTGAGTTACACTGCATGGCATCAGCAGAGGATGGACCATCACATTGTTTTTCGGAACAGTAAAAGAGTGACACTCCGGGACAAGGACATGACTGAGGAAAAACTTACAGGTAAAAATACAAGCTTTGCAAACTTTGCTTCATTGATGTGGCAGTTCTTTCATGAACGTTATTGTTATTACTTACTGTAAAACAGCTAACATTTGGTGATTTCATTTACTAATACTAAGTCTGGCAATTTTTATAGTGCTAGTGTATGTGTGTAAATGTGTGAATGGTTTCTCATTGACAAGTGTAACACATGCTAAGAAAACTTTCTGTAAATCACGTTGCTCTCCTAACATGTGTTACACTTGTGCGCACTGTTAATACTTGAAACGTTTACTAGCATAGTAGCCGGTAAAAATCAATGAGCAACCATTCAAAATGCTAGCACTATAAAAATTGCACATCCCCACAAATGTGAAATTAAATCACACGGAGGAAGACCGCCACGATTTTCAGTTTTACTAAACCAAGATAAAGTAATATAACGGTCACTAGTCATTATCTGAACATCAAGTTCTAGAAACTGGCCATCCATTACCAGGAAATTCCTGGGCATTCATGTAAAACCACATCCTTTACCTGTCGGCGGAGCGTTCAGGGTTTGCAGGCTGTGCCAGTTCACTTCAATGGCATAGAAGCAGATGAGAGACCACAGATCCAAAAGGAGAGGGCTGAGACTGATGAGCTGGTCAGCCAGCCAGAAATCGGCAAATCCCACCTTGTGAAAGGGAGCGGTGAGCACCCGGCCCTGTGAAAAGTGAACAAGACAGAGTTGATCTCAGATTAAAACGCAGTCAAAAAACATGGAAGCCTTTAATTAGATTTGCAGACCGTCTAATTCAAGTATTTGGAAAAATGTAAGAAACGGAATTCTACATGGTCTCCACTTGTATCTGCTGTGTGTGCAGATTATCCTCTTGTGTATAGCTCCTTCATATTTAATTAGCGCGAAAAATACCTAAACATATAAGACTTTCTCTAACGATACAATCAAATCTTTGAGATCACAACTGAATGCACTCAGAGTACACTGAGGTTTAGTTATCAGCTACACCTCTTACATGAAATTTTTAAAAATCCTTGCAACACATCATGGAACATATTAAAATACATTTGTCAGGGTTATGCTGTGTCACCACCTGGGGGCAGCACTGTGCTCCAACACCACAGACAGTTCCAAGTACAATTACCTGATTATTTATTAACAGTAGTACCACCACAGGCTTTTTACAGACCAACACCATCTTACAGAACAACCACAAAGCTTCTGGATCCTTCTCATCCAGTGTTGTCCAACTCCGTCCTGACTCCCCGAGAGTATGAGACACCTCCTTTTATCTTGAACCTGGGAGCACTTTATATGCCATATATGTATCGACACACTGCACTGCAAACGTTAACGTTGAATACGTCCAACAGAGAGTAACTACCAGACAAAAAGAAATCGGCTTGTCCACCTTAATAAAAGGACAAGTGTCTATATGTGCAGCTGTGTCTCCTTTCAATTGCTATGTCTCTGTTATAAGACTTTTGGTATGGGATTCATAAAAGAAGTGGTAATGTTTGTGATGCACCATTTGTTGGAATGACAAATGCAGTGCATTTTATCACTACTTGCATTACAAAATACATTCCAGTTGAAGGTGCACTGCAAACGTTAACACTGAGGTTTCCATTGATTATTTAGATTTCAACTTGTTTTAGATGGGCGGACACAGCTAGTTTATATATATATATATACTGTATATAATATATAATATATATATGTATGTATATGTGTATATGTATCTGTATTGTAACAGACAGCCAGGACTCTAACTCAGCCAGGATGCCTTTGTAAGGGAACAACAAGGGCACTGAGCTTGCATGGGGCAGTACCTACCCCAGGGTGATAGAGGGCAGCCCCCCTGGCTTAATACAATGCCATGGGTCTGGAGCATGGAAGTTCAACCCGGTTCAGCCTGGCCAATGGTGGGAGGTGCATGGAGAATGGCTGAGCCCTCCTCTGCAGGACTGCCACCACACCCGGAAGTGTGGCCGGAAGGAGATTATGGGACACCTGGAGCACTTCCGGGTGCTTTATAAAAGGGGCCGCCACACACCATTAGGGGAGCATCAATTGGGAGGTGGAGGACACAGCTTGCAGGAGGAGGAGGAGTGGAGGCAGACAAGAGACAGAAAGGTTGCTTGTGATTATTGTATTTGTTGTACTGTGTTGCATAGGTGGGAAACGAGACCATAGCGTTTCTCACAGCTGAATAAATGTGTACTGTGTCTGAAATTTGTGTCTCTGCCTGTCTGTGCTGGGTTGGGGTGGCTATACATAGATAAGAAGTCCATCTGTCTGCCGTCCATGCAATGATGTAATGTCGTCCTGCATCCACAAGAATGTCTGAAGCATAAAGGTAAGTGTACAGTATTGAGTAAGATAGTAAACCGTGCAGTGGAGGACCATTGATCACATCATTTGGTGTCCACGACAGGGCAGGAGTGTCACGATGAAGAAAGGTAACAATTTTGATATCCCATTGGGGACAAATATAGTCTATCTATCTATCTATCTATCTATCTATCTATCTATCTATCTATCTATCTATCTATCTATCTATCTATCTATCTATCTATCTATCATATAGTGCCTTTCCTATCTATCTATCTATCTATCTATCTATCTATCTATCTATCTATCTATCTATCTATCTATCTATCTATCTATCTATCTATCTATCTATCTATCTATCTATCATATAGTGCCTTTCCTATCTATCTATCTATCTATCTATCTATCTATCTATCTATCTATCTATCTATCTATCTATCTATCTATCTATCTATCTATCTATCTATCTATCTATCTATCTATCTATCATATAGTGCCTGATCCTATCTATCTATCTATCTATCTATCTATCTATCTATCTATCTATCTATCTATCTATCTATCTATCTATCTATCTATCTATCATATAGTGCCTTTCATATCTATCTATCTATCTATCTATCTATCTATCTATCTATCTATCTATCTATCTATCATATAGTGCCTTTCACATCTATCTATCTATCTATCTATCTATCTATCTATCTATCTATCTATCTATCTATCTATCTATCTATCTATCATATAGTGCCTTTCACGTCTGTCTATCCCTTTCACATCTATTATACAGAGTCTTCCATGTCTAACAAGTGCTACCATATTGTGCATAACAGTGACCACAGTGAGCTCCAACTCAAAGTGACAAGTGAGAACAGTAAAATTAAAAAATACTTATAAAATTAGGGTCTAGGCATGATAGGTCACTAGCACTGTAGTTCACGTTTATTTATTTATTTATTTCTTAATTCACGTATTCCAATACAGAACTTGCAGAGGGCTGCAGCCTACCGTAATGGTAAAAAAGCAGGAGGCTGCACTGGCCAGAGCCCCAGTCTGTGTCGCGGCACGTCACCCGTACTTCTGTAGGCACCGTCGCTGGGCATATAACAGAATACCTCTGGCACACAACTGCCTGCCGTCACTCCAGAACAAAAGAGCTCAGCCATCCTGCACACTCGCTTTTCAGGACCATCATCACTCCCACCACAGCCCTGCGCAGCACTTTATGTCCTGAGGCCATAAGGCCACCTGACGGGCAGTGACAGCGACAGCTGTGCCAGCACTCCTTGTATCTGTCGTCTGACGTCGTATTCAGCATGTGGCACCGTATTCTTTGTCTCTCTGAGATATTCATTGTCTGTTGCTGGCATTGTGCTACTGTCACTAGTCTGTGGGGGACGTGCAATTAAGGGTCTCATTGTAATGTGTATGCATCGCATGAAACTTGAACTTTTACCTTGCTGCCCCTGCTTTTCAATCATTAAATCTTTTTTTTATTTAGAAAATTACAGACCTATAGATCAGAGCACCAGGAACACCAGTGGATGGGGTTGTGTCTCGGTCATCCCACCTTAATTACACCGTGTGCCTCACTCGATGATCTCCAAGCCCTCCATGGACAATTCCACCCAATGTACAGAACTGCAACTTATGTGTGTGGAATTTAAGGGTCCCAAAAGCACTTGTGAATATGCCCACTAGTGGCAGTGATGGGGGGGGGGGGGATTACCGGTCAAACCCTGGCTAGATAAAGGCTCAAACATAATCTCTCTATATAAAAGCCAAATACCACTGAGTCACTCATCATGAGATCTCCCGAACCACAAGGACTTGGGACTTGAAATTTGGAATGTAGGTTATCCTTGGCCCATAGCTGCTCACTAAGAAACGGTTTTAAAAATTTCGTGGTCCAAGCGCATTCTGTCTGAATGTCTGTCCGCTTTTCACGAGAGAATTACTTAACGGATTTAGAGCTGGTTGTTTTCTATAATTTGCTTGAACTTTCCGGTTGATTTTGCGACTTCTCTCATCACACTAAGTACCAGAGTTCGCTGGCGGTGTCGATGTATTTGTGCAAATCCAACAGAGTGGCTGTCGGCCGAGAGCAAGGGGGTGGGATCTTCTTCATTCACCGGCCAGCCTCTGTTTGAGTTATTCTACCTTGCGCCACGTGTTGGAGTGCACCTCGCCTACGCTTAACTAGTGATACCTGTTTGTTCAGCAGAAATTATCATGTACAGATTGTTAAGGAGTAACGTTTGACGTTTTTGAGAGACAGAGATCAGAGCTCCATGTGTTTTAGAGGGTAGCTGCTGATTGGCAGAGATATCGCGGCCATGTGGTTTTCTACCCACGTGGGGAACGGTTTCCCATCAGAGCCAACGTCTATTGAGTTTTAAAGTTTGTCCTGTTTCATTACTATGTGGGCGAAGCCACGGGGTACAGCTGGTCTATATATACAGTACATTTAAAAAAATGCTCTGTTATACTGCAAAGAGCACAAAAGGCACAAGTTGGCCATCCAAAGCCGGCACAGTCCCAATGCGGGGGTCCTTGTGTGACGTCAAAAACGGAGCAGAAAGTCAATAAACCAGAAACCCAATAAATCGCAGAAGCACAAGAAAAACACAAGGAAGCTCACAGACTCTGCTAGCGTATTCACAATGAACCACCAGGAACTGTGGGAGACCCTCCAGTTCGACAGGGATTGGCAGGTGGTCCCTATTTCACAGTTGTCTTGTTTTAAAAAGCCAGCTTATTAGGTTGGGTGCCTTGCTTTCAAAAAGGGTTCACGTGGCTACCTTTATAGGCTGAATCCTTGGTTCAGCCACCATATTGAGTTAGAGGTACAGTTAGTTCTGCGTCGACTTACAGCCCCATTTGGCCGTACGGCGGTCACAAAGTCTACAGGTCATCGAAACTGAGGCTCTGTGGGTCCAGTGTGAGACACCAGTATGCATCCTTCAACTGCAAGTTAGCAGCACAAACCGTTCTTCACGTCTCGCCGGGGGTCCATGTAAGGCAGTATTTCCCACCCACCCACTTTAACCGTCACCTTATCGTGGTGGAGGGGTTTGCGTGTCCCAATGATCCTAGGAGCTCTGTTGTCCGGGGCTTTATGCCCCTGGTAGGGCCACCCAAGGCAAACTGGTCCTAGGTGAGGGATGAGACAAAGAGCGGTTAAACAGACCTCCTATGATGGAAAACAATTTTGGACGGCGTTTTCCCTTGCCCGGACGCGGGTCACCGGGGCCCCACTCTGGAGCCAGGCCTGGAGGTGGGGCTCGTTGGCGAGCGCCTGGTGGCCGGGCCTGCACCCATGGGGCTCGGCCGGGCACAGCCCGAAGAGGCAACGTGGGTCCCCCTTCCCATGGGCTCACCACCTATGGCAGGGGCCAAGGAGGTCGGGTGCAGTGTGAGTTGGGTGGTGGCCGAAGGCAGGGACCTTGGCGGTCCGATCCTCGGCTACAGAAGCTGGCTCTTGGGACGTGGAATGTCACCTCTCTGAAGGGGAAGGAGCCTGAGCTAGTGCGTGAAGTTGAGAGGTTCCGGCTAGATATAGTCGGACTCACCTCGACACACAGCTTGGACTCTGGAACCAATCTCCTTGAGAGGGGCTGGACTTTCTACCACTCTGGAGTTGCCCCCGGTGAGAAGTGCCAAGCGGGTGTGGGTATACTTATTGCCCCCCAACTTGGAGCCTGTACATTGGGGTTTACCCCGGTGGACGAGAGGGTGGCCTCCCTTCGCCTTCGGGTGGGGGGACGGGTCCTAACTGTTGTTTGTGCGTATGCACCGAACGGCAGTTCGGAGTACCCACCCTTTTTGGAGTCCCTGGAAGGGGGTGCTAGAGGGCATACCTTCTGGGGACTCCCTCGTTCTGCTGGGAGACTTCAATGCTCACGTGGGCAATGACAGTGAGACCTGGAAGGGCGTGATTGGGAGGAATGGCCCCCCCGATCTGAACCCGAGTGGTGTTTTGTTATTGGACCTTCTGTGCTCGTCACGGATTGTCCATAACGAACACCATGTTCAAGCATAGGGGTGTTCATATGTGCACTTGGCACCAGGACACCCTAGGCCTCAGTTCGATGATCGACTTTGTGGTCGTGTCGTCGGACTTGCGGCCACATGTCTTGGACACTCGGTGTGAAGAGAGGGGCGGAGCTGTCAACTGATCACCACCTGGTGGTGAGTTGGCTTCGATGGTGGGGGAGGATGCCGGTTAGGCCTGGTAGGCCCAAACGTGTTGTGAGGGTCTGCTGGGAACGTCTGGCAGAGCCCCCTGTCAGAAGTAGCGTCAACTCCCACCTCTGGCAGAACTTCGACCATGTCCCGAGGGAGGTGGGGGACAGTGAGTCCGAATGGGCCATGTTCCGTGCCTCTATTGTTGAGGCAGCTGACCGGAGCTGTGGCCGTAAGGTGGTCAGTGCCTGTCATGGCGGCAATCCCCGAACCCGCTGGTGGACACCGGCGGTGAAGGATGCCGTCAAGCTGAAGAAGGAGTCCTACAGGACCCTTTTGTCCTGTGAGACCCCGGAGGCAGCTGATAGGTACCGGCAGGCCAAGCGGAATGCGGCTTTGGTGGTTGCTGAGGCAAAAACTCGGGCGTGGGAGGAGTTTGGGGAGGCCATGGAGAACGACTTTCAGACGGCTTCGAGGAGATTCTGGTCCACCATCCAGCGTCTCAGGAGGAGGAAGCAGTGCAGTGTCAACACTGTATATGGTGGGGATGGTGCGCTGCTGACCTCGACTCGGGACGTTGTGGGTCGGTGGGGGGAGTACTTCGAAGACCTCCTCAATCCCATTAACATGCCTTCCAATGAGGAAGCAGAGCCTGGGGACTCGGAGGTGGGCTCCCCCATCTCTGGGACTGAGGTCACCGAGGTGGTCAAAAAACTCCTTGGTGGCAGGGCCCCAGGGGTGGATGAGATACGCCCAGAGTTCCTCAAGGCTCTGGATGTTGTAGGGCTGTCTTGGTTGACACGCCTCTACAACATCGCATGGACATCAGGGACAGTGCCTCTGGATTGGCAGACCGGGGTGGTGGTCCCCCTCTTTAAGAAAGGGGATCGGAGGGTGTGTTCCAACTACAGAGGGATCACACTCCTCAGCCTCCCTGGAAAAGTCTATTCAGGGGTTCTGGAGAGGAGGGTCCGTCAGATAGTCGAGCCTCGGATTCAGGAGGAACAGTGTGGTTTTCGTCCTGGTCGCGGAACAGTGGACCAGCTCTATACCCTTAGCAGGGTCCTGGAGGGTGCATGGGAGTTCGCCCAACCAGTCTACATGTGTTTTGTGGACTTGGAAAAGGCATTCGACCGTGTCCCTCGGGGAATCCTGTGGGGGGTACTCCGAGAGTATGGGGGTACCGGACCCCCTGATAAGGGCTGTTCAGTCCCTGTACGATCGGTGCCAGAGCTTGGTCCGCATTGCCGGCAGTAAGTCGAACCCGTTTCCAGTGAGAGTTGGACTCCGCCAGGACTGCCCTTTGTCACCGACTCTGTTCATAACTTTTATGGACAGAATTTCTAGGCGCAGCCAGGGTGTTGAGGGGGTCCGGTTTGGTGGGCTCAGGATTGGGTCACTGCTTTTTGCAGATGATGTTGTCCTGTTTGCTTCATCAGGCCGTTGTCTTCAGCTCTCTCTGGATCGGTTCGCAGCCGAGTGTGAAGCGGCTGGGATGAGAATCAGCACCTCCAAATCCGAGACCATGGTCCTCAGCCGGAAAAGGGTGGAGTGCCCTCTCAGGGTTGGTAGCGAGATCCTGCCCCAAGTGGAGGAGTTCAAGTATCTCGGGGTCTTGTTCACGAGTGAGGGAAGAATGGAGCGTGAGATCGACAGGCGGATCGGTGCGGCATCCGCAGTAATGCGGGCGTTGCATCGGTCTGTCGTGGTGAAAAAGGAGCTGAGCCGCAAGGCAAAGCTCTCAATTTACCAGTCGATCTATGTTCCTACCCTCACCTATGGTCATGAGCTATGGGTAGTGACCGAAAGAACGAGATCGCGAATACAAGCGACTGAAATGAGTTTCCTCCGCAGGGTGTCTGGGCTTTCCCTTAAAGATAGGGTGAGAAGCTCAGTCATCCGGGAGGGGCTCAGAGTAGAGCCGCTGCTCCCCCGCATCGAGAGGAGTCAGATGAGGTGGCTCGGGCATCTGATCAGGATGCCTCCTGGACGCCTCCCTGGTGAGGTGTTCCGGGCACGTCTAACCGGGAGGAGGCCCCGGGGAAGACCCAGGACACGCTGGAGGGACTATGTCTCTTGACTGGCCTGGGAACGCCTCGGGATTCACACAGAAGAGCTAAAAGAGGTGGCCGGGGTGAGGGAAGTCTGGGCATCTCTGCTCAAGCTGCTGCCCACGCGACCCGACCTTGGATAAGCGGGAGACAATGGATGGATGGATGGATGGATTGTGGTGCTGGTCGTGAACTGGCATTGCTGGTTGGCAAAGTGGCTTGTGGTGGGTCACATAAGCCAGTGTTTCTCAACCACTGCGTCACATCCCAAGTCACCATTGTTGGTCCACAAGTGGGTCATGGAGGTTCGTGAGTGTCACCTAAGCAATCGTCAGTGCTATGCAACGTCCCTTTAAGTGATTTAGTTTCATCAAGGGGGAATTCACCCCTCCCCATGCCACCCCCCCCAATTGGGCCCATTCCAAAAAGGGGGGTTGCATTAGCAACCTTACAAAGCCCACCAACACTCATACAAATAAATATAGGAGACCCCGTGAAATAATAATGAAAGATGTATTACTGTGGGGCGGCACGGTGGCGCAGTGGTACAGTAAGGAGACCTGGGTTCGCTTCCCGTGTTCTCCCCGTGTCTGCGTGGGTTTCCAAAGTCCAAAGACATGCAGGTTAGGTGAATTGGCGATCCTAAATTGTCCCTAGTGTGTGTGTGTGTGTGTGTGTGTGTGTGTGTGTGCCCCCTGCAGTGGGCTGGCACCCTGCCCGGGGATTTGTGTGCCCCCTGCAGTGGGCTGGCACCCTGCCCAGGGATTTGTGTGCGCCCTGCAGTGGACTGGCGCCCTGCCCGGGGATTTTTGTATGCCCCCTGCAGTGGGCTGGCGCCCTGCCCGGGGATTTGTGTGTGCCCCCTGCAGTGGGTTGGTGCCCTGCCTGGGGATTTGTGTGTGCCCTGCAGTGGATTGGCGCCCTGCCCGGACATTTGTGTGTGCCCTGCAGTGGGCTGGCACCCTGCCCGGGGATTTGTGTGTGCCCTGCAGTGGGCTGGCACCCTGCCCGGGGATTTGTGTGTGCCCTGCAGTGGGCTGGCACCCTGCCCGGGGATTTGTGTGTGCCCTGCAGTGGGCTGGTGCCCTGTACGGGGATTTGTTCCTGTCTTGCGCCCTGTGCTGGTTGGAATTGGCTCCAGCAGACCCCTGTGACCCTGTAGTTAGGATATAGCGGGTTGGGTAATGACTGACTGACTGACTGTATTACCGTGACTGGCACTGGCAATTTCTCAAACATTCGCTCATTGCTCATCTGTAATTGTGAATCGCCTCAACTCGGTGGGCCGTCAAGTGGCACATGACTGCATTTGTCTCAAGTAGTTTTGTCTCTTTGGGCTTTCATAGCTGCTGCCTACAAGGCCTGGAGGGCGGGTGTAAGACCTACTCCACGTTAGACCACCTATTGAGGCAGGGGAGCAGATGTAGGGTCTACTCCAATGTATTTTGTCTAAGAAAGTCCATCTTATTGTTATTTGGTCAAATATCCATCCCACACCAGGCAGAGGTAATAATAATAATTCTTTGCATTTATGTAGCGCTTTTCTCACTACTCAAAGTGCTTAGCAATTGCAGGTTAACAGAGCAGAGTCCCTTTTGGCATTTTACGGGATTCGAACCGGCAACCTTCCAATTGCCAGTGCAGATCCCTAACCTCAGAGCCACCACTCCGCCTGTAGATGAGATGAGCTTGTGGGACTCTTATATTAGACACAAGGGGGCTCCACCCCCTGCTCGCTTCGCTCGCCTACCCCCGGTGTTGGGTATCCTGAAATACATTAGTCGAGCTCGTTTGTTTTGGAGCCGTGCCCGCTTTGCCCGCGGCATTTCCGACGCGCGTTGTAGGCGCCTGCGTTCATTGATTTTATCCAGGCGGGCGCGTGTTTGTATATCCGTCAGTCGAGCTCGTTCGTTTTGAACCCGTGCCTGCTTTGCTTCCGCAGTTTTAGACGCGCGTTGTAGGCGCTTGCGTTCATTGATCTTATCCAGGTGGGCTCGTGTTTGTATCGTTGAGCTGTATTGTTTTTGAATTTGGTGCAACGCGTTCAGCGGTTTGTACAATCCCAAGCAGCACATTATTCCTAACTTCACTCCGCAGTAGCGCCACTCACAATATGGCGGTGTGTGGACCTGTGGGGCCTCCGTAGCCTCTTCCGTTTGAATCCGGGCTGCAGCGCAGAATCCTCTTTTTTGTGTGGCTGTGCCATTAGTCGTTAGCTATGGGCGCGTTGTTGCTTCATTTCTCATTCATTTTTGGGCCGTGACTCCTTTATGCGCGGTGGATACGACTTCGCTTGCAGTTTATGAGACGCGCACCTGCGCAGTACATCTCATGGTCCCATCGCCGTGTACCTGCGTCCATATCCGGTTTATTCTCGGTTAGTAATATGGATAAGAGTAGGGGCTATCTAACGTCTATCATTAGAATCCCCCGATTTATCCTCATCCTCATCCTCCTGGAGTTTCACCCTAACAGGTGGGGACCACCAATATGGACTGCACCCCCACTGGCCCGCTAAGGATTGACCTTTAGCTGCTTACATACCCAAGTGATGGTACCTAGAGCAACACCTTCGATACGTTCATGCAAATTAGATCTGTGCCCTGGTTACTACTATCTAAGAGGGGCATGAAGACCCTTCACAGCCAAGTCCAGTCCATCTGGAAGCTCAGACCTCCCAGGATAGTCTCTGAACTGGTGCTTTCCCTATTGACCCTGTGTTTAGTTTTATGGTCGTCATATTTGGATCGAGGGGTGGAACTGGCAAAGAAGGAGGTAAAGTTTATAATAATAGTAATAATCATTCGTTACATTTATATAGCGCATTTCTTACTACTCAGAGCGTTTTTCATGGGGATTGAGGTGCTACCCCTAATATGTAGCACCCACCTGGATGATGCGACGGCAGCCATTTTAGTGCCAGTATGCTCACCAAACTTTAGCTGTTAGGTGGTGAAGTAATGAGAGAGAGAGAGACAATCAGAGACAAGGGATGATTAGGGGGGCCAGAATGACTAGGGGGTGGTGAAGAATTTAGCCAGGACATTGGGATACACCCTGATCTTTACAAAGAACGTCCAGGGATCTTTCATGGCCACAGAGAGTCAGGAGCTCGACTTTACCTCCCATCCAAAGGATGGCGCCATTTTTACAGCACCATGTCCACATCACTACGCTGGTGACCCATTTAGCATCCCCTGCTGGCCTCACCAACACCAACAACCCAAGCTTTTCTTAGGTGGCCTCCCATTCGAGTACTGCCTGGAACCAAAAATGCTTATCTTCAGGTGGATGTGTAAAAGCAGTGTGTGTTCAGTCTGTCCATATACACTCCTGCTAAAGGTCCACTGTAAAAGGGGTATTTACGAACGCGTTTAATCAGGTGGTCCAACTCATCAGGAAGAGAACATCCACTGGCGATGTAACTGTCAATTGCCAATAATATTGCCCGTTGGCACAAGCCTAATTCTGAGTCCCTTGTCGTTTTTCGCATATCTACAGTGCCCTCCATCATGTTTGAGACAAAGACTCAGTTATCCTTGAAACCCCCACAACACCGAGCTCCACAGTTTAAAATGACAAATCAAACAATTCAGACTTGTGATTAAAGGGCACAGTGCGGACTTTCATTTAAGGGGGTTTGCAGACATTTTGGTCCCACCACACTTTTTCTACAAGGTCCTCATAATGTTTGGGACTTGGCATCCCAGGTGTATTTGATCACTCAGGTGGGTTTCATGGCTTCATAAGACACCTCGGCCTGCTTCTCCCCTTTGGAGTCTGTAGTTGCCATCGTTCAACATGAGGACAAGAGCTGTGCCAGTGAAAGACAAAGAAGCCATCATGTGACCAAAATACAAGAATAAACCCATCAGAGACATCAGTAAAACCTCAGGATGACCGAAATCAACTGTCTGGAATGTCATGAAGAAGAAAGAACACACTGGTGGGCTCAGTAATCACAAAGCGACTGGTAGGCCAAGAAAGACCACCACTGCTGACAACAGAAGAATCCTCACTTCTTCTTCTTCTTTCGGCCGCTCCCGTTAGGAGTTGCCACAGCGGATCATCTTCTTCCATATCTTTCTGTCCTCATCATCTTGTTCTGTCACACCCGTCACCTGCATGTCCTCTCTCACCACATCCAGAAACCTTCTCTTAGGCCTTCCTCTTCTCCTCTTACCCTGGCAGCTCTATCCTTACCATCCTTCTCCCAGTATACCCAGCATCTCTCCTCTGCACATGTTCAAACCAATGCAATCTCGACTCTCTGGCTTTGTCTCCCAAACGTCCAACCTGAGTTGACCCTCTAATGTCCTAATTTCTAATCCTGTCCATCCTCGTCACACTCAATGCAAATCTTAGCATCTTTAACTCTGCCACCTCCAGCTCTGTCTCCTGTACCACCGTCTCCAACCCATATAACATAGCTGGTCTCACTACCATCCTGTAGACCTTCCCTTTCACTCTTGCTGGTACCCGTCTGTCACAAATCACTCCTGACACTCTTCTCCACCCACTCCACCCTGCCTGCACTCTCTTCTTCACTTCTCTTCCACAATCCCCATTACTCTGTACTGTTGATCCCAAGTATTTAAACTCATCCACCTTCACCAACTCTACTCCCTCATCCTCACCATTCCACTGACCTCCCTCTCATTTACACACATGTATTCTGTCTTGGTGGTCCTACTGACCTTCATTCCTCTCCTCTCATATCTCCACCTCTCCAGGGTCTCCTCAACCTGCTCCTTACTATCGCTACAGATCACAGTGTCATCATCAAACATCACAGTCCACGGGGACTGCTGTCTAATCTCGTCTATCAACCTGTCCATCACCATTACAAATAAGAAAGAGCTCAGAGCCGATCCCTGATGTAATCCCACCGCCGTCACTCCTACTGCAGACCTCACCACGGTCACACTTCCCTCATACATATCCTCTACCACTCTCACATACTTCTCTGCCACTCCCGACATCCTCATACAATACCACAGCTCCTCTCTTGTCACCCTGTCATGTGCTTTCTCCAGGTCCACAAAGACGCAATGCAACTCCTTCTGACCTTCTCTAAACTTCTCCATCAACACCCTCAGAGCAAACATCACATCTGTGGTGCTCTTTCTTGACATGAAACCATCCTGCTGCTCACTAATCATCACCTCACTTCTTAACTGAGCTTCCATTACTCTTTCCCATAACTTCATGCTGTGGCTCATCAATGTTACCTCCCTGTAGTTACTGCAGTCCTGCACATCCCCCTTATTCTTAAATATCGGCCCACCAGTACACTTCTTCTCCATTCCTCAGGCTTCCTCTCACTTTCCAAGATTCCATTAAACAATCTGGTTAAAAACTCCACTGTCATCTCTCCTAAACACCTCCATGCTTCCACAGGTATGTCATCTGGACCAACCGCCTTTCCATTTTTCATCCTCTTCATTGCAGTCCTAACTTCCTCCTTGCTAATCCGTTGCACTTCTTGATTCACTATCTCCACATCATCCAACCTCTTCTCTCTCTCGTTCTCTTCATTCATCAGCCTCTCAAAGTCCTCTTTCCATCTTCTCAACACACTCTCCTTACTTGTGAGTACGTTTCCATCTTTATCCTTCATCACCCTAAACTGCTGCTCCTCTTTCCCAGCTCGGCCCCTCTCTGTAGCCCACCGGTCCTTTTCTCCCTCCTTAGTGTCCAACCTCTCATACAACTCATCATACGCCTTTTCTTTAGCCTTCGCCACCTCTCTCTTCACCTTGCGCCTTATCTCCTTGTACTCGTGTCTACTTTCTGCATCTCTCTGACTATCCCACTTCTTCTTTGCCATCCTCTTCCTCTGTATACTCTCCTGTATTTCCTCATTCCACCGCCAGGAGAATCCTCACTATGGGCAAAAAAAAGTCCCCAAACGCCTGTCTGACAGATCAGAAACAGGGGGGGCCGATGTGTGTGTGTGTCAGAGATGACTATCAGCAGAAGACTTCATGAACAGAAACACTGCAAGATGGAGACCACAAAAACAGAAAGGCCTTATCACAGTTTGTGACAAAGGACTCCAAAGAGCCTGCAGAATTCTGGGAGACGATCTTGTGGACAGACAAGACAAAGATGAACCTCATCAGAGTGATGGCGAGAGCAAAGTGTGGAGATGACAAGGAACTGCAAAGCAGACCACCTCATCTGTTACACATGGCAGTGCTGGGGGTGTTATGGCTTGGGCATGTATGGCTGCCACAGGTCCTGGCACACTTCTCTTCATTGACAGCAGTGGCACAATGAATTCTGAGGTGTGTAGAAACATCTGATCTCCTCGAGTACAGTAAAGGCCTCCAAACTCGGCGGATGGCACTTCATCCTAAAACAAGATAATTTAGCTAAACAGACTGCTGAGGCCACCCAGCAAAACTAGAAAATGGAAAATTCTTGAATGACCAAGCCAGTCGCCCGCTTTCAACCCAACTGAGCGGGCCTTCCATATGCTGAAGAGTAAACTTAAGGGGACAAGTCCCCCATAAAACAAGCAGGAGCTAAAGATGGCTCCTTGACAGAGTATCACCAGAGAAGACCCTCAGCACCTGGTGACATTCTGTGAATGGCAGACTTCAAGCAGTCACTGCATGTGAGGGACCCGTGACAAAGTGCTATATGACAATGGCTTTAATAGACCTGCCACTGCTGTGCACCAGACATTATGGTGCCAGTGTAGAACAATTGTGATGACGGAAATGTCTGCAAATCCCCTTAAAGCGCTTTGAGTAGTGAGAAAAGCGCTATATAAATGCAAAGAATTATTATTATTATTAAAGTCAAGTCTTCAATATGCACTTTAATCACAAGTCTGAATTGTTTGATTGGTAAGTTTGAACTGTGGAGCAGCGGGGGAATTGAAGAAAAATTGGCCTTTGTCCCAAACATTATGGAGGGCGCTGTACGTTTAATGTGTAATTAGACACGTACAGTATGTTTCATTTTTCACAATTTCTGAACTTTGACCTTTTTGTTAGCCTTAACCTCCTCGCCTTCATCAGGCGACAAGCAGAGCTTCAGACCAAGCAGCCAAAGGGATCTTCGAGATCCCATACAAGACTGAGATTGTTTAGACGAGCAACACGCTGGCGTGTGTCCTTACCAGGAGGCGAAGCAGCCAGAGGCGAGAGCGGTAATAGCAAGTGCGAGTCGGGTTCAAGAGCAGCAACAGGGCAAAACCGTAGAACAAGAGTGGATTGAGCTGCAGGGGAATGGACAGGAAGGTGCTGTGGAGGCAGGCCAGCAGACTGATGCACCAGCTCACTCCGAGCACTCCGGCCAGCTGTGGAGAAAACAGAGAAGGTCAGGCAAGTAAGGAACCAAATCTGTGTCCAACACTGATTACTGATTCATTAATTAACTGATTATTTCATTCATGCATTAACGTATACTCCACATTCACTTTATTCACTAAAATGGTTTGCAGGAGGGAATCCTTGCAGTACTGGGTGCAAATCATTAGAACATTGGAACGATTTTGATAAGAACAGGTCATTCTGACCTACAAGTCTGCCAGTCTTATTTACCTTGTTGACCACTAGGGGAGCCTCAGTACCCCCATACACCAGACACGGCCACCACCGACACAGTCCAAGGTTAAAATAAAAGGAGCATCATCATAAAGATTTGCAGTGAAAAAATGCATTGAATGTGTCATTCCAACAGATGGTGCAACACAAACATTTATAGAATAAAATGCATTGCATGTGTCATTCCAACAGGTGGCACATCACAAACATTTGTAGTTATGAAATGCATTGCATTTGTCATTCCAACAGATGGGGCATCATAAACATTTGTAGGGATAAAATGTATTGCACTTGGCACATAAACATTTGTAGCAATAAAACGCATTGCACTTGTAACTCCAACAGATGGGGCATCACAAACATTTGTAGTAATAAAATCCATTGCATCTGTCACTCCAACAGATGACACATAACCAACATTTGTAAGTATGAAATGCATTGTATTTGCCATTCCAACAGATGGTGCATCACAAACATCCATCCATCCATTTTCCAACCCGTTGAATCCGAACACAGGGTCACGGGGGTCTGCTGGAGCCAATCCCAGCCAACACAGGACACAAGGCAGGAACCAATCCCACCGCAGGACACACACCAAGCACACACTAGGGCCAATTTACAATCGCCAATCCACCTAACCTGCATGTCTTTGGACTGTGGGAGGAAACCGGAGCGCCCGGAGGAAACCCACGCAGACACGGGGAGAACATGCAAACTCCACACAGGGAGGACCCAGGAAGCAAATCCAGGTCTCCTAACTGTGAGGCAGCAGCGCCACCACTGTACCACCATGCCACCATCACAAACATTTGTAGTAATAAAATCCATTGCATCTGTCACTCCAACAGATGACACATAACAAACATTTGTAGTAATAAAATGCATTACACTTGTCATTCTAACAGATGGCACATAAACATTTGTAGCAATAAAATACATTGCACTTGTAACTCCAACAGATGAGGCATCACAAACATTTGTAATAATAAAACACATTGCATTTTTCATTCTAACAGAAACATTATAATAATAATAGCACTGCTTTTTCAAATCCCATACCAAAGGCATATAACAAAGGCATAGCAACCAGATGAACACACAGACACACAGACCATTGCCCTTTTATTAAAGTGGATAAGCGGATTTCTGTCTGTCTGGCGGTTACTCTCTGTTCGATGAATTCAGCGTTATCATTTGCAGTGCAATTTGTTCATCTGGTTTCTATGTCACTGTTATATGCCATTTGGGGTATGGGATTCGTGAAAGCAGTGTAATGTTTGTGATGCACCATCTGTTAGAATGAAAAAAATTAATGCAACTTCTTACTACAAATTTTTCTGATGCATCATCTGTTGGTATGACAAATAAAATGCTTATGTCTCTGTCATATCCCATTTGGTATGGGATTTGTAAAAGCTCTGTAATGTTTTTGATGCGCCATCTGTTGGAGAGCAGAGACACAGCAACCAGATGGACATACAGATACACAGGTACTTGTCCTTTTATTAAGGATTTCTCTTTTTTTTATTATTCTGGGGAGACGTGCAAATACAAACTTCATTGTACCCATAACAATAAAGTTGATTAACTAAATAAGTTGCTCATCTCTTTATGTTCTGCACTGGCTTTAAGCAGTACAGGATAATGACCAAGAAAAATCAGATCTTATCCCAGTAACAAAGAGCTCAAGATGTCAGTGTCATTAATGTCATTCAGCTTATCCACCCATCCATCCATTCAAGAGTACAATATCAACCAGGCAATTAGCTGCATACCTCAAACATGTGCTGATAAGACAGGTGGTCTCGTGGGTCCAACTCAAAAATCAAAATGTGATTGACACCCGCTTTCTTCCAGCCGTAGATGTTGATCCCAAGCAAAAAGATGAATTCAATCAACAAGAAGCCCCCTCTATAAAGACGCAGCAAAGGCCACGTGAGTGGCTGCTCCGATGCCCGGAAGGCTGGATGGGAAAAACAACAAGCGTCAAGGAATAAAGAGGGGAGTGTAGCAGAGCAAGAAAGGTGTGGAGAGGCACTTAAACCATCCCAGTAATCCCAGTGGGCCCCACTGCCCTCCTTACCCACCCCTTCTCTATTTCTGAGCAAACAATTTAATAAAAAAATGAATAAATTACTACAAAGTCTCTTCCATGTGTGTCTAAGCATTGTCACACGTGTGTCAGAGGATCGCCATCTGGGCTCACCTGAGGTACGCAGCACCCCCCTGGGACGAGAGAGGGCGCTGTTGCTAACAGTGTTGTCTCCTTTTGTTTCCCACGCAGTGCTGAGAAGATGCCCAGTGTGAGGGCAGGCAATTGAGACTGAGTAGCCCCGCCCCAGAGTGGCATTTCCAGAAGGTGGCATCGTATTTTGGACCACAGCAATGACAAGCACGGCGGCCCACCAAAGTCCAGCCTTACCTTTGTAGTGCCATCGACAGGACAATTGCAAGGCGATTGTAGCGCCCTCTAGTGCCTGTTTCTTTTGTTATCCAAAACAACTTTTTCTCTTGTGCTTTCAGCGGGTTGGCACTCTGACTTATTTTAGTAATCGTTCAGATGTGTCTCCCAGACCACAGCGTTAAGAAAGCATCGATGGTGCATTGTGCCCCCTGGGCACCACAGCTTTACTTTTCACTTGAGTAGCAACTAATGTCTGCCATTGATGTGTTGTCATTGTCTGCCTGAAATAGCCATTAGTGAGAGTCACTGAAACATTGGGTGAGGTGCTGTAGCCTGTGAAAAAAGTACAGTGGAACCCCTCAATCCGGACCCTAATGATCCAGACTTTCAGATGATCCTGACTGGATTTTCCATCATGGAAAAAATTCTAACAGTAGGGGAAAAAATGTATGGAAGGAATTATAAAAATGAGTGACTTATGAGTGCTTTTAGATATATTTGTCAGCATCAGCTCGGCAACTAAGTTAAAATTGTGCCAATGCTCATCTGCACCGCTCGACTCTTACTCTTCACATGGATGTTTTAGGCAACCTGCTGCCCTTAAAAGGACAGCTTTGCTGATGCCACTCTTGCTGGAATGCAAATGCCACCTTTGACAGGCTCTCTGTTTTACTAGGTCCCCTGCAGCTGGATCTGAAGCTGCTCATTTACATGAAGTAATGCCATCTTAAATTAATGGTGATGCAACAGTCCAGCCGGCATTCCTCGTTTCATGTCCTTTATGGTCATTTTTATTTTGGATAATTATTTAAATTGTTATTTGTTTTCAGTTTTGCTGTATTACTGTTGCCTTTGTTATGTGCCTTGTGGTTTGTGGGTGGTGTCACAAAAAGGTGGTGCTACCTGCCAATCACCGCCAGGAAATGTCCTCTGCCCTTCATATCTAGAGGGTCTCCTACAGTTTGTAACGGTTCTGGAATGGTGACTTGTGTTTTTCTGTGCTTGTGCTTAGTGATTTTCTATATTTTTTTTGTCCTATTGTTCTCATATTATGTCTGTTCTTGGTATTTTAGATTAGGAATTTGTTTGATTTTGGATTTGCCTTTAACAGGCGTCGAATACCTTTTGTGTTCTTTGGAGCTTCACTGTGTTACTGAGCAGTTTTTGTGAAGAATAAATCATTTTAATTTATTAGTACTCTCTGATTGTTTGATGGGGAAATCCCCCTCTAGTGGGCGTTTTTGGGACTACGTGCTTAGGAAAACGCTTTAGTGCTTGTGACTGCTGCTCAGTAGAGTCACTGACCAATTCAAGCCTCATGGGATGGCACACAAGCTTCTATTGTATAGCACCTTTCATATCTATCTACTTGTCATATAGCACCTTTCATATCTGTCTACTTATCATATAGCGCCTTTCATATCTGTCTACTTATCATATAGCGCCTTTCATATCTGTCTACTTATCATATAGCGCCTTTCATATCTATCTATCTGTCATATAGTGCCTTTCATATCTATCTGTCATATAGTGGCTTTCATATAAATCTCATCTATCTATTATATAGCACAATTTCATATCTACTTATCATATAACGCCTTTCATATCTGTCTACTTATCATATAGCGCCTTTCATATCTATCTATCTGTCATATAGTGCCTTTCATATCTATCTGTCATATAGTGGCTTTCATATCAATCTCATCTATCTATTATATAGCACAATTTCATATCTACTTATCATATAGCGCCTTTCATATCTGTCTACTTATCATATAGCGTCTTTCATATCTATTTATCTGTCATATAGTGGCTTTCATATCAATCTCATCTATCTATTATATAGCACAATTTCATATCTACTTATCATATAGAGCCTTTCATATCCTATCTATCTATCTATCTATCTATCTATCTATCTATCTATCTATCTATCTATCTATCTATCTATCTATCTATCTATCTATCTATCTATCTATCTGTCATATAGTGGCTTTCATATAAATCTCATCTATCTATTATATAGCACCTTTCATATCTACTTATCATATAGCGCCTTTCATATCTATCTACTTTTCATTTAGTGCCTTTCCTATCTATCTATCTATCTATCTATCTATCTATCTATCTATCTATCTATCTATCTATCTATCTATCTATCTATCTATCTATCTATCTATCTATCTATCTATCTATCTATCTATCTATCTATCTATCTATCTATCTAGGCTGAGCAAGTGATGCTAGTAGCTCTGCGGAGACAGCAGGAATGGTGGATGTCCTCAATTTGTTGTAATTTGTAATATTTTTAACTCTTTCTATAGCCTTTTCATCTGCTGCAGAGCTACTGGTGTCCCACACTCTCTACGAAACATCGGTAGAATGATATCAGCTGCTTGGACAGACTGAATTTCTTTAAAGTTCAGAGGAAATAAAGCCACCGCTGTGCCCCCTTTGCCAGTGATGCAGTGTTGGTCATCCATGACATGGCCTCTGTAATCGAAGTTCCCAGGATTGTACTTTGTGTAAGTCTACTTTCTCCCCATTCATGGTGGGTGAGTGGTACCCAGTCATCCCTATACCTTCTCTTTAGTATTTTTGGTATTGAGTAACGAGTTATTAGCTGAGCCCGCGTCTATCAAGCCCTGCACCTCATCTCTTTGAGCCAAGTCATTGCTGCCCAAGACCAGCCTGATTAACACCAGAGGTGCAGAGAGAGTAGAGAAGAGGGCTCAGCACACAACCTTGTGGAGTTCCTGTACTGACTAGCAGAGTGTGTGATGACTGAGGACCTAATCTGACTTTCTATATAATAAAACACTAAGCTGTGGGAGTGTGCGTGTATCCGGTCCTTCAGAGCAATCTGATTGGTCAGTTTGGCTTTGGTGGTGCGATTGAAAGAGCAAGTGTAAGAGACACGAGGAGCAGTAAAGGCACAGCAGGCACGCCGACAGTCACCTTCAAAGCGGACAGGAGTTGAGCGAGGCGTCTCAAAAACTACAGCTGTGTCTGAACAGCAGGCTCGATGTAAATGCGATCAAGAGAGGAAGCGCCGGTCAAGAGGGATACAGGCGCTGAGAGATGGCAAATGGTTTGAAATGAGTTCTGTCACCCATCTTTGACAGGTAGCAAGGCCATCAGATCATTTGGGGAGGTGAGATGTGCTCTCCCAAATAAATCTCGGGTCATACAGCGCAGAGAGCTAGAAAAAGCAATGGGTACGCCTGAAAGTGTCTTTGTCATGAGTGAGTGAGGGCTCCAGGAATTTGGGGGTGAATGTGGGGTTTCTGTTTAACTTGTTCTTGATTTGCTTTATTTGTATTTATAATATTTATACACAAATGAAAGTTGGATCTTGAATGAAAAAAAAAAGGCCAGGCCGAACCACTTGGCTTCCCGTGGCTTGTCATCTGGTTGCAGCAATCACTCTTTATGAATTATAAAAGGCGTCTTTTGTAATGACAGCGCTGGACTGTTTAATTGCTGCACAGTTCAGGCAGTGTTTACAAAGGGCCCATCGACCCCCACTGGTGTGTGAAGAGCACACACACCTCTGAAAATGGAGCCTAACGACACCGATCCTCACGTTAATATTTGATGGCCTGAGAGATGTTAACAAATGGCCGGGCCGGGGGGCAGGGTTGTGTGTAACCGGAGTGGCAGAGGCTCCATATGGCAGGCTGAGCTCACCTGAAAAGCCTAGGAGAGCAGCCAGGGCCAGCAGAAGACCACAATGGACTCCAACCCGGAAGGTGGTCCAAACCGGAGCAGGCTGTGGAGAGAAAGAACACACACCGTGAGAAGGGGCAAGCGGGCAGACGGGGCGTTAAAGACGAGGCTAAAAAGAAGGTCACCAACATATCGACACGCTGCCACCTGCTCCTGCCCCACTCATTCCTCATTAATTTCAATTACACACTCACATTCGGAGGGGTGGGGTTCATGGCGGCACAGTGGGTTTTTCTCGAGGACATCGATAAGAAATTTGACAATAGAGAGGAGAGGAGAGGAGACCAATCAGTCCAGGACACCCAACATCATCTTCCTGATCCTTCTTCAAGGTTCTCAAGGTCTCTGCTTCAACACGACAGCTCAGTAGTTTCTTCCAGATTCCCACAATCCTTTGCGGTAAGAATTGCTTCCTGGCTTCAGTCCTAAATGCACATCCCCTTCATTTCCACCGGTGGAACAGGTGACACCAACTGGTGACCGTAAACAGAGCACTGAAACGTCGATGGTGTGTCCTGCCTTGTGCGGGGCTCTGAATTGAATTCGGTTTGAGACCCGCATGTGTGTGTACATTCACTTCAGATTCAACACTTGCTTATTCTGTTGGCATCCCCTTCAAGGCAGATTCATGTCCAGACTGCGGTAAATTGTGGAGACGCGACTTGGGAAGTGTCAAGTGTGGATGAGGCCACACTACCTAATGGAACATTTTATATCCATCCATCTGAGACTTTGTGTTTCATTATAGTGGCACAGATGGTCTGCTCTGATAGCTCAGGTACAAGCAGGGGACACACCAGTCCACTGCAGTGAGTTTAGCACCCCACGGTGGACACTGGCAGTACAGCGTCTTACAACACTGTTATACTTTGTTATTCGGTGAGGAGTAAATTATGGAAGCCGAGAGAGGACGTGCAATATCGTTATTTTTTAAAATTATTTCCTCGAGATAACGGACTCATTTTATCGAGATCTCAAGAAAACAAAAGATCTTGTTTTCTCGAAATTATGAAATAATTGTATCTAACGTTTAATGTTTAGCTTATTGAAGCCACGTCCCGTTTGAAATGGCAGAACTTTATTGATCAGCGCGTCACATTTTTGTTCAATCAAGACCTGACGCTGGCTGAAATGTTTATGCCTTAGTTTAGAAAATAATAACGTTGGTGTCCGTCATTTAAGAAGACGGTTAGCAAGGCTTCAGCAATCTAAGCGAGCCTGATGACAGGAGCAAAAGTTAAGTTTCGTTTTCTCGAGAACGCGATAAAATTAGTCTGTTATCGCAAGGAGACAATTTAAAAAAAATAACAATATTGCACGTCCTCTCTCGGCTTTGTCTTTTTGCCTGACCTTTGATGGGGGGGTCAGAGCTCAGGGTCAGCCATTGTCCAGCGCCCCTGGAGGAAGGTCCAGATTAAGTGCCCGATGGAGTAGAATCCAGTAAAAGGATTTGAATCGACAACCTTCCGGATACCACCACAGATTCACAGCCATAGAGCCACCACTGATGTGATGGACTGGCGCCCCGGCCAGAGTTTGTTCCTACCTTGTGGCCTATGCTAGCTGGGATAGACTCCGGCTCACCAGCGACCCTGGTCTGGAATAAGGGGGTTAGAAAATGACAGGGCAGTATTAGAACAATCTGGACGAGAAGAGGCCATTCAGCCCAACAAAGCTCGACAGGCCTACACAGGAATTCTTCTAAAATAACATCAAGTTGAGTTCTGAAGGTCTCCTAAAGTCCTTCTGTCCACCACACTACATGGTCATTTATTCCAAGTTTCTGTGGTTCTCTGTGTAAATAAAAACCTCCTAATGTTTGTATGAAATTTACCTTTAACAAGTCTCCAACTGTGTCCCCGTGTTCTTGATGGACTCATTTTAACATCACCATCTCGATCCACTGACTGGACTAATTCCCTTCATCATTTTAAACACTTCAGTCAGGTCTCCTCTTCATCTCCTGTAAAGGCTCAGCTCTTTTAATCTTTCCTTCTAACTCATCCCCTGTACCCCTGTAATCAGCCTAGTCGCTCTTCTCTGGACTTTCTCTTGTGCTGTTATGTCCTTTTTGTAGCCTGGAAAGCAAAACTGCACACAGGACTCCAGATGAGGCCTCAGCAGTGTGTTATAAACCTCCTGTGACTTGTATTCCACACATCAAGGCACTATATAACATGACAGCCTGTTAGCCTTCTTAATGGCTTCTGAACACTGTCTGGCAGTTGAGAGCTTAGAGTCCACTATGACTCCTCAATCCTTCTCCTAAGGTGGACTCTCGATTTTCTGACCGCCCATTGTGTATTCAAACCTCACATTTTTACTTCCTATGTGTAATACTTTACATTTACTGACATTAAATTTCATCGTCCACAAATCTGCCCAAGCCTGTCTGCTGTCCAAGTCCTTCTATGACAATTCAATGGATTCCTGATCATCTCCCAATCCACTTATCTTGGTATCGTCTGCAAACTTAACCAGCTTGTTACTTATATTCCTATCTAAATCATTTATAGATATTAAAAATAGCAGCAGCCCCTGCACTGCCCCCTGCTGGTCACCACTCTTAATGTCGGCCAATTCTGAAGAGGTTCCTCACACCATCACCCTCTGCTTCCCGTGTTTGAGCCAATTCTGTCCCCATCTACACACCACACATCCTGAACTCCCATTTCCTGTAGTCTGATGCCCAACCGCTCATGTGGCACCTCATCAAATGCTCTCTGTAAGTCCTGATCAATAATCTCCTCTGCCCCACTCTGGTCGTGTCCTTTTTTTTGCTTCCTCATAGAATTCCATCATGTCAGTAAAACACGACCACCCTCTTCTGACCCCACGCTGATTGCTCACTCTCACTCCGGCTTCTGTCCCGTGTTGCTCCGTCTTCTCCTTAATTGTTCCTTCCATGAAATGTCCTGTGAGAACATCCACCCGAACTCCACACACACAAACGACGGTTTATGTAGTTAAGTCCCCGTGACGTGGCAGCAATCCCAGTATGCTGGTGAGTCACACTTTACAGACCACTTTCAGAGAATATTGTAAATTTTCACAAAGATCATCCCAAGCAGAGGCACTGTTTGCTAAGGGTAGATTTATAGCCATGTGAAAAAGTAAGTACACCCCATGGGCATTATTGACTTCTTCACTACATTGGCAAAGGCAAATATTGGATCTTCATGCAAGCAGGGCCTTCAGGTGCAGATAATCTGTATATACTCGTGTATTAGTCAGGTCTTGAAACCCGAAAATCTATCATAAAATCAGACACCGAGTTATACGCCCAATTAAAAATGCAACACTTAATGACACTTGCCTCCTCCAATCTCGCACCAGTTTCTCAGGCACATCAACTTTTGTTGCAGTGCAGTTACCAATTTATTTTGCTACGTCAGTGACTTTTAATTTAAAACCAGCTTCATATTTTCTTCTGATCGAACGCTCCATCGTAGATAAGGGATGCTCTGACGTTAAAGGTGTATGAGGGTGTGAGATATAAAAAACACAAATCGGTGCAAACGTCACTTCAGAATAGTGCGGGTATTACCGTGTGGTCACGTAGGCACAATACATAGGAACAAAAGGCTGTGTGCTCCATGGTTACTCTCTCGGGTACAGAAGCATATTGGGGACACAGAGAAGAAAAAAAAGTGTATGTCGAGAATAAAGTCGAGGAGAGGAATAGAGGAAGTCAGTTTAAGAAGCATGTACCGAGTAACATGGGTCAGGAAACACTTAACACAAAACATTTAATGTGCTACATTGCTTATGACGGGATTTGAGAAAATCTAGTGAATTAAACATTGATTTTAAAATAACGTTTGCGATGTTCTGCTTTAATGACAAAATAAACTATGAGAATAAAGTCAACGTGTCAACTTTATTCTCGATATAAAATTTAAGATTAAAGTGGAAATATTGAGATTCTCGACATAAACTTCGAGATTAAAGTGGAAATGTCGAGATTCTCAACATAAACTTCGAGATTAAAGTGGAAATGTCGAGATTCTCAACATAAACTTCGAGATTAAAATCAAAATGTGTTGACTTTATTCTCGACATAAACTTCGAGACTAAAGTGGAAATGTCGAGAATAAAGTCAAAATGTGTTGACTTTATTCTCGACATAAACTTCACGATTAAAGTGGAAGTATCGAGATTCTCAACATAAACTTCGAGATTAAAGTCAAAATGTGTCGACTTTATTCTCGACATAAACTTTGAGACTAAAGTGGAAATGTCGAGAATAAAGTCAAAATGTGTTGACTTTATTCTCGACATAAACTTCACGATTAAAGTGGAAATATCGAGATTCTCGACATAAACTTCGAGATTAAAGTGGAAATGTCGAGATTCTCAACATAAACTTCGAGATTAAAGTGGAAATATCAAGATTCTCGACATAAACTTCGAGATTAAAGTGGAAATGTCGAGATTCTCAACATAAACTTCGAGATTAAAGTCAAAATGTGTCGACTTTATTCTCGACATAAACTTCGAGATTAAAGTGGAAATGTCGAGAATAAAGTCAAAATGTGTCGACTTTATTCTCGACATAAACTTCGAGATTAAAGTGGAAATGTTGAGAATAAAGTCAAAATGTGTCGACTTTATTCTCGACATAAACTTCACTTTTAAAGTGGAAATATCGAGATTCTCGACATAAACTTCGAGATTAAAGTGGAAATGTCGAGATTCTCAACATAAACTTCGAGATTAAAGTGGAAATATCAAGATTCTCGACATAAACTTCGAGATTAAAGTGGAAATGTCGAGATTCTCAACATAAACTTCGAGATTAAAGTCAAAATGTGTCGACTTTATTCTCGACATAAACTTCGAGATTAAAGTGGAAATGTCGAGAATAAAGTCAAAATGTGTCGACTTTATTCTCGACATAAACTTCGAGATTAAAGTGGAAATGTTGAGAATAAAGTCAAAATGTGTCGACTTTATTCTCGACATAAACTTCACTTTTAAAGTGGAAATATCGAGATTCTCGACATAAACTTCGAGATTAAAGTGGAAATATCGAGATTCTCTTATGTCTCAACATAAACTTCGAGATTAAAGTGGAAATGTCGAGAATAAAGTCAAAATGTGTCAACTTTATTCTCGACATAAACTTCAAGATTAAAGTGGAAATATCGAGATTCTCGACATAAACTTCGAGATTAAAGTGGAAATGTCGAGATTCTCAGCATAAACTTCGAGATTAAAGTCAAAATGTGTCGACTTTATTCTCGACATAAACTTCGAGATTAAAGTGGAAATATCAAGATTCTCGACATAAACTTCGAGATTAAAGTGGAAATATCAAGATTCTCGACATAAACTTCGAGATTAAAGTGGAAATGTCGAGATTCTCAACATAAACTTCGAGATTAAAGTCAAAATGTGTCGACTTTATTCTCGACATAAACTTCAAGATTAAAGTGGAAATGTCAAGAATAAAGTGAAAATGTGTCGACTTTATTCTCGACATAAACTTCAAGATTAAAGTGGAAATGTTGAGATTCTCGACATAAACTTTGAGATTAAAGTGGAAATGTCGAGAATAAAGTCGACATGTTGACTTTATTCTCGTAGTTTATTTTGACATTAAAGCAGAACATCATAAACGTTATTTTAAAATCAATGTTTCATTTACTAGATTTTTCTCAAATCCCGTCATAAGTAATGTAGCAGATTAAATGTTTTGTGTTAAGTGTTTGGTGACCCATGTTACTTGGTACCTGCTTCTTAAATTGACTTCCTCTCTTCCTCTCCTCGACTTTATTCTCAAAGTACACTTTTTTTCTTCACTGTGTCCATATTTTTTTTTCTTCTCCGTGACTCTAATACGCTTCTGTACTCAGGTGGGTGTTAGCATATCATAATCTCATGGACCAATAGCGTGAGTTTTCTGCGTTCGACCGACATTATAAAATACCAGAAATTATACAGTAAAATCGAGCCCCGATTTATCCGCGGGAGAACTTAAATGCGAGTATATACGATACTTGAACAAACAACATGTTGACTTGACACGGTGCATTCATTCTCATCATCTGAATGAACCAAAATGCAGAATTCTAAGCTGGAAAAAGGACATCCACCTTGACATTTACCACCACTTCAGATCCATCAAATTAGAATCAGGTGTTCCAGATGAAGTGCCAATGATTAGAACCTCCACATGAAGGCGGACCACAAATACGGAGGGTCCGTCAGCGGTGTGTTTTTGCTCCCACTCTGTTCAATGCTTGCAAGGACTGGGTGTTAGGCAGGGTCGGGGGGTCCAGCAGTTGTGGGGCATCTGTTGGTGAAGAAAGATCCACTGATCTTGACTTTGCTGACGATGCTGTGAGTCAATGGAAGCTCTGATGGGGGCTCTCGAGAGACTCAGTGAAGGGTCTGATTGTCTGGGCTTGCGAGGGTCCTGATAAAAACCAAGAGTTGGGCCATTGATGACCTCTTGGGCATGGCCATCAGCAGTGTGTCTGTTTGTGGAGAGAGTGTCGACCTCGTCATTGAGAGGTTTACTTACCTTGGCAGTGACATTCATGTGACTCTGGTGACTCTTCCTATGAAGTCAGTAGATGGATTGGGAGAGCATGGGGGGGTCACGAGGTCGCTGGAAAGGGGTGTGTGGCGTTCCCGATACCTATACAAAAGGACGAAGGTCCAAGTCTTTAGTGTCCTGCTGCTCCCTGTTTGTGAGACATGGACGCTATCCAGTGACCTGAGATGAAGACTGGACTCCTGTGTCTCTTTGAAGAATCCTTGGGTGCCGCCGGTTTGACTTTGTGTTGCTCACGGAGTCCCGAATGAGGCACATGATCTGCATTGTGAGGGAGCGTCAGTTACGGCATTACAGTCATGTGGCACCATTACCCGAGGGTGATGTGGCTCACAGGACCCTCATTGTTGACGACCTGAGCAGCCTCACCAGCCCAGTGGGATGCCCACGTAACACCTGGCTACAGCCGATAGATGATCATTCCTGGAGCGTGGGACTAGACCGTGTGTCTGCCTGGGGGGTTGCCAACCGGGATCCCAAGCTGTTTCATTGTGTGGTGGGTGTGGCAACAAGCTGTACCAGTGCCTGACCCCCAACCTGACCTGACCTGGTGTTCTCCTTGCTATTGACATGTGTGTTGTCAACATGCCCAGATCAAAAGAGCTCTCTACGGTCTTCAGGGACAATTAAGGGTTCTTCATCGGCCCATCAACGGTCTTCATTCAACCTGACAGACTTTGGGAGAATCTGCAGAGACGAAGGTCAGAAAGTCCTCAAAAGCAGGTGTGTGAAGCTTCTCATCACAATTCCAAGAAAACTCCAGGATGGAATGGCTGCCAAAGGTGCTTCAACAAAGTACCGAGTAAAGGGTCTGAATACTTCTAATAGGACAATTGTCTCTGTTCATCATGTGAAGATCAACAAGGTCCTCATGATGAAATGTGTGGATGTCTAGGAGTTAGGCAAGGGATTTACAAAGGTGATTTGAAATCGATAATTCCAGGTCAGGTCAGGTTGAGGAGCATGCACTGGTACAGCGTGTTGCAGCACCCACCACACAACAAAACAGCTTGGGATCCTGGTTGGCAATCCCTCCATGGGCAGACACACGGTCCAGTCCCACCCTTCAGAAATGGCCATCCATCTGCTGCAGCCAGGTGTTACATGGGTGTCCCCTTGGCCTGGTCCAGCCATTCAGGTACTTAACAATGAGCTGGATCCCCCTCGGGTAATCATGCCACATGGCCATAGTGCCGTAACTGACGCTCCCTCACAATGCAGGTCATGTGCCTCATTCGGGACTCCGTGAGCAACACAAAGTCAAACCAGTGGCACCCAAGGATTCTTCAAAGAGACACAGGAGTCCAGTCTTCATCTCGGGTCACTGGAGAGCATCCATGTCTCACAAACAGGGAGCACCAGGACTGTAAAGACTTGGACCTTCGTCCTTCTGCAGGTTAACCAAACAAGTGACTACTAGGAGTCGCCATCACTCCACATACAGTAAGTGTTAAACGTTAGGGTCCATCTTACCTGTGCTGCCCCTAGTGGAGGCACGCGGAGCCTCTTCATGGCCTTCTGTCGGTCTCCTCCCTCCATCTGACAGACCAGGGACTGCAAAAGATAAAATGAATCGAATGAGGCACAGTTTAAACTCGACTTTACTGCCATAAGTATGCATGACAATGAAGTTCTCACTTGTAAATCCCCCACAGGTCAATGCAAATACCAAACAACAGCCAATCAAATCAAAACAGATGGTGAATACAACATCACACAATAGCAAAATCAGATGTGTCTCCAAAAAACACTCGAGCGGTCATCAGTACAGACTGCTGTTAAAAGGCCTAAAGACCCCTGGATGAAAATTGGGCCTGGAAATGCTGGCCGAAGTACAAACGGCCCTGTGTGATTTTTGGAAACAGAAGAAGAATAAGGCCGTGTGCGACTAAAACTCGGAATTTCCGATCTCCGACTTAGAATTCCTACTCACAAACACGGGCCTTTTCTTTCAAATCCGAGTTTATCCAACTTCGGATTATGCCGTGATCAAGAAGTACAGGGACACTTTACACCGCAACGAGCCCCAAAATGGGTCACAGGTTGCTGCCCTTTGAGTCACGCAGGGTCGTGTATTGTGAAAGAGATGTGTACTGTTAGTGTTGCCAGGTCCATAGTTTTCTCTCCCAATTGGGCTATTTTTAATCGTCATCTGCAAGGGAAAAACTGGGCTTTCGTGAGTTGTGGTTTTTTAGGCTACTTTTTAAAAATTTTTATAAACAATGCGGAAGTTTGGGATATTGTTCAACCCCTCGCCACTGCATTTTCCACTGCTATTTGCACTTGTATGTGTTCTTTTACCATTGCAAAATCTCACCACCCCTCCATTTTAGTGTGATGGACGGCACTATTCTATCACTCCAAAATAGCAAATCTGCCCAAACAAATAGCCCAATGCCTGAAAAAGGCAAAATGACACACCGTAAAGCAGGGGTCGGTGTCCGAGCGAGAGGATTAGGTACACAGCATCAGAGCCTCAGGAAAAGACCACCTGAGTGACACTCCATTAGAAATGAAAAAGGAATTCATTTCTCTTATAGATAGATAGATGTATAAGGCACTATATAATACATAGATATATATATAATAAAAATATATGTAATTAAAAAAAAATATATATACATAAATAATTATTATATTATGTTTAATAGATAGACAGGAAATGTGGTTTATTAGATAGATAGATAGATAGATAGATAGATAGATAGATAGATAGATAGATATGTATGAAAGGCACTATAGAACAGATATATATTATATACCTGCAGATATAATATATATATGTGTATCTAATAATTATTATATATATGTATATTAATTATATATATTATGTTTAACAGATACGAAATGTGGTTTATAAGATAGATAGATATGAAAGGCACTATAGAACAGATATATATTATATTGCTGCATATATATATATATATATATATATATATATATATATATATATATATATATATATGTATATATGTATATATATGTATGTATATATGTATATACTGTATATATGTATGTATGTATGTATGTATATATATATATATATATATGTATATACCGGTATATATTTATGTATCTAATAATATATTAATATCTATATTATATATATTATGTTTAACAGATAGATAGGAAATGCAGTCTATTAGACAGATAGATAGATAAATATGAAAGGCACTATATAATAGAGTGAAAGGCACTATAGAACAGACATATATTATATACCTGCAGATACGGTCATATGAAAGAGTTTGGAAACCCCTCTTAATTCTTTGGATTTTTGTTTCTCATTGGCTGAGCTTTCAAAGTAGCAACTTCCTTTTAATATCTGACATGCCTTATGGATACAGTAGTATTTCAGCAGTGACATTAAGTTTATTGGATTAACAGAAAATACGCAATGTGCATCATAACAAAATTAGACAGGTGCATAAATGTGGGCACCCCAACAGAGATATGACATCAATACTTAGTTGAGCCTCCTTTTGGCCTCTAGACGCTGTCCTCCTATAGCCTCTCATGAGTGTCTGATTCTGGATGGAGGTATTGTTGACCATTCTTCATGCCAAATCTCTCCAGTTCAGTTCAATTTGATGGACAGCCTGCTTCAAATCATCCCATAGATTGTCGATGATATTCAAGTCAGGGTGACTGTGACGGCCATTGCAGAACATTGTACTTCTCCCTCTGCATGAATGCCTTTGTAGATTTCCAACTGTGTTTTGGGTCATTGTCTTGTTGGAATATCCAACCCCTGCGTAACTTCAACTTTGTGACTGATACTTGAACATTATCCTGAAGAATTTGTTGATATTGAGTTGAATTCATCCGACCCTCGACTTTAACAAGGGCCCCAGTCCCTGAACTGGCCACACAGCCCCACAGCATGATGGAACCTCCACCAAATTTGACAGTAGGTAGCAGGTGTTTTTCTTGGAATGCGGTGTTCTTCTTCCGCCATGCAAAGTGCTTTTTATTATGACTAAATAACTCCATTTGTGTCTCATCAGTCCAAAGCACTTTGTTCCCAAATGAATCTGTCTTGTCTAAATGAGCATTGGCATACAACAAGCAATTCTGTTTGTGGCGTGAGTGCACAAAGGGCTTCTTTCTCATCACTCTGCCATACAGATGTTCTTTTTGCAAATTGCGCTGAATTGTAGAACGATGTACAGATACACCATCTGCAGTGAGATGTTCTTGCAGGTCTTTGGAGGTGATCTGTGGTTGTCTGTCACCATTCTCACAATCCTACTCATATGGCGCTCCTGTATTTCTCTTGGCCTGCCAGACCTGCAGGGTTTAACAGCAACTGTGCCTGTGGCCTTCCATTTCCTGATTCCATTCCTTACAGTTACAGAAACTGACAGTTTAGACCTCTGAGATGGCTTTTTGTTGCCTTCCCCTAAACCAGGAGACTCAACAATCTTTGTTTTCAGATCTTTGGAGAGTTGCTTTGAGGATCCCATGCTGTCCCTCTTCAGAGGAGAGTCAAAGGGAAGGAAGCACAACTTGTAATTGACCACCTTAAATCCCTTTATATCTCATGATTGGACACACCTGTCTATGAAGTTCAAGGCTTAATGAGCTCATCCAACCAAGTAATCAGCATTGAGCAGTGACAGGCATTCAAATCAGCACAATGACAAGGGGACCCACATTTGTGCACAGCCAGTTTTTCACATTTGATTTCATTTCATACAACTAAATACTGCGTCACTAAAAATCTTTGTTCGGAAAACACACCGCAGTACTCAGATGTTGCTAAGAAATGAAAGACAGACCACTGATATCTTTATTGTTGAAAGGAGAGTCAATTATTATGCAGGCTCAGAGGGGGTCACAAGCTTTTTCATATGTCTGTATAATATATTTATGTATCTAATAATTTATTTATTGTATATATGTATATTTATTATGTATTATGTTTAATAGATAGATAGGAAATGTGGTTTATAAGATAGATAGAGTGAAATGCAATATATAATAGGTATAATAAAATATGTATATTTATGTATCTAATAATTTATTTATTATATATATATTATGTTTAATCGATAGATAGGAAATGTGTTTTTTAAGAGATAGATAGATAAATATGAAAGGCACTATATAATCGATAGATAGATCTGAAAGGCACTATATAATCGATAGATAGATAGATAGATAGATAGATAGATAGATAGATAGATAGATAGATAGATAGATAGATAGATAGATAGACACACTATGGTCTGAATACACACCAGAATGACTGAAAGATAAACGTCTGAGTTAGCAGTCCCAGTCCCAGTGAGGGGATACAGGGGGGTACTGCTGTTTGTGTAAAGGACCCCCAGTCGTGTTTCTTGACACACTTCTGCTGATTAATTCATTGGCTCCACATCCTCAGTGTTGTTGTGTCACAGAGAGGATGTGCAGAATTTTTCCTAATGACACTCAGTTTTGTCTTCATTCTCTCCTGTGCTACATCCACCAGGGGGTCCAAAGTGTGTCAGTGGGCCTCTCTTGAAGTGATGCACACCACACCGGCCATCACAGAGCTACAGAAGATGTGAAGGATGTCACTTCTCATATTAAGGTAGCGCTGTCTCCTAAGAAAAAAGAGCCTGCTCTGCCTTTTCTTCTCCAGTTCCTCTGTTCCAAGACCAGTCCATCTTGTCCTTAATGTGGACCCCCAGGTACTTGTATGAGTGGACCACCTCTACATCCACTGCCTGAATAGTGACCACCACCAGACAGAGAGGCTCTTTGGTTTGTTGAATGTCAATAAGCAGCTCTTTGGTTTTGCTGATATTGAGTTTCAGACAATCCCCCTGACTGCTTTCCTTGGTCTCACCCCCCCTTATCAATGCCCCCCATAAGTACACAATCATTGAAGAATTCCTATAAGTGACCTGACCTGCTGTTCTACAGTATATCTAGATTGAGGTGTATGGAGTGTTGAGTATAGCAGACAGGCCTGTTCCTTTTTTTCACATTTGTTTCAGATTGTTAGTTCTCACCTCGACTTGTGCAATGAGCTGCTCAGTTTTCTTTCCGGTGTGAAAGGGGGACACGTCCACATTCTCTGCTTGCCAGGTGCCCCCCTGACACGAGTCAAACGTCTTATCGTGTTTTCTGAGGATCTTACAAAATCCAGTATAATTCAGGTTCTGTAAAATAGAAAAAGAAAAGACTTTTTTTTTTTCCCCCTGATGTTTCATCATTTGATGAGCACACAGAGAGAAATTCTGACATCAAATAAACTGCCAGTGTAAGAGCCGCCCACCTTAGGCTATGATTACTGTATTTGTAAGGGCTTATAATAAGACTTGAAACTTAAACAGCCTAAAGTGTTATGGATCATGTGCAGATGTTACAATGCCAGAATGTTCATTTTCAATGGCAAAACTAGGAAAAATGTTATGCTGCATAAAACCTGTTTGATAGAAACAGCAAGAACAGAAATCCACTTCAGTGACTTTGTATGAAAAAGAGCCTCCATTACTCCAGCAAACAGAACTGGGCCTCCTTCTGCCATCTGTCTGTTTAACCAAATACTACTCTGTGTGTGTGGGGGGGTGTGTCCAGTCCCTCTGAGCAATCGGATTGGTCAGTTTGGCTTTGGTCTGATTGGTCAGTTTGATTTTGATTAATCAGGGGTAGGGTGTACTGACTGAAAAGGTAATTAGGAAATAAATGTGATTGGTCAGTACAGCTTTGGTCCGAATGGTCAGTTTGATTTTGGCTGTTCAGTTGTAGGGTGTACTGACTGAAAAGGTACTTAGTAAATAAATGTGATTGGTAAATGTGGCTTTGGTCTACTTGGTCAGTGCGGCTTTGGTCTACTTGGTCAGTGCGGCTTTGGTCTGATTGGTCAGTGCGGCTTTGGTCTGATTGGTCAGTTTGATTTTGATTAATCAGGGGTAGGGTGTACTGACTGAAAAGGTAGTTAATAAATGAATGTGATTGGTCAGTTTGGCCTTGGTCTGATTGGTCAGAGTGGCTTTGGTTTGATTTTTCAGTGCAGCTTTAGTCTGATTGGTCAATTTGGATTTGGTCTGATTGGTCAGTTTTGATTTTGATTAATCAGGGGTAGGGTGTATTGACTGAAAAGGTACTTAGTAAATAAATGTGATTGGTCAATTTGGCTTTGGTCTGATTGGTCAGTGCAGCTTTGGCCTGATTGGTCAGTTTGATTTTGATTAATCAGGGGTAGGGTGTACTGACTGAAAAGGTAATTAGGAAATAAATATGATTGGTCAGTACAGCTTTGGTCCTATTGGTCAGTTTGGCTTTAGTCTAATTGGTCAGTTTGATTTTGGTTGTTCAGTTGTAGGGTGTACTGGCTGAAAAGGTACTTAGTAAATAAATGTGATTGGTAAGTGTGGCTTTGGTCTACTTGGTCAGTGCGGCTTTGGTCTGATTCGTCAGTTTGATTTTGATTAATCAGGGGTAGGGTGTACTAACTGAAAAGGTAGTTAATAATTAAATGTGATTGGTCAATTTGGCTTTGGTCTGATTGGTCAGTGCAGCTTTGGTCTGATTGGTCAGTTTGGCTTTGGTCTGATTGGTCAGAGTGGCTTTGTTTGATTTTTTCAGTGCAGCTTTGGTCTGATTGGTCAGTTTGATTTTGATTAATCAGGGGTAGGGTGTACTGACTGAAAAGGTAATTAGGAAATAAATGTGACTGGTCAGTACAGCTTTGGTCCGATTGGTCAGTTTGGCTTTGGTCTAATTGGTCAGTTTGATTTTGGTTGTTCAGTTGTAGAGTGTACTGACTGAAAAGGTACTTAGTAAATAAATGTGATCGGTAAGTGTGGCTTTGGTCTGATTTTTCAGTGGTCAATTTAGATTTGGTCTGATTGATCAGTTTTGCTTTGATCTAATTGGTCAGTTTGTTTTTAATTAATCAGGGGTAGGGTGTACTGACTGAAAAGGTAGTTAGTAAAAATGTTATGAGGGATGACCAGGAGGGAAGGAGGTGGCCAATAACAAGAAGGGGGTCAATATCAAAAATCAGAAAGAAAGTCAACAAACATCAATTTGCAAACCAAAAAATCAAAGTCAAAAGATGCAGAGTTAGTTTCTGTTGCCAGGAGTCACAACTGAAGAATCACAAACACCGTTCCTTTGATCAGGCTCAGATAAGCCAGCAGTGTGCATGGATATCTTTATTGTACAGCGTCAATGATGTCACCTGTCATGCACCCGTGGTGTGCCAATCCCCTTTGATGCTGTACAAGCACCAGCTCAGGTTGGACTCCAGTCATGGTCAACTTTTCCTTAATGGGGGTCCTGCAAATCACTTCCCTGGTTCCCCCTTTCCCTAACAATGACCAATCACCACACTTATGAGTGGTATTTATTATGAAAGTTGTGATAATAGATATAATAATTCAAAGCACAAAATACAACATTGACGCACACATCCACAGTTTACAAACAAACAACAAGAAACCAAACACCATTAATCACATAAAAGAGTTCACCACCGACACTGAAATCCCAAAGATCTGCGAGGTCAAATCCCAAAAACAAATGAAGCTCAAGGTGAAGCCACGCAGAACATTTCAGTCCTACCGGCTCTTCAAAACTTGCCACACCGTGGCAGCCATTCCTCTCTGGATGGTGCCCAGGCTGGGCAGCTCGCATTCTTCAAGCTGTAAAAGTTTCTCTCTTCTCATCCTTGCTGGCTCTGAGCGTCCCTCCTCGTGTGTGACTTTCTGTTCCTTTTAATCCAACATCCTACCCATGCAATTGGCCAGTCGGCAGCACCTATTCATCCTAAAAGGTGTAAAAGTTATATCTGCTTTGGCGAGAGTCCACCAAGTCAGTGACTTCGACCAACACCAAAGACAGAAAAGACGGCCACAGCTGCAACGTCACAACAGATTCCAAAAAATGGTGTCAAAAACAGTAGTAAGCAATTATTAACTTTTTAGAGGAGCCTTTGATTGCAAAATAAGGCACACTATTGGACAGAATGTTTCCAAAAAGCTGAAATAAAAGAAAAAAAAAAAATTTTATCTCTGGCAGGATACACAAAAAAAAAAACAACAAAAGGTTCCACTTATAACAACGGGATGATGACACGATACTTTAGGAGGGCAAAGTTCAATTTCAGACGGAAGTATTAAGAATTAAGTAACGGTCAAGTGTCACTGTGTGTGTCTGTTATATGCAGTTTGATATGGGATTTGTAAAAGCAGTGCTAATGTTTGTGATGCACCATTTGTTGGAATGACAAATGGACTGCATTTCATCACTACCTGCATTACAAAATACATTCCAATTGAAGGTGCACTGCAAACGTTAACTCTGAGGTTGCCATTGATTACTTAGATTTCAAAGTGTTTTAGATGGGGGGCACAGCTAGTCTATATCTAGTCTTATAAATCGACAGTCTACAGTCTAGTCTTATAAATCGATAAGGGTCCATCTGTCTGGAGTCCATGCAAGGATGTAATGTCGTCCTGCATCTGCAAGAGGGCAGGAATGTCTGAAGAACAAAGGTAAGTGGCCAGAGTAAGACAGTAAACCGCACAGTGGAGGACCATGCAACACAACATCTGGGGTACACAACAGGGCAGGAGTGTCACATGAAGAAAGGTAACAATTTTAATTTCCCCTTGGAAACAAAATCTATCTATCTATCTATCTATCTATCTATCTATCTATCTATCTATCTATCTATCTATCTATCTATCTATCTATCTATCTATCTATCTATCTATCTATCTATCTATCTAAACAGATATGCTAATATTTGTGAACAACCCACCAATCCTGTACAAAAACCTTATTTTGGTCTGCTTGTACCCATAAATGCAAAAGAAGCCTTGGACTGTTTGCTGATACGGTCTGTCAAAATGATATTGGACAGAGAGGAGCTGTGAGAGTTCACCTTGGCCCTGGCAAGCTTCAAAAAGACAGCAATCTGAAGTAGGAGTGTAGAGGAGGAGGAGAATAAGAAGGAGAAGATGAAGAATGAGAAGAAGAAGAAGAACCAGAAAGAATGAGGAGAATAAGCAGCAGAAAGAAGAACCAGAAAGAAGAAGAAAAAGAAGAAGAAGAGGAACCAGAAAAAATGAGAAGAAGAAGAAGGTGAACCAGAAAGCAGAAAGAAGAAGAAGAAGAGGAACCTGGAAGCAGAAAGAAGAAGAGGAACCAGAAAGTAGAAGCAGAAGAAGAAGAGGAAGCAGAAAGAAGAAGAGAAGCCAGAAGAAGCAGAAGAAGAAACAGAAGAAGAAGAGGAGAAAGCAGAAAAAAGAAGCAGAGGAAGCAGAAAGAAAAAGCAGAAAGAAGAAGAAAGAAGCAGCAGAATAAGAAAAAGAAGCAGAAGCAGAAAGAATGAGAAGAAGAAAGACCCTCCTAACCAAGAAGACCCATCCCATGAGACACAGCAGAAGAAGAAGAAGCAGAGGAACCAGAAAGAAGAAGAACAAGCAGAAAGAACCAGGAAGAATGAGAAGAGGAAGAAGAACCAGAAAGAATGAGAAGAAGAAAGACCCTCCTCACCGAGAAAACCCATCCCATGAGACACAGCAGTGCAACCCTAAGAGTCTGAATGCTTCATCTATGACATCTCCATAAATCTCCAGGCTGAATGTTGTCACCTTCATTTGCTTTTCTCTGGTGGTGTTGGTTCATTCAAGCATATTAATGTTAAAGACTCTGATGAATAAATCCAAGTTTAATCCTCCCCCAAATTGCCTTGTTGCTCTCTCTTGCCATCTGGGGTACAGACAATAGAAGGAGATGCCCTCCAATTGGGAAAGTACAAGTGCAGGAGTGATCAGTTCTGGGTAAAGTCAGTGCAAGCAGTGGTGTCTTTGGGGTGGGGGCTTCCAGGGTTTTAACCCCTAATCTCAGGCATCCAGCCCCCCATCAGTGAGAGCCATTCCCCACACCTGCCCAATACACTTAGGCTTTTTCACAAGCCCATCCCTCGTATCTGCTGTGCTCAGCCACAACACAAAAACACCAAAGGTGACAACACACGGCGCACCCCCCAAAACATCACCGCTACCACCACCAACGGGTCATTCCTGCAAGAACTACAAAGGCATGGCAAAGGTCCCCTTATACCACCACGTGGTTAACCCTACGAGAACTCTCCACACCCAGCCTCTGCTATTCGATCTCACAACAACAGCAAGGGGGTGTTTGGCACTGCTTTTAATCCACTTTATCATGGGGGGGCAAGCCCCTAATAAGTGCTGAAGCTAGTGATCCCCCCAGGTGTAAGAGCATCTCTTTTTCAAAGCCAGGTGAGTGTGAGGGAGAGGAGAACAACAGTTGGAGGACATGTGTGTGTAGAAATAAAAGAGTGTGTCTTAGGAGAGGGTGACCCCAAAACCCTTCCATAATAAAACACCTAAGCTAGTACAGTAGATGGAGGGGCTTTGGACCTCCTGAGGTTCACCAGCATGTGCTTTGCTCTGCTCTGCTAATGTTCTGCTTGCTTTCCTCTCCTCCTCTCTGCCCTCCATTGATATGTGTCACTGTCACTTGGGGATTCCTGCAGATGACACACCTCACCAATGTACCTGAAGTCTCCGGTATAGAGGACAAACACGAAAGGAGGCCATTTAGTCCCTGGCTGTGCTCCTATACTGTATACAATTGAAGATGACCTCACATTAAGCAACCATTTGGAATAAGGTCTGAGATCTTCATTTCTGGGAGTCCCCATCCTGAAGAAATAAAGAAGAACCCCCCGGGGCGGTGCAGATATGATGTGACGGTGACAGTTTGTAACTTGCCTGGTAATTCTGAAGCAGTACCAGGCTGAGGTAGAGCTCGCTGAAGGCCAGCTTGAGATCCTGCAACGTTTTGCGCTCTGCAATATGGCTGTGCGGCCGTGCCAGGCCTCTTTTCCGTTGACCGGATTTGAGGTGTCTCTCCTTCTGAACCTCAAAGACGGCGTCCATGTCGGAGTGCAACGTGGCGAGTCTTCTTTGTGCCTCAGCTAGCTTCTCTTTGGAGAAAAAAAGAAACAAAACAAAACAGCTTTTAAATAATAGCATATCAGTCCTACCTGGCTGTCATTGTCAAGACCTGCAGTGTACCTTTGTCCACCCTGTAATTAAAAAAAAACAAATTAAAACCACCGAAACACAAATAAACGATAAGCCAAAGTAACCTGCTGGTTTAAGGGCTGCCCACCTTCATGATAAAGAACAAGTAGGAGTGACCAAACACCATAAAGACCCTTTGGAAGAAAGAACAGAAGAAGAAGAAGAAGGAAGAATGGAGATCCAGAAATAACAAGAAGAAGAAGAACGAGGAAGAACAGGGAAGAATAATAAGTAGAAGAAGAATGAGAAGAAGAACCAGGACCAAACACCAGAATGACCCTTTGGAAGAATGATGAGAAGAAGAAGAACGAGGAAGAATGAGAAGAAGAAAAAGGGAGATCCAGAAATAAAGAAAAGAAGAAGAACAAGGAAGAGTGAGAAGAAGAAGAAGAACGAGGAAGAATAAGAAACAGAAGAAAAAGAAAAACCAGTACCAAACACCAGAATGACCCTTTGGAAGAATGACGAGAAGAAGAAGAATGAGGAAGAATAAGAAGAACAAGAAAGAATGAGAAGAAGAAGAAGAAGAAGGGAGATGTAGAAATAATGAGAAGAAGAAGAACAAGAAAGAATAAGAAGAAGAAGGGAGATGTAGAAATAATGAGAAGAAGAAGAAGAAGAACAAGGAAGAAGGAGAAGAAGAGGGAGGGAGATCCAGAAATAATGAGAAGAAGAACGAGGAAGAATAAGAACAAGGAAGAACAAGAAGAAGAAGAAGGGAGATCCAGAAATAATGAGAAGAAGAACGAGGAAGAATAAGAACAAGGAAGAACAAGAAGAAGAAGATGGGAGATCCAGAAATAATGAGAAGAAGAACGAGGAAGAATAAGAACAAGGAAGAACGAGAAGAAGAAGAAGGGAGATCCAGAAATAATGAGAAGAAGAACGAGGAAGAATAACAACAAGGAAGAACGAGAAGAAGAAGAAGGGAGATCCAGAAATAATGAGAAGAAGAACAAGGAAGAATAAGAACAAGGAAGAACGAGAAGAAGAAGAAGGGAGATCCAGAAATAATTAGGAGAAGAAGAAGAGCGAGGAAGAATGAGAAGAACAAGGAAGAATGAGAAGAAGAAGAACGAGGACGAATAAGACACAGAAGAAGAACCAGTACCAAACACCAGAATGACCCTTTATTTAATGACTTTATTTAAAATTCTGTGTTTTCCAGGGACCCTGACACAACAGACACTGAGCCCAAGTTCAGCACACAACACACCTTTATTAAGCGTGGGAAACGTTTTCCCCTCATTTCCCACCTTATACAGCACAGTATTATAAGCACAGTCCACAGCACTTTCTATCTCTTCTTTGCCTCCACTCCTCTTCCAGGAAACTCTGGCTCCCCAAAATGGAGTGAGGTGGCCCCTTTTATAGAGAACCCAGAGGGGATCCAGGCTGCGCTTCTGGGTGTGGTAGCAACCCGTTCTCCATGCGCCCCCTGATGTTGACCATGGGCCCCAGAAGGGTTGAGCTTCCATGTTCCAGACCCGTGGCACTGTAGCAAGCCCTGGGGGGCTTTTGGGGATGGCGGTTCCCTTCTGTCATCCAGGGGGAGGTATTACCCCGTGCAAGCTCCTTACCCCAGTCCTTCTATTATATGGAGGCATCCCGGCCGGGTAAGAATCCCAGCTGTCCGTTACAATAAACTGCTCCAAAAAATTAACACAACACTTCAATCACACATTGGATCTCGATGAATGTAATATTCATGTGGGAAATATTTGTAGTAATCCTGGGCAGTTCGTTGAGACCAAAATGATGTAACAACGGTCAATGGAAACCAAAAATTGCCAACCCGTTGAGGGCTGATTGAACATCACACTGAAAATCAAAGTCAAAAAATGAAATCCCAAGCAGATCCAAGTTGTGTGAATTTCATCACGGCCACTCCTAACGTAGTGTGTGTGGCCCACATGTGCTTATATGGACCACCAATGATGTCTGTGCATGCTCCTGATGAGATGGCCGATGGTGTCCCCTCCCACACCTGATCAGGGCATCAGTGAGTTCCTGGACTGGCGGCCTCAGATGCACCGACACATAACATCCCAGAGGTTCTCAATTGGATTCAGGTCTGGGGAACGTGTGGGACAATCAATGGCATCCATGTCTTCATCATCCAAGAACTGCCTACACACTCTGACCACATGAGGCCAGGCATTATCCTGCACCAGGAGGTCTGACAATATCTTATCCTGATACCTAACAGCAGTGTTGCCAACATGTGGAGGTCTTTGTGACCCTCCAAGGATATGCCACCCCAAACCATCACTGACCCACCATTAAACCGGGTATAACATTCACCACAATGGTCTCGAGACTCTTTCACGTCTGTCACATGTGCTTAGCGTGACCCTGTTGTCATCTGTGAAGAGAACAGGTTGCCAATGGCAGAGCTGCCAATTGTTGTATTCTCTGGCAAATGCCAATCGAGCTGCACAGTGAGGGGCTGTGAGCGCAGGTCCCACTAGAGGACGTCGGGTCCTCATGCCACCCTCATGCAGTCTGTTTGTGACAGTTTGGTCAGAAACATGTACACCAGTAGGTAGGGCTCTGGCGGTGCTCTTCCCGTTCCTTTTCACACAAAGGAGCAGATGCCAGTCCTGCTGCTGGGTTGATGCCCTTCTACAGCACTCTCCTTGTGTAACGGCCCCTCTCCTAGTATCTCCTCCATGCTCTTGAGACTGTGCCAGGAGACACAGCAAACCTTCTTGTGACGTTATGTGTGGATGTGCCATCCTGGAGGAGCTAGACTACCTGTGCAACCTGAACGGCCGGAAGGTACGGCCTCAAACATCACCTAGAACTGCCACTTCTTTCAGTTTGATGCCCAACCTCTCACGTGGCACCTTATCCAATACTTTATGAAAGTCCAGATCAATAATTTCATCTACTCCACTTTGTTTATTTCCTTTTGTTGCTTCTTCATAGAATTCCAGCATGTTAGTAAAACATGACACCCCATGCTGACTGCTCAGTCAAACTACTGTTCTTGCCAAGTGTTGCTCTTTCTTTTCCTTAATAATTCCTTCCATTAATTATGTGAGATGCACATTAAGCTTACTGACCTATACTGGGCCATCTTAACGCACGGGCACGCTGGGCAGTTGCCCCCCACGAGCATAGGGGCCCCATGCTAATCTATATATGTTTGTGACTTGTTGCGTGGTTGTGTAGGTAGGGGCTCCGGGCACTGGGGGGCTATAATGCTGTTAAGACGGCCCTGGGCCTATATATAAAATAGTATATCTGCCTGTCCATGTCCTATACAATTCTTACACCCTCTGGACTAAATTTTGCATACTTGGTCTTTGATACCACAAGGACAGGACAGACTGCTTTGTAAACCAAAATTCTGGCTATGTTTGCCCCCCCGTGTGCTACAGTTTGTGTGCCAGTGCCTCCTGCTGGCTCCGAGCAAGTACTACAATCTTTCCCCCTAAGACTGATCTACACCAAATTTTGCACAGTTGCTCTCTCGGACCAAACAGACAATGTTGACCATTGGATGTACCAGCTTAACATGACTTACCTTGGCAATGTATGCTGCTTCTCGCAAGAGCAGAGACATTGATAGAGAGGCGGTGTGGATGATGGATGGGACAGCAAGCAGTAACAATAGGGCCACCATTTAACAAACACATGAACCTTTGCTTTCTTTCTTTCATTCATTCTACAAATACACCTGGGCAACGCCGGGTACTTTCGCTAGTCTGCATGTGTTGTGGACCACCAGGGGGCATTCAGCTCCCCAAACCCTGACACAGACAGGCAGAGACCCAAGGTTTACCAGACAATATGGATGTGGTGGAAGTGGTGCCACAAAGAGCTCAGCTGTACCTGCAGCACCTCCTGGCAGCGCCCACGGATCCCAAAGGGCTGCTGCAAACTACAACTTCCTGCATGTCCTGCAGGGAACCGTGGTACTATAGCAACCCAGGGGGTGCTGTCCTCTAGCATCTTGGGTTAGATAATGTCCCAACCGTGCTCTCTTCCTTGGTCCTTCCACCCGGCTGGCGTCCTGGACGGGTAATGGTCCTCGCCGTCCGTCACAGTATAAAATAGAATGTCTGTCTGTCTGTACAATCCTACATCCTTTAACTGATCTGACCAAATTTTGCACAGATGCTCTCTAGGACCATAAGGACAAGCTGGTCTACCCTGGATCACAAAATGTTGACCCTGGGGGTCTCACAGGTTTGAATTTTTTCCTGTATGCTGCAGTTTGCACACCAGTCACCAATAGGGTTTCCATTTAAAAGACCCATAAACCTCTGTTTTTCATTCTACAAATATACCAGAGCAACACTGGGTACTTTGGCTGGTGTAAAATAAATGTAAGTTGCACCTGGTGTGGCAGACGTCCAGAACCCTTACCTGGCCAGGACACCTTCATAAAGGAAGGACCAGGGGAGAGAACATACACAGGGCATTATCTCCCCCAGAGTGCTAGAAGGCATCCCCCATAGGTTTCAGCAATGCCTCAGATTCCCAAAGGAATTGAAGGGAGTTGGAGTTCAGTACAGCCCTTTTGGGTTCTGTTGGTGCCACCAGGGGGTGCTGCAGGGACTTTGTCGGGCTTCGGCCTCACCAAGAAGTACTTCAGGACCACGCTGATGGGCCACCGGAAGTATTTCTGGGTGCAGGATAAAAGAAGCTCGCTGCCTTCATTTGAGGAGAGAGAAGACAATGCTTGCTAGAAGAGGAGTGAAGGTGGAAGCAGAAAGAATGACAGACAGAGAGAAAGAAAGAAGAAGAGACAGCGACATAGAAAGAGAAAGCACTGTTACTGTGTACTGCTGGTTCTTCAATGTACTGTGTTGTGGGAAACGATTGAAAAGCATTTCCCACTGATAGCCATGAAGTCTCTGTCCTCTGACAAGCGAAGGTAGTTTTGTTCGGAGGTCTTGGTGATGGCAGTGGCGGCCTTGTGTGTGCCCTTTACACAACATCACGTGTGCAGTGTTAAACCACGTGGAGTGCAGAACAGCACATGAAATGACACAGTCGTGGAAACTGTCACGCCTGCCGGTCATGCAGGGGACATCAAGTTCTGGTTTATTCATATGCTTTGATACCCACCGATTTGTTTTGTCTTATTATTACGGAGGAATTTCAGCTGGAAAATGGTTTCCAGGAGTAGACCTGGCACCAAAGTGACACAACAAGAAAAAAACAAATCATAAAGAAAGACAGAGGGACAGAAGGGGACCGACTGAAAGAGTGACACTGGCATATGGACGGTACTTCTACATTTATTTAGGAAAGACAGAAGCCAGCAAAGATTGAAGATAAACAAGAAGAAGAAGAAGAAGATAGGATATGTGAGGTTTAATGAGGATCAGGATACAGATGTTAGCCTGAAGGTGGAGCTATTGAGAAGAGTGGTGAAGTTTAAATATCTAGGATCAACATACCTATGGAAGCATGGAGGTGTTTAGGAGAGATGGCAGTGGAGTTTTTAACCTGATTGTTTAATGGAATCTTGGAAGGTGAGCGGATGCCTGAGGAGTGGAAAAGAAGTGTACTGGTGCCGATATTTAAGAATAAGGGGGATGTGCAGGACTGCAGTAACTGCAGGGGGATAAAATTGATGAGCCACAGCGTGAAGTTATAGGAAAGAGTAGTGGAAGCTCAGTTAAGAAGGGATGTGATGATTAGTGAGCAGCAGGATGGTTTCATGTCAAGAAAGAGCACCACAGATGTGATATTTTCTCTGAGGATGTTGATGGAGAAGTTTAGAGAAGGCCAGAAGGAGCTGCACTGCATCTTTGTGGACCTGGAGAAAGCAAATGACAGGGTGACAAGAGAGGAGCTGTGGTATTGTATGAGGAAGTGTGGAGTGGCAGAGAAGTATGTAAGAGTTGTACAGGATATGTACGAGGGAAGTGTGACTGTGGTGAGGTCTGCGGTAGGAGTGACGGAGGTGGGATTACATCAGGGATCGGCTCTGAGCCCTTTCTTATTTGCAATGGTGATGGACAGATTGACAGACGAGATTAGACAGGAGTCCCCATGGACTGTGATGTTTGCTGATGACATTGTGATCTGTAGTGATAGTAGGGAGCAGGTTGAGGAGACCCTGGAGAGGTGGAGATATGAGAGAAGAGGAATGAAGATCAGTAGGACCACCAAGACAGAATACGTGTGTGTGAATGAGAGGGAGGTCAGTGGAGTGGTGAGGATGCAGGGAGTAGAGTTGGCGAAGGTGGATGAGTTTAAATACTTGGGATCAAAAGTACAGAGTAATGGGGATTGTGGAAGAGAAGTGAAGAAAAGAGAGCAGGCAGGGTGGAGTGGGTGGAGAAGAGTGTCAGGAATAATTTGTGACAGACGGGTATCAGCAAGAGTGAAAAGGAAGGTCTACAGGACGGTAGTGAGACCAGCTATGTTATATGGGCCGGAGACAGTGGCACAGGAGACAGAGCTGGAGGTGACAGAGTTAAAGATGGTAAGATTTGCATTGGGTGTGACGAGGACGGACAGGATTAGAAATGAGGACATTAGAGGGTCAGCTCAAGTTGGACAGTTGGGAGAGAAAGTCAGAGAGGCAAGATTGCGTTGGTTTGGACATGTGCAGAGGAGAGATGCTGGGTATATTGGGAGAAGGATGCTAAGGATAGAGCTGCCAGGGAAGAGGAAAAGAGGAAGGCCTAAGAGAAGGTTTATGGATGTGGTGAGAGAGGACATGCAGGTGATGGGTGTAACAGAACGAGATGATGGGGACAAAAAGATATGGAAGAAGATGATCCACTGTGGCAACCCCTAATGGGAGCAGCCGAAAGAAGAAGAAGAAGAAGTGGTAGCCCAAGATGGAGAATCAGATGCAGAGATAACCCAGAGAGTGCAGAGTGGATGGGACAATCAGAAGAAGGTATCAGGAGTGTTATGTGGTCAGATAATTAAAGTGAAGGTTAAAGGTGAGGTTTTTAAGAAAGTAATAAGACCAGCAAGGATGTACGGAGCCGAGACATGGGCAAGTGAGATGTGCCAGAAATGAGAACAGTGAGATGGATGTGAGGAGTTATAAAAAAGGACAAGAAATGAGTCAATCTGAGCTGTAACAAAAATGGAAGAGAAATCTAAGGAAGTACAAGAAAATGGAATGGAGCTGTGATGAGGAGAGACAAAGAAGATGTGGGCAAAAGAAGCACAGGGGAAGAGAACCCGAGGGAGGCCAAAGAAGGAAAAGAGTCTGACTGGCAAGGAGGGGCAGGATCGAGCTGTGTGGAGAAGGTTGATCGGCACATCCACCTCACATCGAAATGAGAAAAAATGAAAAGGAAGAAGAAGAGGAAGATGGTGATGAAGAAGGATAAGTGTATGAAATTCCAACATATTGATGGAAGAATTCTGGGAAGACAAGCACGTGTAAAAGTAAATATTATGAATGTTATTCATTTATCTATGTAGACAATTAGGCTCAGAAAAACTAATCAGTGTGTAGTGCATGTGGTTGTAAGAAAATGTAAAACAGGAGCTTGGGAACTTCATAAGTCAACATGTTTTTCAAAGTAAGTTTACTGACAACTAACCAGGGACTGGGAGTTCAATCAGTTTCAGCTGATGTAGGATCTCAGGTAAAATGGTCCTCAAAGGAACCCTATACAGGGAGGGACTGGAAACGCATTTTCAGAGACAGCACTCCTGCTCAAGAGAGAAGAATCCTGTCAGATTGGCCATTTACCTTCCCTGCGCTCACAAGCATCACACCTGCTTTAAGAAGACAAATTCTGCAACAACTAAACCTACAGCCACCAAATTATGAAGCTTGCTGTGTAACCCCAATATGAAACTTTGTATTTCATACCCAACATTTATTACAGTTTTTCCTGCTAGTAAATACAGAAAAACCTCGATGATCCATCAGGGGTTGGGACCGAGGAAGTGACGGACAAGAGAAAAGACGGATAACAGAATAGAGAATTTCAAAATGATATACTGTAGATTAGCAAATAGTCATATTTATTTACAAAACAAAATATAATATAGTATTAACAAAATGAATTAATTCATATAATTTTGTAATGACTAGCATGATAAGGAATTACAACTTAAAGGTACAGGCGTTTTCTTCATTTTACTTGGAGTCTTTGTTCCGTAACAAATGGTGCCGTGTCTTATACTCCATTATCCGGGTTACAGAGCCCACCTCTAAAACAATCAAAGCAAGCCTCCCCTACCACTCAGTTTATCTCCTACCACTCACGTTCTTTTTCAATACTGCAGACACTCCTGTGTATTGACTCCTGACTCTCTACGCAAAATTTCCTTCCACCGCCCCTTCCTTTTCCTCCTCACTTCTCCTGTCACTCAACTCCTAAGAGGCGTGTCCGCCCATCACAGAACAAAAGCCCCTCCTCCAGACCCATCACTTACAGCATTCATTCCGCCCTTTCTGCTCCTCAACAGTGCATCACAAGCTGACTGCACATCACAAAACATAATATAACAGAATTTAAAAGGAGAATTACAATACACAAGAACATTAACATCAATGCATTAACATTACCATCAGTGGTTTCCATTTTCGACAAGTTTTTCAATTTTGTCGGCATCACACTTTATATCGTTCACCTTTGTTCTTCCTACTCCGTATAAGTGTTCATTATGAATGTGAATTTCCCCTTGGGATTAATAAAGTATCTATCTATCTATCTATCTATCTATCTATCTATCTATCTATCTATCTATCTATCTATCTATCTATCTATCTATCTATCTATCTATCTATCTATCTATCTATCTATCTATCTATCTATTAATTCCAACACCACACGCTTACATGTATCAGCCATAACAATGTATAGTAGTGTCACACTCGAGCGCATGGGAAGCAGTTAAAGGGTCCGAATAGTGATGATTCCATGCCTGACCAGGGGATAGCAAGGTGCACTGATTTTCTCTCTCAATCCTCTGCAGACCATTCACGGGAAATCCCACATGTTTCCGACACCCATAATGACGTCAATTCCAGTTCCATCGGCCCTGATGACGTAACTTCTGGTCCAGACCTTTAAAACCGCCATCTTTGCCACATGTCCTCAGTTTTGTTTTGGACTTTGAACCTGACACAACTCTACAAAATCCAACCCTTTTCGCAGCCAGGGCATAATATACAGGTGGCTGCCCCAAACCTTTTTATGTCTCCTGTCCATTCTTGTGACACTAGATTAATTATAATAAAAGAGAAAAGCTGAAGGTACGTAACTGACACTGCGATTTCAAAATGCGGCCTGACACGTGGTGGTGGGGAAGAACAATACGCGCTGGCACGAGGGAGAGTTGTTCCAAAGTGCAGAGCTCGCAGCGTACCGCATGGCAGCAGAAGTACAGTAACAGGAAGGCACTGGCGTGTGCTCTCTTGTTTTTTGACCTTGACAGTTAACAGAGACTGATGGTTAACCGAATGACGGCTAATCGAAGTTTTACTGTACATCTAATAAACAAAATAAAGTCCATATCGGAGACCTGGTACTTGACTTCGGTTACTTTCAAAGGTGAGTGATCTGGGTGTGGAGCACCACATCTATGTGATATGATCCTGGCTCCACAAAACAGCAAAGGAGAGAGGCCTCTAACAGTGTCAGAGCTAGCTTGCTGAAAGCCCCCTGTGCAGCGCCCTGAGGTGGGCCCCTCCTGTCTAGCATAACTGTTAGTAATTTATTCGCAGCCAGGTCATAGGGACCAGCTGGGCAGTGGTGTACAGGACCGCGTCACCATCAGATCACACGCTGGTGACAAACCAACCGGCTCTCTAAATGGAATTTGTAATAACTTTTTTAATTGCTTTATTACAGCAGCTGTAAGTTAGCAAAAATAAAATAAATTGTGGGAGTGGAATGTGGGAGGTAGTAGTAGTAGTACATAAATAAATGTAAGATGTGGACCCGCTTACTTCTCCAAGACAATTTTGTGCAGGAAGATGATTAAAATGTAATGTAAGCTACAAAGTAGAAACTGTTCTGTGCTATAAAATGAAGTCATTTCAATTTGCAACAAATTAAAACAACAATACCAGCTGACAGGATACAATTACAGTCATATGAAAAAGTTTGGGAACCCCTCTTAATTCTTTGGATTTTTATTTCTCATTAGCTGAGCTTTCAAAGTAGCAACTTCCTTTTAATATCTGACATGCCTTATGGACACAGTAGGATTTCAGCAGTGACATTAAGTTTATCGGATTAACAGAAAATATGTAATATGCATCATAACAAAATTAGACAGGTGCACAAATTTGGCACCCCAACAGAGATATGACATCAATACTTAGTTGAACCTCCTTATGGCCTCTAGACGCTGTCCTCCTATAGCCTCTGATGAGTGTCTGATTCTGGATGGAGATATTGTTGACCATTCTTCATACAAAATCTCTCCAGTTCAGTTCAATTTGATGGACAGCCTGCTTCAAATCATCCCATAGATTTAGAAGTCAGGGGACTGTGACGGCCATTCCAGAACATTGTACTTCTCCCTCTGCATGAATGCCTTTGTAGATTTCCAACTGTGTTTTGGGTCATTGTCTTGTTGGAATATCCAACCCCTGCGTAACTTCAACTTTGTGACTGATGCTTGAACATTATCCTGAAGAATTTGTTGATATTGGGTTGAATTCATTGGACCCTCGACTTTAACAAGGGCCCCAGTCCCTGAACTAGCCACACAGCCCCACAGCATGATGGAACCTCCACCAAATTTGACAGTAGGTAGCAGGTGTTTTTCTTGGAATGCGGTGTTCTTCTTCCGCCATGCAAAGCGCTTTTTGTTTTGACCAAATAACTCCATTTTTGTCTCACCAGTCCAAACCACTTTGTTCCAAAATGAATCTGGCTTGTCTAAATGAGCATTGGCATACAACAAGTGACTCTGTTTGTGGCGTGAGTGCAGAAAGGGCTTCTTTCTCATCACCCTGCCATACAGATGTTCTTTGTGCAAATTGCGCTGAATTGTAGAACGATGTACAGATACACCATCTGCAGCCAGATGTTCTTGCAGGTCTTTGGAGGTGATCTGTGGGTTGTCTGTCACCATTCTCACAATCCTGCTCATATGCCGCTCCTGTATTTTTCTTGGCATGCCAGACCTGCTGGGTTTAACAGCAACTGTGCCTGTGGCCTTCCATTTCCTGATTCCATTCCTTACAGTTACAGAAACTGACAGTTTAAACCTCTGAGATGGCTTTTTGTAGCCTTCCCCTAAACCAGGAGACTCAACAATCTTTGTTTTCAGATCTTTGGAGAGTTGCTTTGAGGATCCCATGCTGTCACTCTTCAGAGGAGAGTCAAAGGGAAGGAAGCACAACTTGTAATGGACCACCTTAAATCCCTTTATATCTCATGAGTGGACACACCGGTCTATGAAGTTCAAGGCTTAACGAGCTCATCACACCAAGTAATCAGCATTGAGCAGTGACAGGCATTCAGATCAGCACAATGACAAGGGGACCCACATTTGTGCACAGCCAGTTTTTCACATTTGATTTAATTTCATACAACTAAATACTGCGTCACTAAAAATCTTTGTTTGGAAAACACCTCAGTACTCCTAGGAAATGAAAGACGTACCACTGTTATCTTTATTGTTGAAAGGAGAGTCAATTATTATGCAGGCTGAGAGGGGGTCACAAACTTTTTCATATGACTGTACACCATCGACCTGTTTTACACGACTTCTGAGAAAATGAAAATAAAGTGAGGTGTCATTGGTTCCAAGAAATTTGCCATGTCAGTAGGAGATTTCTTGGTTATATACATTGCTTGTTTGTCTTTAGTAGTTTCTCCATTTTTAACGGTTTTAGCACACAGCATTTGATCTGAAGCCGTTGTATCTCTACTCCCAGACTCGGTAGTGCCAACAATTTCACTTACTGCACTGTCTGCATAACATGCTTGCGGCCGTTGCGACGATTCTCCAACATCAGCATTCTCAGTTACCACCACTGGCCTTTGCTCAATTTTGAAAAAAGTAGAAATCTTGGTAAGTTTAGCGTTTTTCAATTCCCGTTGCCGGCATGCCTTACGTTTAGCAGCACCACTCTTATAATGTTTGCCGGAACTGCTGCTACTGGCCAACAAGGCGTCGTGTGGCAAGAATCTAACAAATTGTTCAAATATTCGTCGTTTGCCAACTAACTGGGACCATACCTTAACAACAGAATTGCTATGATTTACTGTTTACGAGTTCGAACTTCAAAAACTGTTGGCATCAAATCAACATACAAAAGTAACAATTATTTACGATAATAATGTATATTACACTATTCATGCGACATCCTTCAAAACGTCTTCCGTTCACGTCCACTATGGCACGCCAAAGGTTGCCAAATTTGGGAATGTGCACTTCTCTGTAAGGCGGACTAGGACGTGCTGTGCCTCTGATTAGGCTCCGAGCCTCCGAACTCCTGAAGTCTAAATTCATATAAACTGTAGGCCTGCCGAATACGTAACAACATCATGGATTGGATTGGACTTGCCTGGTGATGGTGCAAACATGTCACTGAAACTGGGAATTATTAACACAATGAGCTGTGTAAGTGATTTAAATTGTTAAAATTTTTTTAAAATTCTATATTCTAATAAAATCTAAAATCCAGAGTTATAATAATATAATTCAAATTGGAAAATTATTGAAAAGACAAGGAAAACCAACGTAAGCCAGGGAAGGATCCCAAAACTTAACTCTGTGAATTCTGGCAGGCGCTCAGCCCCTGATGAGGCTCCTGGCCTTTGCTAAGGTATTCCTGCAGTGCAGCCTTTTCATGAGAACTGACCCAAAAGATACACGACCAACATATCTGAGAATCTGAGGAAGAGTGCCGCTCGTGAGCAGAGCGGCTTCTGACCCCTGCTACGGTATTACTTAGAGTAAGAATAAAGTGTTATTGAGTATAAAGTGCAGTGTGTTGGGTTGTGTCCCATCAAGTCTGTGCCCTTTTTATCTCGAGGTTTAGAAAGCTTGGATATCAAAGTAAGTGGACTGGCAGATAATCGGAAATCTGTTGAATCATCACAGATGGACTTGGACAGCAGACAGACAGATTTGTGGACGACGAAATTTAATGTCAGCAAATGTAAAGTGTTACATGTAGGAAGGAAAAATGTGAGGTTTAAAAATGCGCTTCCCGGGTCCACCCTGAGTGGAGTTTGCATGTTCTCCCCGTGTCTGCGTGGGTTTCCTCCGGGTGCTCCGGTTTCCTCCCACGGTCCAAAGACATGCAGGTTAGGTGGATTGGCGATTCTAAATTGGCCCTAGTGTGTGCTTGGTATGTGGGTGTGTTTGTGTGTGTCCTGCGGTGGGTTGGCACCCTGCCCGGGATTGGTTCCCTGCCTTGTGCCCTGTGTTGGCTGGGATTGGCTCCAGCAGACCCCCGTGACCCTGAGTTCGGATTCAGCGGGTTGGAAAATGGATGGATGGATGGATGGATGGTCTGAAAATCAAAAGTCCACCTACAAAAAGCCAACAAATAACCGGCTAAGTCGGGGGTCTCAAACTCCATCTTCACTCCAGCCAGTTTTTTAATTAGAAGTCAGTTATTGTTGTTAGTTAAACTTCTTGCTGCTCACATTCTGCCACAGCAGACATTTCCAAAATGGCTGATATTCTTTTTTTAAGACCACCGTTAAACTGAACTTGAGCAGATTGACATTCCTGAGACCTTCACTTTTCTTTATTTTCAGATATGGCCGAAATTATCAGCACCCCTGGAATTTTCCCAGAAAATGCACCATTTCTCCCAGAAAATTGTTGCAATTACAAATGTTTTGGTATCCACACGTTTATTTCCTTTTTGTGCATTTGAACAATACAAAAAAACAGAGAAAAAAAGCCAAATCTGACATCATTTCACACAAAACTCAAAAACCAGGCTGGACAAAATTATTGGCACCCTCAACTTAATATTTGGTTGCACGCGCTTTGGAAAAAATAACTGAAATCAAGCGCTTCCTATAACCATCAACAAGCTTGTTACACCTCTCAACTGGGATTTCCGACCACTCTTCTTTTGCAAACTGCTCAAGGTCTCTCAGATTTGAAGGGCGTCTTCACCCAACAGCAATTTTGAGATCTCTCCATTAAGTGTTCAATCGGATTTAGATCCGGACTCATTGCTGGCCACTTCACAACTCTCCAGCGCTTTGTCTTCAACCATTTCTGAGTGCTTTTAGAGGTATGTTTGGGGTCATTGTCCTGCTGGAACACCCATGACCTCTGACGCAGACCCAGCTTTCTGACACTGGGCCCTACATTGCACCCCAATATCTTTTGGTAGTCTTCAGATTTCATGATGCCTTGCACACAATCAAGGCATCCAGTGCCAGAGGCAGCAAAACATCCCCAAAACATCTTAGAACCTCCACCATGTTTGACTGTAGGTACTGTGTTCTTTTCTCCATAGGCCTCATTCCGTTTTCTGTAAACAGTAGAATGATGAGCTTTACCAAAAAGCTCTACCTTGGTCTCATCTGTCCACAAGATGTTCGCCCAGAAGGATTTTGGCTTCCTCAAGTACATTTTGGCAAACTCCAGTCTGGCTTTTTTATGTTTCTGTGTCAGCAGTGGGGTCCTCCTGGCTCTCCTGCCATAGCGTTTCATTTTGTTCAGATGTCGACGGATAGTTCGAGCTGACACTGTTGCACCCTGAGTCTGCAGAACAGCTTGAATATGTTTTGAAGCTGATTGGGGTTGTTTATCCACCATTTGGACTATCCTTTGTTGCAGTCTTTTATCAATTTTTCTCTTCCATCCACGTCCGGGGAGATTAGCTACAGTGCCATGTATTGTGAACTTCTTGATTATGTTGTGCACAGTGGACAAAGGAACATGAAGATCTCTGGAGATGGACTTGTAGCCTTGAGATTGTTGATATTTTTCCACAACTTTTGTTCTCAAGTCCTCAGTCCTCTGCTCTTCTTTCTGTTCTCCATGCTTAGTGTGGCACACAACAGAAAGGTTGAGTCAACTTTTCTCCATTTTAGCTGGCTTCAGGTGTGATTGCTATATTGCCAGCACCTGTTTCTTGCCACAGGTGAGTTCTAACGAGCATCATATGCTTGAAATAAAACGATTTACCCACAATTTTGAAAAGGTGCCAATAATTTTGTCTGGTCCATTTTTGGAGTTCTGTGTGACATGATGTCAGATTTGGCTTTTTTTCTCTGTTTTTTTGTGTTGTTTCAATGCACATAAATGAAATAAACGTGTGGATAACAAAACATTTGTAATTGCAACAATTTTCTGGGAGAAATGGTGCATTTTCTGGGAAAATTCCAGGGGTGCCGATAATTTCGGCCATGACTGTATATCTAAAATCAAGAGTCCACCTTATGAGAAAGATTTAGGAGTCGTACTGGACTCGACACGATCAACTGTTAATGTGTAGAAGCCATTAAGAAGGCTAACAGAATGTCAGGTTATATAGCGCCTTGACGTGTGGAGTACAAGTCACAGGAGGTTTTGCTCAGGTCTTTGTAACACACTGTTGAGGCCTCATCTGGAGTACTAGGTACAGGTTTGGTCTCCAGACTACAAAAAGGACATAACAGCACAAGAGAAAGTCCAGAGAAGAGCGACTAGGCTGATTACGGGGCTACTGGAGTAAGTTATGATGAAAGATTAAAAGAGCTGAGCCTTTACAGAGATGAAGAGGAGACCTGACTGAAGTGTTTCAAATTATATGCGGAATTAGTCCAGTGGATCGAGATGGTGACGTTAAAATGAGTTCATCAAGAACACGGGAACACAGTTGGAGACTTGCTAAGGGTAAATTTCAAACAAACATTAGGATGTTTTTCTTCACACACTGAACCATAAGGTTCTTTCCCACCACAGAAACCTTATTTTTTATGAGTGATTTGTGGTAAACAGCTACCAGCAAGAGTGAAAGGAAAGGTCTACAGGACGGTAGTGAGACCAGCTTTGTTATATGGGTTGGAGACGGTGGCACTGACCAGAAAGCAGGAGACAGAGCTGGAGGCAGCAGAGTTAAAGATGCTAAGATTTGCATTAAGTGTGACGAGGATGAACAGGATTAGAAATGAGGACATTAGAGGGTCAGCTCAGGTTGGATGGTTGGAAGACAAAGTCAGAGAGGCAGGATTGTGTTGGTTTGGAAATATGCAATGGAGACATGCTGGGTATGTTGGGAAAAGGATGCTAAAGATGGAGCTGGCAGGTAAGAGGAAAAGTGGAAGGCCTAAGAGAAGGTTTATGGATGTGGTGAGAGAAGACATGCAGGTGATGGGTGTAACAGAGCAAGATGGAGAGGACAGGAAGATATGGAAGAAGATGTTCTGCTGTGGCAACTGCTAACTGCTAACTGCTAACGGGAGCAGCCAAAGGAAGAAGAAGAAGAAGATTTGGTGGGCTTGAAGTGATCTTACTGGCCCAGCACACCACGCTGGCCATCACAGAGCTGTAGAAGATATGAAGGACGTCACTTCCCACATAAAAGTAACACAGTCTTATAAGGAAGAAGAGCCTGCTCTGCCCTTTCCTCCATAGTTCTTTTGTATTCTGAGACCAATCCCACCTGTGGACCCCCAAGTATTTGTAGGAGTGGACCACCTCTGCATCCACTCCTTCTATACTGACCAGACATGGAGTCTCTTTGCTGTGGTGAAAATCAATAAGCAGTTCCTTGGTCTGCTAAAGTTAAGTTGCAGACAATTCTTTTTGCACCACGAAACAAAGATCTCTGCCTGTCCCGTCTCCTCTTTGATGGGCCTCTCTTGAAGTGATGTTAGTGGCCCAGCTCACCACACTGGCCATCACAAAATTGTAGAAGATGGTGAATGGCCTGGCACTTGAACTCAGACCCCTACAACTGTGAAGAAGAACAGTGCTGATGTGCCTGGATCTTGGTTCAACCTCATTGAGAGGCTTACTGACCTCGGCAGTGACATTCATGTCTCTGGTGACTCTTCCTATGAAGTCAGTAGATGGATTGGGAGAGCATGGGAGGGTCATGAGGTCTCTGGAAAGGGGTGTGTGGCGCTCCCGATATCTATGCAAAAGGACGAAGGTCCAAGTCTTTAGAGTCCTGGTGTTTCCTGCTTGCGAGTCATGGACGATATCCAGAGACCTGAGATGAAGACTGGACTTCTTTAGTGTCTCATCAGAGAACCCTTGGGTACCACTGGTTTGACTTTATATTGCTCATGGAGTCACGAATGAGGCACATGACCTGCATTGTGAGGGAGCGTCAGTTACGGCACTACGGCCATGTGGCACCATTACCTGAGGGTGATCAGCTCACAGGACCCTCATTGTCGAGGACCCGATTGGCTGGACCAGGTCAACAGGACGCCCATGTAACACCTGGCTACGGCAGATAGAGGGACATTTCCAGAGGGTGGGACTGGACCGCGTGTCTGCCTAGGAGGTTACCAAACAGGATCCTGAGCTGTTTCATCGTGTGGTGGGTGCGTCAACGTGCTGTACCAGTGCTGCACCCCAACCTGACCAGACCTGACCAGACCTGTGTTGTGTTGGGAAGAGCTCTGCAAAATGAAAGTCAAAGCTTTTGTTCTTTGGAGTTTTTACATCGACTGAGAAGGAACAAATCAACTCTCCATATAAGAACAGAGTGAACTAAATGACCTTATAAACAATCAACACCCTTGGAGTAACTTGACCCCTTAGTCATGGACTTGATTCCACTTACCTGCATAGAAGAGGCTGATCTTGACCAGCTCCCTCTCACACATTTGGAAGAACATCTCCTGGAGAGAAGCATCGTATCTTTGAATGATGGTGGGGTCTGCAGTGAAAAAAAATAAAGAAAATTTAAGGGAAACCAGTCTGTCACATAAGTCACATAAATAAAAACAAATGTACTTGTTAATTTGCTTGGAAAACGACTATAGAAGTTTCCTGCAAATGTATTAAGTTATAAACGCTTCTTCATCACCTCCCTGTGAAGGTTTTATGGGCACAACTAGCTGTGAGGAGACCTTAGGGAAGACACTGGGTACACTGGAACGATTATAGGAACCAAATGGTCCAGGGACACCTTAGGATGCCTCAGTTTGAGATAGCAAGTGTGGCTGGGGAACGGAGTGTACTGTAAGGGCCTCAATGTTAAGACTGTTGTCAAGTCAAGTTGGGGAGCATGCACTGGTACAGAGCGTTGCCGCACCCACCACACGACGAAACAACTTGGGATCTCAGTCCAGTCCCACCCTCTGGAAATGACCCTCTATCTGCCACAGCCAGGTGTTATGTGGGCAACCCTTTGGCCTGGTCCAGTCACTCGGGTCCCCAACAATGAGGATCTTACAAGCTGGATCCCCCTCAGGGAAATGTGCCACATGGCCGTAGTGCTGTAACTGATGCTCCCTCACAATGCCGGTCATGTGCCTCATTCGGGACTCCATGAGCAACACAAAGTCAAACCAATGGTACCCAAGGATTTTCCGGAGAGACACAGTACCAAAGGAGTCCAGTCTTCATCTCAGGTCACTGGATAGCATCCATGACTCGCAAGCAGGAAGCACCAGGACTCTAAAGAATTGGACCTTCGTCCTTTTGCATAGATATCGGGAGCGCCACACACCCCTTTCCAGCGACCTCATGACCCCCCATGCTCTCCCAATCTGTCTACTGACTTCATAGGAAGAGTCACCAGAGACATGAATGTCACTGCCAAGGTAAGTAAACCTCTCAATGAGGTTGACACTCTCTCCACAAACAGACACCCTGCTGATGGCCGTGCCCAAGACGTCATTAAAGGCCTGGATCTTTGGTTTTTATCAGGACCCTCACAAGCTCAGACACTCAGACCCCTCACTCAGAGCCTCCATTGACTCCGTGAAGATCACAGCATCGTCAGCCAAGTCAAGATCCGTGAATCTCTCTTCGCCAACAGATGCCCCACAGCCGCTGGACCCCACGACCTTGCCCAACACCCTGTCCATACAAGCATTGAACAGAGTAGGAGCAGAACACACCCCTGATGAACCCCAGAATCAACTGGGAAGAACACAGAGGTTCTGCCTCCACTCTGCACACCACTCACAGTCCCAGTGTACAGGCCGGTCATGATATCCAGCAACCCTGAGGGGATCCCGCGAACCCTCAGGATGTCCTACAGGGCAGCTCGGTCAACTGAGTCAAACACTTTACAAAAATTGACAAAGGCTGCAAAGAAACTCTGCCGATATTCGTGTTTGCGCTCCATGAGAACCCTCAGTGCCAGGATGCAGTCTATGGTAGACTTCTTAGGCGTTAAACCAGACTGTTCCGGTTGTTGGTAGGTGAGCAAGTGATCACAGATCCTATTGAGTATGACCCTAGCAAGGACCTTACCAGGCACCGAGAGCAGTGTTATCCCCCTGAAGTTGCTACAATCCAGGCGATCGCCCTTCCCTTTCCAGATAGTGACATTAAGTCCCGTTTTCCAGTCAGTTGGGATGATGCCAGTCTCCCAAATGGAAGCAAAGATTGCTTGCAATGCCAGGAGGACAGCCTTACCACCAGCCTGGAGAAGTTCACCCCGCATACCACAGATCCCTGCAGCCTTTCCTCTCCTCAGCTGGTTCACCACCTGTGCCATCTCAGTGAGACTGGGGGGGTTCACAGCTAACTGGAGGATCAGCCTCAAGAACCATGGACTCAGAGATATCCAACATCCTAGCCGGAGGATCAGCTTTGAACAACTGCTCAAAGTAACCAGCCCAGCGGGTCACAACTGCAGTGCCATCCGTAAGGACTGTTCCACCAGCTGCCCTGACTCCAACTGTCCGAGGAACAGATTTAGATGTGCGTAATGCTTCGATTCCTCTGCAAGAAGGACGTGGGTTGCTAGACCACAGATGGTGTGTCACTTGCTCACAGATTTCTCTAACAAACACCTCCTTATCTGCCCTCAGAGCCCTCGCAGCCATCCTTCTCAGTTCCCGGTGCAGACTAGAGTTGCCATTGAGCCGTGCTCTGCAACTCCTCTCGATGATATCCAGGGTGCCCTGCGAGATGAAACACCTCCTTCTGGGAACACCGGTAACACCGAGACAACCCTCAGCAACCTTCAGGATCTTGTCATGGAAGGTCTCCCACATCACATTAGGATCAGCAGTTGCATCCAGATCTGCAAGTTCCTCACACAAACTGCGTGCAGACTCATTAGAAACAGCCAGGTGTTTGAGTCTGGCCAAGTCCAGGTTCATTTTCCTAGTAGGTGGTAACCTACTGGACCTAAGCTGGATCTTCAGAGTAGCAACAACAAGTCTGTGGTCAGAATTCAGAAACTGAGCACTTCTGTAGACCCTGCAGTTTTGTAAGAGCCTCTAGCATCTGCCCATGAGGATGTGATCGATCTCCTTCACCGCACCACCAGTATTGGAGTACCAAGTCCAACGATGCGGTTCTGGGCGCTGGAACCAGGATCCAGCGATTCGCAGCCCCTGACCTTTTGTAAAGTCAAGGAACATGGAGCCACTTTCACCACGGTCACCAGACCAATGGGGACCGAGACAATCCTCATAGCCAGCCCTGTCAGTGCCAGTGGGTGCATTGAAGTCACCCATGACCAGAGGAGTGTCACCTCGTGGGCACCCATCAACCACCGAGTGTAGTTGAGAATAAAATGTCTCCCTCGTCGAAACATCACTCACCGTGGTCGGAGCAGACACTGGGACAACACACAAGGCACCCAGGGAGTGCCGTAATCTGAGTCTCATATTACGCTCGTTGAATTATTTTTCACTTGCATTAATGAGAATGTCTTGGCATTAAAAAATAATCAGGGGTCACAGGTTTAGGAGTGAACTGGGACAGCATGAGTAGGAAAAAGACACTTTTACGGCAGGCCATCTCAACAACATTATGGGCCCCTGGGCAAAGTAGGCAGTGTGCTGTGGCCCCTCTTCTGACAGCAAATCAGAAACATACATGGGCATCAGAAACACCATGGGCCCCCCAGCCAGTGCCCATATGTTAAGATGGCCCTGTGTTTAGAAAAACTGCTCTGTTGGATTGAGCAGTGGAGACACAAAACTGTCTGAACTACTCTGTGTCGCGATGCGCCTGTAAGTTTTACTGAAGAAGATAAAAAGTTACAGTATATACTTAGGGGTAAGTTCTCCCGCGGATTTGTTGGGACTTGCTTTTACAGTATAATTTCCAGTATCCAGTAATGTCGGCCGTATAAGTTGAATGTGGAAAACCTCATGCTGTTGGTCCAAGAGATTACGATATGCTAACGCCCGCCTGAGAGAGTAACCACGGAGCACACAGCCTTTTGTTTTCTATGTATTGTGCCCACGTGACCGCACGGTGATACCCGAACTATTCCAAAGCGACGTTTGCACTGATTTGTGTTTTTTGTATCTCACACCCTCATACACCTTTATCGTAAAAGCATCCCTTATCTACGAAGGAGCGTTTGATCAGAAGAAAATATCAAGCTGGTTTTAAATTAAAAGTTCTTGAAGTGGCGAAAGAAATTGGTAACTGCGCTGCTGCGCAAAAGTCGATGCGTCTGAGAAACTGATACGAGATTGGAGGAGGCAGGAAGACGTAAAAAAAAAAAAATTAAGTGTCATATTTTTGAATGGGCGTATAAGTCGGGGTCTGATTTTATGATTGATTTTTCGTGTTTCAAGACCCGACTTATATGTGAGTATGTACGGTAACAATTTCACTCTAACTCTGCTGCCATCTCACCTAAACATCTCCATGCCTCCACTGGTAGATCATGCAGGCCAACTGCTATTCCACTTTTCATCCTCTTCATTGCTTCCCTCACTTCAGTCTTGTTGATCCCCAGTACTTTGTGATTTACTGTACAGTCGACCCCCGAAATTCACAGGGGTTACGCTCCTAGAGCACCCGCGACTTATGAAAAACCGCAAATTTTGGATGTGCTCAAAAAAATACATTTCCTAAAAAAAAAAATATCCTGACGATATTCTTATATTCTTATTTCTTATTTTTATTTACTGAAGCTGGGAAGTCCTCTACAGCGCATCTTCAACCTGAGCCTGGAACAGGGGAGAGTCCTGAGGCTTTGGAAAACATCTTGCATCACCCCAGTCCCAAAGGTATCACGTCCTAGTGAGCTGAATGACTTCCAGCCTGTCGCTCTGACGTCACATGTGATGAAGACCAAGGAGTGGCTGCTGCTTCACCACCTGAGGCCACAGGTCCGCCACTCCCTAGACCCTCTGCAGTTCACATACCAGGAGAAGGTGGGAGCGGAGGATGCCATCATCTATATGCTACACTGATCCCTCTCCCACTTGGACAGAGGCAGTGGTGCAGTAAAAATTATGTTTGTGGACTTCTCTAGCGCCTTCAACACCATCCAACCTCTGCTCCTTAGGGACAAGTTGACAGAGATGGGAGTAGATTCATACCTGGTGGCATGGATCGTGGACTATCTTACAAAAAGACCTCAGTATGTGTGTCTCGGGAACTGCACGTCTGACATTGTGGTCAGCAGCACTGGAGCGCCACAGGGGACTGTACTTTCTCCGGTCCTGTTCAGACTTCCAATACAACGCGGAGTCCTGCCACGTGCAAAAGTTCGCTGTCGACACTGCTATCATGGGCTGTATCAGGAGTGGGCAGGAGGAGGAGTATAGGAACCTTATCAAGGACTTTGTTAAATGGTGCAAATCAAACCACCTACACCTGAACACCAGCAAAACCAAGGAGCTGGTGGTGGATTTTAGGAGGACCAGGCCCCTCATGGACCCCCTGATCGTCAGATGTGACTGTGTGCAGAGGGTGCAGACCTATAAATACCTGGAAGTGCAGCTGGATGATAAACTGGACTGGACTGCCAATACTGATGCTCTGTGCAAGAGATGACAGAGCCGACTAGACTTCCTTAGAAGGCTGGCGTCCTTCAACATCTGCAATAAGATGCTGCAGATGTTCTATCAGACGGTTGTGGCGAGCGCCCTCTTCTACGCGGTGGTGTGCTGGGGAGGCAGCATTAAGAAGAAGGACGCCTTGGTGAGGAAGGCAAGCTCTATTGTAGGCACGGAGCTGGACAGTTTGACATCTGTGGCAGAGCGACGGGTGCTGAGCAGACTCCTGTCAATCATGGAGAATCCACTGCATCCACTGAACAAGATCATCTCCAGACAGTGGAGCAGCTTCAGCGACAGACTGCTGTCACCGTCCTGCTCCACTGACAGACTGAGGAGATCGTTCCTCCATCACACTATGTGACTCTTCAATTCCACCCGGGGGGGGTAAACGTTAACATTATACAAAGGTATTGTCTGTCTGTCATACCTGCATTGTTATCACTCTTTAATTTAATATTGTTTCTTTATCAATATGCTGCTACTGGAGTATGTGAACTTCCCCTTGGGATTAATAAAGTATCTATCTATCTATCTATCTATCTATCTATCTATCTATCTATCTATCTATCTATCTATCTATCTATCTATCTATCTATCTATCTATCTATCTATCTATCTGTCTGTCTGTCTGTCTGTCTGTCTGTCTGTCTGTCTGTCTGTCTGTCTGTCTGTCTGTCTGTCTGTCTGTCTGTCTGTCTGTCTATCTATCTATCTATCTATCTATCTAATATGGTACTCTTGCTCGGTGCCTCGTTCTTCTTTATGTAGCGTTGATGCCATAATGGAGCGCTACTGCAGCATAACGGAGCAAATCCAGTAGTTCCACCTTCTCCTGGAGTGTCTTAAACTTCTTCTGGCACTTCATTGCCAGAAGCCTTAGAAGGTGCAGGGCATTTGGGCGCCATCTTAGGGCTTTAAGAAGAACAAAACAAAAAACACGAGAATGCTCAGCGAAACACTCGAGAGAGCTACAGGAGGTAAACTGTTATGATGCGGGAATGCTGGGCTGCATCTGCCGGAGATGCGTAACAGGGCAGCAGCCAATCAGCAGCAAGGAGAAATGAATAACGCTCTCGGATTGGCTACTTTCACCATCCCAAGCCGTGTTTTCCTCTACGGTTGCTTTGTGTTCTCTCTACAGTACAGTATTGCCACGAAAAAGGTGGTTTCCACTAACAATTATTAGTTAGGTTCTAAGGAAAAATCCGCAAACGACTAAGACCGTAAACTCTGAACCGCGACTTTGCGAGGGTCTGCTGTATACCATTAAATCACAATAAATGTGTACAAATCTTTTACAGAAAATTATGACGACTTTCTAGGGGTGTATGGGTGGAGTGGTGGCTCTGAGGCTAGGGATCTGCACTGGCAATTGGAAGGCTGCCAGTTCGTATCCCATAAATGCCAAAAGGGACACTGCCCTGTTGGGCCCTTAACCTGCAACTGCTGCTGTCCTGGGTATGACGTTAATCTGCATCCTTCCCTGCATGTAGGCCCTCCAACCTGCAGGGAAAAACTTGGTGGTTGGTGGCAGAATTGGCACTCCAGCCTCCATAAAATACCTCACACTGTTCTACTCCATCTGAGCTAGGGTGGTGCTGAGGTGTCACCCGTTGCATGGCTGCATTCAAGTCCTAATCTGGGATCCTGTGTTGGTTTGTCATGTGGGGGGTGCGTCAATGCGCCCTATCAGTGTGTGCTCCAAACCTCTCTCTGTCTCAGGGGTGTGAATACTTCTGCACACCACTGTACAGGGTGGAAGGAGGGCGGTTCCTGCTGGTGATTGGCAGGTGGCCCCACCCCTTGATGGACCGCCCACAAAACACATGAAAACATAACCGAGGCAGCTTACATACACAGACACAACCAAAAGCAAAGACTAATTAATGCAGATAGTCAACAAACATAACATTAGCATAAATAAAAGAATCAAAAATGAGCACAACAGGCCTAAAACGTGAAAGGAACAAAAGGGAACCCCGGCTGAAAGCCAACAAGTATTATCCATTGCAGGACATCGAGATCGGAGATGCTGCAGTTCCCAAACCAGACGGTGATGCATCTGCTCTTGATGAAGGGAATGGAGGGAGGTGGGCTTGGAGACCCTGCTGCCCCTTCTTGACTATGGAGGTATGGACATGGTGTTAACTGACCAAGTAAGGTCAACTGCCAGATGCACACCAAGGAATTTCTTGCTCTTGACCAGTTGCACGTGCAGTGGGGTGTGGGCAGCTGGGACTTTCGTCAAGTCAACGATCATCTCCTTCACATTGTCCACATTAAGAGACACATTTTGCACTCACACCAGCCCACCAATCATTGGACACCATTGTAAAAGCTTACACATCCCCATTGCTAATGAGGCCTACCACCAATGTGTTGTCTTCAATCTTAACGATGTTGTGTGAGAGCCTGAAGGACAGACGGACATCCAACCTGAACCTCGGGACAAGATAGAAGGTGCCAGGGGGATGAACAAGCAGAAACTGGAGGCCAGGAGCAGTTCCATCCTCCAACAAACAGATAGTTTTCCTTTTTATTACTACAAATGTTTCTGAAGTGCCATCTGTTGGAATGACCAATGCAATGCATTTTCTTATTACATGTTGTCAGATATGTGATTCAGAAGGGTCATCCTCTGAGTTCCTCCCAGGTATGTGGTATCACCCCAGACCAAGAGGGGATGCTGCTGTTAACCGTCTTGTCCTCTTCTTCCTCCATAATGCAGAGAAATGGCCAGTGAGGGCAACTGACTCTGCCCCTAATGGTTGCTGGACCAAAATAGTATGAACTTCCGGAAGGAGGCATCACTTCTTACTCCAGTGATCAAAGCAAAGGAGTTCCTCAATCACTTGACTATAAATGAAGAGGTCATAGTTGTTATAGACACGTTATTTTGGTAGTAACATTTTTTTTTTCATTTTCATGCCACAAAGCATTTGTTTTTGTTTGAACCTTTAAGTAAACAGGGGCGGCAAGGTTGGCACCCCAAAATATATTTTTCTTTGTGTGACCATAAGGTGTAACAAAGTATATTCCAATAGATGGCACACTGCAAATGTTAATGCTGAGGTTTACATCGATTACTTAGATTTCAACCTATCTTAGACACATAGCACAGCTAGTCCACCTTAATGAAAGGATAAGTGACTGTGTGTCTCTGTCCAGTTGCTATGTCTCTGTTATTCCAAAAGAAGCCTATCACAAACATTTGTAGCAATAAGATATATTGTATTTGTCATTCTAACCAGCAGAGTCTCACAAACATTAATACTGCTTTTACGAATCCCATGTCAAATGGCATATAAATGAGACATATGCATTGTATTTGTCACTCCAACAGATGGTGCATCACACACATTAACGCTGCTTTAACAAATCCAATACCAAATGGCAAATAACAGAGACATGTGCATTGCATGGTGCACAGCAAACGTTAAAGCTGAGAATCCATGTTGATTATTTAGATTTCAACTCATCATAGACAGGTAGCACAGCTAGCCCACCTTAATAAAAGGATAAGTGCCTCTGTGTCTGTGTGTCCATGAGGTTGCTATGTTTCTGTCATTCCAAAAGATGGCGCCTCACAATTAATTTTATAAAATACATTACATTTTTCATTTCAACAGCTGGTGCATCACATGCATTAGCACTGCTTTTAAGAATCCCAAAATTTACGTAACCGGATGGACGCACAGATGCACAGACAAACACACAGACATTTGTCCTTTTATTAAGGTGGATGTCTTCTGTCTGGCAACTCTAACATAAAACATCTAATTGATCGAGTGCTGCTAGGATGATTGTCCTGCTATTCTGAGCAGAGGACTTCTGAAGCTCTGTAAGAGTGACCATTGGGTTCTTGGTCACCTCCCTGATTGAGGCTCTTCTTGTTGGTTACTCAGTTTGGCTGGATGGCAGTTTCCAAACATCTTCCATTTCACAATTTTTAAGACCACTGCATTCCTCGGACCACTGAGTGCTTTAAAAATGATTTAATCTCCTTGCCATGATCTACGCCTCACCACAGAGAGTTCTTTGGACTTCATGGCTTGGTATTTGTCCTGAAAAGCAGTGTGAATTGTGAGACTTTCTATACACGGGACACACATGTACCTCTCTAAATGATGTCCAATTAATTCAGTTTACTAGAGGCAGACTCCAATCAAGTTCTAGAAACTTCTCTAGAAGAATGAAAGCCTGAGCTCAATTTGGAGTGCCACAGCACAAGGCTCTGAATGTTTAATAACTCTTTGAATGTTTAATAAATAAATTATGTTTAAAAAATGATAATATATATTAATTAATAAATTATTAATTTATTATTTAATGATTTATTAATGATTTACTGACTGACATATCATTATTTATTTATTTATTTATTTATTATTTATTTTTATGATTTATGCATTATTTTTAATGATTTATTAATTATCATTATTTATTTATTTATTAATGATTTATTATTAAATGATTTGGTTTAATTAATTAATTTATTATTAAATCCAAATAAATATTAATAAATAAGTGATGTTTAATAAATGATACTAAATATTAATTAATAAATGATGTTTAATACATGATAATAAATATTAACTAATACATTATTAATAAATTATTAATTTACAATTAAATGATTTAATGATTTATTAATGACTTAATAACTGATTTATTATTGTTATTTATGTATTATTTATTTTTATAGTTTTTATTTATTTTTTATAATTTATTATTTATTTATTTACTAATGATTTAATAATTTCTTATTCAATGATAATAAATATGAATATAAAAAGTATGTTTAATAAATGATAATACAGTAAATATTAATTATTAAATGTTTAATACATGATAATACATATTAATTAATACATTATTAATACATTATTAATTTATTATTAAATGATTTATTATGACTGATTTATTATTGTTATTTATTTATTATTTTTGATTTTTTATGATTTATTATTATTTATTTACTAATGATTTAATAACGTATTATTAAATGATAATAAATATTAATAAATAAATTGTTTAATAAATTATAATAAATAAAATAAATTATTTAATGATTTATTAATGATTTCATAAGTGATTTGTTAGTATTACTTATTTTTATGGTTCATTTTTATTACTTATTTTTTATAATTTATTATTATCTATTTATTAATGATTTAATGATTTATTATTAAATGATTGAACTAGGGCGGCATGGTTGTGCAGTGGGTAGCGCTGCTGCCTCGCAGTAAGGAGGTCTGGGTTCACTTCCTGGGTCCTCTCTGTGTGGAGTTTGCATGTTCTCCCCGTGTCTGCATGGGTTTCCTCTCACAGTCCAAAGACATGCAGGTTAGGTGCATTGGCGATTCAACATTGGCCCTAGTATATGAATTTCCTCTTGGGATTAATAAAGTATCTATCTATCTATCTATCTATCTATCTATCTATCTATCTATCTATCTATCTATCTATCTATCTATCTATCTATCTATCTATCTATCTATCTATCTATCTATCTATCTAGTGTGTGCTTGGTGTGTGGGTGTGTGTGTCCTGCAGTGGGTTGGTGCCCTGCCCGGGATTTGTTCCTGCCTTGCGCCCTAGGATTGGCTCTAGCAGATCCCCATGACCCTGTAGTTAGAATATAGCAGGTTGGATAATGGATAGATGGATGATTTAACTAAATGATTAATTTATTATTAAATGATAATAAATATTAATAAATAAATGATGTTTAATAAATAAATAAATGAATGTCTAATAAATGTCTGAATGTTCAATAAATGTACAAACCTTGCTGAAAACATGCAGTCCCTTTGTCATTACGGGATATTGAGTGTAGATTATTGATGGGCACAATAAAATGTGTAGAAAGTGAGGGGGTCTCACTACTTTCTGACATCTGTTTCACAAGTGCAGCGCAACTGGAATGGAGAACCAGATATCACTCGGTCATTTCACTCAAACTAATAAATTATTGATCCGCTTTTACTTTATGCAAAGAATGTTCTGTGCTGGAAACCAAATTTTTGCTCAGAGTATTGAGAGCCAGAAAGCCCTGAAATGGTCTCAAAGTTCAGGTCTCCTGTTGCTCTTTGTGGCCGGTCGGTTTATGAACAATCCTGGCCTCTCCTGCTTCCATCCACTGGCCTCCTTCCTGGTCTCCCTCAAATCCTGCCAAGCACTAAATTATTAAGCAGCTCGTATGATTTTCATATTTCATCTGGCCTGCTATTCATTACATGGCTTGTCCATGACAGAGTCACCTGCTGAATTATTTAGCGTTGCCATGTTGCAGCTCGTCATAGTGGAAGGAGTCTTGTCGTTTTTTGCAGGGATTTGGTTACTTCTGAAACCTCCTGGTGGCCGCGTTGCTTCAAATACAGAATGGACCCTGGGTGTCTTATAAAGAGCAAATAGCAAGGGCAGGTTTTTGATCCTCAAATATGACATGGAAAGCAATTATGTGAATAAATGAAGAGCTCCTGCATCAAATTATAATTAAAATAATGCAGATCTATGAACAGAAGGTAACACCAGAGGAGAGGAGGAACTATGGGATTGTACCCATTTATAAAGGGATGGAAGTCATTCAGGGTGGTGGAAACTATCGAGGGCTAAAGATGATATCATTTGGGGAAGGGTTATAGAGAGAAGGTTAAAGGAAGAGACCACCATAGGGGAGGAAGAGTCTGGCTTTATACCAGGGAGCAGAACAACTAATGCAGTCTGTGCATGGAGATAACTCATAAAGAAGCAACGAGAAACACAGGTTGTCATTGATTTGGAGAAGGCTTATGATGAAGGTCTGGAGGGGCATGAGAGACAAAGGGGGTCCAGAGAAGTGTGTGAGGATCATCCAGGATATGTATGAGGGAGTGAGGACCTGGGGTCTTGGTAACAGACAAGGTCTGCAGCAGGGATGTTCTTGAAGTCCTCACCGCTTTGATCTGGTTATGGAGGCGTTGACTAAAACCAGCAATGACTGTATGGAGCGGGGACATGGCCACGAGAAGGAGAGGAAATTGAATGTGGAAGCAATGAGAACGTTGAGATGGATGTATGGAGTTAAAAAAAAGGAACCGAAGAAGAAATGAGACAATCAGAGGTACAGCAAAGAGGGAAGAGAAGTGGGAGAGAAATCTAAGAAAGTACAGGACAGGAGGCTGAGGTGGTATGGAGATGTGATGAGGAGAGACCAGGAATAGGTGAACAAAAGACTGATGGGAGTGGAAGTCCAGAGGAAGAGAAAGCAAGGGAGGCCAAAGCGGAGGTGTGGATGGATTAAATAAAAGAAGCTTTGAAGGTAAATGGTCTGACTGAGGAGGAGGTACAGGAGTGAGCTATTTGGAGAAGGTTTATCAGGCACATCAACCACACATAGAAGAGGGAAAAAGAAGAAGAAGAAGAAGAAGAAGAAGAAGAAGAAGAAGAAGAAGAAGAAGAAGAAGAAGAAGAAGAAGAAGAAGAAGAAGAAGAAGGAGGAGGATGAGGATATGAGTATGAATTTCCTATGTAGAAGGTGCAGGACTGAGCTGTATGGAGAAGGCTGATAAACATCTCCAAGAAGTGGTAAAAGATGATGAAGAAGAAGATCTAATTATAACTGATATAATATGACTTTGTGCATATAATGTATACTGTGTGTGGGGGTGAAGGTGGTGGTGCTGCAGCCTCATGTCAAAGAGGCTGGCGTTTATATTCTGGGTACCTTCTGTATGGAGTTTGCATGTTCTCTCCATGTCCATGTGGGTTTCCTCCAGGTGCTCCAGTTTATTCTTCCTCAGTTGAAAGACATGCAGATAAGATGGACTGGTGATGCTAAATTGGCCCAAGTGACACTGGGCACAAGGCTGGAACAATCCCAGGAGAGGAGCAGGACCACTGCAGGATGAACACACACACTCACACACATCAGGGGGCAGTTTACCATCACCAGTCCCCCTAACTCGCATGTCTTTGGACTGTACAGCCGTGGCTAAAGGTTTTGAGAATGACACAAATGTCGGATTTCACAAACTTTGCTGTTTCAGTGTTTTTAGATCTTTTTGTCAGATGTTTCTATGGAATTACAAGCATTTCAGAAGTTTCAAAGGCTTTTATTGGCAATGACATTATGTTTATGTAAAGAGTCCAAATTTTCAGTGTTGGCCCTTCTTTCTTTTTCAAGACCTCTGCAATTTGCCCTGGCAGGCCGTCAATCAACTTCCAGGCCAAATCCTGACTGATGGCAGCTGCCCATTCTTACATAATCAATGCTTGGAGTTTTCAGAATTGGTGGGTTTTTATTTGCCCACCCACCTCTTGAGGATTGACCACAAGTTCTCAATGGGATTAACGTCTGGGGAGTTTCCTGGCCATGGACCCAAAATTTTGTTCCCCCAGCCACTTAGTTCTCACTTTTGCCTTATGGCTCGGTGCTCCATCATGTTGGTCACCAAACTGTTCTTGGATGGTTGGGAGAAGTTGCTCTTGGTTGATGTTTTGGTCCCATTCTTTAATCATGGTTGTGTTTTTAGGCCAAATTGTGAGTGAGCCCACTGCCCTGGTTGACATGAATGGTCTCAGGATGATTTACCGTTGGCGTGACACAAGACTGATGGTAGCGCCACTCACCTTTTCTTTTTTCCGGATGCCCCAAACAATCAGAAAGAGGATTCATCAGAGAAAATGACTTCACCCCAGTAGTCCTCAGCAGTCCAGTCCCTGAATATCCGTCTGTCTCTGATGTTTTTTCTTGGCTTCTTTGCGGCCCTTCTTGACACCCACCAGGCCATCCTCCAAAAGTCTTCACCTCACTCACACCTCCCTGCTGACACTCCTGAGCAAGCTCTGCACTGGTGGTGCCCACAGCTGAATCCACAATAGGAGAGGGTCCTGGCGCTTGCTGGACTTTCTTGTGTGCCCTGAAGCCTTCTTCACCTCTCTATTCTAACTCAATCAGCATGACAGAGTGACCTCTGGTCTTGTCCTCATCGATACTCTCAACTGTGATGAGAGTCAGCAGGTCCTTTTGGGGCAGGGCTGACATGCAGTGAAAATGTTTTTTTTTTAGGATGAAGTACATTTGCATGGCAAAGAGGGACTTTGCACTTAATTGCAATTCATCTGATCGCTCTTCAGAACATTCTGGAGTAGATGCAAATTGCCATCATAAAAACGGAGGCAGCAAACTTTGTGTAAATTCATATTTGTGTCATTCTCAAAATTTCTGGTCACGGCTGTAGGAGGAAACCCATTTGGAGACAGGGGGACACCCAGGACTCGAACCCCAGTCTCCGTACTGCAAGGCAGCAGCAGTAACCCATGCACTACTGTGCTGCCCAAACTATGTAGAGTTAATGAAAATGTAACTCTCTAGTTGTTATTATAACTTCATTCCTGTTCATCCATCCATCCATCCTCCAACCCACTATATCTTAACAGAGGGTCACAGGGGTCTGCTGGAGCCAATCCCAGCCAGCACAGGGCGCAAGGCAGGAACAAATCCCAGGAAGGGCACCAGCAGGGCACACACACCCCCACACACTAGGGACAATTTAGGATCGCCAATGCACCTAACCTGTATGTCTTTGGACTGTGGGAGGAAACCCACGCGGACACGGGGAGAACATGCAAACTCCACGCAGGGAGGACCTGGGAAGCAAACCCAGGTTTCCTTAATGCGAGGCAGCAGCGCTACCACTGTGCCACCGTGCTGCCCGTGTTCATCTATTATTCCCAAAATATAATTCAGTAAAAGATGCTACTTTCGATTACACATTACTAACTCCTGCAAAGTGCCTATAGATTTAATAAGAGTCAAAGTTTATAATAATAATAATAGTAGTAATAATAATACATTGTATTTATATAGCGCCTTTCCCTAGTTCATTTATGGGTCAGAAGAGACCTCTGGGTGGAAGGTGGGAGCCAGCAATGAATAGGGTACACGGCGTCCACAGGGACAGTTTGGAGATACAAGTTAACCTAACAATTAAGTCTTTGGGGAGTGAGGGGGAAACACAGAGGGGTACCACAGAAGAATTCATAGAAACACAAGCAGAAGATGAAGAGCAAAGGCTTTAACAGGTGAATCAAATACTTAAGTACAAACTGTGGAAATTAAGAAATTCATTTAAGTTGGGAGCTAGTGAAAAAATCATGGGAATCTGGAACTGTCAGGTTATGGAGTTGAAGGGGTCAACTTTTAAAGATGATCTGAATGACATATTCGAACAGCTCTTCATGGTCAGATGTCTTGTTTTCTGTGTATGTCTGAAGTCTGGGAAGCTAATAAACTTGTGACGTGTCTTTAGTCTCCTGGCACCTCTTAAATGTCAGCCTGGGTTTATGGGTATTGTAGTAGCCGTATTGTAGGACAGGACAGGTAATTGAAGAAGGAATGTCACAGGTGTGCACAGGCGGATCATCAGCACAACAGCCTTTATACCACACTGAAAAAAATGATAGATAGATAGATAGATAGATAGATAGATAGATAGATAGATAGATAGATAGATAGATAGATAGATAGATAGATAGATAGATAGATAGATAGATGAAAGGCACTATATTAGATAGATAGATAGATAGATAGATAGATAGATAGATAGATAGATAGATAGATAGATAGATAGATAGATAGATAGATAGATAGATAGATAGATATGAAAGGCACTATATCATAGATAGATAGATAGATAGATAGATAGATAGATAGATAGATAGATAGATAGATAGATAGATAGATAGATAGATAGATAGATATGAAAGGCACTATATGATAGATAGATAGATAGATAGATAGATAGATAGATAGATAGATAGATAGATAGATAGATAGATAGATAGATAGATAGATAGATAGATAGATAGATAGATATGAAAGGCACTATATCATAGACTAGACAAAGAGCCCGTTTCGACAACGTAAGATGAAACGGGCACGAGTTTGTGTCAGCAGTGTATGAAGAACAAATGATAAGTAACGAAGAAGTTGTTTTGTAATGATTGTAGTCCGCTTTACTCATTACTGTACAGGCTTGTACAATACAGTTGATGACTTTTCCAGGCGTATAGTATAATATTGAATGATGAATGTTCCAGTACAATATGGAATAGTAATAAGTATAAGCATCACAAATCTGATATACTGTAGGTGTATTGAATGAATGCGTAATTAAATCAGAATGCGTAATTGGGCCTCAAGCTGTAGTCAAAATTGCCTTTCAGGCCTCTAGAGCTTTAATCAAAGTCGCCTTTCTCTTTGAATTTTTGCGGCCGTAAATCTGCCGCTTGCCGCGATGTTGGGGTTGGATGTTGGTCTCGTAAGGTTTTTCGGGCAGCTGTGCAGAAGGTGACTGTGCATTTGGCTTCGGACGAATGTGAGTGAGTGAGTGAGTGAGTGAGGAGGCAGGCAAATTATGTATTAAGATAGATAGATAGATAGATAGATAGATAGATAGATAGATAGATATGAAAGGCACTATATAATAGATAGATAGATAGATAGATAGATAGATAGATAGATAGATAGATAGATAGATAGATAGATAGATAGATAGATAGATAGATAGATAGATAGATACTTTATTAATCCCAAAGGGAAATTCACAAATTGGCATGTCAGATTAAAATAAAAAAAAATATGTACATCGGCTACACATAATAAAATTGTTTTTATCATAAATAATTTAATTACGCTTAATGCACTAAATTATTATATTCTGAAACAACATGATATTTTTATATAAAGTGAATGAAACTTTTTCATTCTCTGTTAAATTAATTATTTTATGTTAAATAAACATGGCTCATGTCAATAAAGCGACTCCACGCAGGGAGAACCCGGGAAGCGAACCCAGGTCTCCTTACTGCGGGGCAGCAGTGCTACCACTGCGCCACTGTGCCAGCCTTGATAAAATATTAAAAGGGAATACAACAAAAAACACAAAACGGAGTAATGTTAGTCTGTGTGATTAAGCATTTTAAATGAATATCTGAATATTTCTCGTTGTGTATGTGTGTGTTCTTTTGTTTTTTTAACTTTTATTTCACTAACCTTTTGCTCTACACCAGTGACAATAACTCAAACGAACAACCTGTTGCTTCTTTGAAAGTCACATGACTTTACCGCCAAGTTATCCAACCTCTGCTGATGATAAATCCGCTTGGTGTGTAATTTCCGGTGAGTACTAAATAGAACTATTTTGACTTCTACCTAAACGACTGAAATTAATATATTGCACATCCCACAAGATTCAATAAATTAAACAAGATCGAGTTATGTTCAAAAGTGGAACATAAACAATACATGTAATATAAAGTAAATACATTCTTATAAATGTAACAACCTGCCATTTCCCTTTTTTCAGTGCAGGGGTCCCCAACTCCAGTCCTGGAGGACCACAGTGACTGCAAGTTTTCATTCTAACCTTTTTCTTAATTAGTGCATTGTTTCCTGCTGCTAATTCACTCCTTTTCCTTTCATTTTAATTGACTTGTTTTTTAAGATTTGCTCCCCTGAATTTCTTCATTTCTTTCCTTAAACGGAAATGAAACATGAAGTGAGTGAGCCAACAGAAGGCCAACTAAGTCAGGGCCTCAAACGCCAACCAATTTCACTCCAACCAGTTGCTTAATCAGGCGCCGATTCTTGTCATTAATTAAACCCGTTCTTTAATTCCATGGCTTGTTGCTGCTCTCATTGTGCAATAGCAGACATTTCTGAAATTGTGGATTTTCTCTTTTTTAAGAACACCATTAGAATGTTTTGGGGACCTGAGCAGAACAGCATTTCTGAGACCTTCACCTTTCTTTATGTTCAGATATTGTATGATCAACAATGTTGGTCATGTTTTGCTGGTCATGTTTTGGCTCATTTTGTATCTCATTATTGGTTTGGCTGCTAATTAAGGAAAAAGAAACAATTACAAGTCTTCAGGAGCAAGTCAAATAAAATTAATTCAAAAGAAGTTAATTAGGAGCAAAAACAGGTCACTAATTTAGAAAAGGGTTAGAATGAAAACCTGCAGCCACTGGGGCCCTCCAGGACCGGAGTTGGGGACCTCGGCTTTACAGCAGCCAAAGTCAAACCATGGATCATGACAGTTAGTGTAACTCACCTTCCACCATTGGACTGTCTTCATCTTCTCCTTTCAGCATTGCCTTCAAAACCTGGAAGCAAAAAAGTGCATTATCTGTTTAGGGCTTGGCATTCATGAAGAACAGGAAAAGATAAAGCAGTGAGGGGAGGCACAGTCGCAGCACCACCTCAAAGTTGTGACATCCCGTGGCTTATTAGATAGATAGATAGATAGATAGATAGATAGATAGATAGATAGATAGATAGATAGATAGATAGATAGATAGATAGATAGATAGATAGATAGATAGATAGATAGATAGATAGATAGATAGATAGATAGATAGATAGATAGATAGATAGATAGATAGATAGATAGATAGATACTTTATTAATCCCAAGGGGAAATTCACATACTCCAGCATATTGCAACAATCTGGATGAGAACAGGCACAAAAAAAGCTTGCCGGTCCAATCCACTTAATTCTTCTAAAATGACATCAGGTTGAGTTTTGAAGGTCCCTAAACTCCTACTGTCCACCATACTGTTTGGTCACAAGTGTCTGCAGTTCTCTGTGTCAAGAAAAACTTCCTAATGTTTGTACGAAATTTCCCCTTAACAAGTTTCCAACTGTGTCCCCGTTTTCTTGATGAACTCATTTTAAAGTCACCGTCTCGATCCAGTGGACTAATTCCCTTCATAGACTTCAAACAGTTCAGTCAGGTCTCCTCTTCATGTCTGAAAAGGCTCAGCTCTTTGAATCTTTCCTCATAACTCATCCCCTGTAGCCCCGTAATCAGCCCAGTTGCTTCTCTCTTTACTTTTTCTAGTGCTGCTATGTCCTTTTTATAGCCTGAAGACCAAAACTGCAGCCAGGACTCCAGATGAGGCCTCACCAGTGTGTTATAAAGACTTGAGCAGAACCTCCTGAATCCTTCTCATAAGGTGGACTCTCAATTTTCAGACCTCCCATTGTGTATTCACATCTTCACATTTTGACGTCCTACGTGTAATGCTTTACATAACTTCACCTGCTCAAGTCTGTCTGCCTCTGTGATGATTCAACAAATTCTCGATTATCTGCCAATCCACCTATCTTGGTATCATCTGGAAATTTAACCAGCATGTTGTTTATATTCCTATTTAAATCATTTATTTACAGTGGGTACGGAAAGTATTCAGACCCCGTTCAATTTTTCACTCTTTGTCATATTGCAGCCATTTGCTAAAATCATTTAAATTAATTTTTTTCCTCATTAATGTACACACAGCACCCCATATTGACAGACAAAAAAAAGAATTTTTGAAATTGTTGCAGATTTATTAAAAAAGAAAAACTGAAATATCACATGGTCCTAAGTATTCAGACCCTTTGCTCAGTATTTAGTAGAAGCACCCTTTTGAGCTAATACAGCCAGGAGTCTTCTTGGGAAAGATGCAACAAGTTTTTCACACCTGGATTTGGGGATCCTCTGCCATTCCTCCTTGCAGATCCTCTCCAGTTCTGTCAGGTTGGATGGTAAACGTTGGTGGACAGCCATTTTTAGGTCTCTCCAGAGATGCTCAATTGGGTTTAAGTCAGGGCTCTGGCTGGGCCATTCAAGAACAGTCAGAGTTGTTGTGAAGCCACTCCTTCGTTATTTTAGCTGTGTGCTTAGGGTCATTGTCTTGTTGGAAGGTAAACCTTCGGCCCAGTCTGAGGTCCTTAGCACTCTGGAGAAGGTTTTTGTCCAGGATATCCCTGTACTTGACCGCATTCATCTTTCCCTCAATTGCAACCAGTCGTCCTGTCCCTGCAGCTGAAAAACACCCCCACAGCATGATGCTGCCACCGCCATGCTTGACTGTGGGGACTGTATTGGACAAGTGATGAGCAGTGCCTGGTTGTCTCCACACATACCGCTTAGAATTAAGGCCAAAAAGTTCTATCTTGGTCTCATCAGACCAGAGAATCTTATTTCTCACCATCTCAGAGTCCTTCAGGTGTCTTTTAGCAAACTCCATGCGGGGGTTGGCCTTAATTCTAAGCAGTATGTATGGAGACAACCAGGCACTGCTCATCACTTGTCCAATACAGTCTCCACAGTGAAGCATGGCGGTGGCAGCATCATGCTGTGGGGGTGTTTTTCAGCTGCAGGGACAGGACGACTGGTTGCAATCGAGGGAAAGATGAATGCGGCCAAGTACAGGGATATCCTGGACAAAAACCTTCTCCAGAGTGCTAAGGACCTCACACTGGGCCGAAGGTTTACCTTCCAACAAGACAATGACCCTAAGCACACAGCTAAAATAACGAAGGAGTGGCTTCACAACAACTCTGTGACTGTTCTTGAATGGCCCAGCCAGAGCCCTGACTTAAACCCAATTGAGCATCTCTGGAGAGACCTAAAAATGGCTGTCCACCAACGTTTACCATCCAACCTGACAGAACTGGAGAGGATCTGCAAGGAGGAATGGCAGAGGATCCCCAAATCCAGGTGTGAAAAACTTGTTGCATCTTTCCCAAGAAGACTCCTGGCTGTATTAGCTCAAAAGGGTGCTTCTACTAAATACTGAGCAAAGGGTCTGAATACTTAGGACCATGTGATATTTCAGTTTTTCTTTTTTAATAAATCTGCAACAATTTCAAAAATTCTTTTTTTTGTCTGTCAATATGGGGTGCTGTGTGTACATTAATGAGGGAATAAATTAATTTAAATGATTTTAGCAAATGGCTGCAATATGACAAAGAGTGAAAAATTGAAGGGGGTCTGAATACTTTCCGTACACACTGTATATTAAAAATAGCAGCAGCCCCAGCACTGCCCCCCTGCTGGACACCACTCTTAACTTCAGCCAGTTCTGATAAATTTCCTCGCACCATCACCATCTGCTTCCTGTATCTGAGCCAATTCTGCACCCATCTAAAAAACATCACCCTGAACTGCCACCTCTTTTATTTTGATGCCCACCCTCACATATGGCACCTCATCAAACACTTTCTGAAATTAGTCGTGTAAAGTTTGTGCATTTACCACATGAGTTTTCCTCCATTATCCCCACAAACGTAAGGATTAGGTTCATTGGGTATCCTTTTTCATTTTTAGCTTAATTTAAAGAACTAAACACAATAACAAAACACAATCCATTAAAAAGAAACAAAAAAGTAAGTACATATCATATTCAACAACAACAACAATGGATGTCTTGTTCAGACAAAAAAAACAAATCAAACAAGGAATGCATCAATGGGCTTTAACGGGTTCTGTTTTGTTGTCCGACTACTGGCCTTGACTCCCTAAGACAGGGCTATTCAATTACAATTTCATCTGGGCCAGATATTCAAACCAAGAAATGTAGCTGGGCCAGACATTTTCAACAGCCAGTAAGCAGCAGGTAATGACAACTTTTAAATCAACACAAATGAAGTCACGTTTATTCATTGTTTCCCTTTTAAATTTGGTCACATCTGCACCGGCAATCGGAAGGTTCGAATCCCGTAAACGCCAGAAGTGACTCTACTCCGTTAGGCCCTTGAGCGAGGACCTTAACCTGCAATTGTTCCATACTGAGTAGAACGCTAATCTGCATCCAGCCCTGCAAGCAGGTCTTCAAAATTAAAGGGAAAACTTGGGGTTGGTGGCAGGACTGGCACTCCAGCCACTGTAAGAAACCTCACAATGTGCCAGTGTGGTGCTGAGGTGTCACCCGCCGCACTTAGGTCCCAATCCAGGTGCACACTGCCAACCTCTCTGTGACACAGGCACATCAAAAATGTGTATCATAAAAAAATTATATATATATACATATACACACACATACACACACACACACACATATTATATATATATATATATATATATATATATATATATATATATATATATATATATATATATACACACGAGGGGGGACCCAAAAACAACCGGAAATAAATAAATAACCTAACAACAACAAAATTCCGGTTATTTTTGGGTCCCCCTCGTATACAGTTATATATATATATATATATATATATATACTGTAGGCAGCACGGTGGCGCAGTGGGTAGCGCTGCTGCCTCGCAGTTGGGAGATCTGGGGACCTGGGTTTGCTTCCCAGGTCCTCCCTGCGTGGAGTTTGCATGTTCTCCCCGTGTCTGCGTGGGTTTCCTCCGGGTGCTCCGGTTTCTTCCCACAGTCCAAAGACATGCAGGTTAGGTGGATTGGCGATTCTAAATTGGCCCTATAGTGTGTTTGGTGTGTGGGTGTGTTTATGTGTGTCCTGCGGTGGGTTGGCACCCTGCCCAGGATTGGTTCCTGCCTTGTGCCCTGTGTTGGTTGGGATTGGCTCCAGCAGACCCCCGTGACCCTGTGTTCAGATTCAGTGGGTTGAAAAATGGATGGATGGATGGATGGATGGATGTTGTACTGGATAAGTGAAAATTGACCATAATTTTACAGAGTATATGGGGCAGGAAACCCTAAACCTTTATACTTGTTTGTATTTCTTTTTACAATATAAATATATATATATATTGTCACACACGCGTGTTTAGGAGACAACTAAAGGGCTTGAGTACATGTAATTCCACGCCGGACCAGGGGGTGGCGAAGTGCACTAATTCTCCCCCTCGATCTTTTACAGGCCATTCTAGGGAAATCCCGTCCGGCTCAGGGGCAGCCAACGACGTTGCTTCCGGTTCTGGTCCTGATGACATCACTTCCTCCACTGGCCTTTAAAGCCGCCATCTTGATCCCAGTTAGTCAGTTCTGTTTTAGACTCAGTTGTATGAAAATGTCTGTGCTTTGGCATCAATTTTGCAGCCGGGAAAAATGATATGGGTGGCTGCCCCAAACCTTTGCAATGTCTTATGGTCGTTCTTCTTACAATATAGACAGTAAACTATTTCAACCATTCTATGATCTGCTTCTCGCAACTGAAAGAGGGCATCGTGGCGGATGTTAGCCGACTTGCTCACCAACCACAAGCGTTACCTGGTAGGTAACCACCCATACAATCAGATTGTGATTCAGACTATGAATGCTGTGAATATATATATATATATATATATATATATATATATATAAAAACGTCAATGTGTGGAAGTGTGTGTGTCCGTTTGTCTGGCCTGGTAGTGTGAGGGTACAACAAGAAGCTCAAAGAAATTGACTCTGTTGCTAAAGTGAAACCGCCGACAAAAGAGAAACTCGCTTAGCTGCTGACACACAAGTGAGGTGAGCACATTGGCAAAACGAAACCTCTGAGGAGAGAGAACCTCGCTAAGCCGCTAATGCACAACCGAAGCGATTGATTGAATGAAGTGTCAGAATCCATGGTTTCTAGGAGCCCGGGATTGTAACAGCACAGGCTTACACAGTTAGTATATATATATATGTATATGTATATACTGCATATACTCGCGGATAAGTCGCGGCTTGATTTTACCGTATAATTTCTGGTATTTTAAAATGTCGGTTGTATAAGTTGAAAAAAACTCATGCTATTGGTCCAAAAGATTATGATATGCTAACGCCCGCCTGAGAGAGTCACCACAGAGCACACAGCCTTTTTGTTCTATGCATTGTGCCCACATGACCACACAGTAATACCCGCACTATTCCGAAGCGATGTTTCCACTGATTTGTGTTTTTGTATCTCACACCCTCATACACCTTTATCGTAAGAGCATCCCTTATCTACGATGGAGCGTTCGATCAGAAGAAAACATGAAGCTGGTTTTTAAATTAAAAGTCATTTAAGTGGCAAAAGAAATTAGTAACTGCGTTGCTGCAACAAAATTTGATGTATCTGAGAAAATGGAGTGAGATTAGAGGAGGCAAGAAGATGTAAAAAAAACTTAAGTGTCACATTTTTGAACTGGCGTATAAGTCGGAGTCTGATTTTATAATCGATTTTTCGGGTTTTAAGACCCAACTTATATGTGAGTATATATGGTATATATATATTATTATGGTTGAAATAGTTTTACTGTCAAATAATGCAAAGAGTACGCGACACGTGTTTCGCCCTAATTCTGGGCTCATCAGGCGTACACACTCACTGCATCCCCTCTCGGGAATCAAACCTCGGACGTCAGCGCCAGAGGCAAAGCCCCTAATGTTGCGCTACGGTGTGTGGTTCGTTTATTTGACAGTATGTAGATCGGGGGTAATTACATTCATGGCATTCGTAGTCTGATTCAGACTACGAATGCCATGAATATATATATATATATATATATATATATATATATATATATATATATATATATATATATATATATATATATTACTAGCCAACGCCTGCCATAGACAGTGGTGTAAGAATAGGAATGGAAAACGGTGAGAAAGGAATTCAGAAATCAAGAAGAAATAAATACTTCTTGAAAGACGCAGTTGTGCATAGGTGTTTTGGTGGAGAAGACAGATAACGAGTCGAAAGATCTAACCCTAGAAAAAGCCACGTACAACTGACCGTGGCTGAAGACTGGTATCAGGTCTGTGCTCTGGTCTTTGGGTATCCGACACTGCATGTAGAATTTCCGGCCAAGCAGGATTACATGTGAAAGTGATAAATAAATCCGGCTTTCTGAATTTACGTACTATGGCCATGGCATCCTGATAGTTTTGTTGCATGTATCTTGGACTTCCTGGAAATGTGGACGGTAATATGATCATTTTGCCTACACGTACGTTGTTATTTTCAGCGTTTGCTTGCAGTGCGTCTGATAGTTCCATGCGCAGATCTTGTTGATGAAATTTGAGATAGTTGAGACGCGTGGCCTCTGTTTTAACATATGCATCTATGACGTACTGTTGCAATAGTTTGCCGCTGGAGTGCAAAATACTAAATATATTCCTCATTGCTAATCTGTACGCATAAAATTAGCATTGAGTAAGCCTTATTCGCTTGGTGGTTCTTTTATCGGGAACATGTTGTAAATCTTTGTGTCAGCCAATGTCTCTGTAAGGGAATAAAAGGGGGTAAACCATAGGATCGCAATTCATATTGAGCGTGGAAATCTGTTTACAGAAGTTGCCTATGGGATAGATGCAAATGTCCCTTTCGGCAGGCGGTTCGCCATCTTCTCCGACGAAAATCGCTGCAACATCGGTGTGACACGTTGGGGCATTGTATCATCGTTAATCCTGCCTAGAGTTTTCCTAGAAAACCATTCGTACAGATGCTGTTGGATTGGACTGAGCGATTTCATGCATGTGTTTGTATGATTTAGCAAAGGGGTTGATGGTTCTGAGCATGGAATCTAGCTGGAGAAGTACATTTTCGCTGCATACAGAGTTTGCTTTATTTTGTAAGCGTACTTCAGTAGCTTGTGCTGTGTCAAAAACATACATATATGTTTTTGTCCATGTCCATAGCCTGGAGAGGTAGAAGTGTTAGCATATAGTGGAGAGATTTGGTGATAAATTTGCCCGTGTATTTTAAAACAGTGTGGTCCGTGGCCAGGAGGTTGAGTTATCTGTGCACCCATTGAAGCAAACGCTAGAGAAGAGTTGTATTCTCAAATGTGTTCACGGTAATTTTTAGCTTCTGATGTTTGCTGTGTAAGAAGCTGTTGCAAAGACACAGGAGCCACAGGCAGCATGGGGAAGGGTTTGGAGGAGGACGAATAGATAGATAGATAGATAGATAGATAGATAGATAGATAGATAGATAGATAGATAGATAGATAGATAGATAGATAGATAGATAGATAGATAGATAGATAGATAGATAGATAGATAGATAGATACTTTATTAATCCCAGGGGGAAATTCACATACTCCAGCAGCAAAAAATATTAAAGAGTAATAAAAAATGCAGGTAAAAAACAGACAATAACTTGAATAATGTTAACGTTTACGTCCCTGGGTGGAATTGAAGAGTCGCATAGTTTGGGGGAGGAATGATCTCCTCAATCTGTCAGTGGAGCAGGACATTGACAGCAGTCTGTCGCTGAAACTGCTCCTCTGTCTGGAGATGACACTGTTTAATGGATGTAGTGGATTCTCCATAATTGATAGGAGACTGCTGAGTGCCCGTTGCTCTGCTACAGATGTCAAACCGTCCAGCTCTATGCCAACAATAGAGCCTGCCTTCCTCACCAGTTTGTCCAGGCGTGAGGCATCCTTCTTCTTAATGCTGCCTCCCCAGCACACCACTGCGTAGAAGAGGGCGCTCGCCACAACCATCTGATAGAACATCTGCAGCATCTTACTGCAGATGTTGAAGGATGCCAGTCTTCTAATGAAGTATAGTCGGCTCTGTCCTTTCTTGCGCAGAGCATCAGTATTGGCAGTCCAGTCCAATTTATCGTCCAGCTGCACTCCCAGGTATTTATAGGTCTGCACCCTCTGCACACAGTCACCTCTGATGATCACGGGGTCCATGAGGGGCCTGGGTCTCCTAAAATCCACCACCAGTTCCTTGGTTTTGCTGGTGTTCAGGTGTAGGTGGTTTAAGTCGCACCATTTAACAAAGTCCTTGATGAGGTTTCTATACTCCTCCTCCTGCCCACTCCTGATGCAGCCCATGATAGCAGTGTCGTCAGCAAACTTTTGCACGTGGCAGGACTCCGAGTTGTATTGGAAGTCAGATGTATATAGGCTGAACAGGACCGGAGAAAGTACAGTCCCCTGCGGCACTCCTGTGTTGCTGACCACAATGTCAGATCTGCAATTCCCGAGACGCACATACTGAGGTCTGTTTGTAAGATAGTCCACGATCCATGCCACCAGGTATGAATCTAATCCCATCTCTGTCAGCTTGTCCCTAAGGAGCAGAGGTTGGATGGTGTTGAAGGCGCTAGAGAAGTCTAGAAACATAATTCTTACAGTGCCACTGCCTCTGTCCAAGTGGGACAGGGATCGATGTAGCATATAGATGATGGCATCTTCCGCTCCCACCTTCTCCTGGTATGCGAACTGCAGAGGGTCGAGGGCGTGTTGGACCTGTGGCCTCAGGTGGTGAAGCAGCAGCCGCTCCATGGTCTTCATCACATGTGATGTTAGAGCGACAGGCCGGAAGTCATTCAGCTCACCAGGACGTGATACCTTTGGGACTGGGGTAATGCAAGATGTTTTCCAAAGCCTCGGGACTTTCCCCTGTTCCAGGCTCAGGTTGAAGATGTTCTGTAGAGGACCCCCCAGCTCTGATGCTCAGACCTTCAGCAGTCGTGGCGATACTCCATCTGGACCTGCTGCTTTGCTGGCACGAAGTTTCCTCAGCTCTCTGCTCACTTGCGCTGCTGTAATTGTGGGTGGGGATGTCTCTCCTATGTTGGTATCAGCAGAAGGATGTGTAGAGAGTGCAGTACTCCGAGGTGAGAGTGGGTTAGGGTGGTCAAACATGTTAAAGAAGATGTTCATTTGGTTTGCTCTCTTCACGTCTCTCTCGATGGTGGTACCCCACTTTGAGCTGCAGCCAGTGATGATCTTCATCCCATCGCATACTTCCTTCATGCTGTTGTTCTGCAACTTCTGCTCCAGCTTTCTCCTGTACTGCTCTTTCGCCGCCCTGAGCTGGACTCGGAGTTCCTTCTGCACGCGCTTGAGCTCATGCTGATCATCGTCTTTAAAGACCCTTTTCTTCTGGTTCAAAAGGCCCTTGATGTCACTTGTAATCCATGGCTTGTTGTTAGCATAGCAGCATACAGTTCTTACTGGAACTACAGTGTCCATACAGAAGTTGATGTAGTCAGTAGTGCAGTCAACAACCTCCTCAATGTTCTCACTATGTGATCCCTACAGGATATCCCAGTCTGTAGTTCCAAAACATTGTCTCAGAGCATTCTCAGCCTCCGGGGTCCACTTCCTGAATGATCGTGTGGTTACAGGTAGGACTCTCACTTTTGGTTTGTAGTGAGGCTGAAGCAGAACCAGGTTATGATCTCCTTTCCCAAGAATAGGAATCGAGAAATGCCGTGTTGGCTGCGTGTGGGCGGGACTGGTTTTGAAGTGGAAGCAGGACAAACCAGAAGAGAAATACTGTATATATAAGAGATTATATTATATATAAATACTATTTATATATATATATATTTATTATCCTCTTTAATAAAATCCCTGTGTGCGTCCATGTGTCCGTGTCTTCTGGTGAAGTGCGCGTGCGCGGGGCACGGTGTGATGCTTCAAAGCAGATGCTTCAAAGGCCGCCTGACGCGTCACACAAGACAGAGAGGGCGGGACCTATAAAATATTGCGCGGCAGAGCCAATCGGATTTCGGTAAATGAGGTAAGACCTAAAACAGAAAACACGAAAAATCCAATCGGGTACTGAGACGCGGAGACCAGCTTCCCCATTGTTGTGCAAGTTTTCACTCTGAGGGATGTCAGATTTGCGATTAAGAAGCTTGGCCCGGTAAAGTGTAAAGTAAAAGTAGATTTATTTTCACGCACATTACATCAGTTGCTGGGGAGAATCTGCTGATTGCCCACTGTTGTCACAGAAAATTAAATGCATATTACGGACAGCAAAGCCAGTATTACTGTCAGAGAAAATTACAGGCATTTTACGGAAAAAATTTAATGAGGTAAAAGGTCCCTTGCCATTTAATATAAACTGTTCCTACTAATGTTTATGGACTACTGTTCTAGCGCCCGTTATTGTAACAGGCTTAATGTCTAGTTTATATATATTATATTATGTACAGTATATACTAGCTGTCCCCCACGGCTCTGCCCGTGTAGTAGTGAAACTGGACAAATTTTGTAAATCAATAAAAAAAATTAAAATATTATATTTTGTATTGAGAAGAATTTATATTGATAGCCCGGATCCCTACTCCTGAGGTCCTGCCTTCCCCTCCCCTCGGCCCACAGCCTCTCTCTCGGATTCGTGCAAATAAATTGGTGACTCAAGTGAACTCTTGATACTTAGCAAAATGAGAGAAGTTGCAAAATCAACCGGAATGTTCAAACAAATTATAGAAAAAAACAATCTGATTGATCTAAATCCGTTCTCTCATGAAAAGCGAACAAACATACAGACAGAAGTTGGATTTTAAAAGCACTTTTGAAATAAAAAAAATAAACATTTTGCTGAAATCTAATCCAGGCACATCTGGATAAGATCAAAAAAGTGCATTAGCAATAACTTTGGTTTCCTTTCTGAAATATGAGCTCCTTCCCCAATTTAAAAATGTGGTCGTGACAGGCAAGAGATTTTTTTTTTTCATAGTACTTAAAACTGTTTTATCCCCACGGTTTTAATCACGGAGGTTAAATTTGAGTTCCACAACAACGCCTTTCTCTGTTCTTGTTTTCCCCCAGAAAAAAAACCCTGAGTAGGCTAAATGTTTACGAGCAAAGCATCAGGTATGGCGTGAAAGTGGACTGGTACATTTATTTTAAAATGTCTAGGTGTCAAGTAATGACTTATTTCTTATAATTATTACTATTTTTTTTTTACTAAATCTTATTTTCCATCTTTCTTTGTTGATGAGCTCCCGTTGAAGAATTTATTGGTAACAGAAAATAATGCGCGCACGCCAAAACGTCTGAAGTAACGACTAACGAAGTGGCATTTTTGATACCATTTTAACAAAGTTTACTGTCCACCGTTAGTCACACAGCACCCCGATAAAACGACAGTAATACACCTGCAACCTTAAAGCGCAGACTTAATCACATCGCAGCAGGCAGGCGACTGCTCGTACCTGTATACGGACGGACAGGCCGGCATATTGCAGGGAGTATGCGTTAATTCAAAAGAGAGACCGCGTGTAGAGATGCGCAAACACAAGGCGATTGGTGACAATCACATCTTAATGTCACGTGCCAAATCAGAAGGGACAACTGAATTCCACAGGGCACGCATATCTTCATAACAAGGGACCTATATGATGGGTAGAGGAATTTAAAATGTTTTGCATGGCTATCTTTTGTTTTGTTGGCCGGTTGCGTCACATTTAGCCCTTCGTTCATTATTTCGACACAAGCGTAATCCGCCTCTCGTTGAAATTCACGGCCGCCCCCTCAGCAGCGCCGTGTACTTAAAAATACTTTCCCACGCGTGTCTCCGCTTCTTACGTCATTTAGCAGCGACTCCTTCGCACCCAGCGCAGCATATAAAGCGGCCTTTATGCGTCTCAGAGGATATGCAAGGGGGAGTCCGTACCGAAGCGTACGCTAACGGCACATCCACTCAACAATATAAATGGACTAATGCATTTGTTACAATATTGTGGTGAGATGCGTATATATATATATATATATATATATATATATATATATATATATATATATATATATATATATATATATATATATATATATATATATATATATATATATATATATATATATATATATATATATATATATATATATATATATATATATATATATATGGGCGGCACGGTGGTGCAGCGGGTCGCGCTGCTGCCTCGTAGTTTGGAGATCTGGGGACCTGGGTTCGCTTCCCGGGTCCTCCCTGCGTGGAGTTTGCATGTTCTCCCTGTGTCTGCGTGGGTTTTCTCCGGGCGCTCTGGTTTCCTCCCACAGTCCAAAGACATGCAGGTTAGGTGGATTGGCGATTGTAAATTGGCCCTAGTGTGTGCTTGGTGTGTTTGTGTGTGTCCTGCGGTGGGTTGGCACCCTGCCTGGGATTGGTTCCTGCCCTGTGTTGGCTGGGATTGGCTCCAGCAGACCCCCGTGACCCTGTGTTCGGATGCAGCGGGTTGGAAAATGGATGGATGGATGGATGGATGGATATATATAAATAAATTGTTTATAGTTAGTTGATAAGCCTGCGGTGGGTTGGCACCCTGCCCAGGATTGGTTCCTGTTTTGGCTGGGATTGGCTCCAGCAGACCCCCGTGACCCTGTAGTTAGGATTCAGCGGGTTGGAAAATGGATGGATGGATAGTTGATAAGCACTACATTTCCCATGATGCTTTGGGACAGGATAGACGGGGACTGTTGGAGTTACGGAGTTGAACTGTTTGGAGTTGTTGGAACCCTAGACATAGAATTACTAGGCGCCGCATGATCAGCAGCATCGTACGTCAACGGCGCCGCCATATTGCGAGTGGCACTGCTGTGGAGCGAAGTAATGGATAAAGATGCCTCACGCATGTGCTGCTTGGGATTGTACAAACCGCTGTACGCTCCAAACCAGATCACAGGGATTACATTTCATAGGTAAAGCTGAACAATTGTTTTGGTCATATTTGGCCATTAGAAAATCCCGTTTTATAATCTTAACTTTAGCTACGCCAGGCTAAACTAGCAAAGCTATGCATTTATGTGCTCAAGTGAGCCTCCAAACAACGTTTTGGCTAACGGATTTAGTCACTAACTATGTAGATTGTTGTTAGCTGTTAACATTTCTCAAACTTTGAAAGTTTCCCAAAGAAATCCGCATCAGGAAGCAGTGGGAGGTAAGCCCTTAGATGGGATTTTGAGAAAGCTGTCCTGTGATGTGTGCCGTGTTAGTTTGGTAACAGATGCTGTACCTGCATCATATGATCAAAGCTACCACTCGCTCACATTAAAAAACAAAGGAGGTTTGATGATTCCTTCTGAGGGTCCAGTCAAGGTGGTCAAAGTAGCTGAGCGTGTTATCCGGCAGTCGACATTAGGACAAGCTGTCAGTGTATCTTTGATCAATAAGTTTGTTCAGGCTGAGATTGGTTCAGATGAAGGCACTCATTGAGAAAACACAGTTTGAAATTGACAACCATCATTTTCTGCTCATGTCGTTAGTTGTGTCTGTCTTCCACAAACTAAGGCTGCACCATATTGCCAGACTGAATACTCTCAAATTACAGAGTGGCAACACACAGAAAAAGCTATAAGACAGTTCTGTTTCAAGGATTTTAGATCCTATCCTGTATATATTTAAGTAAGCACATTGTGTGTGTGAGAGCGACTGAGATTGAGAGAGGAATGAGTGAATTTTTTTCTGAAATTATTAAGCCAATTTGTATACAATAAAATTGTTTATTTTTGTCGTTGAGTGGATCATTTCACTGTTAAAAGAAAGACAAAGATAACTGGCAGTAACAGTGCAAAATTCACAATTGGTATGCCAGTTTGAAAAGATAAGTTTTGAGGACAGTTTTAAAATGTGGTATTGAATGAAGCTGACGTATATGAGAAGGAAGAGAATTCCAGAGTTGAGGAGCACTAGGAGAGACGCTCGAGCTCCCATAGCACAGAGTCTGACGTGCGGTACAGAAAGTCGAGCTGCAGATGAGGATCTGAGTGAGCGAGAGGAGTGTAAGTCTGGAGGAGATCCCGGAGACTGTGGAGAGCTTTAAATGTTAAGAGCAGGATTGTGTATTGTATTCAGTAGTTAACAGGGAGCCAGTGAAGTTGAGAGAGAATAGGTGTTATATGTTCGGTGGATTTAGAACAGCAGGTTATTATCCTGGCAATAGAAGTTGTAAGCGATGGATACGTTTTTGTGGGATGCCAGATAGAAGAGCACTACAGTAATCTATACGTGAGGTGACTCGGGCATTAAGCAATACTTCAGTACTGTGTTGCATAAGAACAGGACAAAGTCTAGAAATGTTTCGGAGATGGAAGAAGGCAGTCTGAGAAATGTTACTTATATGGGAGGAATTATTTAATTTATTATTATTTAATAATTGTCATTATTAGTGTATAAATGGATATAAATAATTGCATTTAAACAAATCGCCAAAATCTGTTGTATGTAAACGATACATACCGTACTGTACGATAATAACTGCTTTAAACGTTATTATTTTTTCATCAGAAAACCCGGTTTCCACGTTTACCCGTATTAGTTTAAATGGCACTTTTGCCACTCGCAATATGGCGAACGCGCTGACGTATCGTATCGACTGGGCAACCCAGTGAATGCGGAGTCTATCTATCTACTGTATGTCTATGGATGGAATGAGTAATAAACGTGCATTGCATTCAGTAACCGGTTTGAGTCTGGACTTAATTAATCAAGCAAGACCCAGGTGGCATGACAAGTATAATGGTTTAACGTTTCAGTGATTTAGTAATAATTCTTTGCATTTATATAGTGCTTTTCTCACTACGTAAAGCACTCAGCAATTGCAGGTTAAGGGCCTTCCTTGCTTAAGGGCCCAAAAGAGCAGAGTCCCTATTGGCATTTACAGGATTCGAACCGGCAACCTTCCGATTACCAGTGCAGATCTCTAGCCTCAAAGCCACCACTCCACCTATCATCATTCACCACTGGTGAACTAAGTAGAAATGATAAGCGCCAAAGCCTATGAGACCGTTTTACTTGCAGTCGGGAGCCCTGGCGGGACCCTGGGCTGAGCCACCCAGCCGTTTGATTCGGCCTACCCTAAGAAGACAAGAAAAAAAAAACCTTGTAGGGAAATAAAAAAAAGGAGAATCTGTCGTCAGTGTATTCAGAGTGCGTTAAGTATTTAGACACTTTCACTTTCCCACATCAATCAATCAATACTCAATTTGTTGAAAATAAAAAAATGAAATATGACACTTACATGAACAGTGTGGTTTTCGTCCTGGTCGCGGAACAGTGGACCAGCTCTACACCCTTAGCAGGGTCCTGGAGGGTGCATGGGAGTTTGCCCAACCAGTCTACATGTGTTTTGTGGACTTGGAAAAGGCGTTCGACCATGTCCCTCGAGGAATCCTGTGGGGGGTGCTCCGAGAGTATGGGGTACCGGCCCCCCTGATAAGGGCTGTTCGGTCCCTGTACGATCGGTGCCAGAGCTTGGTCCGCATTGCCGGCAGTAAGTCGAACCCGTTTCCAGTGAGAGTTGGACTCCGCCAGGGCTGTCCTTTGTCACCGATTCTGTTCATAACTTTTATGGACAGAATTTCTAGGCGCAGCCAGGGCGTTGAGGGGGTCCGGTTTGGTGGGCTCAGGATTGGGTCACTGCTTTTTGCAGATGATGTTGTCCTGTTTGCTTCATCAGGCCGTGATCTTCAGCTCTCTCTGGATCGGTTCGCAGCTGAGTGTGAAGCGGCTGGGATGAGAATCAGCACCTCCAAATCCGAGACCATGGTCCTCAGCCGGAAAAGGGTGGAGTGCCCTCTCAGGGTTGGGAGCGAGATCCTGCCCCAAGTGGAGGAGTTCAAGTATCTCGGGGTCTTGTTCACGAGTGAGGGAAGAATGAAGCGTGAGATCGACAGGCGGATCGGTGCGGCGTCCACAGTGATGGGGGCTCTGCATCGGTCTGTCGTGGTGAAAAAGGAGCTGAGCCATAAGGCAAAGCTCTCAATTTACCAGTCGATCTATGTTCCTACCCTCACCTATGGTCATGAGCTATGGGTAGTGACTGAAAGAACGAGATCGCGAATACAAGCGGCTGAAATGAGTTTCCTCCGCAGGGTGTCTGGGCTCTCCCTTAAAGATAGGGTGAGAAGCTCAGAGTAGAGCCGCTGCTCCTCCGCATTGAGAGGAGTCAGATGAGGTGGCTCGGACATCTGATCAGGATGCCTCCTGGATGCCTCCCTGGTACGTCTAACCGGGAAGAGGCCCAGGGGAAGACCCAGGACACCCTGTAGGGACTATGTCTCTCGGCTGGCCTGGGAACGCCTCGGGATTCTCCCAGAAGAGCTAGAAGAAGTGGCCGGGGAGAGGGAAGTCTGGGCATCTCTGCTCAAGCTGCTGCCCCCGCGACCCGACCTCGGATAAGCGTAACAGGATGGATGACACTTACACAAGTATTCAGACCCTATGCTATGATGCTTGAAAACTGGCAGAGGAGAAGCCCATTCTATTAACCATTGTTAAGATGTTTCTTCACCTTGTTTGGAGTTCACCGCTGGTCAGTTTTACTGACTGAACAGGATTTGAAAAAAATACACGTCTGTCTACAATATAGCAGGGGTGGTCCGCATCGGTCCTGGAGGGCTGCAGTGTCTGCCGGTTGTTGTTTCTTAATGAGAAGTCAATTATTGCTTATGTGCTCAATGGACATTTTGAGGCTTCATTTTAGTGGTCTCACTTGTTAAGGGTCCTCACCCATAATTATTTTTTTCAGTCTTAAACAGCTGCATTTGCTATTTTTATTAGCAATCATGGACGTACGGTGAGGGGAGTCATCATGAAAAGTAAAAAAACTAATAATGATAACATAAAATCAATGTGTCCACTGGTCTGTGCTGTAAATTTGTTTTCTGCATGATTCCAATAATTTTGATCATTTTTATAGTCAACATCACTGAATTGGCACATTTCGTGTTCAATTACTGGGGAGAAACTTGAGGTGCGGCAGCGACGAGCCTTACCTTGGACTGCGCTCTACCGCTGGGTTGATGCCTGCGATTGCCGTGTGCCTGTTGCTGTCTCTCTGTATGTCGCCAATCTAAGGTTTGCAGACACGTTTATTACACACCCTGACTTTCCACAGTCTGGTTAATATCTTTAATGAATGTGTGTGACATATTTAGTCTTGCTGATTGGACATAAAACCACAGTGAGAAGGCACAAGATGAGGCAGACAGTACTGTGGTGCCCTGAAGGGGGCACATGTGAGCCCAACAGGCCCTCGTTGCTGCCGTTCTTCTACGCCGAGGCGCCAATAAGTTAGCAACATCAGAAAGTCAAGTGCACTGCAGCGGGCCGTTTATTTTGATTTTTTGTTCCGACTGACTGTCAAAATGGAAGATTAAGAGTTTTAAAACTAAAGGAAAATAAGGAGGACTTTTACTAGAAAGTGACGGAGATTTTTGTGAAGAAGGATAGGCGCATGGACTTCATTTACAAATAAAGGTAAGACCGTAAACCTTTTTCAGTTTTATAAAAAATGGGATCAGACTAAGAAAAAAAACAATCCAATATTTAAAAACTAAACTTTGACCTTAAGGGCGGCACGGTGGCGCAGTGGTAGTGCTGCTGCCTCGCAGTTAGGAGACCTGTGGTTCACTTCCTGGGTCCTCCCTGCGTGGAGTTTGCATGTTCTCCCCGTGTCTGCGTGGGTTTCCTCCCACAGTCCAAAGACATGCAGGTGAGGTGGATTGGTGATTCTAAATTGGCCCTAGTGTGTGCTTGGTGTGTGTTTGTGTGTGTCCTGCGGTGGGTTGGCACCCTGCTTTGTGCCCTGTGTTGGCTGGGATTGGCTCCAGCAGACCCCAGTGTTTGGATTCAGCGGGTTGGAAAATGGATGGATGGATTTTGACCTTAAATAAAATATTCTTTTGTTTTTCTTGTTATCCTTTTGTTGAACAGTCTGTATTAAAATTACTTAAAACATCAGAATTAAAAGCTTTTAAAAAAAAAATTGCCCTATCTGATTGAATAAAACGTGACAGACTGTAAATGATCCGCTTTAGGCTTCACATCATTTGGATAATATCCCTGGAGAGGAACAAAATCTACAAAATAAGAACCTAACATGGCAGACTAAGAAGCCATAAAATGAAATAAGGTCTGAGGTTGGCAAGGATTGGTTTCTAATGAAGCAATTCGGTTGGAACGACAAACCTGCAGCCCACTGCAGCCCCCCCAGGACCGACGTTGCCCACCCCTGGTCTATAGAAGGTCACCCAGTTGAGCAGAAAGCAAGCAGAGAGGTCAAAGGATTTACCTGCAGACCAGGATTTGTCAAGACATGGATATGGGGAAGGCTGCAACATCGATGGCTCCCAAGAGCTCAGTGTAATAAGTGGTCCGTGGCATAGAGCAGATTTTAATAAATAATGGTGCTCGAGAACGGGCAGGCTCAGAATGGGCACATACAGTGCATCCGGAAAGTATTCACAGCGCATCACTTTTTCCACATTTTGTTATGTTACAGCCTTATTCCAAAATGGATTAAATTCATTTTTATCCTCAGAATTCTACACACAACACCCCATAATGACAACATGAAAAAAGTTTACTTGAGGTTTTAGATAGATAGATACATAGATACTTTATTAATCCCAAGGGGAAATTCACATACTCCAGCAGCAGCATACTGATACAAAAAGTTTTTGCAAATTTATTAAAAATAAAAAAACTGAGAAATCACACACATGTCCATAAGTATTCACAGCCTTTGCTCAATACTTTGTTGATGCCCCTTTGGCAGCAATTCCAGCCTCAAGTCTTGTTGAATATGATGGCACAAGCTTGGCACACCTATCCTTGGCCAGTTTGGCCCATTCGTCTTTGCAGCACCTCTCAAGCTCCATCAGGTTGGATGGGAAGCGTCGGTGCACAGCCATTTTAAGATCTCTCCAGAGATGTTCAATCGGATTCAAGTCTGGGCTCTGGCTGGGCCACTCAAGGACATTCACAGAGTTGTCCTGAAGCCACTCCTTTGATATCTTGGCTGTGTGCTTAGGGTCGTTGTCCTGCTGAAAGATGAACCGTCGCCCCAGTCTGAGGTCAAGAGTGCTCTGGAGCAGGTTTTCATCCAGGATATCTCTGTACATTGCTGCAGTCATCTTTCCCTTTATCCTGACTAGTCTCCCAGTCCCTGCCGCTGAAAAACATCTCCACAGCATGATGCTGCCACCACCATGCTTCACTGTAGGGATGGTATTGGCCTGGTGATGAGCGGTGCCTGGTTTCCTCCAAACGTGATGCCTGGCATTCACACCAAAGAGTTCAATCTTTGTCTTATCAGACCAGAGAATTTTCTTTCTCATGGTCTGAGAGTCCTTCAGGTGCCTTTTGGCAAACTCCAGGTGGGCTGCCATGTGCCTTTTACTAAGGAGTGGCTTCTGTCTGGCCACTCTACCATACAGGCCTGATTGGTGGATTGCTGCAGAGATGGTGTCCTTCTGGAAGGTTCTCCTCTCTCCACAGAGGACCTCTGGAGCTCTGACAGAGTGACCATCGGGTTCTTTGTCACCTCCCTGACTAAGGCCCTTCTCCACCGATCGCTCAGTTTAGACGGCCGGCCAGCTCTAGGAAGAGTCCTGGTGGTTTCGAACTTCTTCCACGTACGGATGATGGAGGCCACTGTGCTCATTGGGACCTTCAAAAAAGCAGAAATTTTTCTATAACCTTCCCCAGATTTGTGCCTTAAGACAATCCTGTCTCGGAGGTCTACAGACAATTCCTTTGACTTCATGCTTGGTTTGTGCTCTGACATGAACTGTCAACTGTGGGACCTTCTATAGACAGGTGTGTGCCTTTCCAAATCATGTCCAGTCAACTGAATTTACCACAGGTGGACTCCAATGAAGCTGCAGAAACATCTCAAGGATGATCAGGGAAACAGGATGCACCTGAGCTCAATTTTGAGCTTCATGGCAAAGGCTGTGAATATTTATGGACATGGGATTTCTCAATTTTTTTATTTTTAATAAATTTGCAAAAATCTCAAGTAAACTTTTTTCACGTTGTCATTATGGGGTGTTGTGTGTAGAATTCTGAGGAAAAAAATGAATTTAATCCATTTTGGAATAAGGCTGTAACATAACAAAATGTGGAAAAAGTGATGAAGCGCTGGGAATACTTTCCGGATGCACTGTATATGGGGTCAAACAGGCCATAAATCATAGAGTGTGATTACACACAAAAATATATGATTTCTGGCCTGTTTGGCCCCTCATACACACACAAGACAGCTCCACTCCGGGGTTGATTGCGAAAAATGTGCAACACTGGGTGGATGACTCAGTTGCCGTGTTCACACCTGTGAATTGTGAATTTCCCATTGGGATTAATAAAGTATCTATCTATCTATCTATCTATCTATCTATCTATCTATCTATCTATCTATCTATCTATCTATCTATCTATCTATCTATCTATCTATCTTATAGTGCCTTTCATATCTATCTATCTATCTATCTATCTATCTATCTATCTATCTATCTATCTATCTATCTATCTATCTATCTATCTATCTATCTATCTATCTATCTATCTATCTATCATATAGTGCCTTTCATATCTATCTATCTATCTATCTATCTATCTATCTATCTATCTATCTATCTATCTATCTATCTATCTATCTATCTATCTATCTATCTATCTATCTATCTATCTATCTATCACCTCACACTGGAGCCATCTTGCTCACACCCGCGCCCAATCAAGCCAATGTATGTAGGGATGAGGAAACAGAACAGAGAGGAAGTGGAGATTCAAACGTGAGAAAGAATGAAAGGAAATGAGAGGCAGCAGTGAGATGGAGAGCCGTTCTGCAGTGAACGGAGGCAGGGGGTCCGGTGTGAAGGAAGGGGCGCTCCTACTGAGTGATTGTCCTGGGTGTTAGGAGTGACCCAGAGTGCGGGTGTCCCCCACAGACGCCGAGGGAGATATGCTAGGCACGGCGCTTCAGGGTTGCCAAGGGCCTGGCAAATGGGGACCCAAACCTGGAATAGACGGATGACTGCACCTGCCGGATGGATGCGTCTCCTCCGGCTACAAGAGCCCAGTCAGGGTAAGCGGGGGAGACTTCAATTGGAGAGGTAGGCAGGGGGTCTGCTGATTTTGTTTTTTTTTTTTTTTTTAAGGAACTGTCTCTTGGATTTTAGCCTTGTTTTTAATGGAGTTTTTCTTACGGATTTTGTAACCTCCACATGCATGCGATTTAATGGATTATGTATAGATATATGCCCACTGCACACTTAAACACTTTCTTTTTGATTGGTTTAAAATAAAAGTACTTGTCACCTTTTGCACGTACCCCTTGCTGCATGCATGTGCCCTCATTTGCTCGGCTCATCTCGGTATATGACTATCGACGCTGTGGGTTCTAGAGGCTCTCAGAAGGAGCAGGGAGCGTGGAACTAACCCGGACCATCTCTCACTCTGTCTCTCACACACACACACACAGCATCCTCCATCACTCTTAAATGGAAAAAGTTTGCAACAACCATGACTTTTCCTACAGCAGGCCACCCAGCCAAATGGAACACTTGTGGTAGAAGGACCTGAGGTAAGAGAGGTGACCAAGAACCAGACGATCACACTTGCTGAGCTGCAGAGAACCTGGATAGAGATACAAAGAAACTTCCAGAAGGACAGCCTCCGCTGCAGCACTCCACTGATCTGGGTTTTAGGGCAGAGTGGCTCCTCTGTAAATGACACGTGGAAGTCCACTTGGAGTTTGGAAATAAAAGGCACCTAAAGGGCTCAGTGAAACTGGATTCTCTGGTGCAAACAAACCAAGAGTGAATCTAAGCATCACATCTGGAGGACACCAGGTACGGCTCTTTACCTGCCTAATGTCAGTCCAACAGTGAAGCGTGGTGGCGGCAGCATCAGGGACTGGGAGACTAGTCGGGACTTGGTGTAAGCTGAATGGAGTAAAGTACAGAGACACCCTTAATGAAGGCCTGCACCAAGTTGAGTGAAGGTTGACCCTCCAACAGGACAAAGCAAAGACAACACAGGAGTAGCTTAAGGACAACTTTGGGAATGTCCATGAGGGACCCAGGCAGTGCCCGGACTTGAACCCATCTGAAGATCTCTGGAGAGGCCTGCAATACCAGTCCACTGATGGCCTTCATCCAACCTGACTGTCATGTTAAGTTAGGGGTAGGTGAGGATTAGGTTAGCCTTTATTGTCCTGGACATTCGAGAGAATACATGCGTCCCAGGCCCACACATATCACTTACAGAATATTACACAACTACCCTACACCAAAAATATTACACTTTGCCTTTCAAAAAACTCAACACTTATTATTTAATAATTTAATTGATAGTGGAACTAATGAAAATGTGTGACTGTTCAGCTTACAGGCTGGTAACGTGTATCCCTCGCCTGAAGCCATTATTAGCTCATATGGCTCATAAAGAATACGAATTGGGTCACCGAGGCGCAGCCTCCTCAAAAATCTCTTGGAGACACGTACAGCGATTATTTTACGTGGATCTTTTATTATCTATATAACATTTCATACGATCAAGTCAAACTTAACAAAACTAAATTCAAATCAAACCCCACCCATGAGAAAGAGAGGAAGGCCAACAGCCCGAGTAAAACTATTCAGAGTACAATACAGTATAAATGCTTATTCTAAATTAGTTGTTCTGTTTCTATTGTTTTCGAGAGGTTGACTTCTGATTGCAAGGCCTGTCTTTTCTTAAAAAGTTGCCTCATCTGGAGACCTGGCGTGTTCTTGATCTGTTCTGGTAATTTCACTGATTAACTCTGAAGGCCTTCTTGGTTTCCGACTTATTTTTGTCCTTTTAAAAATGCCTTCAGAGTTTTTCTGTGTATTCCTGCTGAAACCTCAGAGGATGCATTTGTCTTTAAAAAAAATGTAATTTGCTTGGATATAAATTCTGTACAGTTCTTGTCAGCTAATGACAGGAGGTTAAGGTGCCAGCTGCGAGATGAGTATGTGGGGCACTTTTACCTCCTCTTCTGATCAAATTTGGGAGTTGTGATCCAAGTTTCACAGTCATATTGAATAAGTGATTTAATAGCTACTCTGTCAAATAACATCCATCCATCCATCCATTTTCTAACCCGCTATATCCTAACTACAGGGTCACGGGGGTCTGCTGGAGCCCATCCCAGCCAACACAGGGCACAAGGCAGGAAACAAACCCCCAGGCAGGGTGCCAGCCCACCGCAGTGTCAAATAACAACATATAGTAATACTTTGAGTACTGAGAAAAGCGCTATATAAATGTAATGAATTATTATTAGTAGTATTTTTGTCCACTCCATGGACCCTAAGCATTCACATGAAGTGCAGACGTTGACCAACCCTGGAACCAACACACCCTATTGATGGAGCCGACTATCAAGTCAATAACCAAATACTTATATTTTGTTACCTGCTCAGCTCTCTCTCCATTAATAAAATCTGAACTATGATCACCAATGGACCTTGGATCAAAGACTATTTCTTCAATTTTATTCAAATTTAAAATCAAATTATGATCCCTACACCACAGCACAACCTCCTGTTTCTCCAAGTTGCATTCTGTGATATCTGTGTCTGCTGTCTCATTGGGTTTCCTCCCCTGGCTGCAGTTCAAATTTATGTTTGTTGTCTCTATTGTTCATTTTTTATTCATTTATTTAGGTTGGTTATGGACATCATTGATTCTTTCCAGTTTTGTCGTTTCATATCAGTTTTGAAAGTGATTCCCCCAAGAGGCGGGGCCACCTGTCAATCACCATCAGGAACTGCCCTCCACCCTATCAATCCGGAGTGTCCTCCACAGCCTCTAATATTCATTGTGATTGCGCTCCGGAGTTGGTGAGTTCTTGTGTTTTGGTAAATTCGTTACGATTTATCCGGACTTTCACATTGTTTGCTCTGTTTTGGGACTTGTTCAATTTGGATTGCTCTCGCTGACAGCTCCTTTATGCCTTGTGTGCTCTACGGAGCTTCATGTACAGTATTTACTGAGATTCTTTGTGTAATAAACCCTTCTATTTCAAAAGGATTCAGTGTTTGCTCTTGTTACTTGCCAGGGTTCAATGGTGTTATCCCCCTCTAGTGGGCATTTTTTAAGAAGTGCTTTTGGAACTTGCTTGGGCTTTGGTTCTTTGGGACTTTAAGATCATGACACTGAGAGAGCTTGTTAGGATCTGCAGGGAAGAGTGGCAGAAAATTCTCAAGTCCATGTGTGTGAAGCCTGTCTTGTCAAACATAAGAAGACTCCAAAGCCGCAAAGGGGCTTCAACTAATTACTGAGTGAGGGATCTAAGTACTTGTACCACCAATGTGATATTTCAGTTTTTAATAAATTTATAAAAGTTTTCCAAAATGCTGTTTTGCCTTTGTCATTCATTGATAAGAGAAAAAATGACTTAATTAGGACAAACGTAAATCAATCTATCTATCTATCTATCTATCTATCTATCTATCTATCTATCTATCTATCTATCTATCTATCTATCTATCTATCTATCTATCTATCTATCTATCTATCTATCTATCTATCTATCTATCTATCTATCTATCTATCTATCTATCTATCTATCTATCGTGCCTTTCACATCTCTCTGTGTGGGTCTTTGTATGTATGAGATTTCATGCATTGTCATGGATGGCAGTCATGGACTGGCATCCATTCCAAGATGATTTAAGGTGTTTTACATGGCCAGGAGGTCAAGTGAGTGAACAGGCAAGAAGAAAGGCATTGTATTCCTTGCCTTAGCCAGATTTGCAAAAGATGCCAACACAGAAGTAGATATAATCTGGCATCCAGCCGGAGTTTGACCAGCTGGGAAGCAATTATAATGGAGGGACAGGGGGAGAAAACCTGCCTGGACTATTTATTCCCTCGACAAGCTAGATGGCAGCATCCCTGGGTTACTGTTTCTATATGGACAGCCACAGGGCAGGCTGGGAGTTGTAGTCCCATAGGTCAGCCCTGTTGGGTTCCCTGGATGCTGCCTGGGCTATTTTTGATACCTATGTTGAGGGGCTTCTAAATAATTACTAAGTGAGAAATCTAAGTACATGTACCAATGTGATATTTCAGATTTTAATAAATTTAAGAACATTTTCTAAAATGCTGTTTTGTTGTTCATTGTTAAGAGAAAAATCAACTTAATTGAGACAAACAAAGGTAAATCTATCTATCTATCTATCTATCTATCTATCTATCTATCTATCTATCTATCTATCTATCTATCTATCTATCTATCTATCTATCTATCTATCTATCTATCTATCTATCAGGGGTCATGACCTCAGATTCCTATGAGAAGGGCTTTAAAAATCACTTCCATTGGACATTTCCTAACTGAGATTGTAGATAACAGACAGTAGCTAGATAGCTAGATAGGTCTAAGATCTATTACGTAGTGTCTATTATATTCTATTATATAGTGCCTTTCCTATCTACTCTTATATCTATCTATCTGCTGCTCCTGCTCCCCCACATTGAAAGGAGCCAGTTAGGGTGGTCCAGGCTTCTGATTGATCGGGATGCCTCCTGGATTCCCCCATGTGGAGCTGTTTCTGGGATGAGGAGACCCAGGACACGCTGGAGAGATTATATGTCTCAGCTGTCCTGTGAGGGCCTCAGAATCATCAGGGACGGTAGCAAGAAGGTTATTTTGTGCCAATATCCATCCATCCATCCATTTTCCAACCCGCTATATCCTAACTACAGGGTCATGGGGGTCTGCTGGAGCCAATCCCAGCCAACACAGGGCGCAAGGCAGGAACCAATCTTGGGGAGGGCACCAGCCCACCGCAGGACACACACACACACCAAGCACACGTTAGGGCCAATTTAGAATTGCCAAACCACCTAACCTGCATGTCTTTGGACTGTGGGAGGAAACCGGCGCAGACACGGGGAGAACATGCAAACTCCACGCAGGGAGGACCTTTGAAGCAAACCCGGGTCTCCTTATTGTGAGGCAGCAGCTCCACTGCACTCCACTGCTACCACTGCACCACCGTGCTGCCCCTTTTTGCCAATATAATCTGTGAAATTTATTTCAAAGCCATGCAATTCAGTTGAGAGAGACAAAGAGAGAGAGAGAGATGAGAAGAAATCATGTGAAGGACACACAAGCAGGTCATTTTAAAAGTGCCAATGTCTGTTAGACCAAAACAGAGCCACAGCGTGTGGAAGCCATCAATGATGAGAACAGGGGATGATGTTATTTTGGCACACAGCCCATCTGGTAGCTGCCCACATCTGACATGAATTCTATGAATATGTGAATTGTTATAATGACGATAATCCAGCATGAAGTCAGACGAGCCACCATGACGTCGGTATTCTGCCAGATGGGACATCCCTTGGCTTCTCTCCAGCCTGAATACGTATGTATATATGATTATACTGTACAGTGTATTATTGGGAATGAATATTATCTTTTAAAGCAAATTAAATACACATATTCTTTCTCTTTTTGTACCATATTTCTCTGTTGTAATTATTTCCACCATGGTTACAAAAGGGATAGTATTGGCTCTATCTGTTCTGCCTCAAGAAACACATCGCGGGGAGAAAGGGCGCTCCCTGCTGGGCATCATTACTTACACTGCTGACCTGGACAAACAGCAGGAAATGGATGGATGGACCTACCAAGATTTGATGTTTGTTTAAAGAGTATCTGTAGTTAAAGGTGATATAATATAACAAACATCAGGACACATTTACATTGTGTAATTCATTGTAATTCAGTGGAAATTTCAAATGTGGAAAAAGTAAGTGGGGCGGCACGGTGGCACAGTGGGTAGTGCTGCTGCCTCGCAGTTGGGAGATCTGGGGACCTGGGTTCGCTTCCCGGGTCCTCCCTGTGTGGAGTTTGCATGTTCTCCCCGTGTCTGCGTGGGTTTCCTCCGGGTGCTCCGGTTTCCTCCCACAGTCCAAAGACATGCAGGTTAGGTGGATTGGCAATTCTAAATTGGCCCTAGTGTGTGCTTTGGTGTGTGGGTGTGTGTGTGTGTCCTGTGGTGGGTTGGCACCCTGCCCAGGATTAGTTCCTGCCTTGTGCCCTGTGTTGGCTGGGATTGGCTCCAGCAGACCCCCGTGACCCTGTGCTCGGATTCAGCGGGTTGGAAAATGGATGGATGGAAAAAGTAAGTGCACCCCTACCTTTATCAATAATTATCTGAAGTTAGAATCAGATGCACCATAATGATTAGAGCATCATTAGAGAGGACCTCGTTGGACTCTGTCCTCTTAGGTGAACCTCATGAATGTTCAGCCATATGCTTTGCTCTTTTGTTCTGCACCCCAAACTGCAGATACAACTACACAAAGACAGCCCCAGGGTTCAAATAAACTTATTTCATTTGCACAAAGTTTCTCTTACAGGTTCTTCATTTAATCAGCAGTCCACAATCCAATCCTTTACTTTTCTTTCTCCTCCACTCCTCACAGGTGAGTATTGCACTCTTCCACCTGACTCTGACTCACCTGGCTGAGGCTCAGCGACTCCTTTTACATAATAAATTAGAGAGTGCTTCTGCTGCCACAGCATAGCCCATTGGAAAAACTTCCAGGTCAGGTAGAAGCCACTCAACAAAGATATCAAAAATGGCCAGGCGGTACCCAGAAAACCCAACAGGGCTATCCCATGGGACTACACCTCCCAGCATGCCCTATGGGTGTTCGTATAGAAACAGTAACCCAGGGATGCTGCCATCTAGCTTGTCGAGGGAGTAAATAGTCCAGGCAGGTTTTCTCCCCCTGTCCCTCCATTATACTTGCTTCCCAGCTGGTCAAACCCTGGCAGGATGCCAGATTATATCTACTTCTGTGTTGGTGTCTTCTGCAGATCTCTTGGCTAAGGCAAAGAATACAATGCCTTTCTTCTTGCCTGTTCACTCACTTGACCTCCTGGCCATGTAAAATACCTTAAATCATCCTGGAAAGGACACCAGCCAACAACTGCCATCCATGACAATGCATGAAAGCACATACATACAAAGACCCCCACAGAGAGATGTGAAAGGCACTATATAATAGATAGATAGATAGATAGATATTAAGGGCACTATATAATAGATAGATACATAAATATTAAAGGCACTATAAGATAGATAGATATGAAGGGCACTGTATAATGACAGAGATAGATAGATAGATAGATAGATAGATAGATAGATAGATAGATAGATAGATAGATAGATAGATAGATAGATAGATAGATAGATATGAAGGGCACTATATAATAGATAGATACATAGATATTAAAGGCACTATAAGATAGATAGATATGAAGGGCACTGTATAATGATAGATAGATAGATAGATAGATAGATAGATAGATAGATAGATAGATAGATAGATAGATAGATAGATAGATAGATAGATAGATGTGAAGGGCACTATATAATGACAGATAGATGTGAAGGGCACTATATAATGACAGATAGATAGATAGATAGATAGATAGATAGATAGATAGATAGATAGATAGATAGATAGATATGAAGGGCACTATATAATGATAGATAGATAGATAGATAGATATGAAGGGCACTATATAATGATAGATAGATAGATAGATAGATAGATAGATAGATAGATAGATAGATAGATAGACATGAAGGGCACTATATAATGATAGATAGATAGATAGATAGATAGATAGATAGATAGATAGATAGATAGATAGATAGATAGATAGATAGATAGGATATTAAAGGCACTATAAGATAGACAGATCTTTTTTTATTCCAACAGATGGTGCTTCACCAACATTAGCATATCTCTTCTAATATATAGACAGATAGGTAGACACAAATTTGTAACAAAGGGCATACTTACATACAAACATAACAGAACTGTGTATGCACCCATCTACGCTCATATTAAGTATTTTTATACTGTGCATTCCATTATGCATTTACTGTGTACAGTATATACAGTATGTGTATACATATAATAGCATAAAGAAACCTGCAAACACACCTACTGTGTATACAGTATAAATAGATATACTGTACATAATTAAAAACACACAAGAAATACTGTATACACTCTTGTGTAAATATAAACCAGGGGTCTCCAGCTCAGGTCCTGGTGGATTTCTCACCCTTTTCTTAAGTTTTTGCTGGTCACTTCTTGTGCCTTCATTTGAATTGACTGTTTTTTAAGATTCAATCCTCTCATTTGCTTTATTTTTTTCCTTAAATGGCACCCAAAACAGAAATGCAATGTGCAATTAGTGAGCCAACAGATGACGAGTTCAGTCTGAGATCTGAACCAATTTCTTGCCAACCAGTTTCTTAATTAGAAGTCAATTCTTGTTAATTAAACCTGTTCTTTAATTCCATGGCTTTTGTTGATCTCATTTTGCCAAGGCAGACATTTCCAAAACTGTTGATTTTCTTTATTTTGAAGACCGCTGTCTAAATGTTTTGTGGATCTGAGCAGATTGATATCACTGAGCCCTTTGCCTTTCTTTATTTTCACACATTGTATGGCAGACGCAGGTCAGTGTGTCATGTGTTGGCTCACTTTGTGTCTCAGTATTGATTGGAAACAATTGAGCGGTTGAAATAAAACAGCAAGTCAATTAAAACGAAGGCAAAAGAAGTTAATAAGCAGCACAAACTGGTCACAGCTTAAGTAAAGGATTACAAGGAAAACTTGCAGTCACTGCAGCCCTCCAGGGCCGGAGTTGCAGACCCCTGATGTAAACTACTGACGTGCTCAGATCTCAGGTCATTTCTGTCAGTCATTTTTCCAACTCTCTTAGTTCTGAACAGGGTGAAGGTGAGGGTCTGTCAGAGTCTATCCCAGCTAGCAATAGGGCACAAGACAGGAACAACCTCCTGGACAGAGTGCCAGTCCATCACAGGGTGAAACACAAAAACCAACCACACACGAAGCAGACACAAGGGCCAATTTAATATCGCCAGTCCACCTAACCTTCATGTCTTTGGACTGTGGGATGAAACTGGAGCACCTGAAGGAAACCCACACAGAACATGCAAACTCGATGCATTGGGGACCCTGGACATGAACCCTTCACCCTAAACTACCACCGTGCCACCCTTCAGTTCATTTCAGTTCCGGCACTACATCAAGCCTGAGCCTGTCTTGGTGGCATCCATGGCTGGCCAGCTCTGGTTGGGCTGGTAGCTCATGATAGTCCATTATATTCAAATGCACTCATTTATCAGTCATTTTCCAATTTGCTTAGTCCTGAACAGGGATGTGCGGGCCTTTCCCAGAGGGCATGGGGCACAAGACAGGAACAAACCCCTGGATAGAGTGCCACCCCATTGTAGGGTGAACACACACCAGCCATACACTAAGCACACACAAGGGACAATGTAGTATCACCGATTCACTGATCCTGACTGTGGGAGGAAACCCTTGCAGAACATGCAAGCTCCATGCATGGGGGACCCTAGACGCGATCCCTGGCCCACCCTTTCAGTTCCAGCACTACTTCAGGCCTGAGCCTGTCCTGGTGGCATCCAGGGCCAGCTCTGTCTTTTGGATCCTGTATTGGATTAAATTGAACCTCACAGACACCCCACGTCTTCGTGAAGATCACAGATGACTGCTGAAGCACTCGATGACAACTAGAACACAGTAAACTGCCACATCGCAGACGCCAAATTATTTACTATAAGCTCAGCTGAAGCACCTCCTTCCATTTTTTATTTTTATTTTTGGACACCTTAAGCTCCTTATTTTCGTAAAGAAAGTCCACTTGACTCGGAATTTGAGGAGCCTCAACAAGAAAGAACATTCCGGTCTGTTGGACCACAACTCATACACCACCACTCTGAGCACCGAGTCCATGGGCGGCTCCTTATTTAAGTGCACCTTACAGACACACCAATGTTCGTCTTCTTCTTCTTCTTCCTCTGCGTTCGGTCACTATATATTCTCAGTTGAGGTGAACGTTTCTATGCTCCATAACTTCCCAGAAGAGAATGGCGCAACACAATCTCTCACAAATGCAACAAAGGGGCCAAAGATACACGCAAACCGATACTCAATATTCATATACCAACTGTGTTCACATGTAAACCAATAGATTGCACACAAAAATACAGTATATGATTTATGGCTTGTTTGCCCCCTCATAGCTCCCTGCTCTATTCAAGCCACTTGCTTAGCCCAATGTAAAGTTAACAAAGCTTCTGTCCTTACCCCATAGCAGATGTACTGTTTCCTCCATTCCGGAGTGAGATGAGCCGCCAGGTGTTCTGAAAACTTCATGGCAGACGTTGCTTGTGTCCAGAAAGGGGAGAGAACCCGAGCTGCATGCCAGCCCTTTGAGGAAGCCAGCTAGACGGGGCAGGCAGCGCGGCTGACAATGTCAGAAATGGTGAGCCGCAGCATCAGTGAGAGTTTCTGCTCTCATCAATAATGCAGGTGCGTTTCAGCACCCCGGCCAGCGTCGCCAGCAGAGAGGTAAGTCCACACCCTCGGCATTCATGCCACCGTCAGCAAAATGTGGTCACTAGGTCACGCTCCCTCTGGAGCTAAAGACACCTGAGTGTGAAAAGAAGGTGGGCGTCTCCAGTCACATGACCCCTCCTGTCCCTGTCCCAGAATCACTAAAGTTCAGGAGCTCCCATGAAGCAGACTTGTGCCAAGACAACCCACAGGTGGCACCAAATGTGCACTCTGCGGCTGAAGGCTCAATCAAGAAACAGCTGGACGCTTTCAGACATTTTTTATAATTTATTGGCATCTGTAACACAGGCGCGGACAAATGTGTCGGTGCACCTTGCAGTGACAAAATGAAAAGCCATTGTCCCCTGTGTACCTGCATGCCTTCGAGTTTTGCTTATTTCACAAAGATCTTGTAAAATTGTATTATTATATTTATTGTGGTTTTATTATACTATAATATTTTCCATCCATCCATCTTCCATCCCACTACATCGTAACACAGGGTCATGGGGGTCTGCTGGAGCCAATCCCAGCCAGCACAGGGCGCAAGGCAGGAAACAATCCCGGGCAGGGTGCCAACCCACTGCGGGACACACACACACACACAAACCAAGCACACACTGGAGACAATTTAGGATCGCCAATACACTTAACCTGCATGTCTTTGGACTGTGGGAGGAAACCCACCCAGACACAGGGAGAACATGCGAACTCCACGCATGGAGGACCCGGGAAGTGAACCCAAGTCTCCTTGGGGCGCTCCGGTTTCTTCCCACAGTCCAAAGACATGCAGGTTAGGTGGATTGGTGATTCTAAATTGTCCCTGGGTGCCAGCCCACCGCAGATACTTTAATCAATACATGGTAATTTTTAACACAGATATATACTTTGTGATAAATAATTGGGTTTCCTCCCACAGGCCAAAGACATGCAGGTTAGGTGCATTGGCGATTCTAAATTGTCCCTAGTGTGTGCTTGGTGTGTGGGTGGATGTCTGTGTGTGTGCCCTGCGGTGGGTTGGCACCCTGCCTGGGGTTTGTTTCCTGCCTTGCGCCCTGTGTTGGCTGGGATTGGCTCCTGCAGACCCCCGTGACCCTGTAGTTAGGATATAGCGGGTTGGAATGGATGGATGGATAAATAATTGAGCCTTGACACAAAAAGAGGCTTGGGGCAGCTTCCCATAAACCGTTTTTACTCGTGTACCACGCGCCCTCGTGTAAGATGAACACCCTAATTTTTATAAAGAAAATTGCGAAAAAATTTGCCCCGTGTATGACGTGCGTTGTGATTGTATAGGATGCGTTTAGGGCACATTTTCCACAAAATGCCCTTCTGTTTTTGTTGCATGACAAAAGAGTGAGCGAGAGAGAGAGCGCACGAGAGAGAGAGAGGGTGCGAGCGAATGAGCAAGAGAGAGAGAGAGAGAGCGAGTGAGAGAGAGAGAAAGCATGCGCACGCAAGTGAGCAAGAGAGAAAGTGCGAGCAAACGAGCGAGAGAGAGTGCGAGCGAACGAGCGAGTGAGAGAGAGTGCGAGCGAACGAGCGAGAGAGCGAGCGAACGAGATAGAGAGAGAGTGCGAGCGAGAGAGAGAGAGTGAGCGAGCGAGCGAGAGATCCCAAGCAGAAGTAAACATTACAGAAAAAAATTTCCTCATGTATGATGCGCACCTGATTTTCTAATGCTAATTTTTGGGAAAAAATGTGCACGTGGTACACGTGTAAATACGGTACCGTTTTTACTCATGTACCATGCGCCCTCGTGTAAAATTCACACCCTAATTTTTACAAAGAAAATTGCGAAAAATTTTGCCCCGTGTATGACGCGCGTTGTGATTGTATAGAATGCGTTTAGGGCATGTTTTCCACAAAATGCCCTTCTGTTTTTGTTGCTTGACGAAAGAGCGAGAGAGAGGGAGCGCGGCGCGCGAGAGAGAGAGAGAGAGAGCGAGTGAGAGAAAGAGAGAGCATGCGTGCACAAGCGAGCGAGAGAGAGAGAGTGTGAGCGAGAGAGAGAGTGAGAGAGAGAGAGAGAGAGAGAGAGAGTGCAAGCGAGAGAGCCCAAGCAGAAGAAGTAAACATTACAGAAAAAAATGTCCTCGTGTATGACGCGCACCTGATTTTCTAATGCAAATTTTCGGGAAAAAATGTGCGAGTGGTACACGCGTAAATACGGTACTTGGAAAATGGCGGCTAAAGCAAAAGGGCTGCGAAAAAATGGTCATTACAGACAAGAGCCCAAAATAGAACTGAGGTTTGTTACAGACATGGTGGGTTTTAAGGATGGAAGGAGGAAGTGATGTCTTCAGGGGTGGAACCGGAAGTGATGTTCAAGAGCCCAGGCAGAAGTTCCTGCATTTGGTCTGTGGGGAAAAAAGAAAAAGGGCCAGTGTACTCTGCCACCCCCTGATCCAACCAGGAAAGAGCGCCGTTTTGGGGTGGCAAGTGGGGTGATCACTCCCAGGCCCTGTGCCTAAAGGGGCCCTGCTTTTGAGGTCTGCTTGCCCCTTTCATGCAAATTTGTTAAGTTACATTCTCCAGTATATATATATACTAGCAAAATACCCGCGCTTCGCAGTGGAGAAGTAGTGTGTTAAAGAGGTTATGAAAAAGTAAAGGAAACATTTTAAAAATAACGTAACATGATTGTCAATGTAATTGTGTTGTCATTGTTATGAGTGTTGCTGTCATATACATATACATATACACATATACACACACATATACACACATATACAGATATATTATATATACATATACACATATATTTTTTATATATATATATATATATATATATACACATACATACATACATACATACATATACACACATAGATGCACTTACAATAACATAGAAATCAATATAAACAACATTAACATTATCATATGAGAATATGAAGTAATATATAAGAAGCACATTTCATATAAATATAAATTATTAAACAGTAAAATCTTCTTCTATAATTTGCTACTGTGGCTTTTCGTTGGTCTGTCCAGGATTTTAAATCACATGTAGCTTGCAAACCGTTTCACGTATTGACTTGAAATGTGGTACACATATAATATGTCACGTCTGCTATCCGCTTTATGGGTGATGAATGTATTACTCTTTTTATGTTTATTTTATTTTAGAATCAACTCCTATCTGCGCACACCAGGGCGGCCGTGGGCAGATGCGTATGGTGTATTCACTCCATGTTATCGTGCATTGTGCTGTCACTGGTATTTTGATAAAAGAATTTGAACAATATATAAGAAGCGTATAAATTATTAAACAGTAAAACATTAACATTTAAGAAGTAAAGTTACATTGAGTACTACTGTAGTGCCTTCGGGTATACCTCATTTTTTCTTTGCCCATTACATGCTTAAATGTGTACATTTTTTGGTGTACCTACCCGAGAACACGCGACATATAACCGACCGTGGGAGAAGCATGGATTTTAAACACGCGTTGAGTTCATCTGCTGGTCTCCCTCGTGGAATAACTGGTAATGTTTGACTAAAATCTACAGCGAGTAAAACGACATTACCTCCTTTTTTTTTTTTACGATCTCTGAGATCTTGCTTTTTTCGGTTCAAGGCTTCATAAGCTCTTTTATGTTCAATGTTGTACTTAATAAGTACTAATTATCCCAAACCATCATCTTTGAATGTTGCAAGACTTTCGCCTTGTATGTAGATTGGGGTAATTACATTCATTGCATTCCTAGTCTGAATCACAATCTGATTGTATGGGTGGTTACCTGGCACTGTAGGGTTGCCACCCGTCCTTTAAAATACGGAATCGTGCCGCGTTTGAGAATGAAATTGCGCGTCCCGTTTTGAATAAATACTGGACGGGATTTATCCCGTATTTTTTTTATCATTTTTTTTTTAAAGCAGCGTCTCATGCAAATCATCCCACACGCATTTTATGAAGATGCCTCCTTTCCTACTTTTGATTGGGTAATACTTGATGTCATCGTTAGCTGGATTGGTGTTTTTAACTGTCCAGTGAGGAGGGCGTGTCTTTTAAGTACAGTCTGCAAAGTGTTGGCACTGAGATGTTGCGTCAGCGCCATAGTTGAAGCCCCTAACGTTGCGGTCAGCAAGTCGGCTAACATCCGCCATGCGCCGTCTTTCAGTTGCGAGAAGCAGATCATAGAATGGTTGAAACTGTTGCCCCTAACGTTGCGCCACGGCGTGTGCTTCGTTTATACCTCGTGTCCTCTCATTAAACTTTTATCTCGCGAATATGTTATTGCAATCTGCAGCGGGAGCGTTTCTATAAACTTAATTTAAACTTACGTTTTACACCGTGCTTTGTTTCCCTTATGAACATGCTTGTATGCTTAACTCGCTCCGTTCTCAATTGTTTAATTAATTTTTTGCTCTTCGCTGTTTGCGGCTGTTCCTCCATTTCCCCCTACTTCGTTCTTTTATCTCGCGAATATGTTATTGCAATCCTTAACGGGAGCGTTTCAATAAACTGATTGAAAATAGTTTTGCATTTACCTTTTTAGTAAAAGGCGAGCTTTTAATCCTGAGAAATCACCCCGTAAATGCACACGTTTAATTGGACATGTGTTAATATGTATGGTTACACAGTATTAAAAGACAGTGAACAACGTCAGTTACCTTTGTTCCCGCGTTTGATAAAAGGTGAGCTTTTAAGCCTCAGAAATCACCCCGTAAATGCACACGTTTAATTGCACATGTGTTAATATGTATGCTCACACAGTATTAAAAGACAGTCAAAAATTAACGTCATTTACCTTCGTTCCCGCGTGTGACTCGTGCTGTAAATGTCTTCCTTGTTTTTAGTTCACGTGATTACGTAGGAGGCGTGATGACGCGATACGTGACTCCGCCTCCTCCATTACAGTGTATGGACAAAAAATATGTTCCAGTTATGACCATTACGCTTTGAATTTCGAAATGAAACCTGCCTAACTTTTGTAAGTAAGCTGTAAGGAATGAGCCTGCCAAATTTCAGCCTTCCACCTACACGGGAAGTTGGAGAATTAGTGATGAGTCAGTCAGTCAGTGAGTGAGTCAGTCAGTCAGTCAGTGAGGGCTTTGCCTTTTATTATTATAGATATATATATATTGTTCCAGGCAGCTGGCGTCCATGCACAGCCGGGACCCCCCTGCACACTATATTCAGGGGGAGTAGCCCTGGATACTGCAATACCTCCCCCTGGACGCTAGATGGCCGCACCCCTGGGGTGGAGCAGTGCCTCTGTTTCCCACAGGGCTCCCTGGGAATTGGAGTTGGGTGCAGCCCTGTTGGGTCCCGCAGGCACCACCAGGGGGTGCTGTGTTTGGGACTGTGGGGCGCACCCCCCTAGAAGTAATAAAAAAGGGGGTGCGAATGTTACCATATGTGGCGTAATTTCGCTATTCATAGGGAAATTTTAAACTTGTAGCGGTGTATTGGCAGCAAAAAATATCGGAATACATTTTATTAGGGTTTCAAAAAAACATTAGGGGGGCGCAATTAAAACTGTTATGAAAATTCGGGTCGCAAATACTTAAAGGTTGAGAAACGCTGGAATATATAAAGGACTACTGAAGACCCAGCAAACAAGCCAGAGTTGGGAGGTAGAAGACAGAGCTTGTTGGGAGGTGTGGAGGAGAGAATTGCATTGAGTTATTGTAAAGTGCATCCGGAAAGTATTCCCAGCGCTTCATCACTTTTTCCACATTTTGTTATGTCACAGCCTTATTCCAAAATGGATTAAATTCATTTTTTTCCTCAGAATTCTACACACAACACCCCATAATGACAACGTGAAAAAAGTTTACTTGAGGTTTTTGCAGATTTATTAAAAATAAAAAAACTGAGAAATCCCATGTCCATAAGTATTCACAGCCTTTGCTCAATACTTTGTCGATGCCCCTTTGGCAGCAATTCCAGCCTCAAGTCTTGTTGAATATGATGCCACAAGCTTGGCACACCTATCCTTGGCCAGTTTGGCCCATTCCTCTTTGCAGCACCTCTCAAGCTCCATCAGGTTGGAAGGGAAGCGTCGGTGCACAGCCATTTTAAGATCTCTCCAGAGATGTTCAATCAGATTCAAGTCTGGGCTCTGGCTGGGCCACTCAAGGACATTCACAGAATTGTCCTGAAGCCACTCCTTTGATATCTTGGCTGTGTGCTTAGGGTCTTTGTCCTGGTGAAAGATGAACCGACGCCCCAGTCTGAGGTCAAGAGCGCTCTGGAGCAGGTTTTCATCCAGGATGTCTCTGTACATTGCTGCAGTCATCTTTCCCTTTATCCTGACTAGTCTCCCAGTTCCCCACAGCATGATGCTGCCACCACCATGCTTCACTGTAGGGATGGTATTGGCCTGGTGATGAGCGGTGCCTGGTTTTCTCCAAACGTGACGCCTGGCATTCACACCAAAGAGTTCAATCTTTGTCTCATCAGACCAGAGAATTTTCTTTCTCATGGTCTGAGAGTCCTTCAGGTGCCTTTTGGCAAACTCCAGGTGGGCTGCCATGTGCCTTTTACTAAGGAGTGGCTTCCGTCTGGCCACTCTACCATACAGGCCTGATTGGTGGATTGCTGCAGAGATGGTTGTCCTTCTGGAAGGTTCTCCTCTCTCCACAGAGGAACTCTGGAGCTCTGACAGAGTGACCATCGGATTCTTGGTCACCTCCCTGACTAAGGCCCTTCTCCCCCGATCGCTCAGTTTAGATGGCCGGCCAGCTCTAGGAAGAGTCCTGGTGGTTTCGAACTTCTTCCACTTACGGATGATGGAGGCCACTGTGCTCATTGGGACCTTCAAAGCAGCAGAAACTTTTCTGTAACCTTCCCCAGATTTGTGCCTCAAGACAATCCTGTCTTGGAGGTCTACAGACAATTCCTTTGACTTCATGCTTGGTTTGTGCTCTGACATGAACTGTCAACTGTGGGACCTTCTATAGACAGGTGTGTGCCTTTCCAAATCATGTCCAGTCAACTGAATTTACCACAGGTGGACTCCAATGAAGCTGCAGAAACATCTCAAGGATGATCAGGGGAAACAGGATGCACCTGAGCTCAATTTGGAGCTTCACGGCAAAGGCTGTGAATACTTATGTACATGTGCTTTCTCAGTTTTTTTATTTTTAATAAATTTGCAAAAATCTCAAGTAAACTTTTTTCACGTTGTCATAATGGGGTGTTGTGTGTAGAATTCTGAGGAAAAAAATGAATTTAATCCATTTTAGAATAAGGCTGTAACATAACAAAATGTGGAAAAAGTGATGAAGCGCTGGGAATACTTTCTGGATGCACTGTAAATTTATTGTGTTTATGGTGGCTGTGGTGCTTGAAAGACACAGTGAAGAAGGAGAAATATATCATTTTTGTCCGGTGTCTGTGTATCTGTCTATTGGGTTTAATGGGGTGACAGCGACCCCTGGTGTTCTCGGATGTTAGGATTCTGTATATTAAGAGTCAGCTGACGTGATATGTTAGATAAGGTAACAGTAATAGGAAAGCATAAAAGGGAATGAATTGTGTTATAGATGGCTCACTCCATGGACCGAGACGTTTGTGCGCATCGATGTGCAAATAAAGAACCGTCTCTGAGGATGAATTCTTGAAGTACAGAGAAAAGTTTTTTCCACAACAAGAACAACACATTGGACTATTGTGAAGGGGCCTTCTATGAGCCCTGATTTGAGTCTTAGTGAACATGACTTCGGGACAGACTGGACATGACTGGAGCAGTTTGCTCAGGATGAGTGGGCCAAACAACCTTTCGAAGGAGTGCAGAAGACTGATGGGGATCTCCAGGAATCGCTTGTTTGTGGTGACTGAAGACTCTAAAGGTTCTGCAACCAAATATGAGCTTAAGGGTCCCACCATTCTTATCCACGCCATTTTCATTTGTGTTCTGATTTGAAATATTCTTTTGAATCCAAACTGAAAAGCAAAGTTGGATTTTGGTGAAACAACGGAATGAACAACGATGGACGCCAATGACTTTGGTCAGCTTTAAGTGATTTCAGACACCATTGTGGGTTCTTCTTTTTTTGTGGAGGGCTACCAACACGTTTGTCCACGTCTGTATATTTTTAACGAAGTCTCCACATATAATGTCCTTTTCCTCTCTCATGATCTAAAACTTTTTATGTAGCTATTACTGATGTGTTAAGAAAACAATGCCACATTCACACACTCATCTCATCTCATCTTCCCATCCACTCTTCCTGGTGAGGGTCACGGTGGCAGCAGGCCAGCCCAGATGTCCCTGTCCCCAGTTACAGATTCCAGCTCCACCTTTGGAATTCCCAGCCATTCGAGAGATATAATCCCTCCAATGTGTTTCGGGGTCTGCCATGGAGTCTCGACCTGCCCAGTAGGATGTACCCGAAGCAGGTCTAGGGAGGCTTTCTTGCAACTTAGCTAAACCACCTCAACTGGCTCCTCTCGATCCCAAAGAGCGGCTCACCTGAATCACTGAGCTTCTCGCCCTGTCACACCAGCCACCTTACAAAGACCCCCTGACCTGAGAGCGAACTGCCTGGTGAACGTTTTGAGCAGAACTGGGAGATGTGCGTAGAAAAGCAAAAAAAGAGTTCAGCAAAATTAGAAACTGAAGCCTGTTGTGTTTCAGCCAGCAATCCCTCCCTGGGTGGAGTTCAAATTAATTTTTTTCAGTCTGTTTTGTTCATGTTTGATTCTTTTATTTATGTGAATGTTATGTTTGTTGTCTATTTGCCTTTATTTTTCCTTTTGTCTTTGTACCAGGGTGGTCCAGATCTAATTATGCAATTTTCATTACTCTATAACTTAAGTTTATTACATAGAAAATCCCCCATGACCCTGTAGCTAGGATATAGTGGGTTGGATAATGGATGGATGGATGGATGGATGGATAGATGGATGGATGAATGGATGGATGGATGGATGGATGGATGGATGGATGGATGGATGGATGGATGGATGGATGGACATAGAAAATCACCCAAAAAATCCCGGACCATCAAGAAGTGTGCGAACTGACGGCATGAAGAATCGTCTTTGCGCCGAACTGGAATCGTCCCCGTATAAATCAAAGTCATCCAGACGATCTGGATCTGCAGAATTAGATCTGGACCACCCTGTATTACAATTGCCTTTGTTATGTTGCGTGTATGTTTTGTGAGTGGTTACCCAAGAGGTGCCATGTGTCACCAAGCCACTTTGGAAGACTCTAAATCTGCTAGACTGGGCTGGCCAGAAAAACTGAAGCTAATGAATGAGGATGGGCACCAAGCTAAAGTGCCTTGGATTGGAGAGACTGCGCAGCGGAGCCCAGGTGCTTCACCAGTCACAGCTTTATAGAGGGTGGGCAAAAAGAAAAAACATGCAGGGCATCCTGGCAGAAGGCACATTTCACTTGTTTTGATTTTTAACCTGTGTTAGAAAGAAATCCTTGGAAAAAGGTTATAAGAATATTTTTTAGCATATCTATCCATCCATCCATTTTCCAACCCGCTGAATCCAAACACAGGGTCACAGGGGTCTGCTGGAGCCAATCCCAGCCAACACAGGGCACAAGGCAAGGAACCAATCCCGGGCAGGGCGCCAACCCACCGCAGGACACACACACACGGCCACACACACTAGGGACAATTTAGGATCGCCAAGCCACCTAACCTGCATGTCTTTGGACTGTGAAACCCACGGAGAGAACATGTAAACTCCACGCAGGGAGGACCCCAGAAAGCGAACCCGGGTCTCCTTACTGCGAGGCAGCAGCACTACCACTGCGCAACCATGCCGCCCTAATGTCCATGAATTCTCATTAAAATTAATCTTACATGTTCATTTGAAAATGGCAAGGCCTTATAACCTAAACTATCCATTGGAAATGAACGACTTTTAAATTCGGACATTCGTTATTACATTTTTTTTTTGTCAGTGACAGGAATCTGTAGCATATTAAATGTTGCTGCATTCTTAGTTACACTATCCTTTAAATTGATCTGATATTCATTGCAAACAGATACAACATTAAAAGCTACACAGTTTATTGAAAAACGACAAAAATTAATGATTTATCACACATAAAGTATTACGTGTCGTGTACTAGGAGTCCTAAGCACATAAAAGTTCCGAAAAGAACCTAAAGCATTTCCAAAAAAGCCCACTAGAGGGGGGTATAACATCAAGACACAAAAACGGCCTCGGAGAATCTTTATACCGTACATTTGTTTTAGATAGATAGATAGATAGATAGATAGATAGATAGATAGATAGATAGATAGATAGATAGATAGATAGATAGATAGATAGATAGATAGATAGATAGATAGATAGATAGATACTTTATTAATCCCAAGGGGAAATTCACAAATTTAATCTTTGGGAGCTTAGACTCCAAAAGAAGACAAAAGCGCCCCCATCCAAAAAAAAAAGAAAAACACATGTATGGAGAGACAATTCAGAGACAGACTCTCTTCCAGGCAGGTACAATGGATGTTAAAAATTGAAGTAATTTTAATGACAGGATTAGAAAGGAGTACCCTTGAACGGTTGGGAGACAAAGTCAGAAAGGCGAGATTGCATTGGTTTGGACATGTGCAGAGGCGAGATGCTGGGTATATTGAGAGAAGGGTACTGAGGATAGAGCTGCCAGGTAAGAGAAGAAGAGGAAGGCCTAAGAGGAGGTTTATGGATGTGCTGAGAGAGGACATGTGGTAAGGTGGAAAGATTTAATACTAAAGTGAGGGCTGCTGTTGACTTAGTTGCACCTGAAAAGACAGTTAAAAAATCTTCTAGCATTGTTATACCATGGAAGACCCAAAGAATGTCTGATTTAAAGAGAACATGCCGTAGAGCTGAGCGTAAATGGAGGAAGACTAAACTAACTATTGACTATGAAATATTAAAATAACAGAATACAATAACACAGTCCGTCTTGAGAGGCGCTGCTATTTCTCTAAGATTATAAATAACAATGCTAGTAATCCCAGAGTCTTATTTTCGACAATTGATCATCTGTTAAACCAGGTAACTCAAAGGAATGCCTCCTAAGTACTTCCAGTAAAACCTGTGAGGCTATCGCTGTATTTTTCAATCAAAAAATTAATGATATTAGAAATAACATAGTATATCTCCCCAACACTAAGGATCCTCCTAAACCACAGTACTCCATAATAAACAAATTAAAGTCTGTCACTAGGATAGATTTACCTGATTTACATAAAATAATTTCTCAAATGAAACCCTCCACCTGTGCCCTTGACCCAATACCAACTAATTTTTTCAAAGAAGTATCGGGCGTGCTTATTGATAATGTTCTTGACATAGTAAATTCGTCATTAGATACGGGGGTCTTCCCAGACTGTCTTAAGACTGCGGTAGTTAAACCCCTACTTAAGAAAAATAATCTCGACCCCTCTGCTCTTGAAAATTATAGACCCATCTCTAACCTGCCTTTCTTAAGTAAAATTCTAGAGAAGGCAGTCATTATACAGTTAAATGAGCACCTCAATAAACCTGCTATTCTTGATAAATTTCAGTCAGGTTTTAGAACAAATCACAGCACAGAAACTGCACTCGTTAAAGTAGTAAATGACTTGCGGGTAAATGCAGACAGAGGCCATTTATCTGTTCTCATCCTCTTAGATCTGAGTGCCGCATTTGACACTATTGATCATAATATTCTTAAGAATCACCTTAGTCAATGGGTGGGCCTCTCTGGCAGAGTCTTAAATTGGTTTGAATCCTACCTGGCAGGGAGAAAATTCTTTGTTAGTTGTGGTAATTATAACTCAAAGACACATGATATTCTATATGGTGTTCCACAAGGCTCTATCTTGGGTCCGCTGCTCTTCTCAATCTACATGCTTCCATTAGGTCAGATTATCTCAGGGCACAACGTGAGCTACCACAGCTATGCTGATGACACACAGCTGTATTTATCAATAGCACCTGATGACCCCAAATCTCTTGAGTCGCTAACACAATGTCTGACTTGTATTTCAGAATGGATGAATAGTAACTTTCTCAAATTAAATAAAGAAAAAAACGAAATCTTAGTGATTGGCAATAATGGATACAATGAGGCTATTAGAAATAAACTGGATGCATTAGGATTAAAAGTCAAATCGGAGGTAAAAAGCTTAGGGGTAACCGTTGATTGTAATCTGAATTTTAAATCGCATATTAATCAGATCACTAGGACAGCATTTTTTCACCTAAGAAACATAGCAAAAGTTAGACCTCTTATATCATCGAAAGATGCAGAGAAATTAGTTCATGCGTTTGTTTTCAGTCGGCTAGATTACTGTAACGCACTCCTCTCAGGACTACCCAAAAAAGACATCAATCGTTTGCAACTAGTGCAGAATGCAGCTGCTAGAATCCTTACCAGGAAAACAAAATCCGAACACATTTCTCCAGTTTTGATGTCACTACACTGGTTACCTGTGTCATTCAGAATTGACTTTAAAATTCTGCTTATGGTTTATAAAGCTTTAAATAATCTCACCCCATTTTATATATCGGAATGTCTGACGTCTTATATTCCAAATCGTAACCTCAGATCCTCAACTGAGTGTCTCCTTAAAATGCCAAGAGCAAAACTTAAAAGAAGTGGTGAGGCGGGCGACCTTCTGCTGTTATGCATCTAAAATCTGGAGTAGCCTGCCAGTAGGAATTCGCCAGGCTAATACAGTGGAGCACTTTAAAAAACTACTGAAAACACATTACTGTAACATGGCCTTCTCATAACTTCACTGTAATTTAATCCTGATACTCTGTATATCCAATTCATTATAATAACTATTCATTCAAAATCTGTACTAACCCCTACTCTCTCTTCTGTTTCCTTTTCCAGTGTCCTGTTGGTGGTGGCTTGCGCCACCACCATCTACCCAAAGCACCATGATGATCCAACAATGATGGATGGATTAAAAGCCAGAAGTCTGTATGACCATCAGCATCAAGAGACTCCGTGAGAACCCAAACTACAAAGAGGACTATTTCATTTATGTTAGGTAGAATGCCCAGAGGGGACTGGGTGGTCTCATGGCCTGGAACCCCTACAGATTTTATTTTTTTCTCCAGCCTTCTGGAGTTTTTTTTTGTTTTTTCTGTCCACCCTGGCCATCGGACCTTACTCCTTTCTATGTTAACTAATGTTGTCTTATTTTAATTTCTTTTTTTGTCTTTTATTTTTCTTCTCTTCATTATGTAAAGCACTTTGAGCTACTTTTTGTATGAAAATGTGCTATAGAAATAAATGTTGTTGTTGATGCAGGTAATGGGGGTGACAGAGCAAGATGACAAGGACAGGAAGATATGGAAGAAGATGATCCGCTGTGGCAACACCTAATTGTAGGGTACGAATTCAAGAGAAGGCCGTAGTCTACTATTGATTGCTGTGCAAGCCCTGATCGTGACTCGTCACTTTTTTTTTTTATTACAATTTTGTCAGGGATGACAGGGGGATTGGAATTGGTTACAACACCCGCCTTGAGTTAACGAGGAACACTCCAATAATATAACCGACTGAGCAATCGACTCAAGCGTGGTTTAGTAAGATAATAATCCCTATTTCATCGATTCGTTTCGAGATCCAAGTTAATCTCATTTCTCCTTCTGAAGAGATCCCTAGCGCGACACTACAAAATAACAACTTCCCCTCGCCGTCCTTGTTTATGTACGTCACTTCCGCTATTTTCTAAGGCTACCTCACATCCGGTCGGTGCGCTCTCACGTGTTGTTTCCTTTCGCTCGCGTGTTCATCCCTGCCGATTTTGTTCGAACTGGAACGGCAGCATGAGTGAGATTCCGCCTGACGTTCAGGCATTTCTAGATCGACATCCAAGTTTGATGCCAACAGAGCGGGGCAAGGTAAGTAAATGCAGGGCTATGCACTTTATCTCCAAATGTAATCGTTCGTTCGTTGTGTGTGTGTTTGAGAGAGCGAGCCGATGCGCTGCGACCGTTTCCGTGTTACTTTTATACTATAAAATGTGTCCTGTCTTAATCAGTTCCATTAATTTAAAAAAAAGGAAAATCTGCAGTTGTACGCGTATTACGCTTCTTAGTTGACGTACTGATTTGAATAAACGAGTCCTGTGCACGAGGGCACGATTTACCAGTAGAGACATCAGCCAAGACGATACTGTGTTTTTTTTGAGAGTTTTAAGGAACTAATGGTGTGTCCAGCATAACGTAACACCAAAAACAGACGTCCGTAACAGAAGTGACAGCATCCGAAAGGCACACGTGCATTATGGGGTGTTGTGTGTAGAATTCTGAGGAAAAAAATGAATTTAATCCATTTTGGAATAAGGCTGTAACATAACAAAATGTGGAAAAAGTGATGCGCTGTGAATACTTTCCGGATACACTGTAGATTTTTTCAAATACACCAAGTAGAAACTAATTAACATAAATGAAAACCAGCCATACCTGCCCATCAGTTCATGTAAAATCTCGGTAGAAGAGAAGCCAGAAGCCTTGGAGACCTTGAAGGTGCCTCTTCCCTATTGGCCATTCTACAGGTGAGTAGGTGCTAAGCTGGCCAATCTGATGAGCAGACCCTTGAGCAGATGATTCCAGTGCTCCTTTATCTGAGATGACTTCCATAGGCAGGCTAACCACATTCTCGTGCTGATGTTGTTTCCAGAGGTAGTTTGAAACTCCGTTGTGAGGGATGCAGCAGAGAAGAGGTAATTTGTTTACATGCTGTGCACTCTCTGACCCCAACTCTATGATTTCGGCTTGTTTGCCACTTCATGGCTGAGCTGTTGTTGGTGCTTGACACATCCACCCCACTGTAGCTGATAGGAACGAATCTAGAAGAGCTGAAGTTTCACATGCTGACTTGTAGCAAAGGTGGCATCCTATGAGAGTTCCTTGTTTAAAGTCACTGAGCTCCTCAGTACGACCATTATTACTGCCAGTGTCTGTCAATGGAAATTGCATGGCTTCTCTATGCACCTGTTCACAATGATACACCTGAAACTCAATCCTTTGGAAGGGGGCATCCTCAAACTTTTGGTCACATGGTCTGTTTTACGTGAAGAAGTGTTATGTATACTTAAAACATTTCTCATCTCTCTCCACAGATCAGATGTGAGCTCACTGGCCATGAGATCCCCTGTCGCCTTTCTGACCTCCAAACCTACACCAGTGGCAAGAAATACAAACACCTGACCAAACAAGTCCCCAGCTTTGACTACAGCCAATATGAGCCCCACGTGGTCCCTAGCACAAAACAACCGTGAGTGAGTGGACAACATCATTTTTTGTTTTCCTTGGCTGTATTTAGATCCTATTACTCGACGTACTGGATTTTGCCAATAAATAAGACTCCCAAGTTGCCACTGATTTACTTGAATCTTCCTTCAGCTGCACTTTCACTGTTTCTCTGAATTTCTTTCTTTCTACTTTATGAATCAAGTTAAAATTAAGTAACTCAATGCTGTAACACTAGTCTTCCTTTATTTACCTTTCACAGCAGCAGCTTCGTGTGAAGGTTTACAACTGAAATCCTGACTGCACTTGCTAACCCTAACCCTAATTGGGCATCTATTATGATGACATAATAATATAAGCAGGGCAAGATCACTACTTCAGGCTTGATGGGGGGCCGGGCCCTATCTTAGCTGCGTTGGGTACAAGGCAGGAATTATCTCAGAACAGGACGCCAGTCCATCACAAGGCACACTTGGGCAAGAACTGACACTCACACAAACACAGATAGACTTTAGAATCAGCAGTTGACCTAACCGACACATCTTTTGGGATGTGAAGGGAAACCTGGAGGAAGACACGTGCAGACATGGAGAAAACATTTAGAGTGTGGGGTACATATGTAAAAAAAAAAAAAAAATTATTCATTGGGGGGTGCACATACTTTTTCACATAGCTGTTGAGACTACTTTTTTTGTCCTGAGGTTTAAATTTAAATGTTGGTAGGATTTATGAATTTGAAGGCTCATCACAAGCTGCATATCATTGTGGCACAGTGGTTAAGGCTTTGGACTTCAGACCCAGAGGTTGTGGGTTCAAATCCCGCCACTGACACTGTGTGATCACAAGCAAGTCATTTGACCTGCAAGGGAAAAAAAACCAAAAGAACTGTAACCAATTTTATCGTAAATGTTGTAAGTCGCTTTGGATAAACAGCTTCCGCCAAATAAGAAAATGTAAATGCATAATTTGCAAAGTAACAGCTGTGCTAGACATTTAGTCTGACTGTGTCTTTGTTTAAACTTCTGTTCACAGCAACCACCTCTTCTGCAAACTGACTATTCGGCACATCAACCGCACCCCACATGATGTCTTGGCACATGTCAATGGAAAGAAGTACAAACGAGCCCTGCAGAAGTGTGAGTGCTGCCACATTTTAAACCTGGTCCTTTATAAAGCGAACAAGACTCAAACGTCTCAATTGTTTTTTTTTTTTTTAATTAATTCTCAATCAAACAATAATGAGGTACAAAATGGGCTGACACATGACCAGCTCACCAGCAAGGTCAAGTTCTTAGTAATGTTGATCAGCTCAGGTCCACAAAAAAATTGTTAGTACTCTTAGTAAGAAGAAAGTCAACCATTTTGGAAGTGTCAGCTGTGGCAGAAGGAGAGCACCAGAAAGCCATAGCATTAAAGGACGGGTTTAACAAAAACTGACTTCTAATTAAGAGAAGTAGACTGTTGTACTGTGTTAGCCATAGATTGATTAAATAGATTAACTAAATTGATTACAAATGTAAGCTTTCGAGGCAGCTAAGGCACCTTGCCTGATGAAGAGATCATAGCTGCCTCAAAATCTTGCATTTGTAATCTATTTAGTTAGCCAATAAAAGGTGTCATTTCACCCTACTTTCTCCTGTTCTTATTAAGAGACAGGTTGGAGTGAAATTGGCTGGAGTTTGGGGCCCTAACTTAGCTGGTCATTTGTTGGCTCACTTCACATTTCATTTTTGTTTGGCTGTCTTTTAAAGCAGAAAGAAGGAATTCAGAGGACTGAGTCTTGAAAAAAACATGGAAATTAAAATGAAAGGGAAAAAACTCCAAGAAGTTGCAGAAGTTTACAAAGTATATCAAAATCAAAAAAAATGTGGTCACCGATGAAGGAAATGGCAGGAAGGAAAACCTGCAACCCTGTTAGCCCTCCAGGATCAGAGCTGGACACTCCTGATTTAGGCTAAATGTCCTTATGTGTTACAGATGAGCAGTGTGTCCGGGATGGAGTAGAGTTCGTGCCAGCCTGTCTTCAGAATAAGCAAAAAAGAGTGGGAAAGAAGGAGGAACAGGAACAGGAACATGAAAGGACAAAAAAGAAAAGCACGGGCTTTTGGGAGCCCACATCTAGTGACAGGGAAGAGGAGTCAGATGACAGCATGACTGACCTTTATCCAGGTAAGGCTTCTAGATCTGTTATTTTTATCTGAATTGCCATTTTCTTATAGATACATAGATTTTTATATATACATAGGTTTATGTATGTGTATATATATATGTGTGTATATATACTGTATATATATATATATATATATATATATATATATATATATATATATATAATTATATAAAATTAGCATCTGGAGATCCACAAAGGGAGACCAAAATGAATCATGTATCATAAAGTAGTTTTTATTCCTGAGCTTTCAGTCCCTACCAGGAGCCTTCATCAGAGGATAATGTTTAGACTTACAAGAATCAAAGGCAATATATAGATATAATATTCAGATAAAAATGAGCTCCTTCCCTGTCCATCTTGGCAGTGATCTCATCAGACCTGCCTCTACTGTAAAAAATCTTGGTGTCATTTTTGATTCCTCCCTCACTTATTCCGCCCACATAAATCACATTAAGAAACTTTCTTACTTTCACCTCCGTAACATATCCCGTGTTCGCTCCTTCCTCTCCTTCCCTAATGCTGAGAAACTTGTCCATGCTTTTATCACATCCCGGTGGCTCTGAGGCTAGAGATCTGCACTGGCAATCGGAAGGTTGCCGGTTCGAATCCCGTCAATGCCAATAGGAACTCTGCTCTGTTGGGCCCTTAAGCAAGGCCCTTAACCTGCAATTGCTGAACGCTTTGAGTAGTGAGAAAAGCGCTATATAAATGCAAAAAATTATTATTATTATTAAAAAATTATTATTAAAATTATTGTAATTCCCTACTGGCAGGTGCCCCTTCTAATCTTATATCACAGCTCCAGCTTATTCAAAACTCAGCTGCAAGAGTCCTTACTCGAACCAGCAGCAGCGAGCACATCACACCCATCCTGCTCCATCTCCACTGGCTCCCTGTGCCTTACAGAATCGAATATAAAATCCTACTAATAACCTACAAAGCCTTAAATAACCTTGCGCCAAACTACATCAGTGATCTTCTCCATCACTATGTGCCTGCCCGCCCACTAAGGTCCTCTGATTCTGGCAATCTTGTTGTGCCCCACACTAATCTACACTCCATGGGTGACAGCAGGGCCTTCAGCTGTATAGCGCCCAGACTCTGGAATGACCTACCGAAATTAATCAGGTCAGCTGACTCCATGAATTCTTTTAAAAAACAACTCAAAACTCATCTGTTCATTAAGGCTTTTAGCTCGACTTGACTTTATTACCCTTCTCTCAGTTTACTTCTGTGTCAAGATGCTCATGTAACCTGTATGTGTGTGCGAGACCATCAATTATGTTGTGTTTTTTTTCCAGTATTTACTGTCTTAATCTTCTTTATTTATCTGGTTTGTACAATGCTATATACTGTATATTCTGCCATTCTTTATTATATTCTGTAAGTGCCTTGAGCATGGGAAAGGCGCTATATAAATAAAATGTATTATTAATAATAATAATAATATTATAGCCTGGTGCAGGTCTACAATTTTGTTTCTGGTGTCCTTTGACAGCTCTTTGGTCTTGGCCATAGTGGAGTTTGGAGTGTGACTGTTTGAGGTTGTGGACAGGTGTCCTTTATATTGATAACGAGTTCAAACAGGTGCCATTAATACAGGTAACGAGTGGAGGACAGAGGAGCCTCTTACAGAAGAAGTTACAGGTCTGCAGGAGCCAGAAATCTTGCTTGTTTGTTATTGACCAAATACTTTTTTTTCCACCGTAATTTGCAAATAAATTCTTCAAAAATCAGACAATGTGATTTTCTGGATTTTTTTTTTCTCATTTTGTCTCTCATAGTTGAGGTATACCTATGATGAAAATTACAGGCCTCTCTCATCTTTTTAAGTGGGAGAACTTGCACAATTGGTGGCTGACTAAATACTTTTTTTCCCCCACTGTGTAATATATAGATGTACAACCCAGTACTCCCGTACCAATCACCCACTGTCCAGGCCTTTCACAGTGCCTCTCTTCATGTCTTCATGACCGCCTCCACTCCTCTCCTCCGAGCTCCGTCCTCTTCCACCCGACTCCAGCCCTTGAACGGAGGGAAGCGGCCCCCTTTATCCTCACCCGGACGTGCTCCAGGTGCCTCCCGATTAACTTCTGCCGGCACTCCCTGGTGTGGCGGAAGTGCCAGCTGTGCACCCGGAAGCATTCCGGGTGTCCCTGGTCTTCGTCCCCGCAGCACTTCCGGGTGTGGCAGAAGTGCTGAGGGCCAGAGCTCTCCAGGCATTCAGGCACCCCCTGGCGGTGAACACGGGCCCCTATAGGGTTGAGCTTCCATGCTCCTTTCCTGTGGTCCCCATAGCCACCGACCGCCCCCTCGTGATCCGGAGTAGGCGTAATCCCTCTTCCGGTCCTTCCGGGCATTCCAGCTGGGTACCAACCCCAGCTGCTCTCCACACCAGTCAGAACTAACAAAAGTAATTAGAACTTATGACACTGTCTCCTTCATAGAAAACTCTGGAATGCTTCCTTCACATAACTTCAGATAACTTAATTTCACATTGATTCTGTGTACAGAACGCAATATTATTTGGCTTTAGTTTAAGGTACTCCCATAATTTAGAAGTCCGTGGTCTTTTACACAAAGGACCTGCAGGTGAATTAGGCGCTGCAAAGTTGAACTCTTGAAAGATGGTAAAAACGCGATACATCAACGTGTGCAGCACCAACCAACAAATTTAAATAATCGACTATGTCGATTACACCAACACACACACACATACACACTCACAGGTCTGATCACTTCCCAATTCAAATGTTCATATCCATATTTTCAACTGGTTCACAGATTGTACCTGAGCCCAGTTAACCCAGTGTGTTGCTGGTGTTTAATTAAAGTGCCAGTGAAACTTTTCCTAAATATGTTTTGGTTCCGTCTTCCTGCTGAGTTCATTCTTATCTTTTGCTGATGTCTTCCTGTTCTCTGTGTTAGTTGAACTCCTTGTATACCATTGGACTTCATCCGTTTCAACACTCGGTTAGGTGGCCGTATTGTAGTTAAACTCGTGTATATATTCCTCAAAGTAAATGACATCAGAGCAAAAAATGAATAACATGAATGTCATGTCAGTTTCTAACCCACTTAGTCCAGACGAGGAGCGTGAGGGGTGTTTGGAGCCTATCCCAGTTAGCGTAGGCATGAACAAACCCTGCGTAGAACACACACACGCCCTTGACAAGCCAAACCCAGACTGGGGCCCAGTTCACTTAACCTGCATGTCTTTGGAGCCACGCAGACACGGGGAGGACCTCTGCAATTTCACTGTGCCACCGTGCACCCCATTACATGAATGGACAAATTTGTAATGTTGACCAGTGGTGTGAATGTGTGCACTCTTAATGTTCTCAGTAATGGAGTGACATGCCATCCAGGGTTGATTCCTGCTTTGCGGTCAGTGCTGCCCACATTGGCCCCATGTTGCTTCAACTTTGTAATGGAAGAGCAGCAGAACTGGGTTCAGGAAGCGACACTGAAACTTCTTCCACAGTTTGAAGTAAAAACAATGAAAGGAACAGCTCACATAAATCAGCGATGGAGTAGTATCTCAGCCAGGTTTGGTAACCCCATGATGGATAAAGGGGGGTCCTGAAAGTGGCTAGACGGGTTGTTATTGTTTAAATTATTCTTTGGCGCTCAGTTTTTTTTTTTCTTTTCCAACAGAGGAGATGTTCCCACTTAAAACTTCCCAGGATGTGGAGATGAAAGCCACGGAGTGTGACGACTTCCAGTCGGACAGTGATGAGGAGGCAGCATCAGATAAACTGAACAGTTCAAAAAAGATGGAGGTGGAAGTGTCGACACAAAACAAGAGAAAAAAGGTAGGTGGTGAGATTTGTTTTAGACAATTATAAAAGCGTTGTCCAGATCAGCATGCTAAAGAAGGAACTGTTTGGTTCACAAATTGAACATGAACATGAAAAGCATGTTGCAGAATAAGGACATCTGCTGCAGGTAAGCAAAATAGGCAATAAGCGAATTCAAAGTTTAAAGATACGCTGGGTGTTTTTCAAGTTGAAGTTATTTATTCACAGTGCATTCATCTGCCTGGTGGTGGGGGAGCCTGTGGCCACTGCGAATGTCAACGACCAAACTTGTAACAGACCTCAAAATACTCTAATAAAAAACATGAAATTTGACAAATGAGATGAGACCATTCAGTCCTTCAAGCCCACGTGTTTAGCTAATAGCTAATCTGTCTCAATATCTCATCCAGATTCTCCTTAAAGGTTGTCGATGTTTCTGCTTCAACTCCATGTCTTAGGCAGTGAAATTGAAATGGCCAGTGAACTCAAAAGTGATTCTGGTGAATCCGAAAGTGTCACACATGTCATTCGGATATGTGCTGCTCAAAAGCTGATCAGTCTGGAAGGAAAATCCGCAAGGAATCACATTACTATTGTCATGGCTGTGATGTTGGATTGTGTATTTCACTGTGTTTCAAAATATACCACACAAACGACACATTTTAACAGTATATGCCAGGGGTGTCCAACTCGGTCCTGGTGGGCTGCGGGTTTTCATTGTAACCCTTTTCCTAATCCGTGCCCAGTTTTCACTGCTAATTAACTTTGTGAATTTCCCATTGGGATTAATAAAGTATCTATCCATCTATCTATCATATAGTGCCTTTCATATCTATCTATCTATCTATCATTATATAGTGCCCTTCATATCTATCTGTCTGTCTGTCTGTCTGTCTGTCTGTCTGTCTGTCTGTCTATCTATCTATCTTTTCCCTTAATTTTATTAGCCCTGTTTTTAAGGATTCAGTCCTCTGAATTGATTCTTTTCTTCATGAAATGGCAGCCAAACAGAAATGAGACGTGAAACGAGTCCACAGATGACCAGCTAAATTGGGGCTTCAAACTCCAACCAGTTTCTCAATTAGAAGCAGTTGTTAATTAAACCTATTATTTAATTCCATGGCTTGTTCCTGCTCTCATTTTGCCACAGCGGACATTTCTAAAACTGCTGTTCTTTTCTGTTTTTTTCTAAGAACACCATCAAAATGTCTTGGTTGACCTGCGAGATCAACCTTACCGAGACCTTCACCTTACTTTATTTTCAGATATTGTGTGATACGCACAGATGAGCTGGTCATGTGGTTTTGTGTCTCATTATTGTTTGGTTGCTAATTAAGGAAAAAGAAACCATTAAGGGGCCTGAGTCAGGTTACTTAAAATTAAGCCAAAAGAAGTTAATTAGTAGCAAAAACTGGTCACTGATGAAGAAGATGGTTAGAATGAAAACCGGCAGCCACTGAGGCCCTCCAGAACCCCTGGTATATGCGGTGTTAGAATTATTTGTTTTATTATTATTATACTTTCTACACTTCTGACTTTATACTTTTAGTGTTTTGCACATTTTACAGTTCAGATTTAATAAATATGCAGTTTTTCAAGGCCAAAAATGCAATGCTTTTTACGTTTTTTTTTTTTTTTTCCCCAAGAAAATTAAATGTAATGCTAAAGAGGCTACAGGTGCAGACCCTTTTCATGGGCAAACCCAGAGCAGCCCATTTCCACCTTTTATATACATTAAGGAGACGCAAACTAACAAAAGGCCAGTAGTGCATGTGGGACCTGCTACAGCCTGCAGGACCTTCAGTGGTTTAGAAAATCGATTGTAAGGATGAACTGGACTTGTAGGAGGTCCACTATGTTTTCTTAGGGTCTTGGCTGAGTTATGTGAATTTCCAAATGCAATAAAACACTGGCTTTAAAGGTAGGCCCCTAAATAAGCCATACGCGTACTTCTTATCAACTGAATTACCGTATATACTCACAGATAAGTTCTCCCACGGATAAGTCGTGACTTGATTTTATTGTATAATTTCTGGAATTTTATAATGTCGGTCGTATAAGTCGAATGCGGAAAACTCACGCTGTTGGTCCAAGAGATTACGATCTGCTAACACCCGCCTGAGAGAGTAACCACGGAGCACACGGCCCTTTTCTTTCTATGTATTGTGCCTACGTGACCACACGGTGGTACCTGAACTATTCCGAAGCGACGTTTGCACAGATTTGTGTTTTTCGTATCTCACACCTTCATACACCTTTATCTATGATGGAGAGTTTGCTCAGAAGAAAATATGAAGCTGGTTTTAAATTAAACGTCATTGAAGTAGCGAAAGAAATTGGTAAACGCGCTGCTGCAACAAAATTTGATGCATTTGAGAAACTGGTGCGAGATTAGAGAAGGCAAGAAGATGTAAAAAAAAGAAAAAATGAATTGTCACATTTTTGAACGGCCATATAAGTCGGGGTCTGATTTTATGATCAATATTTCAGGTTTCGAGACCCGACTTATATGCGAGTATATACGGTAGGAAACTTTGCCAGTCAGAGGCTTCCAAAAGTTAATGCCTCGTATGTCAAAACGGTTCTAAATTTGAATGTTCCAGAGTTCGAATGCTGAGGAGAAGTATGATTTGGAGTTTGAACGATGCTTCTACATTCGGACTGTGCACAAAGTGCAAAACAGATGACAACAGATGGCGCTTATGCAGCAGGAGTAAATTCGTCTGTTGTGTACAGTCTTAGTATTATTACAGCGGCTGTTGTTGATATACAGGCATAATCAGCCCCCCCCCCACCCACCTTACCGGAGTCTCCGGTCCTGTCCTGCCAGTGTTCCGTGTGGCCTGCTAACTCCATAGCTGTATCCGGAATGAATGAAGCCACATCTGTGTAATTAACAGAATACAACTGTCCTCAATGATCTTATTTGCTGTAACCTGCATCTTCAATGCGTCCATCGTATTTGCGAAGGATCTTGCATTGATGAGAAAAATACTAGGAAGAGGCGGCTTATGTGGCCCCTCCATAGTCACGCCAGCCCTGCAGACCCACTTCTGCCTCCTGTCCCTGTGCCACCTCCTACCTGTGGTGAGTCCTGATACCTGGCTGTGTCCACTGGCATGTCGTGGGAGTGGAGAAACTCGGCTGTAACAGGCTGTCCGCTCGCTGCGTGGTCCTAGTTTTAGGAGATCATGTCGGCTTTAGATGAAGAACAGCAACACGAATACAAACAGACACACAGAGCACCGAGCCGCCGTGACTATGTGTGCCACCGTACATTTCATTTTATTATACACTATTTACGTATTTTATTTATTATTTAGGGCATGTGATGAGAAGTCAGGCAAAATGACACTTTTTATTGGTTAACTTGAGCCCCTTCTTCAGGCAACATGCAATACACAGACTGGAATTTAGGGCATTTCATTGTGTTGTTTTTACCTTAAATTAAGTGTGTTTGCTGTTTAAGTTTATCGAAATGGGTAGGGCCTGGTCGCCAATTTATTCACCTTCCATTATTTCTAACTCACCGTCCCCTGAGGCTGAGGTAGTACTGAAACAGGACAAACTTTAAAAATCAATAACCAAACAGGTATCGCTAGCTAAGCGGAGGCGAGGTCCTCTCCAAAAAGTGGTGAGCGGGTAGAGTGACTCGAACAGAGGCTGGCGCGTGAGTGAGGAGGGCTCTGCCCGGCTCCCCACTCCTGACGTAACGCTGCCCCCTCCCCTCAGCCCGTAGCCTCTGTCTCGGATTTGTGCGAATAAATCGCTCCTGCAAGCTAACTATGATTCCAAGCGCAATGAGAGAAGTCGCAAAATCAACCAGAATGTTCCAGCAAATTCTACAATAAAAGACAAGATCTAAATGCATTAAGTAGTACTCTCGTGAAAAGCAGACAGACATACAGACGTTGGATTTTATACATACTGCTCAAAAAACTGAAAGGACCCCTTTTTAGTGAGAGTATAGCATCATGTTAATGACACTTGTGGGCGATTGATGTGGTCAGTTAAGTAGCAGAGGGGCTTGTTCATCAGTTTCAGCTGCTTTGGTGCACTAGAGGGGCAACAAGGAGACGACCCCCAAAACAGGAATGAATGGTTTAACAGGTGGAGGGAGGACACTGACATTTTTCCCTCCTCATCTGTTTTGTCACTCGTTTTCCATTTGGCTATGGTCAGTGTCACTACTGGTAGCAGGAGGCCATACCTGGACCCTACAGAGGTGGCACAGGTAGTCCAACTTCTCCAGGATGGCACATCAATACCATGTGGCATTGCCAGAAGGTTTGCTGTGTCTGCCAGCACAGTCTCAAGGGCATGGAGGAGATTCCAGGAGACAGGCGGTTACTGTAGGACAGAGGTTCTCAAAGTCGGTCCTGGGGGCCCCCTGTGGCTTCAGGTTTTTGTTCCAACCAGATTCATAATCCGTGACAACACCAGACAACAGTGATCTCATTTAATTAGCTGTTTTTTTTCTCGTCTCTTATTCTACATTAAGAAAGCACCGCAGCATGATTCTTACATTAATAAGACATTTAGGAATATTTCCATTTTTGCTGTAGATTTAAATGCTTCACTCCCTTTTGTTGATTTCATTCTATTTTGCCCTTTCTCTGTGCAGTTTGCTCCCTTCATTGTATCTTAATAATGACAACCAGCAGAGCAGCAGACAGCCAGGTAAACAACAATGAATAATCAAAGGCTGCAACTACTTCAGCTTTAGACCCACTAATTAGAAAATAATTAATTAATTAAACAATTAGAACACTTGGCAAAAAACAGAATGAAAAACAAGATGAAAATATTGTTAAAAAGAAAACAAAAATACATTATTCCAATATAACTGCTTGGTACATTTTAATATACCAAACTTAGTTTTCTAATTTCTACATTTTTCCCAAAACACAGAATCTGACAAATAACAGTTCACTTAATTAGCCCAGGAGTCCAATTAAAAATAGAAGCTGGTTGGAACAAAAACCTGCAGCCACAGTGGGCCCCCCCCCAGGACCGACACTGAGAACCTCTGCTCTAGGAGAGCTTGACAGGGCCCCTCGTAGATGGTCCTTAACCCATCAGCAGGACCCACCAGTATCTGCTCCTTTGGGCAAAGAGGAACAGGATGAGCACTGGCAGAGCCTACAAAATGACCTCCAGCAGGCAGGCAGGCCATTGGTGTGAATGTCTCTGAGCAAACAATCAGAAACGGACTTCATGAAGGTGGCCTGAGGGCCCAATGTCCTCTAGTGGGCACCGTGGAGCTCGATTGGCATTTGGCATAGAATACCAGAATTGGCAGGTCTACCACTGGCGTCCTGTGCTTTTCATAGATGAGAGCAGGTTCACCCTGAGCACACGTGACAGACGTGAGAGGGTCTGGAGAAGCCGTGGAGAACGTTCTGCTGCCTGTGACATCGTTCAGCATGAGCGGTTTGTGTGGGGAGGCATATACATGGAGGGACGCACAGACCTCTACAGGCTAGACAACGGCACAGTGACTGCCATTAGGTATTGGGATTAAATCCTTGGATCCATCCTCAGACCCTACGCTGGTTCCTCCTGGTGCACGACAATGCCGGCCTCCTCATGTGGCGAGAGGACGAAGGAACTGATACCATTGACTGCAAACGCTCACTCGCCTCACCACAATCCAATAGAACACATTATGTTTCGGTCCATCCGACGCCTCAGCCTGTCCAGGAGCTCAGTGATTCCCTGGTCCAGATCTGGGAGGAGATCCCCCAGGACACCATCCGTCATCTCATCAGGACATTGTCAGGCATGTTGGGGGGGGGGGTTGGCATACAAACTACTGAGTACAATTTGGAGTTGCTGCAATGACATTTCGGCCAAATGGACTCGCCTGCCTGCCCCATCATTTTGTTCCCTTTGATTTTCGGGGTGTCCCTCTGTCGGTTGATCATTTTCATTTCCATCCTTTCGTTCCTCACACGTCACCATATCAGTCCTTATCAGTAGAGAGAGCCAGCAGAATTGTTTTTCCCATTGAGATCTCATGTGTTTTCAAAGTGGTTCTTTCATTTTACTGAGCAGTTATATAGAGATGGGGAAAATCGATTTGGACTTTGAAAAATTCAAACGGCCTCCTGAATCAAGGCACCACTGTACTTTGACTTTTGTAATCTTTCAGGCTGTTTACGCAGACCTTCAACTTGGTTTGTGCCAACTTTTGACCTGTTGAAAATCCGATCAGTAAATAAAGGCTCAAATCAGTTTATCTTCTATGCTATTCCTTTGACTGGACAAACCTGTGGAAGTAAAGTACAGTAGACGCCACAATTGACTTGACGCAGTGTGGAGCTCGGAGACACTGGAGGTTGAAAGTCTTTTGCTGAGATGGATGGATGGATGGATTACTGCTTGAAAAGACTGACTTATAATTTTATTTTTCCCATGTCAGCAGCCATTTATCCTGTGTCCTTATGGGAGACTCTCTTGGCTCATCTTTATTCTTTTCCTTTGAAATTCACTTTAGTTATTAAAGATTCTTTTGTCATTGTGCCAGCACAGTGGAGACCTGGCCGGTCTGCTCAGTAAAGCGGGTCAGTTGGTTTTTCTGTGGCTCAGATCAGATTAGATTAGATGGACTTTATCAATCCCCTGGTGAAATTCAGATGAATATGGCGGCAAAAACATAAATAACAACAATACAGTCAGCCAGTCAATCGATCAGTCGATAAGTAAACCCATCCATCCATTTACCAACCCGCTATATCCTAACACAGGGGTCTGCTGGAGCCAATCCCAGCCAGCACAGGGCACAAGGCAGGAACCAATTCCGGGCAGGGCGCCAACCCACCGCAGGACACACACACTAGGGACAATTTAGGATCACCAGTGCACCTAACCAGCATGTCTTTGGACTGTGGAAGGAAATCCACGCAGACACGGGGAGAACATGCAAACTCCACGCAGGGAGGACCCGGGAAGCAAACCCAGGTCTCCTTACTGCGACACAGCAGTGCTACCACTGCCACCCGATAAGTAAACCAATAAATAAAAATATTCTTAATGAGTACATCGGGTGGAAACAATGAATTGCCTGCTAGCAGTGGGCAGAAAAGACCCCTCAGAGGTGCTTCTTAGCCCACCGTGGTGGAATGAGCCTGTGGCTAAAAGCACTCAGTGAGAGAGCGCCTCCTGGAGGAAATTTTTCACGATGGCATCCAATTTTCTCATCATCCTCTCTTGGTCCACAACACCTTCCAGCATGTCCAGGGTTTGCATGCTTTCCTGCTGTTTGTTCAGGCATTGTATGCTTCTTTAGTGCTCAGGTCTACCACAGCATAGACCACCACACTGGTGACTGTGGATTGGTAGAACATTTCCAGCAGCTTGCTAATGCAAATCAAACCACACCCTGGGTCTGGCCTTTCTTGTCTAGCACCTCTGTGTTGTCAGATCAGTCCAGTTTGTTGTTGGTGTGATTGCCCCCCAAACCACCCCGATAGGTGATGGGTCTCGGAGGCCCCTTGGCATGCCTGAAGTCCACCAGCAGCTCTTTTTGTCTCGCTGATGTTTGTGAGTTGCAGGTTGTTGTCTTCCATGACCTTCCTGTACCCCAGACTCGTCTCCATTGTTAAAGTAGCTATGATGGACACAACGGATCTGAACTCCTTGGGGTCTCTGGAAGGCCCCTTTCTTTGAAACTGGGACCACACAGGATATTTTCCACAGCTGGTGAACTTTCTGCAGTTTAGGGCTGTTGTCCCAAACATTCAGTTCTGTGTTAAAAAATGATGACATTACAATGGCCTCCTCCAGATACACATCAGTCTAGCATTGTGTTGGGAAATTCTAGGGTCTTCAGTGGGGACTTGAGTGGGCCATGGCAGTAGCGTAATGTTTGTGTTCCTTTAACCGTTTGATTTGGACACACATGTTGAATCATTGAGGCAGCCAGGTTTAAATTTAAAATCTCCTGGTAGTTCACGTGATGCCACGTAACATAATGAAGGATAAAGAGAGCTGCAGCACCACAGAGCCTCCACCGTCCATGACAGAGGTGAGGATGAGGTGATGATCAGCATAGCCCTCCGTTTTCACATCAAACCCACCTTGAGTTGTTACCAGAAAGCTCCAGTTTCATTTCATCCAAATGCCAGTAGTGTTTGTTGAGCTCCAGGTGTTCACGTCTGTGGATGAATGGCAGGGAAGGGCGTTTAAGACAAAGGTGTCCACTTGTCCTCTGAGGGAGAGAAGGCGGCAAATGGGAGATAAACGAGGAAGGGAAAAGAAACAGAAAACCAAAGTGAACAATTAGATGAGCGCAGCTGTGTGTGTGTGTGTGTGTGTGTGTGTGTATGTGTATGTGTGTGCAGTTTGAGAGACCGACAGCTTACAGGGTTCATTTAATGTGATATGCAGAGGGGGCAAAACTAAAAACAGGGAGACACAGAACTCCCTCAAAACCAACGTCTGCGCTCTTAAGTGCATCCGCCAAGAATGTCAGTGTCCCTGGGGGAGTCCGCACTGCACTGCACAGTCATGTCCCAGGACTTCTTTCAAATAAATGTCCCCCAGTGCCCTGATGTGTTAAATAAATGACCACCAGGCCTGAACAGGTTCTCCATATCCTGACCAGTTTGTAGCAAATGGTCGGCTGGGTGAAGATTTTTTTTTTTAATGTTCTGAGCGTACCGCATGTTCACATCTGATGACTTCTTTGTTTTCTTTTGCAGAAGCAGTTGGGTTCGTTCCAGAAAAGATTCAAAGGTCAGCACCGGAAAGGGAAAGGAGTCAAGAAAGCAGGAAAAGGAAAGGCCTGAGTCATCTCTGCATTTTCTATCTGACGGCGTGGTGTGTCACTTAACTGGTAGCGTGTTTTCAAACTAACTAAATGTACAAATAAAAGTATTTTTTTTGGAAATGTGTAAATTGCAAAGTTGCTTTTGGATGTAAAATACTTTAGATCAATAGCAAAATAACATGTGAAAGGCACTATATAATTATATGGATATGAAAGGCACAATATAATGCATAGATACATAGATGTGAAAGGCACTGTATAATAGTTATATGGATGTAAAAGTCACTATATCAGAGACATGAAAGGCACTATATAATGCATAGGTACATAGATGTGAATGGCACTATATAATAGTTGAATAGATAGATGTGAAAGGCACTATATAATAGTTTGATAGACATGAAACGCATTATATAATAGAAATTTAGATATGTAAGGCACCATTTAATGCATATATACATATATAGAGAGATGTGAAAGGCACTATATAATATGAATATGAAAGACTAATACATTAATATTAAAGGCACTATATAATGCATAGATATACAGAGAGATGTGAAAGACACCATATGTACATTACATTTTGGTTTCTGATATGCCCACTAGATGGCGCCAGCGTAACAGTTTATTATGCTTGCGACTCAAGCGGCGGACAACTCAATGGAGATGCAGGTTTCGTTCAGTGTGTGTGTCTGTAAAGACCAGTTCTCTTTGACTGGTTTATTTAGAGTTCTTCACTGGTTTATACTTTTAAATTTTGGGTTCATAAGAATTACTTCTCAATGCTTTGTGTTGCGCCTCCTGACTCAGTAAAAATCCCCCGGCTCTTCTTCCATTGGAGACTGTGGTCCTTTTAATGTGTGTAGTGACACCATTCACATCCTGTACATCTTTGTGATGGCCAGTGTGGTGTGCTGGGCTGGTCACATCAATTCAAGAGAGGACCACAGAATCAACAAGCTAATTAAAAAGGGCAGACTCAGTTACAGGACACACTCTGGACCCCCTGGAGGTGGAGGAGAGAGTGAAGACAAAACTGAGAGCCATTATGAACGATGCTGCACATCCTCTCTGTGACACAACAACACTGAGGACTTTCAGCCAATGAATCACTCAGCAAAACACGACTGGGGGTCCTTTATACCAACAGCAATACACCTGAATAGCACCTCACAGGGAACTGGGACTGCCAAGTCAGAAGTGTTCTTTCTATTTAAATTCCTTTTTAGTCATTCTGGTGTGTGTTCAGACCACAGTGTGTGTTTATATATCTGTTTAAAGTGCTTCAGTAAAAAGCCAAATTTCAACGCTGCCTGGGGGACAAATAAAGTCGTGTCTAGTGCAGTGCCTTTCACATCTACCTATCTCTTATATAGTGCCCTTCATATCTATCTATCTATCTATCTATCTATCTATCTATCTATCTATCTATCTATCTATCTATCTATCTATTATATAGCGCCTTTCATATTTATCACATAGATACATAGATATGAAAGGCACTATCTAGCTATCTATCTAGCTATCTGTTATGGCGCCTTTCACATCTATCTATCTATCTATCTGTCTCTTATATGGTGCATTTCATATCTGTCTGTCTGTCTATCTAATAGATAGATAGATAGATATGAAGCCTGCCTGGGGGACAAATAAAGTTGTGTCTAGCTCAGTGCCTTTCACATCTATCTATCATATAGCGCCTTTCATATTTATCATATAGTGCCTTTCATATCTATCTATCTATCTATCTATCTATCTATCTATCTATCTATCTATCTATCTATCTATCTATCTATCTATCTATCTATCTATCGTGCCTTTCATTTCTATTAGATTTTGTTTTCCATGTCTATGTGTCTGTCACATCCTGCCTTTCCCTCTCATATAGCGCCTTTCACGTCTCTCTGTCTTAATCTCACAGAATGACCAAAAGCCAATCTCTGACTGAAATACTGTATATTTATGTTCGGTAAAAGCTTAAAGTCCCTCATTAAGAAGTAATCATTTTTAGCAAAGCCACACTTCCAGCAGTTAGTGGCCCCCCTAGAACTTCTTGTGCCCAAAGCGTAACTGAAGTGTTTCTTCCATTCCTGTCTTATATTTTTGAAGTTGATCAAAGGGTCTTTCACCCCTTAGGCACGATAGATAGATAGATAGATATGAAAGGCGCTATATAAGAGATAGATGTGAAAGGCACTGAGCTAGACACAACTTTATTTGTTTAATTCCACGAGGTCCTAAATTTCGGGTCAGAGTCCCTCATGTGAGGGGACACAATTCAGAGGAAGCTAAAGTGTGTTGGTCTTCATAAGTCATGGAATGGCTTTAAAAAAAAAAATCGTCCACTCCCCTGAGGATGGTGGTTGAGGACCCCCTTACGCTTCTTCCATCAAATGGACCCCTCTGTCTGGTTTGAGGGTAACTGTTGTGAACCCCACATTTCATCCCCAGTAACAGTCATCAGTCTGTGAGGATGAAGACCCTGCGATGATCTCAGAGAAGCTCTTGTGACTCTCATAATCTTGAGCTGCCATCGACTCGCTCGTGAAGTGCGCAGCTGAAAGTCACTGGGAAAAAAATGCATAACGTCACAGGACATCGAGACACTTTTGCTTTTAGTGTTTGTCAAGTTGACGGTGGTGGCATAAATGAATTAGCAATGTGAACTTGTGTGCTACGGGGTACCCTGGGGATGTTCATCTCCATTGTAAACGTTGAGAGGAGACCCCGTATCTTTTCTTTATTTTAGTATACAGCTGAGTCGGTTGGCAGCATGCGCTGATGGCACGTTACCTCAGCACCACCCTGGACCAGGGTGAGGTTTTTGACAGTGGCTGCAGTGCCAATTCCTGCCACCAAGCCCCAAATTGTGCCTGTAAGTTGGAGGACCTCCTTCCAGTAGAGTGATCACTACATAAATAATAAAATAACGAGTCTGTTTTTGCCGTTTATAATGCATCTGACCGACCCCAGGGTCCACCGCGGCACACAAGTTCACAGGGCTAATTCATTTATGCCACCACATCATGAAGAAACAACCTCAACTTGACCAGTGCCAATTGGCCAGTGTGCCAATCTACACTCATTGAGCAAATCCTTAGGAACGTCCAATCAGCTCCATGCAGTTACCTAATCAGCCAATCACGTGGCAGCAGCACAATGCATAAAGTCAAGTAGACGCAGGTCAGGAGCTTCAGTGAATGTTCACATCAAGCAACCGCAATGGGGGGAGAAAAGATGTGAGGTCAGCGATTGGCACCGTGGCGTGGATTGTTGGTTTTGAGGATTTCTGGAATTTTTGACATTCTGGGATTTTTCACACACACACACACACACATTAGCAGTCTGTAGCCTTTCCTCAGAGACACAGAGAGAGGCAGATTGGGAGCCTGCACTGATAACCGCTCATTGCCACACCCAACACATGACAGACCACCTCAGGACCCCCAAATTAGGACCCCCGTGCAGTTTCTCTCAGAACAAATACGGGAGTGATTGGCAGGTCTGTGGCTGGAGATGAGGAAAGTGGGCAGCCGGTCACTCGGATAACCCAACTGTGGTGGGCAGACAAGCGTCCCTGAATGTACAGCAAGTCAAACCTTGAGGCAGATGGGCTATCAAGACTGGGGTGGGCAGCGTCGGTCCTGGGGGGACCACAGTGGCTGCTGGTTGTTTCTTAATGAGAGGTCAATTATTGCTCAAGTGCCATTTTGAGGCTTCATTGTGGTGGTATCGCTTGTGAAGCCCCCCCAACACACTGCTTATTTCAGTCTTAAACTTTTAATGACTTTCTTATTAGCAATAAGATGCAAATGACAAACTTGTCTAACTTGTCCCCATTGTCCCATCCTGCACTATCCGGTTTAATAAAAGGTGACACAAACTTTAAATGAGCCGTTTGAGGCTTCAACTCCTTTGACTGACATCCTTGGAAATTAAAAAATCAACTTCAGTCCAGCAAAGCTCGCCAGTCCCGTCCACTTCATTCTTCTACCATAACATCAACTCACACTTTGAAGGTCCCTAAAGTCCTCCTGTCTAACACACCACTTGGTTGCTGTGTGAAGAAAAAACGTCCTAACGTTTGTGTGAAATTTACAACTCACCTTCATGTTACTTTGGAAGAATGGACTGGACAGGACTGGCGGGCTTTTGGGCTGAATGGCCTCATCTTGTGCAGACTGTTCTAATGTTGTCACTGTGTCCCCGACAAAGTCCTTTTAATGTCACCATCTCGATCCACAGAACTAATTCCCTTCATCATTCTGAAAAACTTCAGTCAGGTCTCCTCTTCATCTCTTTAAAGGCTCAGCTCTTTTAATCTTTCCTCACAACTCATCCCCTGTAGCCCCCCATAACCAGCCCAGTCGCTCTTCTCTGGACTTTCTCTTGCGCTGTTATGTCTCTTTTATAGCCTGGAGACCAAAACTACACCCAGGACTCCAAACGAGGCCACTTCTTTCTAATGCAGACCCCCCATAATGATGTCTGGCTGGTGAGGGCTTGTTATCTCTCAGGAAGACCCTTCTGCCTTCTGAGGTCCACCAGCAGGTGCCACACTTTGCCCGATCCGAGTACAGCGTCTCTCCTCTGTGCAGGTGCTTGTGACGTTCTGACTTGGCTTGATGAATGTCACAAGGGTGGATTTTAAATTAAATGTGCATCTCTACATACAGTCATATGAAAAAGTTTGTGAACCCCTCTTAATTCTTTGGATTTTTGTTTCTCATTGGCTGAGCTTTCAAAGTAGCAACTTCCTTTTAATATCTGACATGCCTTATGGACACAGTAGGATTTCAGCGACATTAAGTTTATTGGATTAACAGAAAATATGTAATATGCATCATCACAAAATTAGACAGGTGTATAAATGTGGGCACCCCAACAGAGATATGACATCAGTACTTAGTTCAAATCTAACAGCCTCTAGACGCTGTCCTCCTATAGCCTGTGATGAGTGTCTGATTCTGGATGGAGGTATTGTTCACCATTCTTCATACCAAATCTCTCCAGTTCAGTTCAATTTGATGGACAGCCTGCTTCAAATCATCCCACAGATTTTCGATGATATTCAAGTCAGGGGACTGTGATGGCCATTCCAGAACATTGTACTTCTCCCTCTGCATGAATGCCTTTGTAGATTTCCAACTGTGTTTTAGGTCATTGTCTTGTTGGAATATCCAACCCCTGCGTAACTTTGACTTTGTGACTGATGCTTGAACATTATCCTTAAGAATATGTTGATATTGGGTTGAATTCATCCGACCCTCGACTTTAACAAGGGCCCCAGTCCCTGAACTAGCCACACAGCATGATGGAACCTCCACCAAATTTGACAGTAGGTAGCAGGTGTTTTTCTTGGAACGCGGTGTTCTTCTTCCGCCATGCAAAGCGCTTTTTGTTCTGACCAAATAACTCCATTTTTGTCTCATCAGGCCAAAGCACTTTGTTCCAAAATGAATCTGGCTTGTCTAAATGAGCATTGGCATACAACAAGCGACTCTGTTTGTGGCGCAAGTGCAGAAAGGGCTTCTATCTCCTCACCCTGCCATACAGATGTTTGAATTGTAGAATGATGTACAGATACACCATCTGCAGCCAGATGTTCTTGCAGGTCTTTGGAGGTGATCTGTGGGTTGTCTGTCACCATTCTCACAATCCTGCTCATATGCTGCTCTTGTATTTTTCTTGGCATGCCAGACCTGCTGGGTTTAACAGCAACTGTGCCTGTGGCCTTCCATTTCCTGATTCCATTCCTTACAGTTACAGTAACTGACAGTTTAAACCTCTGAGATGGCTTTTTGTAGCCTTCCCCTAAACCAGGAGACTCAACAATCTTTGTTTTCAGATCTTTGGAGAGTTGCTTTGAGGATCCCATGCTGTCACTCTTCAGAGGAGAGTCAAAGGGAAGGAAGCACAACTTGTAATTGACCACCTTAAATCCCTTTATATCTCATGAGTGGACACACCGGTCTATGAAGTTCAAGGCTTAACGAGCTCATCACACCAACCAATCAGCATTGAGCAGTGACAGGCATTCAAATCAGCACAATGACAAGGGGACCCACCTTTGTGCACAGCCAGTTTTTCACATTTGATTTAATGTCATACAACTAAATACTGCGTCACTAAAAATCTTTTTGTTCAGGAAACACCGCAGTACTCAGATGTTCCTAGGAGATGAAAGACAGACCACTGATATCTTTATTGTTGAAAGGAGAGTCAATTATTATGCAGGCTCAGAGGGGGTCACAAACTTTTTCATTTGACTGTACATACTGCTCAAAAAACTGAAAGGACCCCTTTTTAATGAGAGTATAGCATCAAGTGGGCAATTGATGTGGTCAGTTAAGTAGCAGAGGGGCTTGTTCATCAGTTTCAGCTGCTTTGGTGCACTAGAGGGGCAACAAGGAGACGACCCCCAGAACAGGAATGAATGATTTAATAGGTGGAGGGAGGACACTGACATTTTTCCCTCCTCATCTGTTTTGTCACTCATTTTGCATTTGGCTATGGTCAGTGTCACTACTGGTTGCAGGAGGCCAAAGCTGGACCCTACAGAGGTGGCACAGGTAGTCCAACTTCTACAGGATGGCACATCAATACCATGTGCCATTGCCAGAAGGTTTGCTGTGTCTCCCAGCACAGTCTCAAAGGCATGGAGGAGATTCCAGGAGACAGACAGGCAGTAACTCTAGGAGAGCTGGACAGGGCCCCTCGTAGAAGGTTCTTAACCCATCAGGAGGACCCACCGCTATCTGCTGCTTTGGGCAACGAGGTACAGGATGAGCACTGGCAGAGCCTATAAAATGACCTCCAGCAGGCAGGCAGGCCACTGGTGTGAATGTCTCTGACCAAACAATCAGAAACAGACTTCATGATGGTGGCCTGAAGGCCCAGCGTTCTCTAGTGGGCACTGTGGAGCTCGATTGGCATTTGCCATAGAGTACCAGAATTGGCAGGTCCACCACTGGCTCCCTGTGCTTTTCAATGATGAGAGCAGGTTCACCCTGAGGACATGTGACAGACATGGAAGGGTCTGGAGAAGCTGTGGAGAACGTTATGCTGCCTGTCACATCGTTCAGCATGACCAGTTTGGTGGTGGGGGGGGGGGGTCAGTGATGGTATATCTGGGAAGGCATATCCATGGAGGGACGCACAGACCTCTACTGGCTAAACAACGGCACCACGACTGCCATTAGGTATCGGGATGAAATCCTTCATCAGACCCTACGCTGGTTCCTTTCCTCCTGGTGCACGACAACGCCCAGCCTCATGTGGCGAGAGGATGAAGGAGTTGTTACCATTGACTGCCACCCCCCCCCCCACACGCTCACTTGCCTGACCTCAATCCAATAGAACACCTCTAGGTGGGACATTATGTTTGGGTCCATCCAACACCTCAGCCTGTCCAGGAGCTCAGTGATGCCCTGGTCCAGATCTGGGAGGAGATCCCCCAGGACATCATCTGTTGTCTCATTAGGACGTTGTCAGGCATTTTTTGGGGGGTGTAGGTTGGCATGCAAACTACTGAGTACAAGTTGGAGTTGCTGCAATGACATTTCGGCCAAATGGACTCGCCTGCCTGCCCCATCATTTTGTTCCCTTTGCTTTTTGGGGTGTCCCTCTGTCGGTTGGTCATTTTCATTTCCATCCTCTCGTTCCTCACACGTCTCCATATCAGTCCTTATCAGCAGGATTTATTTTTCCCCATTGAAATCTCATGTGTTTTAAAAAGTGGTCCTTTCATTTTACTGAGCAGTTATATAAAAATCCAATCTGTCTCGCTGTCCGCTCGTCATGAGAGAACTACTTCACGGATTTAGATCGGGCCTTTTTCTATAAATTCTTGAACATTCCGGTTGATTCTGCGACTTCTATCATCATACTAAGTATCAGTTTGCTTACGGCAGCGATTTCTTCACACAAATCTGATAGAGACGGGCTGCAGGGCCCTCCTCACTCACGTGCCAGCCTAGCTAGCGTTACCTGCTTGTCTGTTCAGCAGACATTATCATCTACTGTAGAGATCGTTAAGGACTAACGTTTGACGTTTCTGACAGTGAGATTACAGAGATATCACGGCCACGTGCTCTTCTCCGAGCTCTACACGATCACGTACAGTGCCAACGTGTGATGCTGGAGGGTACCCACCTTCCACTTGGCCAGAGATACCTTGCCCACTTTTTACATTTTTGGCAAAGAGATCACTCGCCCCTGCTAGCAAAACCAAAACTATTGGATATCAAGAGGCCTTCAGCTATGAAAGCTATCAATAGAAATTCTTCTCAATACAAATTATTATTTTTTATTGATTTATTAATTTGGCCTGTTTAACTACTACGCGGGCAACGCCACGGGGGACAGCTAGCACAGCATATTAATACTGTAATGAAAAGTAATGGTGGCCAACCAATCAGTACAATTTAAAATTATGAAGGGAAAGCGACTGGGAGCCCGATCGAATCGGGCTACAAATTCTACCCGGGGTGCAAGGGTCCAGATTTTAGGAGGCCTAGACCCCTCATAGACCCAGTGATCATCAAAGGTGACTGTGTGCTGATGGTGCAGACCTATAAATATCTGGGAGTGCAGCTGGATGATAAATTAGACTGGACTGCCAATACTGATGTGCTGTGCAAGAAAGGACAAAGCCGGTTATACTAACTTAGAAGGCTGGCTTCCTTCAACATCTGCAATAAGATGCTGCAGATGTTCTATCAAACAGTTGTGGCGAGCGCCCTCTTCTACACAGTGGTGTGCTGGGGAGGCAGCATTAAGAGGAAAGACGCCTCACGCCTGGACAAACTGGTGAGGAAGGCAGGCTCTATTGTTGGCATGGAGCTGGACAGTTTAACATCTGTGGCAGAGCGAAGGGCGCTCAGCAGGCTCCTATCAATCATGGAGAATCCACTGCATCCACTAAATAGTATCATCTCCAGACAGAGGAGCAGCTTCAGCGACAGACTGCTGTCACTGTCCTGCTCCACAGACAGATTGAGGAGATCGTTCCTCCACCACACTATGCGACTCTTTAATTCCACCCAGGGGGGGTAAACGTTAATATTTAACATTATACAAAGTTATTGTCTGTTTTTTTCACCTGTATTACTATCATTCTTTAATTTAATATTATTTATTGTATCAGTATGCTGCTGCTGAAGAATGTGAATTTCCCATTGGGATTAATAAAGTATCTATCTATCTATCTATCTATCTATCTATCTATCTATCTATCTATCTATCTATCTATCTATCTATCGATGGTATGCACCGCGTTCCAAATTATTATGCAAGTTGTATTTAAGTGTCATAAAGGTTAAATATTTTTGTTTTCAATTAAACTCATGGATGGTATTGTGTCTCAGGGCTCTTTTGATCACTGAAATCAAATCTCGGACACCTGTGAGAATTTAGTTTGCCCAATTAAAGGAAAAATACTACTAAAGAAGGATGTGCCACAGTATTCAGCAGACCACCATTTTCAAGCAGTATGGGAAAGAAAAAAGGATGAAAAGCGTGAAATAGTTGAGTGCCTTGGACAAGGTATGAAAACCTTAGATATTTCACAAAAACTTAAGTTTGATCATCGTACTGTTAAAAGATTTGTGGCTGACTCAGAGCAGACACGGGTTTGTGCAAAATGAGGAAGGTTTCTGCCAGACAAATACATCGGATTGCTGCTAAAATGGCGCTACAAAGCAGCAAACAGGTATTTGAAGCTGCTGGTGCCTCTGGAGTCCCGCGAACATCAAGGAGCAGGATCCTCCAGAGGATTGCAGTTATGCATAAACCTTCTATTCGGCCAACCCTAACCAACGCTCACAAGCAGACACGGCTGCAGTGGGCCCAGAACTACATGAAGACTAATTGTCAAACAGTCTTTGTTTACAGACGAGTGCCGTGCAACCCTGGATGGTCCAGATGGATGGAGTGGTGGACAGCCACCGTGTCCCAACAAGGCTGCGACGTCAGCAAGGAGGTGGCGGAGTCATGGGGAGAGAGAGCTGGTCGGCCCCTTTAGGGTCTCCCTGAAGGTGTGAAAATGACCTGTGGAGTTTCTGACTGACCCACTTTCTTCCATGGTACAAAAAGAAGAACCGTGTTTTCCGTAACAAAATCATGCGTGACGATGCACCATCTCATGCTGCAAGGAATATCTCTGTATCATTGGCTGCTACCAGCATAAAAGGAGAGAAACTCATCCCCCCCCCCCTTGACCTCAGTTCTATTGAGAACCTTTGGAGCATCTTCAAGCAAAAGGTCTAGGACAGGGGTAGGCAATGTCGGTCCTAGTGAGCCGCAGTATGTGCAGGTTTTTGTTCCAACCCAGAGAAGTCAATTATTGCTGATGAAGCACATATTGCTTAAGTGACATTTTAATGCTTCATTTTAGTGGTCTCGCTTGTTAAGGTTCTCCATCCTTAATTGCTTATTTCAATCTTAAACTGCTGCATTCAGTGTTTTAATTGCTCCTTATTAGCAATAAGATGTAAAAGACAAAGCAGCCAGCAGTTCTCCAGCTAGCTTTTTTCCAATTACATCTGTGTGTGTTCATCATGCACGGTTTGATTTAATAAAACACTTAATAGAAAAATGTGACAGACTGAAAATGATCTGTTTTAGGCTTCAAATCATTTGGATGATATCCTTGGAAAGGAAAAAAAATCTACGATATAAAAGCCTTACATTGCACAGACTAACAAGCCATAAAATTAAATAAGGTCTGAGATTGGCAATGATTGGTTTCTAATTAAGCAATTGGGTTGGAATGAAAACCTGTAGCCACTGCACGGCTCTCCAGGACCGACGTTGCCTACCCCTGGTCTAGGAGGGTGGCAGCTCTGGGAGGCTATTCTGACATCCTGCAAAGAAATTCAAGCAGAAACTTTTCAAAAACTCACAAGTTCAGTGGATGCAAGAATTGTGAAGCTGCTATCAAATGAGGGGTCCTACGTTAATATGGAACTTGACCCGTTAAGATGTTTTTGATTGAAATAAATATGACCTCCTAATGCTGCAAATTCAACAAATGGCCATTTTCAGTTCTTTACAACCTATAAAATGTTTTGTAACTCTGTTGTGCGTAATAATTTGGAACAGTGCATTTTTTTGAAAAACATACCGTTATCATTAGGAGGTTTGTTCAGTAACATTCGAATTATACTCTAACTAGTCATTTAGCCCGTTACAGTAACGGGCGCTAGAACAGTAGTGCATAAACATTAGTAAGTACAGTCTATATTAAATGGCAAGGGACTTTGACCTCATTCTGTTTGTTGGTCGTATTTATCTTTCTTTCAGCCTTTCTTTTGTTGATGTTTACTTGCTGAGCTGACCGTTCTTCGTGGGCTGCCGCCGTGTATTGTGTGTCTTTAATTTTCTGTGACAGTAATACTGTCTTGTACGGCTCTATTCAATAAGGGCGCGCACAAAAAGGCGACCTCAATTGAGTTCCAGAATTCCTGCTGATTGCCAGGTGTTCAAATACTTATGTGCAGCAGTGCAATACAAAGAAATTCTGTACAAATCATACAATGGGATCTCCTGAATTTCTCTCACAGTGAGAATGCACCTACAATGGGAATTTCAGACCCCTCCATTATTTCTAAGTGGGAGAACTTGCAAAATCGCAGGGTGCTCAAATACTTCTGTTCCTCACTGTATTGACGCGAACACCATACATACGGATACTATCAAATTATATAGAAGGATTAGTCCAATGGAACGAGACTGTGACGTGAACATGGGATCGTAAAGAACAGCTTGTTGTCCAAGGAAGTTCTGCTCAAGCTTTATAACACACTGGCGAGGCCTCATCTGGAGTACTGGGGTGGTCTTCAGACTATAAAAAGGACAAAGCAGCACTGGAGAAAGTCCAGAGAAGAGCCACTAGGCTGATTCCAGGACTACACAGGGGGGTGAGTTATATGAGGAAAGATGAAAAGAGCTGAGCCTTTAAAGAAAATGAAGGTTAAGAGGTGACACGACGGAAGCGTTTAAAAATCACAAAGGGAACTAGTCCAGTGGAGATTTAAAAATGAGTTCATCAAAAACATGGGGACAATCTGCACAAGGGCTAGGGGTTCTGCACTGGCAATCGGAAGGTTGCCGGTTCGAATCCTGTAAAATGCCAATAGGGACTCTGCTCTGTTGGGCCCTTAACCTGCAATTGCTGAGCACTTTGGGTAGTGAGAAAAGCGCTATATAAATGCAAAAAAAAAAAATTAAGTACAGGCCATTCAGCCCAACAGTCCTGTCCAGTTAATTCTACCAAAACAACATTGAGTTGTAAACTTGTTCAGGGTAAATGTCACACAAACATTAAGAAGCGTTTCTTCATACAGAATACCACAGACGCCTGGGATAAGGGACCAAGTAGTGTGGTAGACCAGCAGTCGCCAACTCCAGTCCTGGAGGACCACCGTGGCTGCAGGTTTTCATTCTAACCCTTTTCTTAATGAGTGACCCATTACTTCTTTTGAACTAATTTTATTTGACTTGCTCTGGAAGACTCCGACCCCTGAATTGTTTCTCTTTTTCCTTAACTAGCAGCCAAACGATACCCAGACAGGGGTGGCACAGTGGTAGTGCTGCTGCCTCGCAGTTAGGAGGCCTGGGTTCGCTTTTTCCTCCGGCTGCTCTGGATTCCTCCCACAGTCCAAGGGCATGCAGGTTAGGTGCATTGGTGATTCTAAATTGTCTCTAGTGTGTGCCCTGTGGTGGGCTGGCGCGCCCTGCCTGGGGTTTGTTCCTGCCTTGTGCTGGCTGGGATTGGCTCCAGCAGACACCCGTGTTAAGATATAGCGGGTTGGACACTGACGGACAATAACCAGATATAAAATGAGCTAAAACAGGACCAGCAAACTGTGCACATCATCCAATATCTGAAAATAAACAAGGATGAAGGCCTCAGGAATGCTGATCTGCTCAGGTCCCCAAAACATTTTAACTGAGCTCTTAGGAAAAAGGAAAATCCACAATTTCGGACATGTCTGCGAATGCACCGTGAGAGCAAGCCATAGAATTGAAGAACGGGTTTAACTAATGACAGGAATCAACACCTCATTAAGCAGCAGGTTGGAGTGAAATTGCCCTGACCGACTCAGTTGGTCTTCTGTTGGCTCCCTCACTTCACATTTCACTTCTGTTTGGGTGCCATTTAAAGAAAGAAATGAAGCAAATCAGGGGAGCAAATAAGAAAAAAGCAACTCGATTCAAATGAATGAAGAAGTTAATTAGCAGCACAAACAGGGCACTCACATTAAGAAAAGGGTAGAATGAAAATCAGCAGCCGCAGGACTGGCGACCCCTGTGGGGGACTTTCAAAACTCGACTTGATGTAACTTTTGGAAGAATTGAGTGAATACAACTGGCGAGCTTTGCTGGGCTGAATGGTCCGGTCTCATTCAGACTGCCGAGCCGTGGGATGCCACACCTGTGAGGTTGGTGATGCCACTGGGCCACCCGCACACTGCCCTCTGTTTTCCTGTTCTTCATGACTGTTACACCCTGAACAGATATGGTGCACTTTTTTTTTTTTTGGCTTCGAAGGTAATGCTGGAAAGAGAAGAAGGAGCCGGACCACCGGACTAAAGTTAAGTTACACTAAGACACAGACACTTGGAATAAGAAGGTGAACAAGTAGTGTGGTAGGCAGGAGGACATCTGGGACCTTCAAAAACTCAACTTGATGGGATTTTGGAGGAGTTAAGTGGACAGGACTGGCAGCTTTGTTGGGCTCATCTTGTCCAGATTGAGCCCCCAAATCAAGACTTCCTGGCTGTATGAAAAAAGTGACTCAACCTGGGGGGGGGGGTACTGGCAACTACCTGCCCACGCTGGTGGGAATGCTACAAACGTTCCTGCCTTGTGGGTGCAGACGTCACCAACGTTAACCTTAACTTACTGCACTAATCAATCAGAGGCTAGGGATCTGCACTGGCACTCGGAAGGTTGCCGGTTCGAATCCCGTAAATGCCAATAGGGACTCTGCTCTGTTGGGCCCTTAACCTGCCATCGCTGAGCACTTTGGGTAGTGAGAAAAGCGCTATATACATGCAAAGAATGATAGATAGATGTGAAAGGCACTATATAATAGATCGATATCTGAGGCTACGGATCTGCAATGGCACTCGGAAGGTTTCCGGTTCGAATCCCATAAATGCCAATAGGGACTCTGCTCTGTTGGGCCCTTAACCTGCCATTGCTGAGCACTTCGAATAGTGAGAAAAGCGCTATATACATGCAAAGATAGATAGATAGAGAGCTATCTATCTATTATATAGTGCCTTTCACATCTATCTCTCTATCTATCTGAGGCTAGGGATCTGCACTGGCACTCGGAAGGTTGCCAGTTCGAATCCCATAAATGCCAATAGGGACTCTGCTCTGTTGGGCCCTTAACCTGCCATTGCTGAGCACTTCGAATAGTGAGAAAAGCGCTATATACATGCAAAGATAGATAGATAGAGAGCTATCTATCTATTATATAGTGCCTTTCACATCTATCTCTCTATCTATCTGAGGCTAGGGATCTGCACTGGCACTCGGAAGGTTGCCAGTTCGAATCCCGTAAATGCCAATAGGGACTCTGCTCTGTTGGGCCCTTAACCTGCCATTGCTGAGCACTTCGAATAGTGAGAAAAGCGCTATATAAAATCAAGAATGATAGATAGATATGAAAGGCACTATATAATATATAGATGTGAAAGGCACTATATAATAGATAGATCTCTGAGGCTAGGGATCTGCACTGGCTAATCGGAAGGTTGCCGGTTCGAATCCCGTAAATGCCAATAGGGACTCTGCTCTGTTGGGCCCTTAACCTGCCATTGCTGAGCACTTCGAATAGTGAGAAAAGCGCTATATAAAATCAAAGAATGATAGATAGATATGAAAGGCACTATATAATATATAGATGTGAAAGGCACTATATAATAGATAGATCTCTGAGGCTAGGGATCTGCACTGGCTAATCGGAAGGTTGCCGGTTCGAATCCCGTAAATGCCAATAGGGACTCTGCTCTGTTGGGCCCTTAACCTGCAATTGCTGAGCACTTTGAGTAGTGAGAAAAGTGCTATATAAATGCAAAGAATTATTATTATTAACTAATTGGCTAGCGTGTGTTGATCCATCCGTTTGCCCCCCTGTCTGTACACCCTTGTATGTATCGCCCTTTTGGTATAACTAATGGCCCTGACTATCAGAAAAAGATAACGCCTCATGCATTTAGAATTCACCATTTATATACCAAAAAAAAAAAAAAAACCCATCAATACACAACAATGTGGCAACCTGTTAACACGTCCAAAAGAAAAATGTACTTTTTAAATTTTTAATGAAATAAAAAAAAAAAAAAAAAAAAAAATACAATATATCATTTATTTTTTTTCCCAAAAAAGACCTTTATACGTTTAGGCTTTTATTTCGGAGGCAGAACACTGAGTTGAACAAGAACTTCGAAGGCGCTCCGAGTGTGAGCAGTCACTTTGTCTACTGTGCTCATGAAAGACGAGTCTGCAGCATAGCATGATTGTTGGCACACACGCGACACCCACCCCCCCCCTCCCCAATATTGTGTGTGTCTCCTGCCCACTCTAATGGCAACAACAGATGATAGACCTACTGTCCCCCTTTGTCCCTCCCCAACCAAGCCAGAAAAGTATTTAACTTAATCAAAAAAAAAAAAAGTTACTGAAATGAGGACCTGCCTGGCACACCCGCTCCTGCCCACTTGGCACACCTCCATTCTGGCGTGCTAGAAAATTGAAGAGCCAGGTGACGAGAGCTTTGTGTTAGTCAGTGAGGGTGGGGTTAGGGCCTAAAATTGGATATGGGGGGGGGGGGGGTACCAGTTGTTTCATTTTACTGCCTCTTGTAAGCGTTTCACAGATCTGCTGTACGTGAGAGAGAGAGAGAGAGAGAGAGAGAGAGAGAGAGAGAGAGAGAGAGAGAGGCCCGCCCAGGTTTTGGTAAACAGAAACGCTTGTTTGCAGTAAAGTCTTTTCTTGTAGACACACGACGATAACTTAAAAGTATTCTTAAATGTCTGAGTGGCAGTTTTTTTTTTGGTGATTAAAAAAAGGGGGGGGGGGGGGGGCTCAAAATCCAGTAATAAATCGATTCTAGAACTAAAGAAATTACAAAAAGAAAAACAAAAGGCCTAAGAGCTTGGGGGTGGGGGGGGAGCACAGACTTCCTTTGGGGGAGGTGGGCCAGGGTAGGACGTGCTGCTCACCACTCCTTTTTCTTCTCATCCATGGAGACACCCCCAGGGCCCAGTGCAACCACCAGCAGCAGTCCCCCAATGACCGACATCGACTGGAAGAAGTCGTACTTCAGAAAGTCGTGCATTGGCTTGTAGGCCGGGATTGTCCAGAAGGCATTGAAGTAGACGTTGATGGCAAAGAGCCACACCACTAAAGTAAGGGCGGCCAGCTTGGTCTTGAAACCAATCGCCACAAGGATGATCAGCGCTGTTCCCACGATGTTCTGCAAGATCTGTGTAAGAGAAGACATTAAAATAAATATATATACATACATACATACATACAGTGGGTATAGAAGAGAATCCCCCCTTGGAAATAATCCCATTTGTTTTTGCTTTGAACCCTTAAATGAAAACACACAAACCAATATTTTTCCCAACTTTACTTACTCAATGCCACCTCTAACATCCAAGTGAAAGATATCACAGCTACAGTTTAGAAGACCTACTGAGATTAATAAAGGCTCACCCCCCCAATGTCATTTTGTTGACCCCACCCTTTTGCTTTAATGCTTTCTCCTCTATCAGCTTTGCACATCTAGATTGAGTAATATTTGCCCCCCACTCTTCTTTACAGTTTAACTGTTCACGTTCGGTCACATTGGATGGTGAGCGTTGGTGGTCTGCTATCTTCAGATCTTTCCTCAGATTTTCACTGTGACTAAGGTCTGGGCTCTGACTGGCCACACCAGGACATTCACTTTGTTCTCCTTCAGCCACCGTGTGCTCCATTTTGCTGTGTGCTTCGGGTCGTTGTTGTGTTGAAAGGTGAACATTCTGCCCATCTTCAACTTTCTGGCAGAGGGTAGCTGGTTTTCCTCAAAAATTTGACAGTATTTTGCCCCATCCATTTTTCCTTCTACCCTAACAAGAGCCCCAGGCCCCCCACAACAGGATGCTGCCCCCTCTATGCTTTACTGTAGGTATGGTGTGTTGTGGATGGTGAGCTGCATTGGTGTACTGTTTGGTATTGAGGCCAAATAGTTTGATTTTGGTCTCATCTGACCAGAAGACCTTTTTCCACTTGGCATCAGAATCTTCATGGTGCATTCTGGGAAAGCTCAAACGAGTCTTAATGTGGCCTTTCTTGAGAAGTGCGACCCTCCCGAACAAGCCACCATTGAGGAACGCTTGTGAAATTGTTGTCACATGAACACCATTAATGACCACACTTTGCCATCAAATCCTGTAACTCCTTCAAAGTGGCCATTGGCCTCTTGGTAGCTTCTTTTACCAGTTTCCTCCTTGCTCTTCCATCCAGTTTGGAGGATCTAGTAGTACTAAACACTTGCCACTTCTTTATGATGGACTTTACTGAGCTCGTTGGGATTGATAAAGCCTTTGAGATTTGTTTGTCTCCATCTCCTGCCTTATGTCTGTCCACAACTCCATCCCTGAGATCTTTTGAAAGTGGCTGGCCACCCATAGTCAGTTGTTTGCTGTCAGTTGCACTGCCAAGCAGGGGATGAATGCTCCAGGAACAGCTTCACTAATCACACTCATTACAACTGATCACAAGTGGGAGGAAGCCAGTAACTGCAATGGGAATGGTGGGCACTGACACCTGACTGAGTTTAGGAGGGGGGTGATCTTTATTAATCTCAGTAGTTCTTGATTTTTATCATTCTTCTGAACTGTAGCTGTGATGTCTTTCACTTGGATGTTAGAGATTGCATTGAGTAAGTAAAGCTGGAAGAAATATTGGTTTGTGTGTTTTCATTTAAGGCTGTAAAGCAACAAAAATGGGATCATTTCGAAGGGGGGGATTCTTTTCTATAGGGTGGTCCAGATCTAACTATACAACTTTTAATGCAATGCAATAATTGCATAATTAGATCTGGACCACCCTGTATATCCACTGTACAAGCATACATACAGTATAACATTAAAGCCGCACCAATGAAATCTAGAACAGGGTTTCTTATCCGCAGAACAAAAACGCTTGTAGGGGTCTTGTGATCCAATCAAGTCACAAACAGATCCGTGTATCAGGTGAAGCTACTGGAGGTTTGGGCAGCTAATAGCCTCAAGTCGACGTCACAATAAACAATCTCTAGTCGGGAGGAGAGGTCAGCCATGACAACTGCAGTTGCTGATCTCTGTGGATTGTGTCAGTTTATATGACTGAAAACACGAAGGAGACAGCAGATGGCTTAAAAGCTAAGTGTCTGTCCGTGTATCTGTCCAGCTGCTAGGTCTCCGTCATTCCAAAAGATGACATTCCTAGTAATAAAATGGATTGCATTTGTCATTCCAACAGATGGCGCATCCCAAGCGTTAACACCGCTTTTATGATTCAAACACCAAAAGGCCTACTGTATAACAGAGATACACAGTCACCGGCCACTTTATTAGGTACATCTGTTCAACTGCCTCTCTTTAACAAAGACATCATATGAGCCATTTAGAAAAGACAGCCATTTTTATACAGTGGGTATGGAAAGTATTCAGACCCCCTTCAATTTTTCACTCTTTGTCATATTGCAGCCATTTGCTAAAATCATTTCAATTAATTTTTTCCCTCATTAATGTACACACAGCACCCCATATTGACAGACAAAAAAAAGAATTTTTGAAATTGTTGCAGATTTATTAAAAAAGAAAAACTGAAATGTCACATGGTCCTAAGTATTCAGACCCTTTGCTCAGTATTTAGTAGAAGCACCCTTTTGAGCTAATACAGCCAGGAGTCTTCTTGGGAAAGATGCAACAAGTTTTTCACACCTGGATTTGGGGATCCTCTGCCATTCCTCCTTGCAGATCCTCTCCAGTTCTGTCAGGTTGGATGGTAAACGTTGGTGGACAGCCATTTTTAGGTCTCTCCAGAGATGCTCAATTGGGTTTAAGTCAGGGCTCTGGCTGGGCCATTCAAGAACAGTCACAGAGTTGTTGTGAAGCCACTCCTTCGTTATTTTAGCTGTGTGCTTAGGGTCATTGTCTTGTTGGAAGGTAAACCTTCGGCCCAGTGTGAGGTCCTTAGCACTCTGGAGAAGGTTTTTGTCCAGGATATCCCTGTACTTGGCCGCATTCATCTTTCCCTCGATTGCAACCAGTCGTCCTGTCCCTGCAGCTGAAAAACACCCCCACAGCATGATGCTGCCACCACCATGCTTCACTGTGGGGACTGTATTGGACAAGTGATGAGCAGTGCCTGGTTGTCTCCACACATACTATTTAGAATTAAGGCCAAAAAGTTCTATCTTGGTCTCATCAGACCAGAGAATCTTGTTTCTCACCATCTCAGAGTCCTTCAGGTGTCTTTTAGCAAACTCCACGCGGGCTGTCATGTGTCTTGCACTGAGGTATGTGTGGAGACAACCAGGCACTGCTCATCACTTGTCCAATACAGTCCCCACAGTGAAGCATGGCGGTGGCAGCATCATGCTGTGGGGGTGTTTTTCAGCTGCAGGGACAGGACGACTGGTTGCAATCGAGGGAAAGATGAATGCGGCCAAGTACAGGGATATCCTGGACAAAAACCTTCTCCAGAGTGCTAAGGACCTCAGACTGGGCCGAAGGTTTACCTTCCAACAAGACAATGACCCTAAGCACACAGCTAAAATAACGATGGAGTGGCTTCACAACAACTCTGACTGTTCTTGAATGGCCCAGCCAGAGCCCTGACTTAAACTCAATTGAGCATCTCTGGAGAGACCTAAAAATGGCTGTCCACCAACGTTTACCATCCAACCTGACAGAACTGGAGAGGATCTGCAAGGAGGAATGGCAGAGGATCCCCCAAATCCAGGTGTGAAAAACTTGTTGCATCTTTCCCAAGAAGACTCCTGGCTGTATTAGCTCAAAAGGGTGCTTCTACTAAATACTGAGCAAAGGATCTGAATACTTAGGACCATGTGATATTTCAGTTTTTCTTTTTTAATAAATCTGCAACAATTTCAAAAATTCTTTTTTTTGTCTGTCAATATGGGGTGCTGTGTGTACATTAATGAGGGAAAAAATTAATTTAAATGATTTTAGCAAATGGCTGCAATATGACAAAGAGTGAAAAATTGAAGGGGGTCTGAATACTTTCCATACCCACTGTATGTGGACAAACTAACAATCATAAATGTAATGATCATTTTCAGTATTTGGTTGAAAATTCTCTCCCGTCAATGACTGTCTGAAGTCTGAACCCATGGCCGTCTCCAAGCGCTGCATGTCCAGCCCAGTGATGCTTTGCCAGGCCTTTACTGCTTGCTTGTTTGTTGGACTTTCTGCCTTCAGTAAGTGACCTGCATGTCCATTTAGGTTGAGGTCAGTCGATTGACTTGGCCACTGCAGAATATTCCACTTCTTTACCTTGTAAAGCACTTGGTTTGCTGTCCCAGTACGTTTGGGCTCCTTGTCCATCTGTACCATGAAGTGTTGTTGTATCAGTTGTGCAGCATTTGTCTGAATCCGAGCAGACAGTATGGCACCCTGGACACTTCAGAATTCAACCTACTACTTCTGTCAGCAGTCACATCATCAAAAGACACCAGTGACCGACCCCTGTTGGCAGCCATGCATGATCAGGCCATAACACGGCCTCCACCGTGTCTCACAAATGATGTGCTATTCATCAGATCATGACCGGCTTCTTCTCCATTCCATACTCTTCTATTTCCATCATTGTTCTACATATTGTTCTTAGTTTCATTTGTCCAAAGAAAACTGTTCCAGAACTGGACTGGTGTTTTAAAAATGTTTTCTGCCAAAGTATAATCTGTCCTTCCTATGCTGGAGGATTCCCAGTGGTCTGCACCTTGTGGTAAACCCCTCTATCTTTACTTTCATGAAGTCTTCTCTTGATTGTAGACTTTGGCAATGATAGGCTGACCTCCTGGAGAGTGGTCTTGGTTTGGCTAAATGTCACGAAGGGGTTCTTCTTCAACAAGGGCAGAATTCTGCAGTCATCCAGCACAGTTTTCCAGACCTTCTGGTGTTGCCGAGTTCACCAGTGTGTTCCTTCTCTTTAAGAATCTACCAAACGATTGAGTTGACCACTCCTGGTGTCTCTGCCGTCTCTCTAAAGGGTTTGTTTTGTGTTCTCTGCCTGTTGTTTACTTGCATGGTCATCTCTTTGGACCTCATACTGAGAGTTCACAGCCACAGCTTCCAAATGCAAATTCCACACTTGTAATCAATGACAGACCTTCTACCTGCTTAAGAGTTCATGAAATAACGAGGGACCTGCTCACACCTGGCTATGAAACAGCTGGTCAGTCAAATGCCCAAATATATTTGAGCCCCTGGAAATGGGGGCTATGCCAAAAACGGCTGTCATTCCTAAAAGTTTTTTTTTCTGTTAAACCCCTTAAAGCTGAAAGTCTAAACTTTAATCACATCTTGATTTGTTCGGTTTCAAATCCACTGTGGTGGCATACAGAGCCAAAAATATGAAAATGGTGTCACTGTCCAAATGGACTGGACTGTAAAAATGTTCTTTAAATTTACCAATCTCCTAACTTAAAACATTATTTTTTTAACACTAAAGGTTTTTAATCTTTGTAACTTGTGCTTATCATCTTCCATAATTACAAAATTTTTGGTTCAAAAATTACTAATCATGCAAATCCCCCAAACTATGCAACTCTTCAATTCCACCAGGGGGGGTAAACGTTAACATTATACAAAGTTATTGTCTGTCTGTATACCTGCATTGTTATCACTCTTTAATTTAATATTGTTCTTTATCAGTATGCTGCTGCTGGGGTATGTGAATTTCCCCTTGGGATTAATAATCTATCTAATCCTGCCTACTACACCAAATACTATTTATCTATCTAATCCTGCCTACTACACCAAATACTATCTATCTAATCCTGCCTACTACACCAAAAACTATTTATCTATCTAATCCTGCCTACTACACCAAATACTATCTATCTATCTATCTAATCCTGCCTACTACACCAAATACTATCTATCTATCTAATCCTGCCTACTACACCAAATACTATTTGTCTATCTAATCCTGCCTACTACACCAAATACTATCTATCTATCTATCTAATCCTGCCTACTACACCAAATACTATCTATCTATCTAATCCTGCCTACTACACCAAATACTATTTGTCTATCTAATCCTGCCTACTACACCAAATACTATCTATCTATCTATCTAATCCTGCCTACTACACCAAATACTATCTATCTATCTAATCCTGCCTACTACACCAAATACTATTTGTCTATCTAATCCTGCCTACTACACCAAATACTATCTATCTATCTATCTATCTAATCCTGCCTACTACACCAAATACTATCTATCTATCTAATCCTGCCTACTACACCAAATACTATTTGTCTATCTAATCCTGCCTACTACACCAAATACTATCTATCTATCTATCTATCTATCTATCTATATCTATCTAATCCTGCCTACTACACCAAATACTATTTATCTATCTAATCCTGCCTACTACACCAAATACTATTTATCTAATCCTGCCTACTACACCAAACACTATCTATCTAATCCTGCCTACTACACCAAATACTATTTATCTATCTAATCCTGCCTACTACACCAAATACTATTTATCTATCTAATCCCGCCTACTACACCAAATTCTATCTATCTAAATATTCAAAGGATGAATGGGTTTCACATGTAACAGTTGAATTGGAACCCTGGTCCAATGTGCACCTGGCATATGTCCGAGTCTCATATCCTTCTGAGCTTATGCTTAAAAATTAATGCTGCTATTTTATTATTCAGTAGGATAAATGTATTTCTTATTTTATATAACCCCTTAAGAGAAAAATGTTATATTTATGGCATAACCATCCTTCTATAGTATTGAGTATCTTGTTTTTTGTACCCATCTGGATCATAAAAAAAAATTCTTTTAAACCATGAGAAACCGGATGAACATGGAGAAACTCGCACGTCTCCTAAAATAAGAATACATTTTAAAATGTCACATACATCTTAAGTGAATAGGACTATCAATCAAATTGTGGTCATTTAGGGTATCGACATTTTGATCTGTCCCGGTGTAACCAATCATGTTAAAAGTTTTTTGATTATGTAATGAATTCCTCTTTTGAGTCGTGACCTAATCAACGAATTGTACAGGGTGGTCCAGATCTAATTATGCAGCTAACTGTTTGACTGACGACCGTCTCCCTGCCGTTTTTGGAATGCAGGGCAGGTGCTGCCATCTATTGGCAACAAAAAGAATTTTAAGTGAAATCTCTATGTGCAGGGCAGGTGCTGTGAATTCTCTATGTAATAAACTTACTAAGTTATAGCATAATGAGAATTGCATAATTAGATCTGGATCATCCTATATAGATAGAGTGCAGAGGACACTTTATTCTGGTAGCATGTGGCTAACATGTAATGCACTTGTTACCTCTTGCGAGATTTAGAGAAAGAATAACGATTGACGTTTTCTCCTGCACGTGTTTTACTGCTTAAATCGGGGCATTCCAGTGGGGGGTGACTGTATTCATAATTTTTTTCCCCACACACAGTACAATCTGAAGGTGTCCAAGTTTCAACATCAACATGTCCGTCACACTGACAAGGATTTGTTTTATACCAATTTAGAATGTCTGGCTCTGAAGAATGGGTGGTCCCAAAACACGTCTGCCAGAAGCACGTGATGAAGACTGAAACGTGGATACCCTCCCCAAATTGCAGTATGGAAGACATTCTGGCGACAAACAAACACAAAAAAAACTACACAGCATACTCACAAAAAAGAAGCTGAGATCGAAGTGCAGAAGCGTCATGAACATCAGGACTAAGAGGACTCGTCCGCCCAGCTGCATGTACTGTTTCGGAGAGCTTTCTCCCATGGTTGGTACTCCAGCAAACATGCTCTTGCCCTCAGAGCGAGACTCTGCCAAAAGGAGCAGGAGGCCACCACCCAGTGCCAAGTTTCTACAAAGAGAAGGAGTAGAAAACATGGATATATAGCAAGGCTGAACTTAGAGTTAGCAATCCTATGATGTGCCTTAAAGATGGACACACAACATCTAAACATAAAAGTAGACATTTGAAATCATTTATTATATTATATAGAAATGGCAATTACATTGTTTTGACCCTGACCTATTAAGAAAACCAGTTTTACTACTGAACGCAATCTCCACAAACACTTAGTTTTTCTGTCTTGTGCGACCCAAATTCTGTGGCTGACTTGGCATTTCCATCAATGGCACAGCATCTGCCACAGAGGCAAACTTTCAGACCGGCCAGCAGGTGGCAGTCACACAGTCCCAGGTCTAGAGAAAAGGGTGAGGTTGGGATCTCTTCAAATACACAGTTTAATTGAGAAGGCCTTGCAACCCACGCAGTACGAGCAGAAAAGGGGTGGCCGACGTCTTCCATCAGCACTTTTCCATCAGGGACTGCCACTAGGGCCATCACGTAACCGACACTTTCATCGTCACAGAAACTGTACACATCATCTTGCTGGTATTGACTTAGTCCATAAATTTCTGTGGTGTTGGAGAACCCCCCCCTTCATGCTTCCATCAACATAATTTGGATACCAGAAGCATTCTATTGAGGTTTCATCCTCTAATTATGAAATGCTTGTAAAAATTTCTCTCAGTCTGCATTTTTTTAGTTTAGCATGATGCACAGTATCAAGGTCTAATGAACAAATGCAATGCATATGTTTCTGTTATATGCCATCAGGTATGTGATTTGTAAAAGAAGATTAAATGTTTGTTTTGCGCAATCCGTTGGAATGGTACATACAATGCATGTCTGTTATATGCCATTTGGTATGGGTTTTGTAAAAGTAGTGTTCAGATTTGTGATGCACCATGTGTTGGAATGAAAAATGCAATGCATTTTATTACTACAAATGTTTGTGATATCTGTTAGCGTGACAGACTTTGCAATCGGACAGACACATTTTTTTTTTCCTCCCCAAACTATAAAATGTGCAAAAATGTTATCCACCAACTGAACCAACCCATCTGGTTTAAATCTAAGTAATCAATACAGACCACTCCCTGTCAACATTTGCAGTGCACTTATCTAATGGAGTGTATTTTGTTTGCAATGCATGTAGTGATATAAAGCATTGCATTTGTCATTCCAGCAGATGGCGCATTACAAATATTTGTAAAAATAAAATGAATAGTAACAGAAAGACATACTCAATACATATGTCTCTGTTATATGCTCTCTGTTATGGGATTCATAAAAGCAGTTTTAATATTTGTGATGTGCCATCTACTGGAATGACAAATGCAATGCATTTTTAACTACACATTTGTGATGTGTTAATGTTCTCAGTGCACTATCTACTGGAGTGTATTTTGCAATGCATGTGTCATTAAAGCAGATGGTGCATTACAAACATTTGTTGAAATAAAATGAATAGAAATAGAATGACAAACACAATGCATATGTTTCTGTTATATGCCATCTGGTATGGGATTTTTTAACGGTAATTTTAATGTTTATGATGCGGCATCTGTTGGAATGACAAATGCATTGCACTTGTCTTTGTTACATTATATGTCATTTGGTTTGGATTTGTAAAAGCAGGGTTAATGTTTGTGATGCACCATGTGTTCAAATGACAAAAGCAAATGCATTTCATTACAAAAAATGTTTGTAATGCGCCATCTGTTGGAATGACAAATGCACTGCACATGTCTGTGTTATATGCCATTTGGTTTGGATTTGTAAAAGCAGGGTTAATGTTTGTGATGCACCATGTGTTCAAATGACAAAAGCGAATGCATTTCATTACAAAAAATGTTTGTAATGCGCCATCTGTTGGAATGACAAATGCACTGCACGTGTCTGTGTTATATGCCATTTGGTTTGGATTTGTAAAAGCAGGGTTAATGTTTGTGATGCACCATGTGTTCAAATGACAAAAGCAAATGCATTTCATTACAAAAAATGTTTGTAATGTGCCATCTGTTGGAATGACAAACGCACTGCACGTGTCTGTGTTATATGCCATTTGGTTTGGATTTGTAAAAGCAGGGTTAATGTTTGTGATGCACCATGTGTTCAAATGACAAAAGCAAATGCATTTCATTACTAAAAATGTTTGTAATGCGCCATCTGTTGGAATGACAAATGCACTGCACGTGTCTGTGTTATATGCCATTTGGTTTGGATTTGTAAAAGCAGGGTTAATGTTTGTGATGCACCATGTGTTCAAATGACAAAAGCAAATGCATTTCATTACAAAAAATGTTTGTAATGTGCCATCTGTTGGAATGATAGACAGACAGCAATCAGGCGGACACACAGACACTTGTCCTTTTATTAAGGCGAATAAAAGAACTAGATTAGATGGGCCCCTCTATTTGCACTGCTCTGTTTCTCTTTTTGGGTGTGGGGTGAATACAGAGTTCTTTTCTTTGAATTAATTTTGATGTATTCTGTTGTATCTGCTATACGGTATTATTTGATTGGTTAAGGTGTATTATTTTGTAACGTTTTGTTCTCAAAGAAAGGACGGTGGGGGGGGACTAACAAACCTCCAAAGCTGAATTGTTCTCTAGAGTCACAAATATCACACTGGTTGGATTTTGTTTCAGGTTTTCAGCATTCACATTGACTTCAATGACAGACACTTGTCAAGTCACATATTTAGCACACATGCGCTAATCTCTGGCCACTTACAGAATCATCCACCTGGGGTATCCATTTCAGGCTCAGGCTCAAAACCCTCTGACCACCACTTGTATAATTGACTTCTAAATGTACAGGTAAGAGCCCTCGCTACTCTTTTCATCATTTGCCTCTTTGCAGGTAAAGAAGAAATGTATGAAGAAATCAAAGAAAAGGAGTACAGGGTGGCAAGCACATGCAATTAAGGACAACATTTTTTTGTCCCCCAAAAGAATTGGAACAAAAGTGTTAGCTTTACCGAGAAAGTGAGCAGTGAGAAAAAAGGATCTGTGAGGTAATTACTTCCAAAAGAATGAAGACAAAACGGGCAAAAACTTTTGGAGGGCAATATTTTAAAGATGCAATGAGCTGAAAGAAGAAAAAAAAAAAAATAAAAAAAAAATCAGAAAATGGCAAGGCTACAATTCTTTGCCCCCCTGACAAAGAAAAGTCAATTGTGCCCCCTTTCTTACTCGCAACTATAGGTATTGCCAAGATTGGCACACGTCTCGAGGGATCTTAGCCCACTCCTCAATGGCAAATTGCTTAGACTTTTTTTCAGGCATGGACCTCGACTGTGAGCTCCCACCAAAGAATAGGAGTAAGATGTGGGCTTTGAGAAGGCCGCTCTGGGACCTTCATTTTGTTGTCCTTCAATAAGTTATGGAGCAATGTCGATGTGTGCTTGGGGTCATTATCTTGTTGAAAAACCCAAATGGCAACCTAAAGACAGACTAGCAGCAGATTTCTTCACATTATCCTTCAACATGTTAACATAACCTTCCTTCACGATCCCCTTGTACCCACAAAGGTTCCCTGTGTCTGAAACAGCAAAACCCCCCCAGCACCACCCATAGCTTTATGCGCCCACCTCCATGTTTAATTGTGGGAACTGTTCTTTTTTACGATTAAAGGCCTTGCCCTTCCTTCACCCAACGTCCATGTGCCCGGACAGCTCTAGTGTTGTCTCATTGGACAAAGACTCCCAAAAACTCAACACCTCCAAGTTTCAGATGGTTCTGGGCAAACGTCAGTGGAATGTGTGGGAGATGCGAGCTTTCCTGGGTCAATGGCCTCGAAGCCCACATAACAGTCTTTTTGAGACTTCAAGTCCAGAAGACACAGGTTCATTGTCAATTGCAGACATGGACAAATTTGATGATTCCCCTCCACAAAAAAAAAAGAATCACGCCCAGTTGTCTCTGAAATAACTCACTGGCACCCATCGTTGCTTATTGAGTATTTAACACAAATCTTTTTGCTTAAGAGTTTGGATTCAACAGAATATTTCAAATAAGAACTCAAATGAAAATGGCAATGAACAAAAATGATGGGACCCGTCGCCTAAAATTTTTTGTAGCACAACCTTTAGAGTTTGCAATCCCTGCACACCATCCAGTCCTGGAGCTCTCCGTGAGACTTCTGCGCCTGTCCACAGGTCATGTGCTCCAGTGGTGTCAGGTTTTGAAGGCGGTCTTCTCCAGACTGCATGTTTATCCGTTTTATCCTTAGATGTTTGATGGGATTCAAATCAGGGCTCACAGAAGGACACTTTCACAACAGTCCAATGTGTTGTTCTTTGCCATTCTTGGTGCTTTCCGCTGTGTGTTTTGGCTCCTTATCCTGTTGGATGATCCACGACCTGTGATTGAGACAGAGCACCCTGACCCTGGGCAGGATGTTTTCGATCCAGAATGCCCCTAAAACAGAAGTGAAACTCCTCCATGATTCTTGGTCTGGTGTTCTTCTCTTTGAAATCTTTGTTTCTTCATCTGTGGACACTGAGCTGATTTGACTGGTCAAAAAGCTCCAAGTTGTGTCTCATCTGTCCAAAGGAACATTCTCCTAGAAGCAATGTGGTCTGTCAATATGTATTTTTGCAAATTCCAGTGTGGCTTTTTATTTTATTTTTTTTGCTGTGGAGTCCTGCTTGGTCTTCTCCATTGAGTCTACTATCACTCGAAACGCGACAGATGGTGCGATCAGACACTGATGGGCCTTGACCTTGGAGTTCAGCTTGGATCTCTTTAGACCTTCTCTACCATCTTCGGTTTTTGTCTGCCATTCTCACTATCCTTTCTGCCCATTCTAGGGGCGAATTTCCTCTTGTTGCCACGTCCACGGAGGTTGGTTGCAGACCCATGGACCTTCAACTTCTTAATGATATTTGCATCTGTTGTCACAGGAACATCAAGCTATGTGGAGATGGTGGTCTTCTAGCCTTTGCCTTCAACATGCTTATCTATCATTTTCCTTCTAATCTCCTTAGATGGATCTCCTCTTCTTTGCTTTCTCTGGTCAATGATCAGTGTGGGACACAAGATGACACCAAACAGCAGAGTGATGACTTTTCTCCATTTAAATCGGCTGAGTGACCGATTGCACAATTGAATTAAAGAAAACAGCTAATTGGAATAAAAAAAATGATTGAGGATCTTTTCTAGGGGTAGCAACAAATATATTAATGCCATTTTACATCTCTTTGCAGAAGATCTCTTGCTACACTTGATATCTCAAAGGCATGCAGGTATACAGCTTTTCACTGCACTTTTTCCAATAAGCTATGAGGTGACCAACAAAGTGGTCCACACATGAACATCTTTACAGAGATCTGGAGGTTCTCACCTCTCATGTCTTTCACTTGTGACCATGCCCAGGTTTGTTTCTAATAGGAAGTGCCACCTTGAACTTTGCGATCATGCAACAATGTACTGTATAGCTGTTCTGGAAACTGTGAAGCACTTTACAATGACAGTATGGCCGTCTCCCTTGAGACAGGCCATCCACTACCTTCTTTCTGAGGTCCAGACTTTCTTTGGTCTCTGGCCCGATGACATGACTTGTTACAAAGACTAAGCATGGTGGTGGCTCTCACTCCGCCTTCAGGTGCCATCGGTGCCACTCAGGTGAGTCCATTTAGCAAAACGTAGTGCTGACTGCTTGGTGCCATCAAGTCTGGTGGGGTTCAAGTGTGGTTTGAAACTTGGAAAGTTCAATCTTCTTTGTGTCCCATGCGGAATTCAAATGGGAGCTAAGAACTATGACACCCCAAGGTTTGCAATAATTTTCTTAAAATGTATAAAATGTACCAAATGGGGCCTTTACACTGATGGATGTTTTACTTTGTAAGGTCCCCGTTAATATTGGACAGGAGTTTAGGAAAATGTTCCATTTCTATTGGGGGGGTTAATCATTTCATCCTTAACTTTAAACACATTTACCTTCCAGACTTTGGTGATCTTAAAACATACAGTAATAAACAGTTTACAAAAAAAACATGATCCATACCTCATAAGAAATTTAACATCCCATAAAATGCTGTATGCAACAGTCTGCAAGTGTAAAAGAAAGAGACGTTAGACACATCAGCCAAGTAAACATTTTATAGCTCAACATTATTAACTTCTGGGGACTGGGGGCAGCATTAGTGCAAGCAAAAGTTGCCCAAGTTCCTCTGTGTACAATTATTTTAATTAAAACATACAGAAGACTAACACCACATAATGCTTATACCATTTTTTTATGAAGTATTGCCAGAAATTGAATTAAATTTTTAAAAAGTATTTTGCATATAAATCCAAAGGTTTCTTCTTTAGTTTAAGGATTAATTCTGCAAGCAGAGTTGATGTGATTAGGACTAATATCAGAGGTTGGTGATAGAAAATCATTTATGGTAATTCCAGCATAAATTTCAAAGATTGTGATGTAAGCAAACCAAAGGACAAATCAATTAATTGTTAAATATCGACACTCACATGCGCATAGGAGGCAGTCTATGAACTTAACTAAGGGTCAAATGCAGGGTCAGGGGTTGACAAAGTGCACCAATGTCTTCTCTCCCTCCTCTGCAGAACCGCAGAAGGGAAGACCAGCTAAAGCCTAACCAGCTTCTACTCCCCTCTCCAGACCACACCCTCCTGCTGACCTCACTTCCGCCGGTGCCCTGCTGGACCCTCCTCTTCCCGTCCACCGCTTATAAAGCCAGTCACTTGCCTTCCCCATTCAGTTCCATTCTGGACTTGGTCTTTTGGGACTACTCTACAGAGCTATCGACACTAATGACAATATACAGGGTGGATCCCCAAAACCTTTTACTTCTTTCTGTGTTCTCTTTGACAAAATATAGTACCTCAGATAAAAACGGGGCCTAATGTGGACTAATGCCATCTCCAATAGCTAAAAACTAAAATGGATGGCTGCTGTACTGGTGACGCTTTGCGAAGAATGTGGGAGCGTATCAGCCGACGTCACCCAAGTAGTGCACCACTCAGACTGGGCAGAGACGGGCTCTGCACGGCAGAGAATTGAAGGTGTCAATTTAAGCTCATACCACAAAGAGTTTGTCTCTGTGTCAGAGAACGCTGGTTTCACAGTTCACCACAGTGCAGATCTTCAAACCGAGATGCTTCATGGTGCGAGTCCACAACAAAATCAATGGGCGATAAAAGTGGGATTTGCACTATGGACGGCTGAGAGTGAACTAAAAAAATCAAACAAAATAGATGACCACAGTAGTGGCAACAGTGTTTGTGTTTCAGCCAGTACCTTCTCTGTGTAGAGTTCAGCTGACATCACCAGGGAAGCGCACCGCTCATACTGGGCAGAGACGGTCTCTGTGCAGTCTGATGGATGAAGGTCTCCCTTTAGCTCATGCCACAATGCGCCCGCCTCTGTGCCAGAGAATGCCAATTCACAGTTCACCACAGCACAAATCTTCAACCTGAGATGCTTTGTGGTGATAAGGGTGGGATTGGCACTGTGGAACGGGTGGAGTGTAGTGGCGACACTGTGCAGAGAAGGTAAGAGCGAAAATACAAAGAGCTCAGCGGATATCACCAGGGAAGTACACCGCTCACAGTGGGCAGAGTCGGGCTCTGCACGGCGGACAGATGAAGGTCTCCATTTAGCACAGACCACAAAGTTCTCGCCCCTTAGGCACAGACCACAGGCTCGCAGTTCAAACTGACAGTTCACCACAGAGCTTTGAAATGTATAAACACAGTAGAGCACGTGTACACGGTCAGCGCTGAGGGGTGAGTGAGTCACGCCAACATACCCACAGTCACCAGCTCCTTGACCACTAGCTCAGCACAGGAAACATTAAAAGTACAGTATTTTTTTTTTTTTTGGGAGTATAGGATAGGGATAATCAGGGTTATTTATATATATATATATATATATATATATATATATATATATATATATATATATATATTGTGGCACGCGGCTGGGGGTGGTACCCAGCTGGGACGCCCAAAAGGACCGGAGGGGGCGACCAACCTGGTGGCTTTGGGGACCACGGGTACAGAGCTTTGAAGGGCAACTCTTTAGGGGCCCGTGGTCACCGCCAGGGGGTGCCCCAATGCCTGAGGAGTCCTGGCCCTCAGCACTTCCACCACACCCAGAAGTGCTGGGGGGGAAGACCACCAGGGACACCCAGACTGCTTCTGGGTGCACAGCCGGCACTTCCGCCACACTGGGGACTGCCGGCAGAAGACTGTCGGGAGGCACCTGGAGTACATCTGGGTGGTTATAAAAGGGGCCGCCTCCCTCTGTTCGATGACTGGAGTCGGGTGGAAGAAGGACGAAGACTTGGTGGAGAGGAGTGGAGGTGGACCTGAGAGAGAGACACTGTTGAGAAGGCGTGGACTTTTGGGGAATTTGGGGGTTGTGTGTGCACTATTGTATATATAAGCTGTTTAATAAACGTGTTGTGGGTGAATTAACGACGTCCGCCTGTCTGTGTCCGGGCTGCTTTCCACAATAATATATATTTTATACAGTACATATATATATATATATATATATATATATATATATATATATATATATATATATATATATATATATATATATATACTGTATACACATATATATACACATATATTTATATATATACTGTATACACATATATATACATATATATATATCTGAGGTGGGTTGGCACCCTGCCCGGGTTTGTTTCCTGCCTTGTGCCCTGTGTTGGCTGGGATTGGCTCCAGCAGACCCCCGTGACCCTGTGTTCGGATTCAGCGGGTTGGACAATGGACGGACATACATACATACATACATACATACATACATACATACATACATACATACATACATACATACATACATACATACATATATAAATAAATGGAGGATTGAAAAAGTATTTAGACCTGTTCACTTTCTACACATTTTACTGTGTTGTAGACTGGTACAGTGGCACAGATGCAAGATCACCAGGGTTCACAACAGAGGTCCTCCTTGAGTGGCATTTACATGTTCTCCCATGTGTGTGTGGTTTTCTCACACATTCAGGTTAAGTGGATTGGTGATACTAACAAGTGTGTGTGTCAGTGTCTGCATTTACCCCAGGACCCCAAACGTTTGAACGGTAGTGTGCACATATATACTTTTTTTTCTTTTTTTTCTTTGAGCTTCTGTAAAGGTTTAATTTCCCTTTGGATGGTAAAGGCACAATGGATAGTTGGGATTCCCAACAACTCTGATCAGGATATTCCACTATCTACCCACTGGGTTACATTCACATGTAATTATGGCTACAGGAAGCTGGGGGCTAACACAGGTCTTTTAATGTCCGTGTGCCTGATGGATATTTCTGGCAGTCACTTCTGTTTAAAATTGATTGTGTTATGTGGTATTCTCTTTTGGAAGTAAAATGCTATTGACAGCCTCGGTTTCTAATGGAGCCCCAAAAATATTTTGGTGCCTTCAGCCGTAGCAAACTGACAGCAGTGCTGTTAACTTCAGTCACACTAAAGTGCACCAAATCCACAATCCTGCGGTGGGTTGGCACCCTGCCCGGGATTGGTTCCTACCTTGTGCCCTGTGTTGGCTGTGATTGGCTCCAGCAGGCCCACCCGTGACCCTGTGTTCGGATTCAGCGGGTTGGAAAATGGATGGATGGATGGAAATCCACAATCTATCTCACCAAGAAGGTACGACAAAACGTCCAGAGTGCTGCACTTTATAATAGATTGCTGGAAAAAAGCCAATCCTAACAAAACTAAAGTGCTGTTCAAAGCTGAACCAGTTATACTGAATATACAGCAACCAGGGAATATACTGTACAGTAAATGCTTGGCTATTTGAAATTCAAATATATTAAAATAAATAAACTTACCTGTAAAGCTATAATGCCAAATAATCCAAAACAAGCATACTGTACAAAATTTCTACTGAGAATAAGGACACAGCCACCTGTCAGACAAAAGAAATGCAAGATCAGAAACAACAAGTGGAGGTTTTGGCATCTTCAGTTTATTTACCTGCTTCTGGAAGCTGGAAAGCTCTGGAAAATGTACAGTGCCCTCCATAATGTTTGAGACAAAGACATGTTTCTCTTTGATTACCTCCTCTGCTGCACAGTTTAATCTCGAGTCTGAATTGTCTGATTTGTAATTTTAAAGTTCACATTGCAGGCTTTCATTTAAGGAGATTTGCAGAAATTCTAGTCACACAACATGTTTTCTACACATTCCCCCCATTTTAGGACACCATAATGTTTAGGACAATTGGTGTCCCAGGTGAGTTTCATGGCTTCATAAGATATCTCGGTTTGCTTCTACCCTTTGGTGTCTGCAGTTGCCATTGTTCAACATGAGGACAAGAGTTGTGCCAGTGAAAGTCAAAGAAGCCATCATGAGGCTGAAACACGAGAATAAAACCATCAGAGACATCAGTGAAATCTTAGGATGACCGAAATCAACTGTCTGGAATATCAAGAAGAAAGAAAGAACACACTAGTGGGCTCAGTAATCACAAAGAGACTGGTAGGCCAAGGAAGACCTCCACTACTGTGAAGAGAAGAATCCTCACTATGGTCAAGAAAAAAACCTCCAAACGCCTGTGTGACAGATCAGAAAAAGGGGGCCAATGTGCGTGTGTCAGAGACGACTATCAGCAGAAGACTTCATGAACAGAAACACAGAGGCCACACTGCAAGATGGAGACCACAAAAACAGAAAGGCCAGATCACAGTTTGTGACAAATTAGTTCAAAGAGCCTGCAGAATTCTGGGAAAAGATCTTGTGGGCAGATGAGACAAAGATGAGCCTGATCAGAGTAATGGTAAGAATAAAGTGTGGAGATGACAAGGAACTGCAAAGCAGAGCACCTCATCTGTTAAACATGGTGCGGTGGCAGGGGTGGTTATGGCTTGGGCATGTATGACTGCCATACTTCTTCTCTTCATTGATAGCAGTGGCACAATGAATTCTGAGGTGTGTAGAGACATCTGATCTCCTCAAGTTCCAGCAGATGCCTCCAAACTCCATGGATGGCACTTCATCCTATGACAAGATAATGAGCTAAACAAACTGCTGAGGACACAGGAGTTTATCAAACCTAAAAAATGGAAAATTCTTCAATGGCCAAGCCAGTCACCCGATTTCAATATAAATGAGCAGGCCTTCCATATGATGAAGAGAAAACTTAAGGAGACTGTGGAGCGACTGAAATCAAGGTAAAACGTGTCTTTGTCTCAAACATTACGGAGGACACAGTATATTAAATGCTTTTATACATAAAGAAATACACATTTTATACAGTTAAAACAATCTGTAATTTAACTGACACTCTGGCTGGTTATTTGACTCAAGGGAATAAGCCAGCAGGATGGGCTGCTTTTTTGGACAAGTAAGTTTGCATGCTAAATGCAAATTTGCTCTACCGTATTGAAATGTTTAATACGGCCATTCATTTCTGAACTTTACACGTGTATTTGCCTTCCAACATGCAACCATAGCTTGACAAAAAAAGCAGTAAACAAATTTGAAGTCACTGGGACAAAGTATTAAAGTGTCTTCTGGATTTGATAATCTGCTATACTGTACAGTGTGTGTTTTATATTTAAACTGCTGGCTTAATTAAGCCTTTCATTATCCCTTTTTTCTTTAGGCTAATGGATATAGAAATGCTCACAAACATTGCACCACAACTAAACTTAATACAGGTGCATTTCAATAAATTAGAATATCATTGAAAAGTTCATTTATTTCAGTAACTATTCAAAAAGTGAAACTTAAATATTATATAGATTCGTTACACACAGAGTTATTTATTTCAAGCTTTTTTTTTTATTATTTTTATTGATTTTATTGGAATCACACAACATTCCATACAAATAGATCAATTTTACAAAAATAGGATTAAAAACAAATCAGCCCTCACCCCTGAGAAAGCCTGTATGGTCAGCAGAACAAAACTTAAAGCCAGTAAAACAAGTAAATAGATGAATTAATAAGTGAATAAAGGTAAACGGAGAAGAAAAAGAAATGGGGAGGGAATCTGCTTCCTCAGTGCTTTAAAAGCTTATTCTAAAATGTTATTGATCAGATCCTGCCAGGTTTTGAAAAAGTCCTGCGCAGATCCATAGATAGATAGACATGAAAGGCACTATATAACAGATAGATAGATAGATAGATAGATATGAAAGGCACTATATAAATGATGTGAAAGGCACTATATTAGATAGATATAGATATGAAAGGCACTATATAAATGATGTGAAAGGCACTATATTAGATAGATAGATAGATAGATAGATAGATAGATAGATAGATATGAAAGGCACTATATTAGATAGATAGATAGATATGAAAGGCACTATATTAGATAGATAGATAGATAGATAGATAGATAGATATGAAAGGCACTATATTAGATAGATAGATAGATAGATAGATATGAAAGGCACTATATAAATGATGTGAAAGGCACTATAACATAGACAGACACAGATATGAAAGGCACTATATTAGATAGATAGATATGAAAGGCACTATATTAGATAGATAGATAGATAGATATGAAAGGCACTATATAAATGATGTGAAAGGCACTATAACAGACAGACAGACAGATATGAAAGGCACTATATTAGATAGATAGATAGATATGAAAGGCACTATATAAATGATGTGAAAGGCACTATAAAATAGACAGACAGATATGAAAGGCACTATATTAGATAGATAGATATGAAAGGCACTATATTAGATAGATAGATAGATATGAAAGGCACTATATAAATGATGTGAAAGGCACTATAAAATAGATAGACAGACAGATATGAAAGGCACTATATTAGATAGATAGATAGATGTGAAAGGCACTATATAATAGATAGATAGATAGATAGATAGATAGATAGATAGATAGATAGATAGATAGATAGATAGATAGATAGATAGATAGATAGATAGATAGATACTTTATTAATCCCAAGGGGAAATTCACATTTTGATTTTTTCCAATTTCAAATAATGTATAATATCAGTTACCCACTGACTCAAAAGAGGAGAGTTACGATTCTTCCAGTTTAGCAAGATTAAGTCTACGTGGCAATAGTGTAGTAAAGGCAATCACTGTTTGTTTGTCCTTCTGCACTTCAAGCCCCTCTGTGAGCCCACCAAACACAGCTGTTAGTGGGTTAGGAGGGATTGTGACCCCAAGGCTGTCTTGAAAGGCATTTAAAAATTTGGGTCCAGAATGATGTTAATTTGGTGCAAAACATGTGACCCAGTGAGGCTGGAGTTCGATTGTATTGTTCGCAGGTGGGATCTTGCCCTGGAAACATTTTGGACAATTTTAAATGAGACCAATGTGCTCGATAAATATAAATTTGAGTTGAATAATTGTATGCTTTGCACATACAGTGCATCCAGAAAGTATTCCCAGCGCGTCATCACTTTTTCCACATTTTGTTATGTTACAGACTTATTCCAAAATGGATTAAATTCATTTTATTCCTCAGAATTCTACACACAACACCCCATAATGACAATGTGAAAAAAGTTTACTTGAGGTTTTTGCAAATTTATTAAAAATAAACTGAGAAACCCCATGTCCGTAAGTATTCACAGCCTTTGCTCAATACTTTGTTGATGCACCTTTGGCAGCCATTCCAGCCTCAAGTCTTGTTGAATATGATGCCACAAGCTTGGCACACCTATCCTTGGCCAGTTTGGCCCATTCCTCTTTGCAGCACCTCTCAAGCTCCATCAGGTTGGATGGGAAGCGTCGGTGCACAGCCATTTTAAGATCTCTCCAGAGATGTTCAATTGGATTCAAGTCTGGGCTCTGGCTGGGCCACTCAAGGACATTCACAGAGTTGTCCTGAAGCCACTCCTTTGATATCTTGGCTGTGTGCTTAGGGTCGTTGTCCTGCTGAAAGATGAACCGTCGCCCCAGTCTGAGGTCAAGAGCACTCTGGAGCAGGTTTTCATCCAGGATGTCTCTGTACATTGCTGCAGTCATCTTTCCCTTTATCCTGACTAGTCTCCCAATTCCTGAAACTGAAAAACATCTCCACAGCATGATGCTGCCACCACCATGCTTCACTGTAGGGATGGTATTGGCCTGGTGATGAGCGATGCCAGGTTTCCTCCAAACGTGACGCCTGGTATTCACACCAAAGAGTTCAATCTTTATCTCATCAGACCAGAGAATTTTCTTTCTCATGGTCTGAGAGTCCTTCAGGTGCCTTTTGGCAAACTCCAGGCGGGCTGCCATGTGCCTTTTACTAAGGAGTGGCTTCCGTCTGGCCACTCTACCATACAGGCCTGATTGGTGGATTGCTGCAGAGATGGTTGTCCTTCTGGAAGGTTCTTCTCTCTCCACAGAGGACCTCTGGAGCTCTGACAGAGTGACCATCGGATTCTTGGTCACCTCCCTGACTAAGGCCCTTCTCCCCCGATCGCTCAGTTTAGATGGCCGGCCAGCTCTAGGAAGAGTCCTGGTGGTTTCGAACTTCTTCCACTTACGGATGATGGAGGCCACTGTGCTCATTGGGACCTTCAAAGCAGGAGAAATTTTTCTGTAACCTTCCCCAGATTTGTGCCTCGAGACAATCCTGTCTCGGAGGTCTACAGACAATTCCTTTGACTTCATGCTTGGTTTGTGCTCTGACATGAACTGTCAACTGTGGGACCTTCTATAGACAGGTGTGTGCCTTTCCAAATCATGTCCAGTCAACTGAATTTACCACAGGTGGACTCCAATGAAGCTGCAGAAACATCTCAAGGATGATCAGGGGAAACAGGATGCACCTGAGGTCAATTTTGAGCTTCACGGCAAAGGCTGTGAATACTTATGTATATGTGCTTTTTTTTTTTTATTTTTAATAAATTTGCAAAAATCTCAAGTAAACTTTTTTCACGTTGTCATTATGGGGTGTTGTGTGTAGAATTCTGAGGGAAAAAAATGAATTTAATCCATTTTAGAATAAGGCTGTAACATAACAAAATGTGGAAAAAGTGATGATGTGCTGTGAATACTTTCTGGATGCACTGTATATAGCGCTTTTCTCACTACTCAAAGCGCTCAGCAATTGCAGGTTAAGGGCCTTGCTCAAGGGCCCAACAGAGCAGAGTCCCTATTGGCATTTATGGGATTCGAACCGGCAACCTTCCGACTGCCAGTGCAAAGAAATATTAATGACGATGATGCTGCCTTGTGCCTGGCAGACAATGGACAGATGGATACACTGGAGAGAGCTCGGGCGGAGTGGTGGCTCTGAGGCTAGGGATCTGCACTGGCAATCGGAAGGTTGCCGGTTCGAATCCCGTAAATGCCAAAAAAGGGACTCTGCTCTGTTGGGCCCTAAACCTGCAATTGCTGAGCGCTTTGAGTAGTGAGAAAAGCGCTATATAAATGCAAAGAATTCTTATTATTACTACTAGTGTAAAACCATCAGCTGCAGTCAATGGAATTGAAAACCGAGCAAACCAAACACAGGCAAAATGAAAACGTTAAATGACACCCCTTTGACCAACTCACCCAGCTGCCCCATAAGGTTAAGGAGAACAAAGCAAGTTGCCAGGAAGTAGCCACAGTTCCAGGTGGCCTCGATGTAGTCCCTCTGCTCATTCCACTGAAACCACATGCGGATCCCATCCTCCAGGAATGTGCTGATGAGGCAGAGCCTTGCCAAATGAGGCAGATACTGCTTTGTCATACGAAGAAACTGTGTAGGTAAGAGACGAAAAGAGCTTGATTAGTTACAACGACAAAGCAATTCAAACAGTGCAATAATTAAAGTCAAACAGTGTAGCTGTAGAATGAACCGGAAGGCAAACCTGACCACAGCCTCTGTCCTCAGTCATTTAGAAATTATCTTTCAATACAGAAGGTAAACACAACATTTTGTAGCCTTCGCAGAATTCACTTTTAACGTCCTGGTGCAGGTTAGCCCAACGTCTCCCATCAGCACAGTTTTAATCTTAAAACCACATCCTTGACGATAAAGAAAAGCAGACACTGCTAAACACGTCTATCAGCCATCGCTCCATTGCTTAATCAGATTAGCCACCTGCAGGTTCCAGTCAAACTCTGCAAATTCTTATAATGGGCGAACCAGGTAGGAAAACTGACATTTATGGAATTATGAAGAACACGCAAAGGCGTTCCTGGCCAAAAATATTGGCACCCCGGCACTTCTTTCAGACAACAGTTGCAATTCCAAATGCTTTGGTCTTCATGTTTATCTCTTTTGTTTGTATTGGAATAACACAAAAAAGCAAAAGAAATGGACTGGACTTCGCTTATTTCCGGGCTTATCATGGTTAAGTTTGACTTCACTAAGCACTCTGAGCAGATCAAGGACTAATTTTTGGCTTGTCCTTCAGCAAAAGTGCCAACTGCTGAGCCTCTCGTGTTTGTGCTACTCAACCAGTATTCAACGCGTTTCATGAATTCGCCGACATTTTACCCGACGAACACCTGCACACTCTCACTTTTATTATGTTGCATTTGAATGCCTCTGTGAATTTTGTGTTTGCATATTTATACATTCAAGGATACTTATTTATGAATGTGACCTTCATCTCCACAGACATTTTATCATTAAAAAAAAAACACCTCAGAAAAGAACAGACGGCAGTCAGAGGAAGACAGTCAACCCGTTAGGCCATGGGTGTCGAACTCCAGGCCTGGAGGGCCACAATGGCTACAGGTTTTCATTCTAACCCTTTTGCTCATCAGTGACCACTTTCACTGCTAATTCACTTTTTCCTTTCATTTTAATAGCCCTGCTTTTAAGGATTCAGTCCTCTGAATGGATTCGTTTCCTCATTAAATGACGGCCAAACAGAAATGAGACGTGAAACGAGCCAACCAGCTTAACCTGGAGCTTCAAACTCCAACCAGTTTCTTGATGAGAAGCCAATACTTGCTGTTAATTAAACCAGTTATTTAATTATTCATTCTGCCACAGCAGACATTTCCAAAACTGATGATTTTATGTTTTTTTCTAAGAACACCATCAAGATGTTTTGATGACCTGACCTATTTTCAGATATCTGTGTGATGGGCACAGGGGAGCTGGTCATGTGGCCGCTTCTTTCGTGTCTCATTGTTGTTTGGCCGCAAATTAAGGAAAAAGAAACAACTAAGGGGCCTGAGTCAAGCTAATTAAAAGAATTAGCAGCAAAAACTGTTCACTAATTAAGAAGATGGTTAGAATGAAAACCTGCAACCGCTGCGGCCCTCCAGGACTGGAGTTAGGCAACTTCACCGGAGGGGTGCCAGTTATGGGGTGTGTGTTATGGGCACCAAAGGGCAAAGTTTACAGTGCTTTGAAAAAGTGTTTGCCCCCTTCCCGATTTCTTTTTTTGCATGTTTGTCACACTTAAATGTTTCAGATCATCAAACAAATTTAAATATTAGACAAAGATAACTCAAGTAAACATAAAATGCAGTTTTTAAGTGATGATTTTATTTATTAAGGGGATAAACCATCCAAACCTACATGGCCCTATGTGAAAATGTAAATTGCCCCCTAAACGTAACAACTGGTTGGGCCACCCTTAGCAGCAACAGCTGCAATCAAGCATTTGTGATGACTGGCAATGAGTCTTTCACATCACCGTGGAGGAATTTTGGCCCACTCTTCTTGTTCAATTCAGCCACATTGGAGGGTATTTTCTGGGCATGAACCGCTTTTTTTAAGATGTAATCAAATTATCTTGCCTGAAGAAGGGGGCCTGAGTTGCCTTGAAAGCTTGCATATTGTTAATCCTTCTAGTTAGCCAATAAAAGGGGTCATTTTGCTTGACTTCTCACTGAACCCACTATACACAGAGATGTTAAAAAATCTGGACATGAGCGTCAGTAGGCTTTGCACCCTAGGAATCAAGACAAACACGTCAGTAATTATTTACCGCTCTGATCATAAAAGAGGTCATTACGATAGCAACTGACGAGTAGAATTCCTAATTCATTACAGTATTGGAGGGTTCCTCTAGAGCAGGAGTGTCAAACTCCAGGCCTGGAGGGCCACAGTGGCTGCAGGTTTTCATTCTAACCCTTTTCCTAATCAGAGACCAATTTCACTGCTAATTATCTCCTTTTCCCTTCATTTTAATAGCCCTGTTTTTAAGGATTCAGTCCTCTGAATTTATTCGTTTCTTCATTAAATGACAGTCAAACACGGAGTGGTGGCTCTGAGGCTAGGGATCTGCACTGGCAATCGGAAGGTTGCCGGTTCGAATCCCGTAAATGCCAATAGGGACTCTGCTCTGTTGGGCCCTTCAGCAAGGTCCTTAACCTGCAATTGCTGAGCGCTTTGAGTAGTGAGAAAAGCGCTATATAAATGCAAAGAATTATTAAGAATTATTAAACAGAAATGAGACGTGAAACGAGCCCACAGACAACCAACTGGGATTTCAAACTCCAATTAATTTCACTCCAACCAATCTCATAATGAGAAGCTGATCCTTGCTGTTAATTAAGCCTGTTATTTAATTCCATGGCTTGTTGCTGCTCTCATTCTGCCATAGAAGACATTTCCAAAACTGTTGATTTTTCTTGTTTTTTCACAGACCACCATCAAAATGGTTTGGTGACCTGAGAGATCAACCTTACTGAGACCTTCACCTTTTCTTTATTTTCAGATATTGTGCAATGCGCACAGATGAGCTGGTCATGTGGTTTTTTTGTCTCATTATTGTCTGGCTGCTAATTAAGGAAAAAGAAACCACTGAGGGGCCTGCGTCAAGTTAATTAAAACTAAGGCAAAAGAAGTTAATTAGCAAAAACTGGTCACTAATGAAGAAGATGGTTAGAATGAAAACCTGCAGCCACTGCGGCCCTCCAGAACTGGAGTTCGACACCCGTGCTCTAGAAGCAGGGGTCCGCAGCCCACTACCGGGCCGCAGCCATCTGACAGCTGGGCCGCGAGAGAACTGCCAGCAACGGAGACTCACTCAGACTTTTCAGAACGCTTGGCAGGCGGCGGCTTTGCAGCGGCGCAGACAGAGGAGAGAGACCGAGGTGACAAAGTATTACAACAAAGTATTTTTATGGTCCCGACAGCTTCCCCATATGACATGAGTCTATAGAAATCGCGTTACTACGAAGTACATTCAGCAGATGTTTTCATTACAACGAAGTGACCTTGAAATGCTTGAACGAATCATCCACAGAGCAGTTAGACCTGTGGTCGCAGCTCAGTTGTGCACATTTACACAATGATCCCCAAACAGAAACTTTCCTCGTACTGTTTTTTTTTTTTGCTGTTTTTGTTGTCTGTGGTTTTCAGTGATACCTTTTTGCTTATTGCTTGTCAACATTTGAAAAACACCCATTGGAATTTAAGTCATTGTCACCCTCCTATAGAAATGGCAGACACAAAAAAAAAAAAAGATAGCAGTGTTAATGTTTGTGATGTGCAATCTGTTGGAATGGCAAATGCAAAGCATATGTCTGTTATATGCAAAAAAAGAAGAAAAATCTCGGGTTGCAAACGTATCCGAACTGCTTAATAACTTAATAATACTAGAAATGTTATGTAAATTGCGTATAAAACTGCCCCCCCCTCCCGGTCTGTGGAAAAACTTGCATCTAATAAAGTGGTCCTTGCTGTCAAAAAGGTTGTGTACCACTGCTCTAGAGGGCCTCTTTCTCTTGCATGATTTGGCTCAAAAACTAATCAGCACGTTGTGTTTCTCATAACAAGCTGAAGTTTCTAGTTTAGTATTTTTCCGTCCAGTCATTTTAGATCTAGATCGTCCTCGAATCTATAGCTTTCGCTCCTCCCTCAAAGACGACAGGTTATGATAGGGGAGGGTGCAAAGCAAAAATGTTTTGTTACCCTCCATGAAGACGACGAAAAAAAAAAAAAAAGAACCCAGAATTGTCTCCAAAATAATTTGAAACCTGACAAAAGTAATTGGCTCCCATTCTTGATTATTCACACATCCATCTCCACATTCTCACTTCTGCCACATCCACCTTCTCCTGCACTCCCTTTACTGCCGTACATCATTGCTGGTCTTATTGCATGCAATGTGTACAGCGCCTCCAGAAAATCTTCAATCTTTTTCACCACTTTCAGGAAACTTTAAATGCTCCCGAAACTGACTTTTTTCCCCTTTCCCTTTTAACCTATGAATACCACATAGACACGTATAAAATTAAATATTCATCTTAATAAAAGGATAAGCATGCCTGTCTTTTTGTTTGTCCTGTTGCTATGTCTGTCAGTCCAAGAGATTGCATATCTCAAACATTTTTAGTAACAAAATGCATTGCATTTGTCACTCCAACAAATGATGCATCACAAACATTAACTCTGCTTCTATGAATCCCATAACAAATGGCATATAACATTTATATTGAATGTCATTCCAACAGATGGCACATCACAAACATTAACACTTTTTACGAATCCCACACCAAATGGCATATAACAAACTTGTGCATTGCATTTGCCATTCCAACAGATGACACCACAAACATTAACTCTGCTTCTATAAATCCCATACCAAATGGCATATAACATTTATATTGAATGTCATTCCAACAGATGGCATATCGCAAACATTAACACTTTTTACGAATCCCACACCAAATGGCATATAACAAACTTGTGCATTGCATTTGCCATTCCAACAGATGACACCACAAACATTAACTCTGCTTCTATGAATCCCACACCAAATGGCATATAACAAACGTGTGCATTGCATTCGCCATTCCAATAGATGACGCATCACAAACATTAACTCTGCTTCTATGAATCTTATTTATTCTATGAATCCCATAACAAATGGCATATAACACAGACATACACATTGCATTTGCCATTCCAACAGATGACACATCACAAACATTAACTCTGCTTCACCAAATCCCATAAGAGATGGCATATAACAGACATATGCATTGCATTTGCTATTCCAACAGATGACGCATCACAAACATTAACTCTGCTTCTACAAATTCCATACCAAATGGCATATAACATTTATACTGAATGCCATTCCAACAGATGGCACATCAAACATTAACACTTTTTACAAATCCCACACCAAATGGCATAGACTTGTGCATTGCATTTGTTATTCCAACAGATGACGCATCACAAACATTGGTAATACTACTTTCTGTTACTACAAATGTTTGTGATGTGCCTTCTGTTGCAATGACAAAAGCAATACATTTGATCACTACATGCATTACGAAGTACATTCCAGTAGACGGCGCACTGCAAAAGTTAACACAAAGGTCTACGCTGGTTATTTAGATTTCAACTCGCAGCACAGATAGTCTCTCTCTAATGGTGTGCCGTACCATCATGGCTGGTCTTATTGCATGCAAACTGTACAGCGCCTCCAGAATTTCTTAAGTCCCCTTCACTTTTGTCACTTTTTGTTATGTTGCGGTTTTATGCTAAAATCACCCCCCCCCCCCCCCTATCATCATGCAATACTCAGTACCCCAGAATTCATTTTGTAAAAAGCAGGCTTGAACACAAACAAGTGGATTATTCTGCATATTCAGCAAGAACCACCCTAAATATACACTTAATATTTATTTTCTGGAATAGCAGTCTATACCACTGTTGAGTATTTTAAATTTAGAGTCAATGGAGGTAATTTTTTTTTAATATGCAATCACAGAACCAGCACTTGTGAACATCGGATGATGAGAGACTCGCTGTGTACAGCCGGCCACAACCTCCAACATGTCTACTACCTGTACACACTCACGCTTCTAACTTTCTCATAGTAAAAGGTAGTCTGCTAAATGAAGCACAACCCTTTAAAGGATATACAAAGACAACAAAGAGCAGAAAAGCATCTCTGAGGGCTCAACACACCAAATCTTGAGGCAAATGGGCTACAAAAGCAGAAGGCCAAGTCGAGTTCCACTTCTGTCTGCCAAGAAGTGAAAGCTGAGGCTGCAGTGGACAACACGTCACCAAAACCGGACAGGTGAAGTCTGCAAAAAAAATGCAGCCTGGTCAGATGACTCTTGACTTCTGCCAAGGGTCACAGGTAATAGGCTTAAAAATTTAATCCATGCACCCGACCTGCATTGTGTCAACAGTCCAGGCTGGCAGTGGTGGTGAAATGGGGAATGTTTTCTTGGCACACTTTGGGCCCATGAAAATCAATCAATCATCGCTTCAATGGCATGACCCCTTTGAGCATTGCTGCTGATGGCCACAATTTACCCATCTTCTAATGACGCCTTCCAGCATGACGACGTAGGTCAGGTCACAAATCCAACGTCTTCTCAAACTGCTTTCATGAACCTGACAAAAGAGAGTTCAGGTGTTCCTCGGTGAGCCTCGCCATTCACCAGATCTGAATGCAGCAGGACACCTTTGGGGTGTGGCAGGATGGGAGATTTGCAGGGTGAATGGGCAGCGGACGAATCTGCAGAAATTGTGTGATACGATCAGGTCACTGTCGACCAGAATCTCAAAAGGAATTTTTTCCAACATCTTGTGGAATCCACAACATGAAGAACTGAGGCTGTTTGGAGAGCAAACGGAGACCACGTACCCAGGATTATGTAAAATTGTGCCAAGAATTTGTTCAGTTTATTGCAAATATAGTTGATTAGTAGTAAGAACACAAACTCCTTTCAAACTATTAATGGAAGGGAATGAAGAGATGTGAAAAGTATACAAACAAACTGGACGGCTGTTAAATAGTATCTGAATGAACGTAACATTTTGATACTTGAAGGAAACCTGAAGAGATTGTGTAAAAGTTTACTCCCATCGTTCATTTCTTCAACGCTCTCCATCTGCATTTCCTGGAGTATCGCATAGTGTGTTCATTGTTTCTAGGATTAAAGTTAAAGCAGCACATCCACAAGCTTAACCTCCCCCTGGCAGCTTAGCAGATGCACCAGTTGGGCAGGCATACGTAAAGTGGAAAGAATGGAGTGCAATTTCAGCTACTTAGCAGGCCCATTTTCCACCATGTAACAAAGAACAGCTTTGAATCACAAAACGTAATAAATGCGTTAAATGGACGCGCACATTAACCTGGGGATTGAACCTTCAATGACGTAGGTGCGACTATAAAATAAAGCCCACACTGGAGACCTTTCTGATTAAATATTAACAGATTAACATGGAGATGACAAAGTGGTGAAAAAGAACAAACAAGTTCAGAGTCAAAGGACAGTGCAGTTTAAACACTGCCTGCTGTCCAGTCTGCCGTAGTCCACAGCCACTACTTCAAGGCCCTATTTTGTCCTTTAAGGAATGGCCTTCAAACTGCCCCTCCGTGCTGCCCAAACCTGCAGCACAAAGTCTCCTCTTCACAGTACACACTGACACTTGGTACAGTATTAAGCTGTTGTGCTGTGAGGCACCTGTGATCACGTAAGCTGGTGAAAATTTTAGACCCATCTCTAACCTGCCTTTAAGTAAAATTCTAGAGAAGGCAGTCATTATGCAGTTAAATGAGCACCTCAATAAACCTGCTATTCTTTATAAATTTCAGTCAGGTTTTAGAACAAATCACAGCACAGAAACTGCACTCAAAGTAGTAAATGAGTTGCGGGTAAATGCAGACAGAGGCCATTTATCTGTTCTCATCCTCTTAGATCTGAGTGCCGCATTTGACACCATTGATCATAAAATTCTTAGAATTCGCCTTAGTCAATGGGTGGGCCTCTCTGGCAGCGTCTTAAATTGGTTTGAATCCTACCTGGCAGGGAGAAAATTCTTTGTTAGTTGTGGTAATTATAATTCAAAGACACATGATATCCTATATGGTGTTCCACAAGGCTCTATCCTGGGTCCGCTGCTCTGCTCAATCTACATGCTTCCATTAGGTCAGATCATCTCAGGGCACAACGTGTGCTACCACAGCTATGCTGATGACACACAGCTGTATTTATCAATTGCACCTGATGACCCTGATTCTCTTGATTCACTAACACAATGTCTAACTTGTATCTCAGAATGGATGAATAGTAACTTTCTCAAATTAAATAAAGAGAAAACTGAAATCTTAGTGATTGGCAATAATGGATACAATGAGGCTATTAGAAATAAACTGGAGGCATTAGGATTAAAAGTCAAAACGGAGGTAAAAAGCTTAGGGGTAACTGTTGACTGTAATCTAAATTTTAAATCGCATATTAACTCTTTTAGGGCGGATGTCGACTTTTGTCGACAGGAGGGGTTGAAGGCGAATGTCGACAAAAGTCGACATCCAGGGATAGGGGGCGACAATCAGCTGTTAATGGCGACAAATCTCACTGTCACGTCACAGGCATTCCCTCTGTGCTTGGAGGAATGCTAGACTCGTTGACTCAGCAAATAAACATTGCGTGTGCGTGAGTTGCGAAATGTAAACAGGCAAGATGGCACCGACATGTGAAAAGGCAGCGAAGCAAGTGCAGAAAAGGAAACACTCGGCAGACGATGTTTTGCGCATTATCGCGGAGTCGGACTCTTGATTTTTCAGAATCAGACTTTATTGGCAGTGATCAGGAGATCGAGCAAGAGAGTTAGAAGCAGGCATCAGCTGATCAGACACCAGCCGATGCTGCGCCAGCGGATCTGCTGCCAGTTGCGTGCCTTCGCACAGCCGATGCATCTACGGCAAGGTTCGCATGGGATAAATACACAGACATTGATCCGTTGAGAGCCGATCTGGCTACCGGAGTTTACAAGACGGCATGGCTTGCTGTTGGACACGACAGATCACCAGCTGCTGTACTTCAGGCTGCTCTCTCCTGATGCTGCTTTTCAGCTACTGTCAGACGAGACAAACAGGTAGGCAGAGATTTTTTTTGAATCGCGGGCTGCGTTTGCATCGCATTCTTGTTTTTCAAAGTGGAAACCCACAACGAAAGACGAGATGAAGCACGCTGTGGCATTACAAATAGAGATGGGACAGAACTGGTGATATAACTTCAGGGAGCATTGGTCCAAACGTGTTTTGTCCCCTGGTGGCTTAGGTACGTGCTGCTGCAAAGTTTTATTCACTTCTGTAATAAACAGAAGCAAATCCCATGGGGTGAGCCAGGCTATAATGCCATACATAAAGTTCATAAAGTTTCAGAAGATGAAAAGATGTGACAATATGGTTTTCATGCAGGCAGAAAACTTGGTGGCAGTGGCATGGCACGATGGCAAATGGGTGACTTGTCTCTCTACAGTACACACTAACAATATATGTTAGAAAGTGCAGCAACAGACAATTGAAAAATAGGCACCAAAGCAACACGTATTGTAAGGAGTGCAATGTGGCAATGACTGAAATTGGCTGCTTTGAGCGAGATCAGACTTTGCTGTGTAAAATGTATGTGATATGTATGTGAAATCATAGAATATGCAGGCTCATACAACATGCAAGACAGTAACATTTGTCAAAAGTAAATATTTTTTGTTGATTTGATATGTTAAACAATTGCTTTGTGTTCTTTTTTAAAAAATGTTAGTTTTTGGAAAAATATTCAGTCCTGGGAGAAAAGAAACAAAAAAAAAAATTAGCCCTAAGAGAGTTAATCAGATCACTAGGACAGCATTTTTTCACTTAAGAAACATAGCAAAAGTTAGACCTCTTGTATCATTGAAAGATGCTGAGAAATTAGTTCATGCTTTTGTTTTCAGTTGACTAGATTACTGTAACGCACTCCTCTCAGGACTACCCAAAAAAGACATAAATCGTTTGCAACTAGTGCAGAATGCAGCTGCTAGAATCCTAACCAGGAAAAGAAAATCTGAGCACATCTCTCCAGTTTTGATGTCACTACACTGGTTACCTGTGTCATTCAGGATTGACTTTAAAATTCTGCTTATGGTTTATAAAGCCTTAAATAATCTCGCCCCATCTTATATATCGGAATGTCGGACGTCTTATATTCCAAATCGCAACCTCAGATCCTCAACTGAGTGTCTCCTTAGAATGCCAAGAGCAAAACTTAAAAGAAGTGGTGAGGCAGGCGGCCTTCTGCTGTTATGCACCTAAAATCTGGAATAGCCTGCCAGTAGGAATTCGCCAGGCTAATACAGTGGAGCACTTTAAAAAAACTGCTGAAAACACATTACTGTAACATGGCCTTCTCATAACTACACTGTAATTTAAATCCTGATACTCTGTATATCCAATTCATTATAATAACTATTCATGGTGGCTCTAAAATCTGTACTAACCCCTACTCTCTCTTCCGTTTCCTTTTCCGGTGTCCTTTTGGTGGTGGCTTGCACCACCACCATCTACTCAAAGCTCCATGATGTTCCAACAATGATGGATGGATTAAAAGCCAGAAGTCTGTATGACCATCAGAATCAAGTGACTCCGTGAGAACCCTAACTACAAAGAGGACTATTTCATTTATGTTAGGTAGAATTCCCAGAGGGGACTGGGAGGTCTCGTGGCCTGGAACCCCTACAGATTTTATTTTTTTTCTCCAGCTTTCTGGAGTTTTTTTTTTTTTTTTTGTTTTGTCTGTCCACCCTGGCCATCGGACCTTACTCCTTTTCTATGTTAACTAATGTGGTCTTATTTTAATTTCTTATTTTGTCTTTTATTTTTCTTTTCTTCATTATGTAAAGCACTTTGAGCTACTTTTTGTATGAAAATGTGCTACATAAATAAATGTTGTTGTTGTTGTTGGTGACCTTCATAAGCTTGTCTTCTGATTGGCTTGTGACTTGGGCTCTGCCAGGTCTCCTCCTGTCAGTTTCTTCCAGTTTCCAATTGCCTTCGGATTGTGTAGGACACCACTGGACTCCCCCCGACACTTGGACTGTTTTTGCAATTTATTGAAATAAAAGGTCTACACTTCTGAGGGTTGTAATATTTGGTCTCATTTCATTTGTTAATTGCTGTTTTCTTGCCATTATCACTGGAATATTGCCCAAGGTGTATTTCAGAGGGTGTAGTAATTCAGTCTGTTCCAACTCTGCTTGAAGACAGTCAGAAGGTTTTAAGTAATCAATAGAAGCTGGGACACCCGTGCAAACTGTTTGCTTCAACTTGCAAGGCTTCATTTACTTTCATTGCTGCAGAACGTCTGGAGGTTGCAGCCTATTAGTTGTTCCCTGAAGGAGGCCCACTTGGAATATTCTGATATTTCCTTGTTTTCAGTTTTTGCCAAACCTCTGGCAATTGACTGCTTACCTTTCCACCATTTTAGGTCACTCACTGCACTTCAACTGATTACAATTGAAGAAAAAAAAACTGAGGGGTTCTAAAATATTTGACTAGTTGAGTATGTGCAAGCAAACAGAGTGCAGCAGACATCCTCAGACTATGAAATCCTTAACTGTAACCTGATAAAGGGTTTATGTGGCCAAATGACCGGGTTACTCACGGAGAAATCTACGCATGTTAGCCCAGTTTCTCAGAGACTAACAACCTGCGTTCTCTAACTGGAATACGGTGTTTTAAGAGACGGGGCTTCTGTGAATAACCAGTGTGATAGACGGCCGGCAGCTCAATCCGGCCAGGACATCCCTGAACAAGAAGAATGGAGGAAGGCAGCCTTTTCAGGACACTGCCTCCCCCGGGACGTTAGGTGGCAGCTCCCCTGGACGGTAGCTGTATCCCGGATTCCCTCAGGGCATCCTGGAACATGGAGTCAGGGGGAGCTCATAAAGAACCCAGGGACTCCTACTTTTCTTATAACCCGGAAGTACTTCGGAGTCACGAGGACGGAAGCCAACAGTACTTCCGGGCTACTTGAAGACAGATGATGTGGCGTTTGACCCAAAAGAAGAGAAGGAACACTTCTGGGTCATGGACTATTTAAAGGACTGGTGAAGACCTAGCAAACAGAGCCGGAGTTGGGAGGCTGGGTGACGAAGCTGCTGGGAGTGGAGGATTATTGTGATTATTGTATTGTTATTAGAGAATTGTGGAGTGTGTGGTGCTTTGTGCACTTTATTTGAATATTAAAAAATTCTTCTTGGTGCTTTTACAAGTGTTTTACTGGACGTCTGTCTGTGGGGTTTCACGGGGCAACAGCACCCCTAGCGTCCACACCAGGTTATTAAAGCGCATGTAAACACCCTCAATACACCTCTTATGCTAAATCTTCTTCCAATAATGAAGGTCTTATAATGAACTAAACTCTAGAAACACATCCGCTTTGTTAATCAAAGTATTGCTGTACTGTTAGAGGAGGCACAGAGTGATAGTACACTTTGTGAAACATGCTGCACAAAATGCACTGCTTTCAGGGAACTTTAAATGCTCCCAAAACTGACTTTTTTCCCCTTTCCTCGTTAACTTATGAATACTACATAGACACGTACAAAATTAAATCTCTCTCTTAAAAGGATAAGTGTCTGCATGCCACTGCATGCTATGTTTCTGTCAGTCCAAGAAATTGCATCTCTCAAAGATTTTTCGTAACAAAAAGCATTGCATTTATCATTCCAACAAATGACGCATCACATACTAATTCTGCTTCACCAAATTCCATAAGAAATGGCATATAACAGAGATATGCATTGCACTTGCTATTGCAACAGATGACGCATCACAAACATTAACTCTGCTTCTACAAATCCCATACCAAATGGCATAACATTTACATTGAATGCCATTCCAAAAGAGGGCACATCACAAAAATGAACACTTTTTACGAATCCCACACCAAATGGCATAACAGACTTGTGCATTGTATTAGTTATTCCAACAGATGCCGCATCACAAACATGGGTAATACTACTTCCTATTACTACAAATGTTTGTGATGCACCATCTGTTGGAATGACAAAAGCAATACATTTGATCACTGCATGCGTTACAAAATACATTCCAGTAGACGGCACACTGCAAAAGTTAACAAAAAGGTCTACGCTGGTTATTTATATTTCAATTCATAGCACAGATAAGCCATTCTCTCCCTAATGGTGTGAATGGCTTTAGTAGTATCTTAACGCAAGTACCCAGGTTGAAAATGACACAAAAATATTTTTAAAAAACAGGCAAATTTAAAATGTGGAGAAGGTATTCACAACATGTCCTCTTACAGCCACACATCTAGGAGAATATAGACTGCAGGGGTGTCGAACTCCAGTCCTGGAGGGCCACCGTGGCTGCAGGTTTTCATTCTAACCATCTTCTTAATTAGTAACCAGTTTTTGATGCTAATTAACTTCTTTAGCCTTAGTTTTAATTAGCTTGACTCAGCCTCCTTAGTTGTGTTTTTCTTTAATTAGCAGCCGGACAGTAATGAGACACAAAACAAGCCTCCACATGACCAGCTCACCTGTACCCATCCAACAAAATGTAAAAATAAAGAAAGGTAAAGGTTCTCAGTAAGGCTGATTTCTCAGGTCACCAAGAAAATAATAGAATAGCAACAGTTTTGGAAATGTCTGCTGTGACAGAATTAGAGCAGCAACAAGCCATGGAATTGAATAACAGGTTTAATTAACAGCAACAACCAGCTTCTCATTAAGGAACTGGTTGGAATGAAATTAGTTGGAGATTGAAGCCCCAGCCATTTGGTGGCTTGTTTCACATCTCATTTCTGTTTAGCTGTCATTTAATGAAGAAAAGAATCAATTCAGAAGACTTAATCATTAAAAACAGGGCTATTAAAATAGAGAGAAAAGAAGTTAATTAGCAGTGAAAACTGGACACTGATTAGGAAAAGGGTTAGAAAGAAAACCTGCAGCCACTGCGGCACTCCAGGCCTGGAGTTCGACACCTGTGATATAGAGAGCAAAACACCACATACAGTAACTTCATAAATATCTTCATCCTTTTGAAAGATGTCTTTTGTTGATAAACTATAATGACAATATACTTTATTTGCCATATAGAATTTCTTGCTTTAGGAATATGTCATTTAAAATAGTACTATTTTCCGCCATTCTATACTTTTATCATTTTGTAAAACACATTTCAAGAGAAAGGAGAGTTGTTGTCATTCAACCGCCTCTTCCTGTCCTGATGAAGCTGCCTGTGTAGCTCAGTAAGATAAAGCACATGTTGGCTTTATCTTTGTGTATCCAGGAAACCAGATGCATTTAGTGCCCTTTAGATTTCTTTTAGAGCTTCACAGTAATCAAAACTACAGTAAAAAAAAAAAAAAAAGTCAAAAGACATTTTATAGGTGCTACTTAATACAAAAACATGAAGGGGGGAAAAATAAAATAACTTTGTGGATTAGTGAGAAAAGCACTATATAAAATGTAAAGAATTATTACAGTAAAGGTTTGGGGGAAATAAATTCTAAAAGCTTTGGTCTTCAAACCCTGAGGTTGTGGGTTCAAATCCTGTGACTGACACTGTGTGACCAGGACAAGTTTTTTTCAGAATTTATTGTCTTAATCTTCTTTATTTATTTATCTGGTTTGTACAATGCTATATACTGTATATTCTGCCGTTCTTTATTATATTCTGTAAGTGCCTTGAGCATGGGAAAGGCGCTATATAAATAAAATGTATTATTATTATTATTAAGTTACTTCACCCGTCTGTGCTGCAATTAGAAAAACCTGCGAAATGAAAGGGATTGTGTCTCAAATGTTGGACATTACCTTTGATAAGGGTGTCAGCTAAATAAATAATAATAATACGTGCATTTTGTCCAATATGCTGTAAAGGGCTACCCACATGGCGAGAGACTGCCTAGGAGAAGAGCACTAGCAGAATGGCACGTGGCAGGGTAAAAGTCCACAGGAAACCTCACACACAATTCGGAAAATATTCACTTTTTGACTTAAATAAATTTGCACCCCTTTCTTAAAAATTTTTCACTTTGGATGGCGTTTATATTGATGGGCAAAATGGCAAATGTATCATTTTAAAATTAAACCTACAAGACGATAAAGGGTGCAGAGAGAAGGGTTTGGAATGCCTTCTGAATCTACTGTAATTACACACAATATATAAATAAATATGTGCAGTATATCCTACAATAAATTCGTTTTCTTCTTCTTAGTAAAGAAAATCTTGTTTCGTATTAGTATCAGGTCCATTTACAGTGCTTCTCATATTACAAAGAACGTAGAAATAACTCCCGTGTTTCAAGCTGTGCACTCATACAACAGCAAGCCACAGTCTGAAGTTTTCACTTAAAGAGTTAATCCCCTCCGAGACAATGCTTCAATCCGATTGGCTACTCTCTCCTCCAATCGCCAGAAGAGAGTTGCTCAGAAAACCACGTCAGCATAGCCGGCCAGTCAGAATGCAACAAGTACTACATGTGTGTTATCTTGAATGGGAAGAAGGTCAGCCAATGAGCAGAGGTGACGCCACTCTGCACGCGCAGCAGAAAGACGTGCAGCACAGTCAGTTAACACGGAGTTCTGAACTAGCAGTGCAAAAAAAACTGCAAAGTCCGCTACGTTTACGCAACTGCACATTTCAAATTACATTCAAAGCGATTCAGTTTTGATGATACCGTTTCTGCTACTTAACAAACCGAACCGTCATACTGAACATTTGTGTTTTATGGTGTAAACGTGTCCAGGGAAGGCGCTTTATTCTCGGGAGGAAACTTTTAATATTGGCGGTTAATACTGGAAATGCTGAAACGTTTAACTTTGATTCGCATATACGTGCTGCAAAACTTACCTCTTCAACACACACGCAGCACAAATAATCTCAAATACAAAGCAAGAATATCTCAACACCAGCCGAGGTTTGCTACCTCAACTTCGATATTTTACCAGAGGCCGTAACCGCTCCGCACACGAGGCGTTTCTGCCGGGATTCGCTTACGTGTCGATCCGTCTTCAGATCGCTTCCCTTGAGAAAGCACATTTCAGAATAGCCTAACAGCAGCACCCAAGAGCCGCTACTCCCCTCGGGTTTTGTATTCCGATGGTCACTTTAGAAAGGGCTACACAATCTTAACAAAAGCCAAGGACTGATCACAGTCCGACGGTACGTAACCGAAATGGCCGCAGTTTATTTAAACAACAATCCGCGGTCATTGCTAAATGCAAGTAAACGGCAGGAAAACTTTAACAATGCAATACTCAAACAATTTAAATCACTAAGTATGTTAATGTGAAGAAAAAAAAAAACAGGTGTAAATGATAGATATGAAAACACAACTTGAACGTTTCAACTCGGGGTCACACAGCAGGCTTGATTTCCGGCGAGGCTACAGATTTGGTTGTTTCTGTCTTTCCTTAAATCAGATGTGATCCCTTGGGAGTGAAGGGGCCGTTTGCAGATGACAAACTTTAACCGAGTGGTCTTCTCTTTGGCAGTTGCGTCTTCCTTATTTTTAAAATCCCTTGATTTATTAAGTTTTGCTTACTTGCCTTACGTTACATATTGCATCAGTCAAAAAAATTTGGGACAACTGATAAGGCTAAGGAGCTGCGCTGGTATCCCGAAGGTTGCCGGTTCGAATCCCCGTCACTGCCAAAAAGGCCACTGCTCTGCTGGGCCTTTGAGCAAGGCCCTTAACCTGTAATTGCTCCAGGGGCGCTGTACAATGGCTGACCCTGCGCTCTGACCCCAAGGGGTATGCGAAAACTACCAAATTCCTAATACAAGAAATTGTATAAGGCGAAATAAAGAACAAAAAAAAAAGTACCCACATTCTGGTTGATTGATATAATTAAGTTACTCCTGTCTAGACGTGTTCATCTGAAAAATCCCAAGCCTCCATTTCACATATTCTTACAAGCACACATACACACAAAGCTCAACTTTATCAAGCTTAAATACGTTCATTGTAATAAACAATGATACCGTTTTATCCATTTCATTCTTATTTTCCATGAATTCCTGCATGTCTATTTTGCCTACACCCCAGAATTTCACCGAATCCCGAATTTAACAGTCTTGGAAAACGACCTCTTGAATATTAATGAGCTCATTAGGTCATTTATACCTGCCTGCTATTTCAGTTACTAGACATTTCTCACACAAGCTCTGTGCACATAAGTGAAAAATCATTTAAATAATTATAAAATAAAAAATTACGAGTCATGTCTAGCATGCTGTAAAAGTACAATTAAAGTAAAACCCTTTAAAAACGGATTGAAAAGGGTCTGAAGGCTGAGAGAACTACTCGCCAGTGTTCGAGGCTGAAGCAGAACCAGTAAATGACATCAGAGTTGAAGTAGAGAAAAGCCAAGCAAAATGACACCTTTTATTGGCTAACTAAAAAGATTACAATATGCAAGCTTTCGAGGCAACTCAGGCCCCTTCTTCAGGCAAGATGTAATATAGAAACTGGAGTTCCCTGTGTTTATATACATACTCTAGGACAAGAAACGACATTGGTAAATCTTTAAATGAGAAATTTTAAATGTAAAAAATTAATAGATTCATTCAGGCTAGGGTTAATTTAACAAGAGAGAAAAGAACAATGTATTGTCAAGATCTCTGGATAAGATAACTATCCAACAAAGCCTTTTGAAGTTTGTAATGAGTTTTTTCAAAACACTGTGGGTCTGTAGACAGGTTGTCTGTCATTCTGAGAGATGTAAACAATCCTCATATCTGGCCATAAAACTCTTGTCTTTATTCAATCCATGTTGTAAAGCAGTGCTCCGCAACCGGTGTGCCGCGGCACACTGGTGTGCCGTGAGCCGATACAGGTGTGACGCGGTCAAATAAGACAATTTTCTAACTAAATAATATTTCAACGGTCCTCCTTAGAAACACAATAACGAGAATACGTGCAATGAAATATTCGCGTAAATAGCCTTTTAAAGGTTTCATAATTTTATGTGTCATTTCTCTGAAATAATAAATCCCATCGCCTGTCGCCTACGACGTAGGCCCTACGTAGTCGCCAGACAACTCCGTAGTATGCTTTGATAGGCAGATCGCTCCGTGCCCTCACCTAGATTCAATTCAAGCTGACGTATTAGTCGTGCTACGTCGCATTCACTCGTCTTGCGACAGTAGTTATCATTCATTACTATTAGTTGTGTTGCTGAATTGTGTATGGTTAACGTTCTTCGTGTGATTCATATTTAGTTTTATACCCCTTTAAATATGGATAAATTTTTACGTGGAAAAGATTCGTCTTCACGTACAGATGATGAAGAACCCAGCACAAGTGTTGCAAAAAAAACCCAAAGAAGATTGTGAAAAGGAAGTACAACGAAGACTACATTCGATATGGATTCTCGTGGTGTGGTGACGAAACGGCTCCAAAGCCACAATGCATCATTTGCGGCGATCAGCTATCAAACGAGGCAATGGCACCCAGTAAACTAAATCGCCAGCTAAATTCAAACCATCCCAGTTACGCCAAAAAAGACAAACAACTCTTGTGTTAATTAAAAATGATAAGCGGTCATGCTTAAAAGATCTTGACCAAGAACTTCGGGTTGCGCTGTCAAATATTGAGCCGAATATAAAACTTTTGTGTTCATTGAAACAAGCGCAGGTATCACATTAATCAGTCATTATGTTATAATAATTATTATTATTAAAAAATTTGACGCCCCAAAGCTGAAAGAAATGTTTTTTTTTGCGCCTCCTCAAGGAACAAAAAAAAAAAGAAAGTACCGTAGTTTGGACGCCCCTAAATAGCTGGCGCTCGGAGCGGAGCCGAACCCCCCATACCCCCCCCCCCCCGCTACAGCGACGACACTGCTATATATTATAGCTTTGATGTGCCGCGGAATTCTAGGAAGAACTTTGGTGTGTCGTAGGTATGAAAAGGTTGCGGAGCACTGTTGTAAAGTATTAAAATTTTAGCATAAGTTTAACTTCCCACTCTTTTCTCTCTTGCTGTGTTTTGTAGTTGCCCATAAGCACTGTGACTTTGAACTCCTTCTCACAGTGTCCATGGCTGTTGAAGTGTGCTGATACAGGAACATCTGTGTTGCCATGTTTAATGTGGAACCTGTGTAAATTCATTCTCTGGCGGAGTGTTTGTCCAGTTTCTCCTACATAGAGTGCAGTGTCAGGACATTTCATGCAGAAAATTAGGTAGACTACATTAGATGATCTGCAGGAAAATGATCTCTTTATGTGATGTTCAAGTCAGCAGTGTGGTATAACTATATGGCCTGTATCATAGATGTGGGCACATGTTTTGCATCTTTTCTGTAGGCATGGAGATGTGCCATTTTCTGTTGGTATTAGAGTTGAAGGTAAAGTGTCGCAAACCTCAGTTAACACATTAACTCTCAAATACAACTTGTATTCTAACATATCGTCTCCTCTACAAAGAGAAAAGTCAGATATTTTAATCTGTGTAAATTAGGGCATTTTTGTGGTTTTTAACTTTATTCCTACAAATCAGGCATCAAAAATATTATTATTTGTCTGACACCTTTAACCAAGGTGACTTGAAACATTTATGATACAATTGGCTTAATTTCTTTTGTTTTTCCAATTGCAGCACAGGCAGGTGAAGTGACCTACTCAGTCACACAATATCAGTAGTGGGATTTGAACCCACAACCTCAGGGTTCAAGTCCAAAGCCACACTCTGTGCGCAATATACACACATACCTATATATACCTACCTACCTATCTATCTATATGTTCCCCCTATATCTATCTACCTCCATGTATATCTATGATCGGAAGGCAGTTTATATAAAGTATGCGAACCCTTAGGAATTATCTGGTTTACTGCATGAATTGGTCATAAAAAGTGATCTGATCTTCATCTAAGTCACAGGTACTGATATACACAATGAACTTAAGCCAATGACACACAAAAAAATTCTACTCTTTCATGTCTTTATTTTACAAACGCATTCAACGTTCACAGTGGTAGTGGAAAAAGTAAGTGAACCTCGGGATTTAATAACTGGTTGACCCTCCTTTGGCAACAATGACCTCAACCAGGCGCTTCCTGTAACTGCAGATCAGACCTGCACATCGTGCGGGGAGAATTTGAGCCCATTCTTCCCTGTGGAACTTCCTTAACTCTTCCATATTCTTTGGTTGTCTTCTTTGTATGGCTCTCTTCAAGTCATTCCACACCATCTCAATAGGATTGAGATCTGGGCTCTGACTGGGCCACTCCAAAAGGCAGAGTTTGTTCTTCTGAAGCCATTGTGCTGTGGATTTGCTGCGATGTTTGGGGTCGTTGTCCTGTTGCATCACCCAGCCTCTTCTGAGTTTAAGTTGATGGACAGACACCCTCACATTATCCTGGAGAATTGGTTGATAAACTTGTGAATTCATTTTCCCTTCAATGATGGCAAGCTGTCCAGGCCCCGATACAGCAAAGCAGGCCCAAATCATGATGTTCCCTCCACCATACTTTACTGTAGGGATGATGTTTTGATGTTGATATGCAGTGCCCTTTATACGCCAAATGAAGTTCTGCTTGTTCCTTCCAAATAGTTCAATTTTGGTTTCATCACTCCACAAAACATTTTCCAAGTACCATTGTGGAATGTCCAAGTGCTCTTTCACAAACTTCGGGCGTTCTGCAATGTTTTTTTTTTTCTGATAGCAGTCGCTTCCTTCTTGGTGTCCTGCCATGGACTCCTTTCTTGTTCAATGTTTTGCGTATAGTTGACTCTTGAACAGAGATGTTAGCCAGTTCTAATGACTTCTTCAAGTCCTTTGCGGTCACTCTAGGGTTCTTCTTTACCTCATTGCTGACTTTGCGTTGTGCTCTTGGGGTCATCTTGGCAGGGCGCCACTTCTAGGCAGAGTAGCCACAATACCAAATTGTCTCCATTTATAGACAACTTGCCTAACAGTAGACTGATGAATATCTCAAATCTTTGAGATGACTTTGTAACCCATTCCAGCCTTATGTAGATTAACAATTCTTCATCGTAGCTCTTCAGACAGCTCTTTTGTGCGAGGCGTGATTCCCATCTGGATATGCGTCTTGTCAAAAGCCCAAACTCAAAATTAGTGTTTGTTTTTAATCAGTCAAAGTCATTCAAGGCTACACCTCTGAACTCTTTCATTAAATGGACTCCTGGTGTGCTAAATTCTGACTGCAATGAGCTTTTTAAGAAGTCATTAGCTTAGGGTTCACTTACTTTTTCCAACCTTCAGTTTCACAGTTTGAATGATTTATTCAATATGGTCAAAACTTCTCTGAAAATCTGTGTCTCTTTAGTTATAGGAGACTGTTTGTTCATTATTGTGACTGACATGAAGATACGACCATGTTTTATACGGGAATTAGACATAAATATAGATCATTCCTAGGGGTTCACATACTTTTTACTTTGACTGTACAACTGCCTTCAAATCATTAGCAAGCTCCTCCAGTGTAGTTTTGGGCTGATCCCTCACCTTTCTCCTGATCATCTTCACCCCATGATGCAAAATCTTGCATGGAGCTCCAGACCGAGGGTGATGGAAGAAATATACAATGACCATCAATTTCTGAATAATGGCACCGACAGCTTCTTGCTGATGGTCTTGTAGCCCATTCTAGCTTTGTCCCTGATGTCCTTTGACAGGTTTTTGGTGTTGCCCATGGTGGAATGGAAGAAATTGATTCTATGGACAAGTGTGCTTTATATACATTACGAGTTGAGATCAGGAGTATCTTTGATTGATTGATTGATTGAATGTAATCTGTGTGCCCAGCCAATCTGTGGGAGCCAGGATTATGGCTGGGTTGTAGGGGATCAAATCCTTATTTCACTCAATGATATGCAAATCAATATATAATTTATGTAATGTGTTTTTTTCTGGATTTTTGGCTGATATTCTGTCTCACTCCATTAAAATGAAACTACCATAAAAAATAGAAGACTGTTCATTTCTTTGTAAAGGAGCAAACTCGCATATTCAGCATGGGAAGAAATTATTATTATTTCCCCCACTGTACCTACACATACATGCACAGACAATAGTGGCTGTCCAAGGGTAACAAGCCGCCACACATCCTGAACTAATTTATAATCCCACCACTGACACTGTGTAACCCTAAACAAGTCACTTCACCCGCCTGTGCTCCAACTGGAGAAAAAAAAAATGTAACCAGTTGCATCTCAAATGTTGTAAGTCACTTTACATAAAGGCATCTGCCAAACAACTAAATGTAAATGTAGTCCATACTTAAGAAGTTAAAATGCCTGCCAGAACTCATGACTTCTTTGGAAAGAGCAACACAAAACCAACTTATGATGCAATTTATACAATAAGCCAGACACTCAAGACCAAATCCTGATTATTCACCTTATTTGCACAATTCTGTGGGAAAGCTGAAACACACCATGGCTTAAATATAATGAAGTAATTCTCCGGCGATTACACAAGATGGCTGAAATCTTTCCAGCAGGCCAGGATTTAGATCCACCCAGACAATAGATGAGATGTTGACTGAAAATTTCAGGGTTGCTAAAGACAAATGTGGAATAAATCATTTTAAATGCAAGACTTGCAGTGGTTGGACTGAATTATAAAAGTGAGAAGTCCACATAATTCCTTGTAGTAAATGCAAGGAAAACTGAAGAGATGGTCATTGATTTTAAGAAAATAAAAGACAGAGGTCCCATGTATGGAAATCAATGATGAACTAGCAGAAATAATCGTCTCCTTTAAAACGAGAAATGTCACAAGTTTTAAGCTGGGTAAATGAGAGCAATTTGAGGGATTTAAATTTTATTCCTATAGATCAGAAAATATTTATTATTTGTCTGACACCTTCATCCAAGGTGACTTAAAACATTTGAGATATAATTGGTTTCATTTCTTTTGTTTTTCTAGTTGCAGAACAGACCGGTGAAGTGACCTGCTCAGGGTTTCACAGTGTCCGTGGTGGGATTTGAACCTACAACCTCACGGTTCAAGTCCAAAGCCTCACTTCCTGCAATAAATATACACATATGTACAAATACACACACACACACACATTATATATTATATATATATATATATATATATATATATACATACACACACACACACACACATATGGACACAAACACACACATACATATACAGTAATCCCTCCTCCGTCGCGGGGGTTGCGTTCCAGAGCCACTCGTGAAATAAGAAAATCCGCGAAGTAGAAACTATATGTTTATATGGTTATTTTTATATTGTCATGCTTGGGTCACAGATTTGCGCAGAAACACAGGAGGTTGTAGAGAGACAGGAACGTTATTCAAACACTGCAAACAAACATTTGTCTCTTTTTCAAAAGTTTAAACTGTGCTCCATGACAAGACAGAGATGACAGTTCTGTCTCACAATTAAAAGAATGCAAACATATCTTCCTCTTCAAAGGAGTGCGCGTCAGGAGCAGAGACTGTCAGAGAGATAGAGAAAAGCAAACAAATCAATAGGGCTGTTTGGCTTTTAAGTATGCGAAGCACCTCCGGTACAAAGCTGTTGAAGGCGGCAGCTCACACCCCCTCCGTCAGGAGCGGAGAAAAAGAGAGAGAGAGAGAGAGAGAGAGAGAGTTTGTTTTTCAATCAAAAATCAATACGTGCCCTTCGAGCTTTTAAGTATGCGAAGCACCGTGCAGCATGTCGCTTCAGGAAGCAGCTGCACAGAAGGTAGCAACGTGAAGATAATCTTTCAGCATTTTTAGACGAGCGTCTGTATCGTCTAGGTGTGCGAACAGCCCCCCTGCTCAATCCCCCTACGTCAGGATCAGAGAAAGTCAGCGCAAGAGAGAGAGACAAAGAAAAGTAAGTTGGGTAGCTTCTCAGCCATCTGCCAATAGCGTCCCTTGTATGAAATCAACTGGGCAAACCAACTGAGGAAGCATGTACCAGAAATTAAAAGACCCATTGTCAGCAGAAATCCGCGAACCAGCAAAAAATCCGCGATATATATTTAAATATGCTTACATATAAAATCCACGATAGAATGAAGCTGCGAAAGGCGAAGCGCGATATAGCGAGGGATCACTGTATACACATATACATATACACACACAAATACTGAAGGGATTGATAACCAGTTACGATTCAATGCAAGTGCTTCCGTCCATAAATTGAATGACTTTAGCGTCGACTGCCACATTCTCCATGTTTTACGTGCCTGTTCTGCAGACCATCATCCTTCGTTTTGGTTTAACCTGCATCTTTGGCAACATGCGTGACCAAGTCAAAGTCAAACTTCAGTGCCTAATTGAGGCAGGTTGGGGTGGAAGAAACCTCAGTGCAACAGCAACTATACGAGGAGCTTGTCAAGACCCAGGCCCATCAGTCCCTCAAAGCTCCCACACACCAACTACATTACAAATTTAATTTTAACTGTGTGGCACTACACAGATTCTTGCATCTTGAATGCCAAATAAAAACTTCTAGATATTAGAGATCACTGGTGTCCTCAACAATTAGGCTGTTCAATGAGAACAGTAACTGGAATACATGTCCATCAGCAACATGGCAGATTCATAGATGTCACTAAGTAGATGGATGTTGTGGCCGAGTGCAAGAATGACACGTCACACAAAGGTAAAAGTCGGGACACCAACTAGGTTGTCCCGTATAATTAACTGAAATGTCTAACAAAAATATCGCCTTTTGGCGTTTACGCTTCTTGCCTTTAGGCTTAACACAAAACAAATAAACTCTGCTCCAGCCACAGATATGGGAAGTCTATAAGATAGGAGGCCAATCTGGCCGGGTCACTCTGGTCACATAAAAACCAGATGAACCAGATGGGGCAGAGCCAAGTGCCCTCACAGGGTGTTTCACCCCACCCAGTGCTGCAGGGAGAGAAGGAGAAGAGAATGTTGACGACATCGCCCCCTCTCTACCTGGCAGGTTGTTACATACCTTCATGGAGCCCATGAGGAGATCTTCCAACACCACATGTGTGACAACGTACAGTTTTTTAGTATTTCTATTTGCATATGTATTTATGCACTTTGGTTTTCAGATACATGTGGTTCCTTATACTGTATTTTCTCTTTCATTCTCTTTCTACTGTATGTTTAAAACCCCAGGTCTATGTAAGCATATTACTGATGCACAAACCAAATGAATTTCCCTATATGGGATAATAAAGTTGACTTGAATCCTCTAATCTGCATCTAGGTATTAAACAAAGTTCAGTCTACCTATTATATAGTGCCTTTCACATCTCTCTACGTATTATATAGAGCCTTTCACATCTCTCTATGTATTATATAGTGCCTTTCACATCTCTCTACGTATTATATAGTGCCTTTCACATCTCTCTAACAAATCTGACGAGAGGAGACAATCCAGTCCATCAGGCTTGTTTGTGTAGCTAATGGCTGAGCCATCCCAATGTTCTCGTCCAGATCCTTCTTAAAGGTTGACCGGATTTTTCTTCTTGAACTCGGCATCTCGGTACTTTGTTCAGATTCCCACAACTCTCTGCATAAAGAACTGCGTTCGGTCTTCAGTCCTAACTGCCCATTCCCCTTAATTTACACTGGTGTCCTCGAGAACGTGATTCACCATTAACTTGACCAAAAGTAAAAATACCCATCAAGGACACACAGCGTGTTAACGTCAGCATTATTTACAGAATGCGTTACTTATGCACGTGTGGCTTTGCATCTTACGCTCACATTAGCAGAAACCCATCCTGAACTTGCATTAGCAGACACATTAATGAATTTCATTTACACAGAACACCTACCATCAGACGTATTCACTGCTCCAGCCTGGACTGCCTGACATTAGAAGAAAAGCCCTTCAGAAGACGGCAGACTCTTTAGTCTGACGAGAGAGGAAAAAAAACAAAGTTGCCCTGCCCTTTATATCGAATCTACATGATAAATGCAAAGCGTGGATGTGGTCCCTCATGGCATTTATCTATGCAAATGGAAAATTTGAAAATAAAACTAAGTGTTACCATAAGTTAATTAGGCACTTTTAACCTTGAGGGAAAAAAAAAAGATCAATGACAGCAGACTTGAAGAACAACCCAAAAATTAACAACTTGTGTAAACCCATTTTCTGCCATGCAAAGGATCTGAAAATACAGGCGGTCGTCAACTTATGACCATGTTCGGTTCCATAAGACTGGTTGTAAGTCGATCCAGATATAAAACTGACCGGCATATGTCCTTTTGCAGAGATATAGGGAGCGCCACATACCCCTTTCCAGCGACCTCATGACCCTCCCATGCTCTCCCAATATGTCTACTGACTTCATAGGAAGGGTCACCAGAGACATCCCTTCAGAGAATTCTTGGGTGCCGCTGGTTTACACAATACAATTTTGTATAGCCCAAAATCACACAAGAGGTGCCGCAATGGGCTTTAACAGGCCCTGCCTCTTAACAGACCCCTAGCCTTGACTCTTCAAGACGACAAGGAAAAATTCCCAAAAAAACCTTGTAGGGAAAAATGGAAGGAACCTCGGGAAAGGCAGTTCAAAGAGAGACCCCTTTCCAGGTAGGTTGCACGTGCAGTGGGTGTCAAAACAAGGGGGTCAATACAACACAATACACAGAACAGAACAAATCCTCAATACAGTATAAAAATAAAAATTTTAGACGGAGCAGAATTTAACAGTAGATGATAATCACATAATAAGATTTGGATATATTTAGAGTCCTGGAGATCTCATCCATCAAGCGGCGTCCACCATTTGGCCATTCCACGGCTGAAACAGTGCTGGGCCAGCCAGTCCGATGAAAGGACCCCTCTTTCCCACGAATACTGCGATCCTCCATCAGAGAGGATCAGGGTTTGACTTTGTGTTGCTCATGGAGTCCCGAATGAGGCACATGACCTGCATTGTAATGGAACGTCAGTTACGGGCACTACGGCCATGTGGTGTGATTACCCGAGGGTGATCCAGCTCACAGGACCCTCATTGTTGAGGACCCGAGTGGTTGGACCAGGCCAAGGGGACCCCCACGTAACACCTGGCTGTGGCAGATAGAGGGTCATTTCCGGAGGGTGGGACTGGACCTCGCCTCTGCCCCAGGGGTTGCCAACCAGGATCCCGGGCTGTTGTGTCATGTGGTGGGTATAGCAACGCACTGTACCAGTGCATGCTCCCCAATCTGATATGACCTGGCCGATACATGTACTCAAACATGACCGCTTGTACAGTACTGTACGTCCCTTAAGTCAGATTGTTTTATATCCGTTTTATCATCATTCCTAGCACATTATGGGTGGAATGGTGGCTCCGAGACTACAGATCTGAGCCTCATAAACGGCAGAAGTGACTATTCCGTTGGGCCCTCGAGCAAGGCCCATAACACCATCCAACGTATGATGTTAATCTGCATCCAGTCATGCAAGCTGATCCTCCAACTCACAGGGAGAACTTAACAGCATTGGCACTCCAGCCACCATTTAAAAAAAAAAAAAAAAAAAAAAACTGGTGCTAAGGTGTCACCAGCTGCACTCGGGTCCCAATCAAGGTAGTCTGTCAAGTGATGGGTGAGGCAACGTGCTATGAGTGCATGCTCCCAACCTCTCTGTCTCTCAGCACACTGTGCAGATTTTCTATCTTTTTTTGTACATAAATTATTATTTTCTTTTGTCATTACTGTTGCTCACATGGGTGCCAAACCTTTCAACAACTTCACCAAACCTTTCTTTGTGTTATGTTACGTCATCAGTGTGAGCCTCTCCCAGTGTTCATTGTGGTAACTGTGAGAGGGGAGAAATTGTGCCGGGAGATTCTGAGCACTCATAGGTTCTTCAGCCTGTTAATTATAAACATTAACAGATAAAGGAGTTCAGTGTGGTTTCATTATCCCTTTGTGGCGGTTTGCACAAAGCTGCACATCGTGAGTCACAACACAAAAGTTTCGGAAGTTAAGCAGATTCAATGCCAGAGCACAGCAGTACAGCGCGTGAGGTGAACACCGGTTACAATGGAATAACTTAAATTCACAAACAATCTTATATCCACTTTCTTTTCTCCCTCATACTACTTGATCACCTTCACTTTTGTGTTGAAGTCAACTGCCTTTTTTCCTCTAAGACAAACATTTCTCAAAACAGAAATCGAGTGGAATGAGTCATGGCATATGGAGCGGATGGCGAAAACTGTCATTTGCCTGTGAGGTGCAGAAGCGGTAGTAAGTCGAAAGGTCGTAAGACGCATAGATAATAAGTTGACAACCACCTGTAGCCTACCAGGTAACCAACTCTAGAGAGAATGAACCGATCTGATCTTATCAGCAACCATTCTCACTCCAAAGGATGAGCATCAATGAGGTATTTCCAGAAGGAAGCAGGTGGTAGGAACACAGGACATCACCCAGGACACAACTTAAGCTGATGCCAGAACGGTTCAATGATAATGGAAAGTCCATTCCGTCTATAGTAACTTGCAGAGTAATATCTGAAGCAAAAACGTTAAAAGTCCATGTCACGTTACACAAGTTCTAGTCGTAGGGAATGTCAGACTTGCTGACTGTCATTGTTGATCTCGTCACTACAGCACAAAAAAAATTAATTTATAAAGAATGTTTTCATACAAACAATGTAGCTCAAAGTGCTTTACAAAATGAAATAAAAGGAAGTTAAAATGCAACATGAACAAATAAGATTAGGCAATAATATTATACAGTATGTAACAAAGTAAAGGTAAGGTCAGATGACCAGGAGGACAAAACAAAACAAAAACAAAAATAAAATCTAATTAAAACAAAATCTGCAGGGGTTCCAAGGCCAAAAGACCGTCCAAGCCTATGAAAAAGCCGTTTTAAAATAATGGGTTTTTATCAGTTTTTTATAAATCGTTCTAAAGTATTAGCCTGGTGAATTTCTATTGGTAAAGTATTCCAAATTTTAGGTGCATAACAGCAAAAAGCCGCCTCACCATTTCTTTTCAGGTTGGCTCATGGAATTATAAGCAGATCCTTATTTGAAGATCTGAAGTTATGACTTGGAGCAGGGGTCCTCAACCGCAGTCCTGGAGGGCCGCAGTGGCTGCAGGTTTTTTGTTCTAACCTAGTTGCTTAATTAGAAATTAATTCTTGCCAATAATTTAATTTCATGGCTTGTTAATGCTTTAACTCTGCCATGTCAGGTCATTCTCATATCCTAGATTTTCTTCCCCTTTCTAAGGATATCATCCAAATGATTTGAAGGCTAAAATGGGCGAGTAATTCTCAGACATTCACTTTTTTCTCTTCGCTTTTCTTTTAAGTATTTAATGAAACCCAACAGTGCATGATAAATACACACAGGTGTAAATGGTAACAAGCTAAATGGAGAAATGCTTGTCTCCTTTGTCATTTGCATGTTAATGCTAATTAGGAGCAATTAAAAACCACGAATACGGCTGTTTAAGACTAAAATAAGTAATAAAAGGTTCAAAATCTTAATAAGCGAGACCACTAAAGTGAAGCACAAGTGTTACTTGAGCAATAAGTGCTTCTCATTAAGCAACTGGGTTGGAGCAAAAACCTGCAGCCACTACGGCCCTCCAGGACCGTGATTGAGGACTCCTGACTTGGAGTGTAAGGGGACAAACATTCCAAAATATAGGATAGCATGAGATTATTTAAGGCTTTGTAAACCATCAGTAGTATTTTACAGTCGAAACTAAGTGACACGGGTAACCAATGTAACAACGCTAAGACTGGTGTGATGTGCTCAGATTTTCTTTTTCTAGTTACGTTTCTGCGCTAACTGCAACTGATTGATGACTTTCTTAGGTAGTCCTGTAAGGAGAAGTGGCATAGCTCGAGTTCGCGCCACTCGGGCGGGGCTTCAATTTGCCGCCCTCCAACATATCTGAATATGTTAACCTATTTAAATAGAAAATTAAAATGACGTACAGAGAAAAATTAAGATACATTTTGCATAGATTTATTTATATATAAACAGCAATATTTTTTCACATATAAATTATTTATAAGCATCAACTAGACAAGAATATAGTACAGACGCACTGATAAGCCATGTTCTTATTATTAGTTTAATATAATTACGCTGCAAAAACCAGAATCGGTGTGGTGTACAAGTGATAGGTGGGGATGAGCAAGAGCGCTTTCGGATTGTTAACGAAACAAAATTATACATTGTGAATTAGATGTTTATCTTCCTAGAAATTATTATCGGTGTAATGAATTTGTCAATTTCCTCTTTGGATTAATACAGTATCTATCTAATGTTTCTGTTTATTTTTGTTATTGCCTCATAAATTTCAACTGCTGTGTCTGATGCCGTCACAGAAGGACCGTCTGAAAATGATTTTTGAAGCATTTGTGGATGAAAATCAGAGAATTCATTCATGAGTGATATTGTTCTGAACCCTGCTGCTTACACGTGAAGTGTTCCGAGCCTTTTGGCCAATAATGCCGCCCCCAAAAATGTGCCACCCGGGGCGGACCACCCCCTCCAGCTACGCCACTGGTAAGGAGTGCATTACAGTAATGTGGCCGTCTGAAAACAAAAATGTGAACTCGTTTTTCAGCATCTTGTTAAGTTATAAAAGGTCTAACTTTAGCTAGATAAATTTACACAAATGAAATACAACATTAGCTGAAAATGGTAATTTTAATGAATTTGTCAGAACGTTCCACCACAGTCTTGCTCGCCTGTTTTTCATGGGAGCCAATAGCATGCTGCCTGACGGAGCCAGTGCTGTACGATGGGTTAACAAGTATGGCGAGTTCAACCACAATCGTAGCCTATTCCATACTCTGTTGTGGTACATTAAACACCAGGTATCAGACTGACAAGCTTTACAGATGTTCAAACTCCACACCCTTATATTTTACTCAGTTGGCATCAGTTAAGTCAGTAAGCGACCAGGCATCAATCCAACACAGGGCACTGTCAGGCACAAACTGGTTAATTGGGGACTATGAGAATTTCATAAATCTTGGGATGTCTATTGGGCATAGGGAGGGGGAGGGGTGGGGGGGGGTGGGCATATTTGCAAAAACAGTGTAGCCTGTGTCAGCCTCTAGTAATGGAACTGTATGACTGCCACACAAGTTCCCATCAGTAATTTAATAAATTACTCAGACAACCACTTCCATTAGAACAATCTGGACGAGGACAGGCCATTCAGCCCAACAAAGCTAACCAATCCTATCCACTTAATTCTTCAAAAAAAAAAAAAAAATAAAATAAAAACAAGTCCCATTTTGAAGGTCCCCACACTACTTGGTCACTTATTCCATGTGCCTGTGATTCTCCGTGTAAAGAAAAACTTCCTAAGGTTTGTGCTAAATTTACCCTTCACAAGTTTCCAAATGCGCCCTTGTGTTCTTGATGAACTAATTTTAAAATCATTCTCTTCATAATTTTAAACACTTCTGTCAGGTCTCCTCTTAATGTTCTTTTCCTTAAGCTGTAAAGGCTCAGCTCTTTTAATCTTTCCTCATAACTCATCCCCTGTAGCCCTGGAATCAGCCTAGTTGCTCTTCAACTGGACTTTTTCGTTGCCATTTTGTCCTTTTCGTAGCCTGGAGACCAAAACTGCACACCCAGTACTCCAGATGAGGCCTCGCCAGTGTATTATAAAGCTTGAACAGGACCTCCTGTGACTTGTACTCCACACATCAAGGCGCTATAACACCCGGCATTCTGTTAACCTTCTAAACACTGACTGGCAGTTGATCATGTCGAGTCCACTATGACTCCTAAATACTTTTGATTTTTAGACCTCCCATTGTGTATTCAAACCTCACATTTTTACTTCTATGTGTATCACTTTACATTTACTGATATTTAATTTCATCGTCCACAAATCTGCCAAAGCCTGTCTGCTGTCCAAGTCCCTCTGTGACGATTCAATGGATTCTCAATTATCTGCCAATCCACCTATCAAACTTAACCAGCTTGTTACTTATATTCCTATCCAAATCGTTAATATATATTAAAATATCAGTAGTCCCAGCATTGACCCCTGCTGGTCACCAGTCTTAACATCAGCCAAATCTAACCAGTTCCTCACACCATCACCCTCTGCTTCCAGTGTCTGAGCAAATTCTGCACCCTCCTACACACCACACACTGAGCTGCCACTTCTTTTTGTTTGGTGCCCAACCTCACACGTATCATATACTCCACTCGGAGGTCATATCCTTTTGTTGCTTCTTCAAACCATGCTTGTGGTAACCCTGGCTGTAGAAATAAGAACTGATTTTCATAGATAATCTATTCATCTTCCAAATTTGCTTATTCTAGTAATAGCTTAGGGAGGGAGAACAGATCTTGACATCACCCAAATTGTTATATGGTGCTAGCTTGTAACAGCAGATACCTAGGGCTACAGGTGCCAAAGAACCTAACTTGAACCTCAGGAGGACATGCAAGGGCCATACAGATATTGCCTGAACCAGAATATGAACACAAAACAGTAGAGCTATGTGCTATGGCCAAAAGTTATGTGGATACCTTTACCCCGAGATGAATGAGTTCAGGTGCTTCATTGTTAACAAGTGCATCAAATCAATCACGCAGCCATGCAAATCGCCAACAACAACCATGTGGTCATACTGAACTGCTCAGATTACTTTAAACGTGGCACTGTCATAGGATGCCACCTTTGCCCCAAATCAGTAGCATGAAATGTCCACTCTGCTAGATCTGCCAATCTGGATGGTTTGTTGTGAGGTGGGTGCAGCAACGTTCTGTAAAATCAGCACATGCTCCCCACCAACCTAAACCTGCCCCGATGAACTGGAACTGCCATTATTACAAAGTGGAAGTGTCGAGGAGCAACAAAACCTCGGCCATGGAGTGGTAGATCATACAAACTAACAGAGCAGGGGTCGACGAATGTTGAAGCACACAGAAAGTCACCTATCCTGTGTGACGTCTCTCCCAAAACTGCCTCTGGAGGCCACATTGGCACAAGAATCTTATGTCAGTGGCTTTGTAAAACGGGTTTCCATGGGTGACTCGTGTGCACAATGCCAAGCGTCGGCCGGACTGGTGTAAAGAACGCCGCGCCCACCATTGGATTTTGGAGTAATGGAAGGGTGTTCTCTGGGGTGATGAATCACGCTTCAACCTGAAAAACCAAGTCAACACATGTAGATTTTTCTACGAGTGACCTGGTTGTTTGGCCATATGTAATAATAATTACATTTACACAGTGTTTTTCTCACTACTCAAAGTGCTTTACATAGACACAGTGAAATCACTTCAATCACCACCATGTTAATTTCTCTGCAAGTAACCCGGATATTTGGCCATGTACGGTACCAGTCAAAGGTTTTTGAACACCTCTGATTTTCCAGTTATTCTTCAAAATGTAATCAGTTGAAATGCAACGAATGACTTAAAGGGGTGAAAAGGTAAGCAGTAAATTGCCAGAGGTTTAAATTTAAAGTTTAGGTTAGCAAAAATTGAAAATAAGAAAATTTCAGAATATTCCAAACTAGCTGTCCCCTGCGGCTCCACCTGCAAAGAAGTAAAACAGGACAGCGAGCAGGGCCCTGCCCGGCTCCCTACTCTTGATGTCACGCATCCCCCTCCCCTCGGCCTGCAGCCTCGGTCTCGGATTAGCACGAATACATCGCTTCTGCAAGCAAACTATAATTGTTCAAGCAAATTCTAGAAAAAAGCCTGATCTAAATCTGTTAAGTAGTTCTCTCGTTCTCTGAGCGGAGGAAAGGAACGCCCTGAGGCTGTCTTGTGAGTGAGAGAGTCAGGAGGGCCTCCACAAGTAAATCAGTACAGTGATCCCTCGCTATATCGCGCTTCGTCTTTCGCGGCTTCACTCCATCGCGGATTTTAAATGTAAGCATATGTAAATATATATCGTGGATTTTTCACTGCTTCGCGGATGTCTGTGGTCTACAGTACGTGTGCCTCCTCAGTTGATTTGCCCATTTGAATTCAAACAAGGGACGCATTTGAATTCAAACAAGGGACGCTATTGGCGGATGGCTGAGAAGCTACCCAATCAGAGCATGCGGTTAAGCTCCTGGGTGCTGTGCTAACTCTCGAGCGTCTCGCGACCATTCTACGAATGGCAAAAGATCTCCAGACATCAGTTGAAGAATGGGACCCGCAAATGATTCGTTCTTTGCAATTTAAAAATGCTCTTGACAGCGCCACGGAAGTGTATAGGAACCTCTTTACACAAATGAAAAAGCAGCGCCAGCAACTGCCCATCACGATGTTCCTTACATGCAAAACACTGCCTAGTACGCCTTCAGTGGAAGAAGACAACGCCGGTGCTACACAGTCGCTTGAAGAGGCTCCTTTAGAACAGCTGTGACAGTGCAGTAAATATCATTGTTATCTGACAAGTTGGTGAGTACCCAAAACTATTTTTCTACGTACTTAGTACATGAATGTACGTTTATTGTAACTGTGCACACATTTTACACAATTTTTTCCTTGCATTGTTGGTATTTATTGCCAGTGGCCTGTCTATCGTAAAGGCTGTAACAAATGTGATATCGGAGACGCTCTACAGTATCTTTAAAATAACATTTTGGTTTTATGTACAGCATTTACATGTTATAGATTTTTCACGTATTTTTATATTACCTACTCAATTACAATATGTTTAAAACTGTATTACATATTAAATAAAACTCCTCAATGATATACGATATGTATGTTTGTGAGTAGTATATAAACTGTGTTTACATACATAATTTCAACGAATCTTACCTAATAACTAAGAATATAAAGGGTTTATGCTGTATAACTGTACGGGGAATATTTATAAACCATGTGGGAGAGTTTATAAAGACTTAAAATATATAAAAATAACCATATAAACATATGGTTTCTACTTCGCGGATTTTCTTATTTCGCGGGTGGCTCTGGAACGCAACCCCCGCGATGGAGGAGGGATTACTGTACCGCAAGTGAACTATGACACTTAGGGCGATGAGAGAAGTCGCAAAATCAACCGGAATGTTCCAGCAAATTACAGTAGAACCTCTGGTCACGAATGTTTCCGAACACGTACAAAAAGTTTGCCAAAATTTTGCATCTGTTCACGACCACAATCTCTGGTGGCGAACAAAAACACTGGCCAGTTTCCCTACACGCCAGTGATTTCCCATTCTCCGTTTCCCATTTTCTTTTGTTTGCGTATACAGGGCCTAACAAAGCAGCTGATGTTGCAAAAGGAGTTACAGTGTTAACCAAGCAGAGGCCTCAAGTGCTGAAAGAGGTGGAAAAACTGCTGCTAGTGTGGTTGAACGAGAAGCAACATGCAGGGGATAGCGTAAGCGAGGCGATCGTATGAGAGAAAGCCAGGAAGATTCATGGCGATTTGCTGAAAAAAAAAATCCTTCAAGTGGCGAAGGTGAAGAATTTAAAGCCAGTAGAGGACGGTGTGAAAAGTTTCACAAGAGAAGTGGCATTTCATTTTTTTTCCCTGTGCTTAAAACTCATTAAAAAAAAGTGTTTACAGCGAACGGTTCATAAGGGTCCAGCGCCAACTCTTACAATGGTTTTCACAGTGTTATTCAATGTTTTTACATTTAGTTTACTATTACACTGTGCATTCTATGGTATAATTATTTTGTGCTTAAAAATATATATATATTTACATACAGTTTGTACGGTCTGGAACGGATTAATTGTATTTACATACAATCTTTTGGGGAAATTATGTTTGGGTCGCGTCCAGAGTTTTGGAACAAATTACGGTCATGACCAGAGGTGCCACTGTATAGAAAAAAAAAAAAAAAAACCCTGATCTAAATCATTTAAGTGGTTCTGTCATGAAAGGCAGACAGACAGACTTTGGATTTTATATAATAATAGGGGGCTTTGCCACTCACATTGTGGGGGACATTGTGTAGGGGTGGGGGAGGCTTGGAGGGCTGAACGCATGCTAAGGAGATGTGGTTGGATCAGCTGCTGGCTTGCTGCGTGTCGATCATTTAAAACCCTGTACAGCAGCTGTCCTTTTGTCTCACGGGACGTTAAACTGTCTCCGAGAAAATCACTTGTCTCCTTCCAAGCTTTTTTTTTTTTGAGAAAGAAAGAGAGAGAGAGACCATCCATCCATCCATCCTCCAACCCACTATATCCTAACACAGGGTCACGGGGGTCTTCTGGAACCAATCCCAGCCAACACAGGGCGCAAGGCAGGAACAAATCCCAGGCAGGGCGCCAACCCACCACTGGACTGGGCCTTCTTCAGGGAATAACTAATAGGTTACAACATCCAGATGTTCTGCAGCAATTAAAGTAAATGAAGCCTTGAAAGTTGAAGCAAACAATTTGCACAGGTGTCCCAACTTCTGGCGATTACTTAAAAACCCAGTGTGCGTCTTAAAGCAGAATTGGAACAAACTGTGTTGTTATACTCTCTGAAGCACTACTTGGACAATATTCCACTGGCATTGAACAAATAAGCAATGGCAAATAAAAAAATATGTATGAACTCTTAACCACGTTACACTTAAGGATTGCGTAGTCTGCTCCTGTCTGCTGCCACGTGTATTACCATCACACATGCTTTCAAACGCCATGGGTGGAAACATCCACAAGATCACATTATTCCTTCTCCTGGCTGAAATAATCTTTTAATATTTCACAAATCACTAAATTTATGATGATGTGCTGAACATACAACGCTAAACTCAGCAGCACAATCTCAGGACCAGAGCTGTGGGTAACACATTAAAAGTAATGTGTGTTATGTAGTCCAATTCCTTTTCAAAGTAACAAGTAACCTAATACTTATTTTATTGAAGTAAAAATACCTGCTGTCACACGTGTCAGAGGACCTTCTCGTGGGCTCAGTCAAGGTATGTATTTGGGGCTCATCAGGTGTACGCACTGCTTTTCTTTTAGAGCCTTCTATCAAATTCCTATTTTTTTTAAACAACAACTTGAATTGTTCATTCTAGTTAAAGAATAGTTCACAATGTTATTTTGCTGTACAAGTTACCAAGCACAAATGTTTAAACCATCTGTTCCTTAATGCTCTCTTGATCTTAAACAAAACCACCCTTATCTAAAAATACTCCCTTGCTACAAACAAGTATGGCACGGTGGCACAGTACTTAGCTGTGCGGCCTCACACGCATAGCGGCGTGGTGTGAATCCCACATGCAGGTAACATGAACTCCAAGCTGTTACCCTGCACCAGCACTGTATATAGAAGTCAGAAATGCTGGCATGCTGAACTCCCCCCACTGTTATGTCCCTAGTCAGGACGCCTGTCAATGCTTGCATAATGGCTCAGACTTAAATAGGGAGGCAGCTTTATTTCATGGCATTCACTTCATTTGTACAAGTTATATATATAATCCCTAACATGTCATCATTTCAAGATCAGCGTGCAGTTTATAAGTGCATCTAACATGAACAACTCATATCTTCAAATAATAAGTGGTCTTTTTTAGAAGCATACGGTATCTTAAAATTTGCAAATGAAGAGCACAACCTCATTAATTAAGGGCAACAACTTTGTAATTGACCGTTTCGTAGCATTTTTGTTTGCACATGTCAAAGAGGCACACTGCTTTACAAAGCTTTGGCCAATCTTAAAGTGAATGTTTCAAGGATAAAAACATGAATGCCACCTCTGCTGCCTGTAATCCCCCCCCCCCACCCCCCCCCCCCCGCCCACACCACCCCCCACCCTTGTATACTGCACAGTGCCACTGACCCTGCTTTGCTCGATAAGACTAGCAAGTACAACGACATGCCACCACCTGTTCAGTCTACGGAAACTATTTTGACCCTCAAGGTCCCTGCTAGGCCTGCTTGGTTAATAATTTGAATTCTCCAGGGTAGCCATTGAGAGGATCCCACTAATGCGCTCAATTATTCTACATTGAATGGGATTATAGCCTTCGCACCTTCAATACTCCACCCAACTTTCTCAAAAACCCTTGTTTATGAGGACCGGTCATTAAACAATAATCAGAGGCAGAGCTGCAGGTTCACATAGATGGGAATGGGGCAACACGTTCAAATATCTGGGATGTACACAAGGCAGATACGCCCATCAGTCACAACACTAAAAGCACTGCCAGGTGAAGTGACTAACATGGATTACGAGAAAGAAGAAGTCATTTATATTGCGCTTTTCAAGACAATCAAAATGCTTTACATACAGAAGGATGGAGCCACGTCAACCACCACCAATGTGCAGCATCTATCTAGATCAGGGGTGTTGAACTCCAGGCCTGGAGGGCCACAGCGGCTGCTGGTTTTCACTCTAACCCTTTTCCTAATCAGTGACCTGTTTTCACTGCTAATTAACATCTTTTGCCTTCATTTTAATAACCCGGTTTTTAAGGATTCAGTCCTTTGAATTGATTCTTTTCTTCATTAAATGGCAGCCAAACAGAAATGAAACGTGAAACAAGCTGACAGATGACCAGCTAAATTGGGATTTCAAATTCCAACCAATCTCTTAATGAGTAGCTGCTAATTAAACCCGTTATTTAATTCCATGGCTTGTTGCAGCTCTCATTCTACCACAGCAGACATTTCCAAAACTGTTGATTTTTCTGTGTTTTTCTAAGAACACCATCAAAATGTTTTGGTGACCGGAGAGATCAACCTTACCGAGACCTTCCCCTTTCTTTATTTTCAGAAATCGTGTGATGGGCACAGGTGAGCTGTTCTTGTGGCGGCTTGTTTCGTGTCTCATTATTGTTTGGTGAAGGAAAAAGAGACAACTAAAGGGCCTGAGTCAAGTTAATTAAAACTAAGGCAAAAGTAGTTAAATTAACAGCAAACACTGGTCACTAATGAAGACGATGGTTAGAATGAAAACCTGCAGCCACTGCAGCCCTCCAGGACTGGCGTTCAACACCCGTGACCTATTGATGAGACAGCAGCCATTTTCCGCCAATACGCACACCACACAGCAAGTTATTAGGGGGTGAAGGGGTGCAAGACAGACAGTTAGCCAATAAAGGACAGGGGATGATTAAGGTGACAGAATGACTGAAGAAGGGACCCGAGTTGCCTTGAAAGCTTGCCTATTGTAATCTTCTTAGTTAGCCAATAAAAGATGTAATTTTGTTTGACATCCCACTACATCTATAATGGCTAACACGGTACAACACCGTACTACTACAACACCCTTTTACATATCCAGAGTATTGTGTGCTCTGACCAGAAACTCACCTGAATGCACCAAAGTGGGCTGACAAAACGTCACAAGTCAAAGTGCCAAATACAACGTGAATACCACCTGTGGGAGCACCGTATGAACACAGCATTAAGCCGAAAGGTCAAGAGTTGATAACCAATGAGCGCCCTGCTGGAAGTGCACAATGCATAAAGTGAAACTATGAGGAGTCAGCAAAGCAAGTGTTTTAGACTTCAGAGTGATGAGCCTCTCTTCTATTTGTTGTGCCATAACAGAATGGAGTTAAACAAAAAACGTGCTGTGGTTGCTCCCAAAATTGGCCATACCTGGAAATCATTCATACAGCACCGGCTCTGTCTGGTAACAACACTGTCGCCAGTCTGAAAAAGGCGTCAAAGCTCACGATACTCTGGATATGTGAAACTACGCTGGAAAGTCGTCACAAAGTTGTCTAAAGCAGGGCATCACATTACAAGACATCTAGTCGGAGGGGACATCAGACTTGACAACTGCTGATCTCATCTAGTCATGTAAATCGTAAAATAAAATTTGTAAATTTCCCCTTGGGATTAATAAAGTATCTACAGTGGGTACGGAAAGTATTCAGACCCCCTTCAATTTTTCACTCTTTGTTATATTGCAGCCATTTGCTAAAATCATTTAAATTAATTTTTTTCCTCATTAATGTACACACAGAACCCCATATTGACAGACAAAAAAAAATTTTTTTGAAATTGTTGCAGATTTATTAAAAAAGAAAAACTGAAATATCATATGGTCCTAAGTATTCAGACCCTTTGCTGTGACACTCATATATTTAACTCAGGTGCTTTCCATTTCTTCTGATCATCCTTGAGATCACCTTCATTTGAGTCCAGCTGTGTTTGATTATCCTGATTGGACTTGATTAGGAAAGCCACACACCTGTCTATATAAGACCTTACAGCTCACAATGCATGTCAGAGCAAATGAGAATCATGAGGTCAAAGGAACTGCCTGAAGAGCTCAGAGACAGAATTGTGGCAAGGCACAGATCTGGCCAAGGTTACAAAAACATTTCTGTTGCACTTAAGGTTCCCAAGAGCACAGTGGCCTCCATAATCCTTAAATGGAAGACTTTTGGGACGACCAGAACCCTTCCTAGAGCTGGCCAAGCTGAGCTACCGGGGGAGAAGAGCCTTGGTGAGAGAGGTAAAGAAGAACCCAAAGATCACTTTGGCTGAGCTCCAGAGATGCAGTCAGGAGATGGGAGAAAGTTGTAGAAAGTCAACCATCACTGCAGCCCTCCATCAGTCAGGGCTTTATGGCAGAGTGGCCTGTTGGAAGCCTCCCCTCGGTGCAAGACACATGACAGCCCGCATGGAGTTTGCTAAAAGACACCTGAAGGACTCTGAGATGGTGAGAAATAAGATTCTCTGGTCTGATGAGACCAAGATAGAACTTTTTGGCCTTAATTCTAAGCGGTATGTGTGGAGATAACCAGGCACTGCTCATCACTTGTTCAATTCAGTCCCCACAGTGAAGCATGGCGGTGGCAGCATCATGCTGTGGGGGTGTTTTTCAGCTGCAGGGACAGGACGACTGGTTGTAATCGAGGGAAAAATGAATGCGGCCAAGTACAGGGATATCCTGGACAAAAACCTTCTCCAGAGTGCTAAGGACCTCAGACTGGCCGAAGGTTTACCTTCCAACAAGACAATGACCCTAAGCACACAGCTAAAATAACGAAGGAGTGGCTTCACAACAACTCTGTGACTGTTCTTGAATGGCCCAGCCAGAGCCCTGACTTAAACCCAATTGAGCATCTCTGGAGAGACCTAAAAATGGCTGTCCACCAACGTTTACCATCCAACCTGACAGAACTGGAGAGGATCTGCAAGGAGGAATGGCAGAGGATCCCCAAATCCAGGTGTGAAAAACTTGTTGCATCTTTCCCAAGAAGACTCCTGGCTGTATTAGCTCAAAAGGGTGCTTCTACTAAATACTGAGCAAAGGGTCTGAATACTTAGGACCATGTGATATTTCAGTTTTTCTTTTTTAATAAATCTGCAACAATTTCAAAAATTCTTTTTTTTGTCTGTCAATATGGGGTGCTGTGTGTACATTAATGAGGAAAAAAATTAATTTAAATGGTTTTAGCAAATGGCTGCAAAATGACAAAGAGTGAAAAATTGAAGGGGGTCTGAATACTTTCCGTACCCACTGTATCTATCTAAATCGACATGCACACACAACATTGCATCACTTCCAGAGTAACAAGTGCTACAACCAAAAATTCAAGTGAATGCACTAAACTGACTGGTGATACGTTGCAAGGCAGAGTGCCGAATACCACCGTAGGGCACCAAGTGGGACTTGTGTGAATGCTAGAGCAGACAACCAATAGGCATCCTGCTGGTGTCCACGTCCCTGTGATATATAGAAGCGTGAGGCGGCTAGTAGGTAGGAAAAAAAGAAAAGACAGACGGTGGCTGCAGGGAAGAAGGCGGCAGGAAGCAGAGAGAGGTGTGAGAGAGCGAGCGAGAGCAGGCTTGATGGAGCAAAGGCAGGCAGCTGGGAGGTGAGCCCCTGCAGAGGAGTGTTTGGCCGACACTCGGTGGGGCTGAAGAAAGCGGTCACTCCGGCTGAGTGATCACGGAGCTGGAGTGACCGGTTTTGAAGACGACTGGCCGTCGAAAGGCAACAGCAGTCGTGGAGGCTTTGGGCAGGTTTAGCCCCAGCTTGAGCGCCCTGGCCACTGGGGAAAGAGCCCAAGTCTCGGTCCGGATGGAGCCCGACGTAGCCAGGGATCGGAGGGCTACCGGACCAGTGTGGAAGGCAGCTGCACCTGCAGGTAGGGCGACTCCCCTGTTGCGAAGCCCGATGGGAGAAGCAGGGGAGCCGCCAGGTAAAAAAGAAGAAGGCACCGTGCTTTGGATTTTAAGAGACTGCTTCCAGCCATTGTTTTAACCTCGCTGTTTTTAAAAAGATTTTTTTCTATTGGATTTTAACCTCCACCTTTCACCCATTTTAATGGATTATTTATTTGAAGACTTTTGAACACACTGCACTATTTGGACACTGTTTTGATTTTTGTTGATTTTTAATAAAAGCACTTGCCATTATTACACCATCCCCTTGCTTCATTGTTATGCCTCCCTGCCAAGCTCATCGGCGACATTACCGATGGTTCAGGGCTCCCGGAAGGACGATGGGAGCATGGAGTGAACCCGCATCGTCACAAGCTGGTGTCCATGTTAGGGGTTTACATGCACAGCGAGTTCAGCTGTGATCTTGTCCTAATTTTTTCATGGTATGTAAACATGAGATAAGAGCGGATTTTAGTGGTGTGCTGCAGAAAATAAGGAACCTGAAATGCATTATGACCAACCATTATGTCAATTGTGTTGCTGTTCTGCTGCAATGAACTGGAGATTAAAGACGTTCTAAACGTGTAAAGGACATCATCCAAGAATTTGAATTCTTTAAAAGATATGATGCTGGTCAGCCAGGTATTGCAGAGAGTACTTGCTTTTCAGGGCTTTGAACAAGAACAGCAGGGCCTCCCGAAATCAACACTATACAAGCATTACCAAGCCAATCAAAAGGCTTGAAGACAAAATATAGAAATCATACAAGAAATACATGGAGAAAAAAAAAAAGGCAGACACTACAGTGCATATAATTACTGAGTTGGCCACACTGCAAGACGTGGAAAAATCAGGCCTGAAGCAAAAGTCAAGAGGGTATAATTAACATCACACAATGGCAACGAAATTATGGTGCCAGTACTAACAAACATGCATCGTCTGCAATAAATAAACCTTCTCCAGCAACCCACCCATACATTTTCAGGATCCGTTTCTCCCATTTGAGTTGCTGAGGAAGTGCAGTCTTTCAGTAGAGAATGACACAAGGCACAGAAATCGACACAAATGTACCCTCTGACTACTGCAACTCCAGACATCACGTGCTCTGACCAGAGTTTCAGTATCTCAGCTTGACACAATCCATCCTCGCGTGTCTTATGGGATTGTAGACACCTAGCAGACCCGGACATTAGCATAACAGCAGGACCAGGCCTGTGCGGACGTATCAGGAAATCCTGTAAAATTACAGCACTGAACCGGGACTCGTGGCAGGAGGGAGGATGATTGGCAAAATGGAAGACAATTTTGGATAATACTGCAGATCATCTCCATGATATGTTGCTCTCCATTATGTTTGGGACAAATACATTTTTCCTTGATTTCCTCCTCTGCTCCACATTTTAAAATTACAAATCAGACAATTCAGACTTGTGATTAATTCTTTGAGGGCTGAATATTTCTTCCAAAAAACAGTTTCTGAAAAGCAATGGTTTCACACAAATATCAACATAAAACGTCTGTTGCTGCATGCTGCGGCTGCCAGTGGCAGGCTTGCTGCCAGGATGTCTTCGCGTGGCTGCGGCGGCAGTAGCGGTCACGGTTGCAGTACACTGCAATCTGGTTTCTACCTCTTACCATTGTTAAGAGGCAGCCCTCCTGGCGAACACTGGCGTAGGTATGTCAGCTACATGATTAGCTGGGGACCAGTCTGCTGAAGCTGGAACCTCGCATTCATTTTCGATCACTTGCATCAAAATCGGAGTCCAGCAAGTCATAGTCCAGTTCAAAGATAATAGGCAAAACTTTGTCCACTGAGTATATCGCTTCACGCATTCGCTTTGATCTCTTGCCATTATGTCAGTGCCATTTTTGCCATTGTACGTAACTTACTACTCACACGAGCGCAGGAAATCTCGGTCAAACCAATAAAACTAACATTGATTCTAGCAACGAGAGTCCATCAACATAACGGTTGGTTTTGTCACAGTTGACAGGTGATTACCATCCTTTTGACAAAAGTCGACAACAGCCCTGAAAGAGTTAAAGTGCACATTGTAGACTTTCGGTTAAGGGAATCTTCAGACATTTCGGTCACACTTTTTATCCACAATCCCCCCATTTCAGGGCATCATAATGGTTGAGACAATTGGTGTCCCAGGTGTTTGAGATTCCTCAACTGTGTTTCATGGCTTCATAAGATATCTCGGTTTGCTTCTACCCTTTGGAGTCTGCGGTTTGCATTGTTCAACATGAGGACAAGACCTGTGCCAGTGAACATCAAAGAAGTCATTATGTGGCTGAAGCACAAAAATAAAACCATTAGAGACATTTGTGAAACTTTAGGGTGACCGAATTCAACTGCCTGGAGTATCATGAAGAAACAAAGAACACACTGGTGAGTTCAGTAATCACAAAGGGACTGGTAGGCCAAGGAAGATGTCCACTGCTGAGGAGAGGAGAATCCTCACTATGGTCAAGAGAAAGCCCCAAACGCCTGTCTGACAGATCAGAAACAGGGGGCCTGATGTGCGTGTCAGAGACGACTATCAGCAGAAGACTTTGTGAACAGAAACACAGAGGCCACACTGCAAAATGCAAACCAACAAAAACAAAAATGCCAGATCACAGTGTGTGACAAAGGACTTCAAAGACACTACAGAATTCTGGGAATAGGTCTTCTGGACAGACGAGGCAAAGATGAACCTCAGAGTGATGGTGAGAGGAAAATGAGGAGATGACAATAAAACTGCAAAGCATACCACCTCATCTGTTACACATGGTGCTACGGGTGTTATGGATTAGTCATGTATGGTTGACTCCAAACTCAGTGGACGGTGCTTCATCCTATAACTTTTTGTGAAAAAAAGGACTTCAAAGAGCCAGCAGAATTCTGGGAAAAGGCCTCGTCAGCAGACAAGACAAAAACAGACCATCTTATCTGTTAAACATGGCGGTGCTGGGGGTGTTGTGGCTTGGGCATGTATGGCTGCCACAGGTCCTGACACACTTCATTGATGATGGAGCTGCTGATGGCAGTGGCACAATGAATTCTGAGGTGTGTAGAAACATTTGATCTGCTCAAGTTCAGTAAATGTCTCCAAACTCAGTGGATGGCGCTTCATCCTACAACAAGATAATGAGCCAAACGTACCGCTGGGGTAACATAAATCTAAAAAATGGAAAATTCTTGAATGGCCAAGGCATTCACCCCATTTCAGTCCAACTAAGTAGACCTTCCATATGCTGAAGAGAAAAGTGAAGAGGACAAGCACCCCTTAAACAAGCATAAAGTCTTGGCAGAGCATCACCAGAGAAGACCCTCAGCACGTGGTGATGTCTATGAATGGCAGATTTCAAGCAGTTATTGTATGCGAAGGACACACGACATAAATATGATAGCAGCTTTAATAGACCTGCCATTGCTGTGTCACAAACATTATGGTTCACTGAAAATTGGGGAACCAAGTAGAAAAAGTGTGGGGACCAAAATGTCTGCAAATCCCCTTAAATGAAAGTCTGCAGTGTGCATGTTAATCACAAGTCTGAATTGTTTGATTTGTAATTTTAAACTGTGGAGCAGAGGGGGAAATCAAGGGAAAAAATGGGTCTGTCCCAGATATTATGGAGGGCACTGTATATCAAAGTAACAGCGAGGATCCAGTCTTCTAACTCCCTTCACAACTCTAGAGTCCTGGTTTCAGATCCCAGTGTTGTGCAAGTTCACCCCTCACAAGAACTCGCTCAAAGTTCAGTTCACACAGATAAAAATGAATAAATTCATAATTATAGTTCATTTCAGTTTTGAAATAGTTGCTCATTTTGTATTTTTAATAAGAAGTGCGAATAAATGACCAATGAGTTTACTTGTTTCAATTTTGCATCCCTTGTATCAGGCTATTACAGTGTTCTTGAATAAAATACAATAATTATGAACACTTTTTTTATTTAAATATACTTTCGAGTTATACCCAGCAACAAACATGTATAACCATATACTGTATGCTAATATCCTCCAGGTCAAAAGTATACATATAAATTACAGCTCTATTTCCAACCATGTGACACAAATGGTGACTGTGGAACCAGCGCGTAGGTGAACTAACTTATTACACTGCCGGTCAAAATTTGCGCCACATATTGCATGTCCAATGGGGAAAAATATAAAGTGGCCTTGCGAAGAGTTCAACGCTTTTCTAAAAGCGAAAGCTGAGCTTCACGGCGTGCTCGTGTCACCGGGGGTACAGCTTAAGCACGAGCAGGCAGACACAGACTATTTGATTTGACGTTATTTTTTTCCTGAAAACAAATAAATGGCAAAACATTTGTACGAAATAATTATTTGTAAAAATCCACTATTTGTGCTTATCCGAATACCGTATTCAGATTCGGCTCCACCCCCTACCTACATTACAGGGTAAGGCAAAACGTTTAATCTGGACCTAAACCAGATCGAGAATGTCACATAAAGTTGAACTAGCTCGCGTTCAAGTTCTTCAATTGCAAATACGTTACATTCACTGTTCTTAGATGAGCCGGTCTTTTGAACTAGTTCATGCACAACACTATCAGATCCACATCCTAGACCAGCGGTTCTCAAACTTCTTTAGAATTTCTTGCGTGGCGGTCCCTTTAAAAAAATTATTTGATGGCTCGCGGACCCTTTTATTAAAAATTCAAAAAATCAATTATTATTTCAAGAAAATTGGGGGCGCCAAATACTTTGCACAAGGGTGCCACATACCCACTGCGCGGCACTGCATAGGTCCAGGTTGCTGTGAATAAAATATTTCTTGACAATTATTTATTCAGAAAATATTATGTACATCTTAGTTATTAAATTTAAGTTAAAATTTTAATGGGATGGATGCATCTGCTTTGCCTTAACCATTTGCGTTGAGCAGGCAATTTCACCACTTAACACAAAAAATGTAAAATATGTTGTTTGTTGATTATCTGTATCCACCTCTGATTTGCTTCTAAAATATACGAAAACTGTTTGCGAGTGTTTTGATTCTACGAAAGAATTGATCATTTTGATTATGATAAAAATAATAAGGGCTGGTTTGTGCCAAGCGATAACGATGGGAAAACAATGCGGTGGCAGCGAATAACGGGAACAGTGGATTAGTGGTCGGGTCTAGATGGTGGGGGTAACGACGGAGTTCAGTCACTTACTTCCCCTTGGATGGTAAAGGTTAATAATTATAAAAATGTAAATAGTATAAATATGCAATAATTTCTCACGGTCCCACTGAAACCGCTTCACGGTCCCCTAGTTGAGAACTGCTGGCCTAGACACTGTGTGTACGAAGTAATGTTAGATTGGTACTAAAATTTTGACTTTGATATCGCTACCAGCTTTCAGACCTCAATAGGTAGGTAGATAGGTAGGTTAGGATCATGCACTGATACAGCATGTTGCTGCACCCACCACATGACAAACCACCTGAAGACCTCAGATTAGGACACGAGTGCAGACACACAACAGGTGACACCTCAGCACCACACTAGTTCAGATGGAATGGAACAGTGTAAGGCTTTTTACGGCGGCTAGAGTGCCAATCCTGTCACCAATTCCCAAGTTTTGACCTGCAGGTTGGAGGGCCCACTTGCAGGGCTGGATGCAGATTAACGTCATACCCAGCTCCGTACCGGTACCAAAATGGTTCTCAAGCAAACACCAGATAACTCAAAGTCTCCATCACGTCGAAGCCTGTGGTTTCTCATTGTGAACTCTACAAAATGGATGTTTTTTTCCCAAATCTACACTAATGAGTGTCGAGGGCAGCGACGGGTTGATTGGGAGGAAAGTAAGCGTTTACTTCCACTGACGCAAAACGCACAATGCTGGTCCCGTACCATTTTAAAATTTAGCGTTTTCTACACTTATTCAATTCGGGTATACTGCACAACCCTAGTACAGAAGTGTCCAGTATAAAATTTTACTTCATACTCCGTAAGCTTGGTGGCAGGTGGTCTCACTTCCTCACTGCCCCAGCGTCACCGGTAAATCAGAGCAAATAGACCTTTTGACAGATTGGCATCCCCTTCTGGAATTTTCCACTTGAATTAAATACTGCAAAGGTAGACAAGAGTTCACCGAGACCCTGAAAGGGTTAGAGAATGAAAGAAACATGACTAATAACCCTGATAAAGGCACTATATTAAAAAAAAAAATGCATTTGGCAGAATGCACAGACGGTAGGGGGAAACGATTGTGTACTGAAGCACCAGTGCTCATGGTGATGCACGGTATCACAACTGATGACTAAATCAGAAGACAACTGAGGAAGAAACACACAGAAATGGGAACAAAGAGAGTCCTCAAGTGCATAAGGCCTGTGCAGACTCATTTTGTGGTGTCACCTGTTCAGTCTGTCCCTAAGGCTCCAGAAAGTATTTGCCACAGCAGTGACATCCTACATTGTTCCTGTTCCAAAGTAGACAGACACCTCTTCACCTAATGAATACAGAGGAACTGCTTATTGATTTTGACCACCCCAGATAGCCTCTATGTCAGATCACCATTCAAGGAGTGGATGTGGTGCCCTGTTACAAGTATTTGGGGGTCTGTATCAATGACGGGCTGGACTGGTCTCAAAACACATAGAGAACTGCAGAAGAAAGGGAAAGTGCCACCCCCACCTTAGAAGACTGCATTCTTTAAATGTGGAAAGTGTCACATCTTCTACAACTCTGTGATGGCCAGTGTGGTATACAGGGCTGATAACATCACGCCCACTGAATCGATAAGGTCATTAAAAGGGCAGGCTCAGTTATGGGACTCATTCTGGACCCCCTGGAGGTAGAAGAGGAGGAGAGAATAAAGACAAAACTGAGTGTCATTATGAACAATGCTCAACATCCTCTCTGCAACACACCAACACTGAGGACTTTCAGCCAACAAATCACTCAGCAGAAGCATAGTGTAGTGGTTATGACTTTAGACTACAGACCCTGAAGTTGTGAGGCTAAATCCCACTACTGACACCATGTGACCACAAGTAACTCATCTCCTGCTTGTACTCCAACTGCAAAAACAAAAAGATGGAACTAATTGTATCTCAAACGGTTTAAGTCCCCTTGGATAAAGGAGTCGGCCAAACAGTAAGTGAGCCAAGAAACACTTCTGGGGCTCCTTTCCACCCACATTAACGCACCTTTTGTACGCCTCACTGGGCCTTATCTTTTCATCACTAGCCATGGCAGATGTTTTATGTCTTTTTAGTCAATCAGCTGTGTGTTTGTTGTCCTTCACAATATAACACTTATTGGGCGTCCGTAAGCAGCCAAATTTCCCTGGGACAAGTAAAAGACTTCCGTCTATCACAAATGATATTATTTCTTCAAGTTTCCTTCGATTATTTTGCATTTTTATTCCTGTTTATTATTTCTTATTCAGATCAATAACCAAGTGGAGAAAAAGTCAAGGCAGTGGAAGCAAAAAACTACAGCAAAAACAAACTACTTCACTACACTTTCACCCCAATTGGACATGCCACCAAAGCTTGAACATGTGTGCTATAAAAATCAGGATTATGTTCAAAGTTTCATGCTTAAAGGGTAACATTTACTTCTGTGTTGAGCCAACACCTTAGTTACAGCATAGCCTGATGCGCAACTCCTAAAAAAATGTGACTAGACGATGCATCAACGCACACCTTACACCGACTCCTACATCTCTGAATCGGCCAGTTTAGTAACTACGTATTTCCTACAACACATTTGTGTCCATCCGCTCTCATTCTGAACATGGAGAAGATCGAGGAAACAGTTGTTGAAGAGGTTAGAAAATATACACATTTACTGTATAAAACATTCACCACAACGCTACAAAGAGATTCAGACGACAGCCAATTCGTGGAGCGAAACGAGTAACGTTGGTTTGCAAGATGGCGAATGTATGAAAAAGTGAAGAAATGTGAGTGGAAAGCGGAGTGATGATCCTGGAGGGCAAAAAGCACCTGCATATGTATACATACACACATGCGCGCGCGCAGTGATGCTTCATACTTCAAACAATTCTAACTTCAAATGTTCCAGAGTTTGAATGCTAAATGCAAGAGAAATTTGATTAAATTTGAACAATGCTTCTACGTTCGAACTGCGTGCACAGTGGAGAAAAAAAAAAAAAAAAAAAATGCAGCAACAGATGGCACTTATGCAGGAAGCTTATGCAGTCATCGTCATCTGTTGTGCGCCCAAGTCATCTCTTGCATCACACTTGTGTGTTTTCAGGGCTTTTTTTATTTATTATTTTATATATATATATATATATATATTCACGGCATTCGAAGTCTGTGTCACAATCTGATTATATGGGTGGTTACCTACCAGGTAACGCTTGTGGTTGGCCAGCAATCTGCTAACATCCGCCACGGTGCCCTCAGTTTGTGAGGAGCAGATCATAGAATGGTTGAAATAGTTTACTGTCAATATATATATATATATATATATATATATATATATATATATATATATATATATAAATAAATAAATAAATAAATAAATAAATAAATAAATAATGGTGGCCACACAAAATATTGACACTGTGGGCACAATTTGGACATTTTTCAATTAGAGGTGTACTCACTTTGTTGCCAGAGGTTTAGACATTAATGGCTGTGTGTCGAGTTATTTTAAGGGGACAGCAAATTTACACTGTGATATAAGCTGTACACGAACTACTTTACATTGGATCAAAGTGTCATATCTTCAGTGTTATCCCATGAAAAGATAAAAAAAATATTTACAAAAATGTGAAGGGTGTACTTACTTTTGTGAGATACTGTGTGTGTGTGTGTATCCTCTTTAATAAAATCCCATTGTGCGTCCAGGTGTCCGTGTGTGGGTGTCTTCTGATGAAGTGCACATGCGCCAGGTACGGTGCGATGCGCGATATTACTGTCAGAGAAAGTTAGAGCCGTTTTACGGAAATACAAACCAGTATTACTGCGAGAGGAAATTAAAGGTACACAATACAGTGACGCATATTACAGACACATACAAGCCAGTATTACTGTCAAAGGAGATTAAAGGCATATTACCGACACGCACGCCTGTATTACCGCCAGAGAAAATAAAGGTATATTACAGACGTAGAAGCCATCGGACGTACAAGATGGTATCCTTCAATAAGGGCGCGCACAAAAAGGCGAGCCTCAAAAGGGCGACCTTAATTGGTTGCAGCGAATAAAGGCGCGCGTAAATAAAGATCTGCACCTTTGTTGCTCTTCACATATTCCAGAGCCATTTGAATTAAATTATCTACGAACGCCTTTATTCGCCACGCTCAATTGAGGTCGCCCTTTTGAAGCTCGCCTTTTTGTGCGCGCCCTTATTGAATAGAGCCGTACAAGACAGTATTACTGTCACAGAAAAGTAAAGACACACAATATACGGCGGCAGCCCACAAAGAACGGTCAGCTCAGCAAGTAAACATCAACAAAAGAAAGGCTGAAAGAAAAAAGAATACGACCAACAAAAAGAATGAGGTCAAGGTCCCTTGCCATTTAATATAGACTGTTCCTACTAATGTTTATGCACTACTGTTCTAACGCCCGTTATTGTAACGGGCTAAATGACTAGTATATATATATTCATTCATTGCAGTTGTAGTCTGAGTCCTGACCTGATTGTATGGGTGATTACCTACCAGGTAACTCATGTGGTTGGTCTGCCATTTGGCATACGTCCGCCATGGGGCCCTCTTCAGCTGCGAGAAGCAGATCATGGAATGTTGCATAGTTTACTGTCAATTAATGCAAAGTGTGCGCGACACGTGTCTCGCCCTTATTTGGGCTCATCAGGCGTACACACTCTACTGCTCCCCTTGCGGGGATCGAACCTCGGACGTCAGCATCAGGTCAGGACTCAGACTACGAATGCAATGAATGTAATTACTCCGATTTACAGGTTGTCAAATAAATAAACTACACACCGTGGCGCAGCGTAAAGGGACTTCGTCTCTGACGCTGACATCCGAGGTTCGATCCCCGCAAGGGGAGCAGTAGAGTGTGTACGCCTGATGCGCCCAAATAAGGGAGAAACACGTGTCGCGTACTCTTTGCATTATTTGACAGTAAACTATGCAATATATACGAGGGGGGGACCCAAAAATAACCAGAATTTTGTTGTTGTTAGGTTGGTACTTGTAGTACGTGGTTGGGCCGCTAGGGCGATCTAGTTACACTCCTCACAAGTCAGTCTGCCAAGTGCCATCAGTCTGGAAGGTTGTGCTTGTGTTCAGTGAATTTTTTTTGTAAAAGTAGGTTGCGCAACAGTGTGAGAAGGAAACGCTCAGATTTGTGGGAGTTGGGCGATTGGTTCTTTCATCATGACAACGCTCCATCTTACACTGCTCTCAACATTCGCCAATTTTTGGCAAGAAACGGTATGACAACCCTGAACCACCCACCCTACTCACCGGATTCAGCTCCGTGTGATTTCTTTTTGTTCCCTCGGATGAAAAAAGACTTGAAAGGAAGGCGTTTTGCTGACGTCGAAGAGGTAAAACAAGAAATGACCAGAGCATTAATGGGCATTACTTCAGACGAATTTAAAAAATGTTTCGATCAATGGAACAAACGGTTAGGTAAGTGTATTTCCGCCAATGGAGAGTACTTTGAAGGAGACTAATTGTAGTTTGTACAGAAAATTAAACACATTTTAAAAATACTTCCGGTTATTTTTGGGTCCCCCCTCGAATATATATATATATATATATATATATATATATATATATATATATATATATATATATATATATATATATATATATATAAAAAAACATAAACGTCTGTCTATTAACCAAGAAGAGCATGGAAGCAATGAAGCCTAAGAGGATGGCTGTAGTTTCAACAATTTACGTGAAAAAGGAACTTATCATGAAGCATGTTTATGGAAGTGGTCTCCATAGCAAACATTAACCTTTCTCTTCCTCTCCACCAGCCAAACAGGACATCAGCACTCCTCACTAAGGTACAGTAAACACAATTTTCATTTTATTATACAGTATTTACATGTTTTATTGAGTTTTCATTCATTATTTAGCACATTTAATTGTGATATGTTTACGTTAGATTATGTGTATTTGCTGTTTAAGTTTAACGAAATGGATATTGATGAGTGTCTGGGAACGGATTAATTCACTTTGCATTATTTATAATGGGGAAGACTGATTCGGACTTTGAAAAATTTAGAGTTCAAAATGGTCTCCTGAAACAAATTAAGTTTTAAGTATGAGGCACCACTGTATACACACACACATATATTATATTTATATTATATAAATAGTCTGAGTGTCTAGGCTTGTGAGGGTCCTGATAAAAACCAAGATCCAGGCCTTTAATGACCTCTTGGGCATGGCTATCAGCAGTGTGTCTGTCTGCGGAGTGAGTGTCGACCTCATCGAGAGGTTTACTTGCCTTGGCAGTGACATTCATGTCTCCGGTGACTCTTCCTATGAAGTCAGTAGATGGATTGGGAGAGCATGGGGGGTCATGAGGTCACTGGAAAGGGGTGTACTGTATGTGGCACTACTGATATCTATGCAAAGGTCCAAGTCTTTATGAGTCCTAGTGCTTCCTTTCTTGTTATATGGTTGCAAGACATGGACGCTATCCAGTGACTGAGACGAAGACAGGACTCCTTTGGTACTGTCTCTCTCTGGAAAATTCTTGGGTACCGTTGGTTTGACTTTTGTGTTGCTCACCAAGTCCCAAATGAGACACGTTACCTGCACTGTTGGGAGCGTCACCTATGGCACTACGGCCATGTGGCGCTTTCCCCAAGGGTGATCCAGCTTGTAAAATCCTCATTGTTGGGGACCTGAGTGGCTGGATCAGGCCAAAGGGTCACCCACGTAACACCTGGCTGTGACAGATAGAGGATCATTTCCGGAGGGTGGGACTGGACCGGGTGTCTGCCTGGGGGGCTGCCAACCAGGATCCCGAGTTGTTTCGTCCTGTAGTGGGTGCGGCAACGCGCTGTACCAGTGCACGCTCCCCAACCTTACCTGTATTTATGGAAACTGTACAGCACTTAAATAAACTTAAAATTGACTTGATATATATTTAACAGTTTTTAAGTCTAACGGGCAGGGAGACAAAACCTAGAAAACATTCCTCCATATTATGTGCACACAACTGGGGCGGTGATAATAATCCACGCCCACCCTCGCTGAAATGCAAATACTGGGGATCAGTCCACTTTTTTTATATAGTACTGGGATGAATGGGGATATATAAATCATAAGTAAAATTACTACATAAACTTTAGAAAGGGGCAGTATTAAACTGGGAGGGACGAATGGGGCAGCCCTCTGGGGTAAAATTATCCCCCGACCCCAGATAAGTAAACTGAACAGTCAAACCGGTTGGAAATAAATGACGTATGTTGTAATGAGTGCGCAGCTTTCTTGAAATACTGTAATGCAAGGCGCTATAAACACTACTGGCTCTCCCTACAAACTCTCTGGGGAAAGGAATGGACCGCTCTACTGTGAGAAATGAAGGAGGCGATTATTCCAGCGATTACTCTCCCACGATAAACAGTTAAAATGTTCATCTAAAAAAAATGGTTTGCGCAATGAACTTTTTTTCTTTCCTCCGCCGCGTTTGTCAGTCCCAACCCAGAAATGAAGGCGCGCATAGCGGCGACTCACCGCGATCGCATCCGTCGGCTTTTACGGACATGGCTTGCGTTTTCGTCCTCTGGTTTACGTGTGCAGTTTTACGACTTTCAAATGACGGTGGTGTAAAATCGTCTCCCCTTTCACCGTCTCGTTCCTTTAGAGCCCACTCGCTCCTTCGACTGCCCAACAAGTGGAATATACCGACGGCGCGAAGCGGGCACACGGAAAGGCGGCGGCGGCAATAGCAGCAGCTACCCGTTCACCCGTACGGAGCTGTCGCCCCGTTAGGTCATGTTGGGGACGTTATACCAGTGCACTGCCCTCGCGCCTTTAAGCCCCTAGTCTGACCGCAGCTGGGGCCCGGCTGCTTACCTGGTCTGCCACGTCCTCAGCGGCGCTCATGATGTCGTTCTGCCCCATGTTTCGTCGGTGACTCTCACACGGAGGGGATATGCTGGGCTCGGCTGGCGTTCAGCTCACTGCTTGGCTCAACTTCTTTCTCTCAGTCCCTCGTACCGTCTCACCTGATGGAGGTAACTTTCTATACCCCACTCTCGCTGCAGAGCTCACCCTCTTCTCGAGTCAGGCAGTTCTCCGCCGGGAAAGGCCACCTCTGTCCCATCATGCTGCGCGAAGCATTACCATGAGCGCCCTCTGCTGGCCAAGCGCGGCACACGCCGTCTCGTGCCACGTAGCGGAACCTCTTAAAGGCTCCGCATAACCTGAAATGCACACGACAGGAGAAGCTTAGGGAAACCGGTGACTGCTAGTTTTTCATTCATTCATTCATTCATTCATTCATTCATTCATTGATTTATTCATTCATTTCCCAATTACATCTTCTAAACGAAGTGCTCTAAACTAACTGTAGGTGTTGGTTCACCGTGAAGTGAAAAACAAAATGTGGATTAAGAACGTGGATAGACAATTTATCATGTTGTTTTCATAAGGATTACTGTACTCATGAATGTTTTGAAATCCCTTTTTTTGAGCATCTCCTGACTCATTTGGTATGAGAAACACCCCATATATGAAACAGCGCTCGGCTCGTCCTTATGTCTAGTTCCTTCCTGTTTGAGGACTTCGTTATTCATTAATTGGCCGTTTTTGTACCATATATTGTGTAGGGAATGACACACATATGATAAAGAGTAAACCAATAGATGTCTTCAGAAGAAATGATCTCTACGACCTGAAGTTGTGTCTGCCACATCAACCGACTCCAGGAGTTCAGCTAATCATCATGGCGCATGACAAGCAGAAGTGCATTTTATAGTCATTTCCAGTGGCAAAGCCAGAAATTACAAAGTTGGGGGACCTTGAAGCAACAGGGTTTTGCAAGCCATAAACTGAAACATTTTGTGGACCGAAGGTGTATTCTGGTAGTCCGTCAGAACTTCAATTTAGTTAGTTTAGAAGTTTAGAGCAGCTTGATTCATTGCTAATCAATATAAGGTCTGGTTCGGGGTTCCCACTTGACCTTTTGTGCAACTCAATCAATTGATCTAAGGTTCGAGGGGGATCCCTTGGAGGTGAGCAGATCAAATTATTGACAATTAATGATTAACATAAATCATATAGAAACTTTCAGGGGGCCTGGGTTCTGCATGGGAGAGTCAGCCCCCACCTCTAGTATCCCCCTGTGGCTTTGCTCTTGGTCATCCTCCTTCATTAAAGGGTAAGTGTCTGTGTGTCTGTTTGTGTGTCTGTCCAGTTGCTGGGTCATTGTCATTCAAAAAAATGGCACATCGCAAATATTTTTATTAAAAAAATGCATTGCATTTGTCGTTCCAACAGATGCCGTATCGCAAGCATTAAAACACTGCTTTTTACAAATCCCACGCCAAATGGCATATAATAGAGACATATGCATGGCGTTAGTCATTTCAGTAGATGGTGTATCACAGACATTAACACGGCTTTTACAAATCCCACACCAAAAAGCATATAACAATGATATATGCATTGTATTTGTCATTCCAACAGATGACACACTGCAAACATTAACACTATTTTTATGAATCCCATACCAACTGGCATATAACAAAGGCATACGTATTGCATGGTGCACTGCAAATGTTTGTGCTGAGGTCTAGATTGATTACTTAGATTTCAAACCCATTTTAGATGGGTAGCACAGCTAGTGTTGTCTATACATGGGCAGCACAGTGATATAAAATGTCACTCCCAAGAACTACTGTACAGTGCCACTAGATACTGTAGGGAGGCTACATACAATGGGGATTATTCATATTGTAATCGCCATCGTTGGGAGCCAACCAGACCACCCTATTTAATCTTAAAAAAAAAAAATAATGCAAGTGCCCAATGGCCCCACAATCAACATCACAAATAGCCCTTCATCAGCCACCTTGAAACGTTTCACCAGGCTACTTGGAGTGTTGCTCTTTCTGAGCAGGTCAGGTTTGGAGCACCATCCTGTAAGAGGTTTGGGTCAAAATGTGACTCCTCCTTCCGGGGACATTCATTCTTATAGAGCTCTGACTGGAATGGGCAGGGCCTTCTATGGGCACAAGGGCTGGGTCATACACCCCCTCCTTCTTGGAGATGCTTAGGGAAGAAACAAAACTGTTAGCAACAGTGCCCCCTCTCATCCTGGGGTGGTATCACATGCCTTTGTCAAGCCATGAAGGTGATAAACTGATGCACGACAATATAAATAAAGCTCTGAGCATGTTACAATTAAGCAAATAAAGAATACTGCACAGTTTCCACAGTGCAGATAAATTTATCAGTGAAATATACACTCACCGGCCACTTTATTAGGTACACCTTGCTAGTCCCGGATTGGACCCCCTCTTACCTTCACAACTGCCCTAATTCTTCATGGCACTGATTCAACAAGGTGCTGGAAACAGCCCTCTGGGATGTTTTGGTCCATATTGACATGATAGCAGTACACAATTGCTGCAGATTTGTCAGCTGCACATCCATGATGTGAATCTCCCGTTCTACGACATCCCAAAGGTGCTCTACTGGATTGAGATCTGGTGACTGTGGAGGCCATTTAAGTCCAGTGAACTCATTGTCATGTTCAAGAAACCAGTTGGAGATGATCTGAGCTTTGTGACATGGTGGGTTATCCTGCTGGAAGGGCATACTGCGGTTATAAAGGGATGGACACAGTCAACAGCAATTATCAGTTAGGCTGTGGCATTTAAGTGATGCCCAAATGGTTCTAAGGGGCCAAAGTGTGCCAAGAAAATTTCCCCCACACCATTAATATCACCACCAGCAGCCTGAACTGTTGATACAAGGCAGGATGGATCCATGCTTTCATGTTGTTGACACTGAATTCTGAGCCTACCATCCAAATGTTGCAGCAGAAATTGAGATTCATCAAACTAGGCAATGTCTTTTCAATTTCTGTTCTCCAGTTTTGTTGAGCCCATGTGAATTGTAGCCTCAGTTGCATGTTCTTAGCTGACAGGAGTGGCACCCGGTTAGTCTCCTGCTGCTGTAGCACCCCCATCTGCTTCAAGGTTTGACATGTTGTGCGCTCAGAGATGCCCTTCTGCACACCTCGGTTGTAACGAGTGCTTATTTGAGTTACTGTTGCCTCTCTATCAGCTTGAACTAGTCTGGCCACTCTCCTCTGATGCCTGGCATCAACAAGGCATTTCTGCTCACTGGACATTTTCCCTTTTTCGGACGATTCTCTATGAAACCTAGAGATGGCTGTGCATGAAAGTCCCAGTAGATAAGCAGTTTGTAAAATACAGTAATCCCTCCTCGATCGTGGGGGTTGCGTTCCAGAGCCACCCGCGAAATAAGAAAATCCGCGAAGTAGAAACCATATGTTTATATGGTTATTTTTATATTGTCATGCTTGGGTCACAGATTTGCGCAGAAACACAGGAGGTTGTAGAGAGGCAGGAACGTTATTCAAACACTGCAAACAAACATTTGTCTCTTTTTCAAAAGTTTAAACTGTTCTCCATGACAAGACAGAGATGACAGTTCCGTCTCACAATTAAAAGAATGCAAACATATCTTCCTCTTCAAAGGAGTGCGTGTCAGGAGCACAGAATGTCAGAAAGACAGAGGAAAGCAAACAAATCAATAGGGCTGTTTGGCTTTTAAGTATGCGAAGCACTGCGGCACAAAGCTGTTGAAGGCGGCAGCTCACACCCCCTCCGTCAGGAGCAGGGAGAGAGAGAGAGACAGAGAAAAACAAACATGCAAAAATCAATACGTGCCCTTCGAGCTTTTAAGTATGCGAAGCACCGTGCAGCATGTCGCTTCAGGAAGCAGCTGCACAGAAGGTAGCAACGTGAAGATAATCTTTCAGCATTTTTAGACGAGCGTCCGTATCGTCTAGGTGTGCGAACAGCCCCCCTGCTCAATCCCCCTACGTCAGGATCAGAGAAAGTCAGCGCAAGAGTGAGAGAGAGAAAAGTAAGTTGGGTTTCTTCTCAGCCACCTGCCAATAGCGTCCCTTGTATGAAATCAACTGGGCAAACCAACTGAGGAAGCATGTACCAGAAATTAAAAGACCCATTGTCCGCAGAAATCCGCGAACCAGCAAAAAATCCGCGATATATATTTAAATATGCTTACATATAAAATCCACGACAGAGTGAAGCCGCGAAAGGCGAAGCGCGATATAGCGAGGGATCACTGTACACAGACCAGCCCATCTGGCACCAAAAACCATGCCACACATTCAAAGTCACTTTGGTCACCTTTCTCCCCATTCTGTTGCTTGTTTTGAACTTCAGCTGGTCGTCTTGACAAGGTCTACATGGCAAAATGCATTGCTTGGCTGCCATGTGATTGGCTGATTGGATATTTGTGTTAACAAGCAGTTGAACAGGTGTACCTAATAAAGTGGCCAGTGAATGTATGTTGGACCAGAGGCTCAGGAAGGTAGATCAATGTAATTTGTGTATCACAAGATCTTTAAACTGTCACAGACAATACATAGTTTTATGGGCAGACCGCAGCAGTAATGGAGACTGTGCAATGATTTAAGTCTGATTTGAATTTGGAGCGAGAAGGCCATTCAGTTGTCTAACAGCGCCGGTCAAGAAGCTATTGCATAGTCTTGCAGAGCTGATCTGTATACTCCAAAGCATTCTGCCAGACATCCGGAGAGCCAACAGCTTATGGGAGGGATGGAAAGAGAGGTCAACCAAAATGACGGAGGCCTTGCGAATTCAGTGTTTTGGGTGGTTTCAGACAGGACTCAATGATTTTCTCTTCAGTGCTCACAATATGATTGGGGGGTCTCATGGTCTGACACATTATATAGAAATATTAATCATCTTAATCTAAACAAACAAAGTGTCTAGAAGCAATCTCCACAAAACTACAGAGACGTAGCTAGGGGTTTCAGCGCCCGGGGACAACTGAAGATTTCGTGCCCCCTCCTGTTTGCCTGTTTGTAACATTAATTTGGCACCCCCTGGATGCTGCGCCCGGGGACAAATGTCCCCCCTTGCCCCCCCCCCAGCCATGCCACTGCAAAACTATTGGGGTCCGAGTCTTTCCTACAATAAACAGCCTATGAAGACTGATCACAAAGGTGACACGGTAGAAAGATAAGAAAAGCACTGACATCTCCTAAGAGTGAAGCAAATTCCATCTATCCATCCATTATCCAAACCACTATATCCTAACTGCAGGGTCATGGGGATCTGCTGGAGCCAATCCCAGCCAACACAGGGCGCAAGGCAGGAAACAAACCCCGGGCATGGCGCCAGCCCAACGCAGAGTGAAGCAAATTGCAAAAGCCAGTTACATGATAGGGTGAGGAAGAATGACGGCTGTGGCATACTCTGCTCATCAAGCACATGTGGTGTGGCAACCTGCTAGAAGTCATGAACCACTGGGGCTAGAACCTTGACCTTGGGAGGACTAGGAGTCTGCATGTTTTTCGTTTCTTTGTATTTTTCTTGGACGTTTTTGGCTATTTTGCTAGTAATGTAAAGATTATGATTAAGGGTACAAAAAGGGGGATTGGAGCGTGTGCTCCAAATTCAGTGTCATCACACTACTCAGCCTCTCTGGGAAGGTCTATGCCAGTGTACTAGAAAGGAGGGTTCATCTATTGGCTGAACCGCGGATTCAGGATTTCATCCATGTCAAGGAACACTGGATCATCTCTTTAGCCTCATGAGCATTCTTAAGGATTCATGGGACTATGCCCAACTAATCTACATGGAGCTGAAACATGGGCAGTGTAGCAGAAGTTGGATGTGGCACAAATAAGAATGTTAAGATGAATGGGTGGAGTTACAACAAAGGACAGAACAAGAAATGAAGCAATCCGAGGTACAACAAAAGTGGGAGAGAAATCTAAGAAAGTATAGGAAAGCAGATTGATGAGCTATGGAGATGTGATGAGGAGAGACAAGGAAGATGTGGGCAAATGAATGATGGGAGTGGAAGTCCAGGGAAAGAGAAAGTGAGGCAGGACAAAGCAGAGGTGGTTGGATAAAGTAAAAGAAGGTCTGAAAGGGAAGGGTCTGACTGGGGAGGAGCTGTGTAGAGAAGATTGAGCAGGCACATCAACCCTACTTAGAAGAAGGAAAAGATGAAGAGAAAGAAGAAGAAGAAGAAGAATAAGCCTACATATGTTTTGTGGACTTAGAGAAAGCGTACAACCAAGTCCTTGGGGTGTCCTGTGGAGGGTGATTTGGGAGTATGGGGTACTGGTTTAGGGTTATTTGGTTCCCGAAAAACCGAAGTAAGAAATTGGTTCACATTGTCAGTTATAATCATTAAAATTAAAAGAAATAAACATTTGAAATACATCAGTCTGTGTGTAATGAATGAATCTAATATACAAGTTTCACTTTTTGAATGGAATTACTGAAATAAATCAACTTTGTCATGATATTCTAATTTTATGACCAGCACCTGTACAACCTTCGTTTAGTAATGTAGACCTCCAAGCCCAGATCCGCCGCCATGGTCACTTCAGCACGTGAATCTGCCGCCGTCAGCAAACGACTTCTAGCTAACGACACAGCCATAGAAAAACAAAAACGAGACCGCATGGATAAAAACAATGAACGAAGGCACCTACAACACTCTTCTGAAACACCAGAACCAAAGGAGTCACGGCTCCAAAAAGAAACAGCTTTAGTACAAATATATTTATTTAATTAAATGAAAACTTTCCCAGGACGCACCCACCCTCCATGATTTTTCATCCCTCCAAAGATCGGAGGGAACAGAAAGTGATTGCCATTCTTGGATTTACGATTCTTTCGAGAATCGGCGGTTTGCTGGTATATACAGTATATAATGCGTGCTTGTATGCATGCCTGACAACATCCTAATGAGACGACAGATGGTGTCCTGGGGGATCTCCTCCCAGATCTGGACCAGGGCATCACTGAGCTCCTGGACAGGCTGAGGTGAAACCTGGCGGTGTCGGATGGACCCAAACATAATGTCACACCCAGAGGTGTTCTATTGGATTGAGGTCAGACGAGTGAGTGTGGGGGCCAGTCAATGGTATCAATTCCTTCATCCTCTCACCACATGAGGCTGGGCATTGTCGTTCACCAGGAGGAACCCTGGACCCACTGCACCAGCATAGGGTCTGACAATGGGTCCAAGGATTTCATCCCGATACCTAATGGCAGTCAAGGTGACGTTATCTAGCCTGTAGCGGTCTGTGCGCCCCTCCATGGATATACCCCCCCCAGATCATCTCTGACCCACCACCAAACCGGTCATCATGAACGATGTTACAAGCAGCATAACGTTCTCCACAGCTTCTCCAGACCCTTTCATGCCTGTCACATGTGCTCAGGATGATCCTGCTCTCATCTGTGAAAAGCACAGGGTGCCAGTGGTGGCCCTGCCAATTCTGGTATTCTATGGCAAATGCCAATTAAGCTCCACGGTGCCGGGCAGTGAGTACAGGGCCCACTAGAGGACTTCGGGCACTCAAGCCTCCCTCATGAAGTCTGTTTCTGATTGTTTGGTCAGAGACTTTCACACCAGTGGCCTGGCTGCTGGAGGTCATTTTGTAGTCTCTGGCAGTGCTCATCCTGTTCCTCCTTGCCCAAAGTACCAGATACCGGTGGGTCCTGCTGATGGGTTAAGGACCTTCTACGACCCTGTCGAGCTCTCCTAAGTAACTAACTGACTGTCTCCTGGAATCTCCTTCATGCCCTTGAGACTATGCTGGGAGACACGTGGCAATGGCACGTATTGATGTGCCTGTCATCCTGGAGAAGTTGGACTACCTGTGCCACCTCTGTAGGGTCCAGGTATCGCAAACCTAATGGTTACCAGTAGTGACACTGACTGTAGCCAAACGCAAAACGAGTGAAAAAACAGATGAGGAGGGAAAAATGTCAGTGGCCTTCACCTGTTAAACCATTCATTCCAGTTTTGGGGGTCATCTCATTGTTGCCCCTCTAGTGCACACAGGCAGGCAGACATCACCCCACACACATTTATTGAGGCGTACCATATTTACAATTTACTCACAAGCCCCAATACCCCACAGTCCAGGCCAATCAACAATGCCTTCTCTCTCTGTCTTCAGACCGCCTCCTTCTCTCCTCCAGAAACCTTGTCCACTCTTCCACCCGACTCAAGTCCATCTCTGAAGGGAGGTGGCCCCTTTAAATAAGCACCCGGATGTGCTCCAGGTGTGTTCCCGGCAATCTCCCATTGACACGCCCCAGTGTAGCGGAAGTGCTGGCTGTCTCCCCAGAAGCACTCTGGGTGTCCCTGTTCCTCTTCCCCCCAGCACTTCCTGGTGTGGCGGAAGTGCTGAGGTCCAGGGTCCTCCAGGTATTGGGGTCCCCCTGGCAGTGACCACAGGCCCCTACAGGGGGCTCTGTACCTGCGGCCCCCAGAGCGGTCGCCCCCTTGAGGTCTGGAAGAGGCACAAGCCCTCCTCCGATCTTCTCGGGCATCCTGGCTAGGTACCACCCCCATCTGGGTACCACAATATATATATATATATATATATATATTGTGGTGGGTGGCTATGGTCATTCAGTTCACTGCGGTTCATTGAATGCACTTGTGTTGTTGGTGACTTCTAGTGTGATTTGCTTTGATTTATTGTTCTGAATGTTACACCCTAATCTTTTTTTGACTTTGCCTACTAGACTATGTATTAGGACTCGTTTTCCACCTGATCGGCTTGGTGTTTCAGGCAACTCCTTTTGCCTTTGTGCTCCCCTGAGCTTATTTTTGTGCCTCAGAGCATTTTTGTAAAAATGAACCCTTTTGCTTATAAAGATTCTAGGTTGCCCTTTTTGTGACTAGTCGAGGTTGATTCTTTCTTCTTTCTCTCTTTGAGTCAATTTTGTGAATTTTGTGCTTAGGACCTGTCTAGTTCAGGGCAGTGAGGAGTGCAGACATTCGGGAGGAGCTCAAAGTAGAATCGCTGCTCATCCACTGTGGTGTTTCAGTCATCTGAGTAGGGCGCCTACTGAAAGCCTCCCTGGGGACCTATTTAGGACATCACCAATTGGAAGGAGACCTCAGGGCAGACCCAGGACACATTGGAGAGATTATATCTCTCAGCTGGCATGGGAACACTTTGGTTTCCTCCCCAGAGGAGGTGGAAGAGATGGCGGGGAACAGAGGCATCTGGATGTCTTTCTTAGACTGTGGTTCCCACAACCAGGACCAGGATACATGACAGAAAATGGGTGAATGGATTGAATATTTTAATTAATGAGAGCTTGAAGCTAATGTGTATTTTGGCTCAGTGTTCAGGCTGAAACTAGCTAGTAGAGTAGAGATTTTGGCTGCCTCTGTGTGCACCTTTTCTGAGCAGGTGGTGGGGGTACCATCCTGCTGCTTCCTAGCTTATTTCTGGAGGACTCTCAACAGGTTGGTTACTTTGTAAGATAAATCACAACAATAAGGTCATCAGTCAGTCATTTTCCAACCCACTATATCCTAACACAGGGTCACGGGGGTCTGCTGGAGCCAATCCCAACCAGCACAGGGCACAAGGCAGGAACAAACCCCGGGCAGGGTGCCAGCCCACCACAGACAACAACAATAAGGTTGACTTGGAGATTTACCATGGGACACACCCTGTTTCACTTAATCAAGTGAATGGAACCTATGGCAAGGACCCAAGATGATTTAATTCCAGAAATGACTGTGCTAACAATTTCTTAATTAGTAAAGCTGTTATATATCATCTCAGGTACCTATACAAAGATTTTTAAAATGCTACCCAATATGTGCTGGGTTGCATGTGCAAAGGGATTATACAGGATTTAAGGAAAAGCATTCTTTGAGTTGAGGAGACATATACTGTGTTTCTCCCCCTGGCAATCAATTGAAAGAAACTTTTCCTGGTGACCAACAGTCCCTTCCAATGTATTGAGGTATGAATTATATGTTCCAGATGCAATGTGTTGTGATCTCCTGCCACAATGAAGCATAAGAAAGGGGAGGAGACCTCCAAAAAAATAAACAAAAAGGCCAGACCATCCTTAAATACAGTTTGGTCTGGGTCCCTGGGTTAGGCCTCACCACAGGCGTCTGCTGGAGCCAATCCCAGCCAACACAGGGCAGGAAACAAACTCCAGGCAGGGCACCAGCCCACCGCAGGGCACACACACACCCCCGGGACAATTTAGAATTGCCAATGCACCTAACCTGAATGTCTTTGGATGGAAACCGGAGTACCCCCACACAGACATGGGGAAAACATACAAACTCCATGCAGGGAGGACCCAGGAAGCGAACCCGGGTCTCCTAACTGTCGGGCAGCAGCACTACCACTGCGCCACTGTGCCACCCATATATGTGTATATATATATATATATATATATATATATATATATATATATATATATATATATATATATATATATATATATATATATATATATATATATATATATATATATATATATATATATATATATATTGTAACGCACGAGCACATAGGGAGCGGCTTAAGGACTCGAAGAGCAGCGCGAAAACTCACGGCAGGGGAGAACGGCAGCGTACTAACTTCTCTGTTTGTGAATTTCCCCCTGGGATTAATAAAGTATCTATCTACTGTATCTATCTTCTCTCTCTTTGTTTTGACAAGAAAGACAAGAAAACGCTTCCTTGAGTTCACCGAAAGGCCTATCCAGTAAACCAAGCTACTTCTGGATGTCTTCCTTCCCTCTGGTCCTCATCTGATGACGTCACCACCTCCCATCTACCACAGCAGCTCCTTTCCCAGCATTCCCAGCTTCCATTTCTGTCCCCACTTCATAAATCGTCCGCCAACCACTGTCTGTGCTTGTTTACATGACTGACCACAATTGCTATTACAATCTGTGCTTACAGTATATGGGGACGGATTTTCCAACCCTTAATCTCTGTGTTGTGTGCTTACTTTTACAATATATATATATACAGTATATATATATATATATATATATATATATATATATATATATATATATATATATATATATATATATACGTGGGTACGGAAAGTATTCAGACCCCCTTCAATTTTTCACTCTTTGTTATATTGCAGCCATTTGCTAAAATCCATCCATCCATCCAGTTTCCAACCCACTGAATCCGAACACAGGGTCACGGGGATCTGCTGGAGCCAATCCCAGACAACACAGGGCACAAGGCAGGAACCAATCCTGGGCAGGGTGCCAACCCACCGCAGATTTGCTAAAATCATTTAAATTAATTTTTTCCTCATTAATGTACACACAGCACCCCATATTGACAGACAAAAAACAGAATTTTTGAAATTGTTGCAGATTTATTAAAAAAGAAAAACTGAAATATCACATGGTCCTAAGTATTCAGACCCTTTGCTGTGACACTCATATATTTAACTCAGGTGCTTTCCATTTCTTCTGATCATCCTTGAGATCACCTTCATTTGAGTCCAGCTGTGTTTGATTATACTGATTGGACTTGATTAGGAAAGCCACACACCTGTCTATATAAGACCTTACAGCTCACAATGCATGTCAGAGCAAATGAGAATCATGAGGTCAAAGGAACCGCCTGAAGAGCTCAGAGACAGAATTGTGGCAAGGCACAGATCTGGCCAAGGTTACAAAAAAATTTCTGAAGCACTTAAGGTTCCCAAGAGCACAGTGGCCTCCATAATCCTTAAATGGAAGACGTTTGGGATGACCAGAACCCTTCCTAGAGCTGGCCGTCCGGCCAAGCTGAGCTACCGGGGGAGAAGAGCCTTGGTGAGAGAGGTAAAGAAGAACCCAAAGATCACTTTGGCTGAGCTCCAGAGATGCAGTCAGGAGATGGGAGAAAGTTGTAGAAAGTCAACCATCACTGCAGGCCTCCACCAGTCAGGGCTTTATGGCAGAGTGGCCTGTCGGAAGCCTCTCCTCAGTGCAAGACACATGACAGCCCGCATGGAGTTTGTTAAAAGACACCTGAAGGACTCTGAGATGGTGAGAAATAAGATTCTCTGGTCTGATGAGACCAAGATAGAACTTTTTGGCCTTAATTCTAAGCGGTATGTGTGGAGATAACCAGGCACTGCTCATCACTTGTCCAATACAGTCCCCACAGTGAAGCATGGCGGTGGCAGCATCATGCTGTGGGGGTGTTTTTCAGCTGCAGGGACAGGACAACTGGTTGCAATCGAGGGAAAGATGAATGCGGCCAAGTACAGGGATATCCTGGGCAAAAACCTTCTCCAGAGTGCTAAGGACCTCAGACTGGGCCGAAGGTTTACCTTCCAACAAGACAATGACCCTAAGCACACAGCTAAAATAACGAAGGAGTGGCTTCACAACAACTCTGTGACTGTTCTTGACTTAAACCCAATTGAGCATCTCTGGAGAGACCTAAAAATGGCTGTCCACCAACGTTTACCATCCAACCTGACAGAACTGGAGAGGATCTGCAAGGAGGAATGGCAGAGGATCCCCAAATCCAGGTGTGAAAAACTTGTTGCATCTTTCCCAAGAAGACTCCTGGCTGTATTAGCTCAAAAGGGTGCTTCTACTAAATACTGAGCAAAGGGTCTGAATACTTAGGACCATGTGATATTTCAGTTTTTCTTTTTTAATAAATCTGCAACAATTTCAAAAATTCTTTTTTTTGTCTGTCAATATGGGGTGCTGTGTGTACATTAATGAGGAAAAAAATTAATTTAAATGATTTTAGCAAATGGCTGCAATATGACAAAGAGTGAAAAATTGAAGGGGGTCTGAATACTTTCCGTACCCACTGTATATATATAGTGGTAAAATATAAGGTAAAAGACAAGAAAATGTTTGGGGATGGCCACCCTGTATATTATGTAGCAAAGCTACATAACGGACAGTCAGGTTGGCCTTATGGATTGTCCGTCACTTTATAATGTTGGCTGGGAGGGTGTTTTAAATAGCCCTTCAGGCACCTTTGGTGACGTCCCAGTCTGGGAGGATCCCGCCCGAGTAAATTTTCCAGCTGCCTGTTGCCAGCGTGAGGTTTCCATAAAAACCGAGAGGGGCAAGGATTTTCGGAAACTTTTTCTTTTTAAGGGGAATGGCGGATCAAGGAGGCAGAGAGAAAAAAAGGAAGGATAAGGCTGAAGGCAAGGCGTCGACTATTCACGATCAAAGAATTATTCAAGATCTTACTTCACCCAGGGACGTCTGCTATTTGTGGGTGGCCACCCCGAAGAAATAATCAAGTGACGAATCCCTGAGAAGAGGCCAGGTACTGGTGTTCTCCGGGTGCTCCCGTCTGGTGAGTCGGATCCCTGAGTTTGCATTCTTCGTGATAGTCCGCGGAGAAACCGTTTCGCCAAAGGACTGTTGTGTTTCCTCCTGTCATACGGGAGGAACTGAACTGCAGGGTTTATTGTTTTCTTATATTGTGAACTAAGTTAAATCTTTCTTTTGCGTTCTCAAAGAACAGTTTTTTTTTATTATTTACTTTTTTTTTATTGTCTGTGTTAAACCGGGGGTTAGGATTTGGTGCGCTGGGGAGGGCGTCTGGGTAAGGGGTTCACTAATGAGCACTCAGGCACCGGGCAAGTAAATGTAAACAGCAAATGTTAATATATTCATCAGTCCCACTTCCTGTTGTGCTTTATTTTTTGCCAGTTATTTAAGGGGGCATAGGGGCAAGAGGGGACGAGGACCGAATATGGTAATGCTATTGTAACCTTCAAACATCGTCCACTCCCCTGTCGGGTTGTGAAGTGTAGGAATTGCATTCCCGTATTTTGCGGTTGCTACAACTAAAAGATTTGGCTGGAAAAAAACATGTCTTTACAGAACCGAGTTCACAACTGAACTGAACTAACAGAGTGAGTCTGCTCTATAAGTATGGTGGAGTCAGGGTGGCTGGAACAGGAAATGATGTGGTGGGAAGGTGAATTCTGGGTACTGGAAGTGAAGTCATCAGGGTTGGCCGGAAGTGATGTTAGTGGGTGGACCGGTGGTGATGTCACTGAGAAGCAGGGCCTTTGGCTGAACTGCAGAGGAACAAGAGGAGAGAGGATCAGATGAGAACGCCAACCACTGGTCTGGCTGATAAATAGCAGTATTAGTGTGCATGGGGGACAATGTACAGACTCTAATACTGCTATTTATCAGCCAGACCAGTGGTTGGCATTCTCATCTGATCTTGATATATTTATATAGTAGGTGGCACAAGGAATGGACAGACATCCTGACCAATAAAGAAGACTCCTTACCTGGGCAGGAAGCCCCAGACAGATGCACAGGCATCCTGAATGGACATATTTGCAATAATTTCCCTGGCAAGGACGAAATGGAAGGACAGGGAAGAACTGGCTGTTTATTCCCCGGAATGCTAGATGGCAGAAGCACTGAATATCGGTGCCCATTCAGGAACCAGCAGGGAACACTGGGAGTTCTAGTCCTGCAGCACAGCTCTGCTGGGGCCCGTGGGTGCTGCAAGAGGGTGCTATGGGAAGATGTACTTCCTATTATATGGGACTTCCATGTGTCCAGGAACTACTTCCAACAGGCAGCAGCCTTGGCACCGGAAGTACTCCCAGGTCCTCAATAAAAGGGACCACACTCACTTTTCTGGGCAAGTCAGAGCTGGGAGGAGGACGAGCAACACTCAACTGGAGGAAGGAAGTGTGTTAGAAAGAGAGGAGGTGAATTAGAGTAGAGAAAACTTGTGCATAAAAAATCCATTTATGTGAACCTAGGACAGTATTTGTATGTTCGTGTTGGGGTTTGGGGCTCACTGGCACCCCAGTCTATGTGACAAAGGCACTATATCAATGCCTGACCTGACACAGACAGACACGGGAGGCACACTTATAAAACAAATAAATGTTTTATTTATCTTCACCTGTGGGCAACGCTTAACCCATTCCCAAAGGCACAGCACAGTCCCACAAAAACGAGAACCAAAACACAGCAATACTTTGGCTCCCTCCTCCCAACTCTGGCTCTCGGAGTGGTGGCTGCTGGCTCCTTTTATAGCCCACCTGGAAGTACTCCAGGTGTTTGATGACCCATTTCCGGCTGCACTCCCGGGTGTGGTTGAAGAAGTGCCCACATGGGTTCAGGAACCACTGCAGTGCCACCTGACTCCTACAGGCTTGAGTTCCAAAATCCCATGCCTGTGGCCCCAATGCAACCAAGGGTGGCTGCCGTCTAGCATTCCAGGGCAGGTACTGTCCTGACCAAGCTTGCTCCCCCAGTCCATAGAATGAAGAGGCGTCCAGGCCAGACAAGAACCCTGGCCATCTGTGACAATGAAGCGATCTTGGGTATTTGAAAGGTGCTCAATAAATGTAACCTGTTGTTTTATATATGATTACATTATTACATCTTGCCTGAAGAAGGGGCCTGAGTTGCCTCGAAAGCTTGCATATTGTAATCTTTTTAGTTAGCCAATAAAAAGTGTCATTTTGCTTGACTTCTCACTACATTTATCATGGCTAACACGGTACAACACCCTAGTACTACTAATCTTTATATATAATCTTCATTTGGATCTTGATCTTTGTTTGTCCGCGAATTCCACGCATGCATAGACCACCTTCCAGTTTAGTATGTTGTTGTTACTCACAGATGTCAACAATGTGCCGGAATAATGAAAGGAGTGGTGGACAGTGTTACGCTGGTTAGCTCCTGAGGCCTGGTTAGAGAATGAGATTGCCGAAGATAAAAGGTACGTGCCTACGTAACATATGAATGAAAGAAAGACAGTGGGTAAAATGAATGACAACGTAACAGCACATTCCGGAAATTATTATTGTTACATTGTAGCCGGCGAGTGCTGCGCGTCTCACAGTTGTACCCTGGCTTGCTCACATGTCAGTGAAGTGATCCTTATTTATGCTTTAAAGAGCCTGGATACCTATGTGTCCCCCTTTTATAACCATTGCTCCGTGTATATTGTCTTACTCTTTGGATTGCCACAAAGCAACCTGCGAGATTGGAGAAAGGTTGAGAAGAGATCGTGAGAGGAAACGACATCGTCGTGAAAACGAGATGGACTGTGAACAGAGAGAAGCAGAAATGCTCCTACACCACCACATAATTACTATTCGGACAGTGATTCCAAGTAGGCCGTTCCTATCGAATAAATGTCCAAGGGTTTTGTTTTGTAATTTTGTTTCCCTTATAAAAAATCATAATGCGGTGCGACGAAGGGCCCAGTTCACGACTGGCAGCCGCGTTTAAACAGGGAGCCCTTCACAGACAACTTTAACACGCGGAACGTAGTTGGGCGCAGATGGCTAGTACATATATATATATATATATATATATATATAATAATAAAATTAATAATAATTCATCACATTTATATAGCGCTTTTCTCAGTACTCAATATATATATATATATATATTACATTCACGGCATTCGTAGTCTGTGTCACAATCTGATTGTATGGGTGGTTACCTACCAGGTAACGCTTGTGGTTGGCCAGCAATCTGCTAACATCCGCCACGGTGCCCTCAGTTTGTGAGGAGCAGATCTGCATCCGGAAAGTATTTACAGCGCATCACTTTTTCCACATTTTGTTATGTTACAGCCTTATTCCAAAATGGATTAAATTCAGAATTCTACACACAACACCCCATAATGGCAATGTGAAAAAAGTTTACTTGCGGTTTTTGCAAATTAATTAAGAATAAAAAAACTGAGAAATCCCATGTCCATAAGTATTCACAGCCTTTGCTCAATACTTTGTCGATGCACCTTTGCCAGTTATTACATCCTCAAGTCTTTCTGAATATGATGCCACAAGCTTGGCACACCTATCCTTGGCCAGTTTCGCCCATTCCTCTTTGCAGCACCTCTCAAGCTCCATCAGGTTGGATGGGAAGCGTCGGTGCACAGCCATTTTAAGATCTCTCCAGAGATGTTCAATTGGATTCAAGTCTGGGCTCTGGCTGGGCCACTCAAGGACATTCACAGAGTTGTCCTGAAGCCACTCCTTTGATATCCTGGCTGTGTGCTTAGGGTCGTTGTCCTGCTGAAAGATGAACCGTCGCCCCAGTCTGAGGTCACGAGCGCTCTGGAGCAGGTTTTCATCCAGGATGTCTCTATACATTGCTGCAGTCATCTTTCCCTTTATCTTGACTAGTCTCCCATTCCCTGCTGCTGAAAAACATCCCCACAGCATGATGCTGCCACCACCATGCTTCACTGTAGGGATGGTATTGGCCTGTTGATGAGCGGTGCCTGGTTTCCTCCAAACGTGATGCCTGGCATTCACACCAAATAGTTCAATCTTTGTCTCATCAGACCAGAGAATTTTCTTTCTCATGGTCTGAGAGTCCTTCAGGTGCCTTTTGGCAAACTCCAGGTGGGCTGCCATGTGCCTTTTACTAAGGAGTGGCTTCCGTCTGGCCACTCTACCATACAGGCCTGATTGGTGGATTGCTGCAGAGATGGTTGTCCTTCTGGAAGGTTCTCCTCTCTCCACAGAGGACCTCTGGAGCTCTGACGGAGTGACCATTGGGTTCTTGGTTACCTCCCTGACTATGGCCCTTCTCCCACGATCGCTCAGTTTAGATGGCCGGCCAGCTCTAGGAAGAGTCCTGGTGGTTTCGAACTTCTTCCACTTACGGATGATGGAGGCCACAGAGTTCATTGGGACCTTCAAAGCAACAGAAATTTTTCTGTAACCTTCCCCAGATTTGCACCTCGAGACAATCCTGTCTCGGAGGTCTACAGACAATTCCTTTGACTTCATGCTTGGTTTGTGCTCTGACATGAACTGTCAACTGTGGGACCTTCTATAGACAGGTGTGTGCCTTTCCAAATCATGTCCAGTCAACTGAATTTACCACAGGTGGACTCCAATGAAGCTGCAGAAACATCTCAAGGATGATCAGGGGAAACAGGAGGCACCTGAGCTCAATTTTGAGCTTCATGGCAAAGGCTGTGAATACTTATGTACATGTGCTTTCTCAGTTTTTTTATTTTTAATACATTTGCAAAAACCTCAAGTAAACTTTTTTCATGTTGTCATTATGGGGTGTTGTGTGTAGAAGTCTGAGGAAAAAAATGAATTTAATTCATTTTGGAATAAGGCTGTAACATAACAAAATGTGCAAAAAGTGATGCGCTGTGAATACTTTCCGGATGCACTGTATATATATTGTGAGATATGGCCAGCCATTCAGCCCGGCCAATACCCCCAGGCCGCTAGAAGCTGCCCTCTTTACAGCATGGAGGTGCCCCGAATGTCAGTAGGGAATTATGGACAACGGAGTTTTTATGCACAGCCCTGCTGGCTACCATGGGGACTGCCAGGAGTCGCTGCAGGGAGGCACAAGGACATGTATTTCCCCTATAACCCGGAAGTATGTCCCAGTCACATGGACTGAGGGATCAGAAACACTTCCAGGTCAAGGATTATAAAGGACTCTGGGAAACCCCAGCACAACGAGCTGAGTTGGGAGGCAGGGTGACTAAGCGTCTGGGAGTGGAGGATTGTGAGTTGTTTATTGTTTATTGAGTATTGTGGAGTGGAAGGTGCTTTGTGCACATTTATTATTATAATAAATTCATATTTGAACTTTTTATCTGCTGTGTGACGTATTGTCCGAGGGTTCAAGGGAGCAAGAGCGCCCCCTATCTGTCACTATATATATATATATATATATATATATATATATATATATATATATATATAGTGGCAGATTGCTGGGGCCCTTTCCTGGCCGTCAGGCACTTGTAAAGGAAGGACAATGGGAGCAGATGTGCACAGGGCACTGCCTCCCCCGGAGCACTAGATGGCAGTAGCGGCGCATGAGATTCCCGAAAAGCTCCACGGGAGTTAGAGTTTGGCACAGCCCTGTTGGGTTCTGTGGGGGCCTGCCAGGGGGAGCTGCAGAGCTCTACTTTAGTCTTCTGCAACACCTGGGAGTACTTCCAAATAATGTTAAAGGGCCACCTGAAGTGCTGCCAGGTGCAACATAAAAGGGACTGCCTCACTTCACACGGGGGGGGAACAGGGATGAAGCTTGCTGAAGGAGGAGTGGAGGCAGAAAACAGAGAGAGAAAGAGAAAGAAGAAAAGAAAGTGCTGTACTGTCTGTGAAATGGTGCTTTGAACTGTGCTGTGTGTATAAAATGTATTGCTGGACTTGTGCTTGGTCTCTGTCTGTGTTGGGTTTCGGCAGCTGGTGCTACAATATATATATTGTGATAAAATATCAGGCAGCAGACAGAAAAAGGTATGAGGATGGCCACCCTGTATACAGAAAAATCATCAAAGCAAAGAAACATGTTTTACAAAGTGGAGTTCACAATTGAATTGAGTAACAAACTGAGGAGGAGGAGGAGGAGGAGGAGGACGTTAGGAGCACACACCGATACAGCGCATTGCAACACCCACCACATGACAAACCACCTCAGGCTCCCAGATTAGGACCCGAGTGCAGCCATGCAACAGGTGACACTTCAGCACCACACTAGTTCAGATGGAATGGAACCAGTGTGAGGTTTTTTTATGGTGGCAGGAGTGCCAATTCTGCCACCATCTCCCAGGTTTTCCCTGCAGGTTGGAGGGCCTACACGCAGGGATGGATGCAGATTAACGGCATACCCAGAACGGAGCAATTGAAGGTAAAGACTGCCCTATAAATAAGGTGTGTAGGAGGAAGATATTGGACTCAGGACAACTGGAACCAGATCTGTAGTGGCAGAAAAAGGAATTCTGGGTAGTGGAAATGATGTCATCAGGGTTGGCTGGAAATGATGTCAGTGTGGGGAGGGAGGTGGCTCAATGATGATGTCACTATGAGTCAGGGTTCTCTGCTGGGCTGCAGTGGAATAACTGGCGAGAGGGTCACAGATACGACATCAATACTTAGTTGAGCCTCCTTTCAAATCTAACAGCCTCTAGACGCTGTCCTCCTATAGCCTTTGATGAGTGTCTGGATTCTGGATGGAGGTATTGCTGACCATTCTTCATACAAAATCTCTCCAGTTCAGTTCAATTTGATGGGCAGCCTGCTTCAAATCATCCCATAGATTTTCGATGATATTCAAGTCAGGGGACTGTGACGGCCATTCCAGAACATTGTACTTCTCCTTCTGCATATTTTCAACTGTGTTTTGGGTCATTGTCTTGTTGGAATATCTAACCCCTGCGTAACTTCAACTTTGTAACTGAGGCTTGAACATTATCCTGAAGAATTTGTTGATATTGGGTTGAATTCATCTGACCCTCAACTTTAACAAGGGCCCCAGTCCCTGAACTAGCCACACAGCCCCACAGCATGATGGAACCTCCACCAAATGTGACAGTAGGTAGCAGGTGTTTGTCTTGGAATGCCGTGTTCTTCTCCCACCATGCAAAGTGCTTTTTGTTATGACCAAATAACTCCATTTGTGTCTCATCAGTCCAAAGCGCTTTGTTCCAAAATGAATCTGGCTTGTCTAAATGAGCATTGGCATACAACAAGCGACTCTGTTTGTGGTGTGAGTGCAGAAAGGGCTTCTTTCTCATCACCTTGCCATACAGATGTTCTTTGTGCAAATTGCGCTGAATTGTAGAACGATGTACAGATACACCATCTGCAGCAAGATGTTCTTGCAGGTCTTTGGAGGTGATCTGTGGGTTGTCTGTCACCATTCTCACAATCCTGCTCATATGATGCTCCTGTATTTGTGTTGGCCTGTCAGACCTGCTGGGTTTAACAGCAACTGTGCCTGTGGCCTTCCATTTCCTGATTCCATTCCTTACAGTTACAGAAACTGACAGTTTAAACCTCTGAGATGGCTTTTTGTAGCCTTACCCTAAACCAGGAGACTCAACAATCTTTGTTTTCAGATCTTTGGAGAGTTGCTTTGAGGATCCCATGCTGTCACTCTTCAGAGGAGAGTCAAAGGGAAGGAAGCACAACTTGTAATTGACCACCTTAAATCCCTTTATATCTCATGATGGACACACCTGTCTATGAAGTTCAAGGTGTAACGAGCTCATCACACCAAGTAATCAGCATTGAGTAGTGACAGCCATTCAAATCAGCACAATGACAAGGGGACCCACATTTTTGCACAGCCAGCTTTTCACATTTGATTTAATTTCATACAACTAAATACTGCGTCGCTAAAAGTCTTTGTTCGTAAAACACCGCAGTACTCAGATGTTCCTAGGAAATGAAAGACATACCACTGTTATCTTTATTGTTGAAAGGAGAGTCAGTTATTATGCAGGCTGAGAGGAGTTGCCAAACTTTTTCATATGACTGTATATATACATTTCCTTCACAACGTTGTAATGCATACAATAATAAAATTAATTGCATTTTCCAACAGATGGTGCATCCAGTATTAGCACTACTTTTGAGAATCCAAAAGCAAGTACTGTATACTTGAGGCAGGAGAAAAATTGAAACTATCATTATTATAAACAGAAAAAAACAATAGAAATGTTTTTTTTTTAATTGCCAGAGGGAGTACCAGTCTCATTAGAGTTAAATATTCTAGTGATACGCCCTCATTGAAAGCAAAATCACAGCCAGGATAAATCATTGAAATAAGTAACAGATTCTGTTAACAGCTGTAAGGAGGGCACACTGTCATTCCAGGTCATGAACAATAGACCCCCACATTCGGGCCATCTGTGTGATGTTTCGTGGGCTCCAAATTGTGTTTCTGATTGCAGAGTCATGGATATCAACTTCTGCTAAAGCAAGAGAAGCCTGGAGTTCTTCATTTGTTTAGGATCTTTAGTGGCTGCGCTTGGGTCCTAATTTGGGATGCTGAGGTGGTTTGTTGTGTGGTGGGTGCAGCAATGTTCTCTAACAGTACATAGTACAAACCTTTAGTGGCCTCCTAAATGATTTAGTGCTGTGCCCTTGGAATAATTTTGGGCTGGTCGGCCATTCCAGGAAAATTCACTGTTGCTCCAAGTGTGATCCTTTCTGAATATCTTGTCACTCTGTGTGGGTCAGGGGAATCTCAAAAAGTTGAAATGACGTTGTAGCTACTTCTAGACTGATAAATAACCAACAACGTTTTAATTGATCCCTTCTAGAGTGTTCTTTGTTTACAGCACTATGTCTTTAAATAAGTATCTGTTCTGTCAGCATGGTTAAGAATGATAAATAAGTGAAGTTTACACTAAGCTGGGCAGACTGCTGTGTTTAATCAGCTGACTCTCTCCCCCTGGAATTGGGTTACTTGAACAAGGGAGCATTTACTATCCCAAACAATGCTGGGAGTTGTTGTTAGAAAACAGTGTTCAACAGATAAATAAAAAAGAGTTAAAAAAGATTGACTAGGGTTATCCTTATATTATATTTACTTTTGTTATAAACTTTGAAATAATTGTCTGTTATAAAAATCTGCAATAATAGAAGAAATCAAGAAGATAGCAAATACTATCTC